>NC_137076.1:88950635-89674486 GCF_951640355.1 Cnephaeus nilssonii | reverse complement strand
TTTTCTGTGTGCCTGTTAAACTTTCTCATCCAGACTGTAAACTCCTAGAGGGCAGAGATATTGGCATACCTCTTTGTAATCTTTACAAAGCACACAATAGGAACTCAAGGACTTGACTGACCATCCTTATGAATCACAATTATTTTTTCTCACCACTAGTCTCCTGGCATTTAGTAGGTACTCTGTAGACATGTTTAGAATAAATAACTACTACTTGATCGATGATATACAAAGAAGACCTTCCAGGTGGGGTATCCCGGGGAAATGGGCAGGGCAAACTGTTAGTTAGATCTGATCAAATAATTGAATCGATACCCTCTCCCCTGGGAACTGACCTTTAGGCCACTTCACAATGGACAGTCCACTTGCTTAGATCACATTCACCTTGATAAGACCATTATCTCTCCCCTCCAGACTTTCCCAGAATCCAGACCTGCACAGAGAATTCTCTGCTCAGAAAAAGCCCGCCTAGAGTCCTTTAAAAACCTCTGACTCTCCATCTATGGGTGCGGGTGCCATTCGGGGGCTCAGCCCACCTGGTATCCAGATGACCTAATAAATTCATAATTCTTCACCCATTTTTGGCCTCGTGCGTTCCTCCTTCAGCAACCCTAACACAAACAAATGGACAACACTTGTCCACTAGACATTTGAGGCTGGTACCAGGACAAAGAAGAGTAGACACTAAAGGACAACAGAAGGGCAGAAACAAACTCTGACCGTATAAATGCTTTAAGGCTTATTTTCCAGGCCTGGATGGGCTACAATGCCTTCTAATTTGGCACTTGGTGATTGAAGGATTGATTATTCAATTAGTCTGACTTGCTGATTAATTTTATTGCAACCCTCAACATATACTGTGAACCTACTAAATGCCAGACACTCGGCTAAACTCTTGAGAATAGAATCTTGATAGGAATTAAAGTCAGACTCTGCCTTTGAGCAGAGACCGTGAGACGACTGTGTTATGATTCTGAGGTTTCTTCTCTGGTGTCCGGAGGGCGGGCAGCAGATGAATATCTACAGTTATGAATAGCAATGGCCTTCAATCCTTTGTCACAGACCGGAAATATCCAGAGCCACCGGGTAAGATAGAAATGCTATTGGTAAAGGGGGTCAGGTGGGCTTCTTAACCTCCTTAGTGCACGGGACCTGCTGGCCAGTTCAATTATGCCTTCATGTGCTCATTGATTCTACAAATGGATCTGAAATACCTTTTACCTGGCAGACTCTGCAAGCAGACATCCATTCCCGGCTTCTCCTCTATTTACTGGTGAAGGGAACTTGGGCAAGTTATTGAATAACTGTGCCTCCATTTTCTCATATATAAGTTGGGGATAATAATAGTGCCTATATCTGAGAATTATTCCCAGGATTCAATATGTTGGTATATGAAAACAATTATTTCTGACACATGGCACCTAGCTAATAATTTTTTGCTCTATGAGTAATTTGTGCTGGAATATATACTTGTCCAGAACTCACTGTCTAGTGAGGGAGACAGGCAGTTACAATGCATAGAGAGGTGCTGTGGTGGATAAGGCAGAGGGTAAAATGACAGGGGCTCTGAACCCATAATCAGGAGGTCAAGGAGAGTTTGTAGGAGAACGTGAAGACTGTAATGAGACGTAGAGGGTCAGGCCATTAAAGAGTTGGGAAAATAAAGTCCCAGGTGGAGTATATTTAAAATCTCAGATGTTAGAGTGTGATCTGTGGAGAAACTGAAACTTTAGTGTGACAAAGAGACCACAAGAAGAGACAACAACCCTGACCAGGTGGCTCAGTTGGTTGAGCATTGTCCCATGCACCAAAAGGTCAACAGCTCAATTCCCTATCAAGGGCACATGCCCAGGTTATGGGTTCAGTCCCCTGTTGGGGTGCATACAGAAGGCAACTGATGGATGTTTCTCTCTCACATCAATGTTTCCCTCTCTCTCTCCTCTCCCCTTACCCTCTCTCACTTTCTCTCTAAAAAAAAACACAAAAAAACACATGTTTTTTTAAAAATAAAGAAATGACAATAGCAATAAAAACCTAGAAGCTGTGAAGCAGAAAGAAAAGTGGTCACTTTATTAGTAGAAGCAAGAAAAGCAGAATTCTAAGGTGGTTGTACAGGGGTGAGGGGAAAACCCCCCAGTTCACTCTGAGAATCCCCAGAAGGCTCATGGGTGGGAGGTATGAGGACCTTTGGAAACAGGCAAAGACTGAACTGTATATAGGAAGATGGCTTATAAGTACATAAAGCACTTGAAATTGGGGAAATAAGAGTAAGTATTGAAGCTGGGTGTCAGGAAGATGGGAGTTCATTATACTCTTTTCTCTACTTTGGGTCATGTTTGAAACTTTCCATAATAAAAGATTAAAAAAAACAACACAAAAAAACAAGCTTACAGATGTCCCTCCATTTGCATCACTGGGAAACTGTTGTCATCTGATCCTGATCCTGACCAAAAAAAAAGCCCTGGAAGTTGAAAGTTTATTTTGAAGAATGAATAAGAACAATATCTCTGAATATTCAAGAATCAGGAAAAATTGAGGAAGAGACTATAATGCTCAAAGCAAGGGTACTAAGTAAACAGTTACAACCTGAATGCTGAGATGCTCAGCTTCTTCTTCTTTTTTTTTTTTCCAACTGAACTATCAAAACAATGACAGCCATATTCTCCAGGAAAGTTATTGGAAGAATCTTATACGGGGAATCTAACTGGCTCAAAAACAATAGACTTTGTAGGGAAGCACAGGAGACTTGGTTGGAAAGTTTGTCAGAAAAGAGAAGTTGGCTAAAAGCTACCACCCCTGTTTCTCGAAATTTTGACTTAGGGAAGTTGGCCAAAAGCGGCCACTCCTAATTGTTCCTTGACTTTTCCAAACAAGTCTGTGCATGCGCAGCCCCTCAGGTGTTTCCCCGAATCTTTATTTATGCTTAATTTTTAGGTGTCCTTGCTTAAAGGACACTACAGACGCATGTGTCCTCCCAAAATTACTTACCCTACTGATTGTATCTAAAGGATAAAGTTTATCTCAAACTGCTGTTGCAATGAAAGCCTGAAGAGGTAGGCAATTGGGGCTATCTGGTTCCTTTAGCCAGGAAGTCCCTTAGCCCTCTTTCACAGCAATCGTGTGTCAGAGTAATCATTCATCCATCGCTCAGGGTCTGCTGGTCAGCCCTGGCAAGACTTAAAGAACCACCACCAGGATTTCACCCATAAAGTAGCCCAACCTGACAACCTTAAAATGCAAGTATGTACACAACACAAAATTTCCAATTAGTTTTGTGGCACCCATCCTTAAATATGAGCAGATAGCCAAAGATGACTAGGTATCTTAGGAAAGAAAGTGTTTAAAATGAATGGCAGGTGAGACAGCAAACAAATAGGGAAAAACAACTTGGTAAAATAGAGACTATTCAGGAAAATGAAAACCCACATACAAATAAAAAACACAAAGAAAACAGTTGCCATTAATAGCCTCATATAGAGTAAGGACAATATTGCAACCATAAAGTAAAAATACAATGCTATTAAGGGAGTCATTAAAAAAAATGAAAGAACTCTTAACATTCAATAAAAATGTTACAGGAGAAATGAAAAGCTAAACAATGAATTAAAAGATGAAGCTAAAGACATCTCCCGAACAGAAGAGCAAAATGACAAAAAATTAGAAATAGAGAAAATATGAGAAAAATAAAGAATCCCTCCAGAAGATGCAACATCTGTATAATAGGGGTTCCAAGAATGAAGAAAAGAGAAAATAGTAGAGAAAGTGGTGAAAGAAATAAATTCAAAATAATTTCTCATAACCAATTTTCCAAATCAAAAGCCTCACTAAAATGCCCAGCACAAGGAATGAAAATACTGCTAAGCCAAGCAACATCAATGAAAATGTCAAAATGCTTGAAATAAAGAAAAAAATCTAAAAGTTTCCACGCACAAAAGGAAAGGAAAAGAGGTTACATACTAAGAATCAATAAGCAGATACGCTTCAGGTTTATCAACAGCACCACTAGAAGCTTGATTAAATGAAATAGCCTTCAAAGTCAAAAGGGAAAATAACTTCCAAACCAGAATTCCATATCCAAACAAATGTCAATTAAGTATAGAGATATTTTCAGACATGCAAATTACTTTCACTTTTCATCCAGTGAATCCTCTATAAGAAAACTCTGAACAAAGTATTTAAGATGAGAAAGTAAAGCAAGAAAATGGAAGACATGGAATTGAAAGCAAGAAAGAAGAGAAGAAACAACTCAGGATGAAGATAAAGGGAGACCCCAGAGTGAGAGGGGAATAGCAGACCGGAGAACATTTCATCCAGATTAAAGCGAGTCAAGTTTCTAAGAGTGATGTCTCCAAGAATTTTAATTGAGAAGAATACTTAATCTGTGTAAACGTCCTGAGAGAAGATAATGGTAAGTGGGGGGTGGGTACTGGGGTATAAATTCTAGAAAATTATATTTTATAAAGAAAAACAAATAAAAAAAGAGACAATGATTTGCTCCACAGAAAACGGAAAGCTAGAAAGAAAAGAAAGCCCTGGCCAGTTTGGCTCAGTGAATAGAGCGTTGGCGGTCCTGTGTTCAATTCCAGTCAAGGGCACATGCCCGGGTTGTGGGCTCAATCCCCAGTGTGGGGCATGAAGGAGGCAGCCAATCAATGTTTCTCTCTCTCATCATTGATGTTTCTGTCTCTATCCTCCCTTCCTCTCTGAAATCAATAAAAATATATTTTTAAAAAAAGAAAAGTAATCATGGAATTTTACATGGTTCAACAGTGAATAGCATTTACATGATGTATATAAGGGAATATTCATGCAACTAAATAGGCAGTGACTACATTAGGAGGTAGAGGAATGGAGCATGCACTTGTATGCATGGAGGGAGGTGTCTTGAATGAAAGATAACTTTTTATTTCCATAATAGGATACAAAAAGATATGTAGACTGAAAAAAAAATCACAACGAGGTCCTATATGCATGTTATTTAGAAATAAAATCTTTTTGAGATAAAAATATTTAAAATTATTGGACAAAGTGATGGTTTTCATAAAACCCTGCTAGAAGTATTTTGCTCTAGCTTTGATTTAAAAATAAAAACTATATTAAAATGTAAGTAAACAGATACACCATGTTATGGCCCATTGGAGGATCACCTTTAACACTTCCATAATGAGAACTGTTCTAGTCCAATCCCCAACTCTGTTTACAGATGATATATCAGACCCATCGGAGTGAAGAGTCTGGCCCAGAAACACCCAGGAGGTTAGTGGCATTGACAGGAGTAAGTATCAGATCTTCTAACGGTTTATAAACTTACAGAGTTTTTGTTTACGGCAGCCTGGTAAGATGCTGCATTTGCCCAAGGCAGTGCCTGCAGCATCTGGGCTTCAGTCATTTCTGATTGCATTCTGTAGGGACAAGCACCAGGGGAGATTTGAACATTGCTTCCAGGAGCTTACAACCAGAGCACCAGGACCTGCATATGCCAAATGCGTGTAATTAAGTGTCCTAGGAACTTACTCTTTTTTTAATTTATTTTTATTGTTGAGGGTATCATAGATGTCCTCCATTGTGGAAAACAGTAGGGAGATTCCTCAAAAAATTAAAAACGGGACTTCCATTTGACCCAGCGATTCCACTTCTGGGAATATATCTCAAGAATCTCAAAACACCAATCAGAAAGAATTTATGCACCCCAATGTTCATAGCAGCATTATTGACAATAGCTAAGATCTGGACCTTGCTCTTAACAATGATCCCTAACACTCTGGCACCACTGTTTCCCCGTTAGCTCACACTTTGGCTCTTGCAGCTTCCGCTACCTGAGAAGTTAGTCATATGTGGACGTGCCTTTCTTTCTTACATTGTTAAATAAATTTAAAATAAATCTTTGCTATCACACATATGGACAATTGTTTTCTCTAGTCTCATATATAATAAAGAAAACAAACTAAACATAAATAGAACATAATCAACAGCTCAAAAGATAACCAAAAAAAAAAAATCAAATTGAAAGGGGGTTTTAGAGATAGTAGGGTTCTACCTACCTATTTTTTAAAATGTCTTATAAAGTTGGCCAAAAAAAGAAAAAGAAAAGTTGTGAGGAAATGGGCATCATACATTTTTAGTTGAAATGTTAAGGCAAACTTTGGAAGACAATATAGCAATAGCTATCAAAAATTAAAATTCACTTACCTTTTAACTCAGCAGTTTCTTTGCTAGGAATTTACCCAAAAGTATGTCAAGATATATGTACAAGGAAATTCACTGCAGCATTATTTATAAAAGCAACAATAAAAAGAAAACAAGTCTCTACTAATAGCAAATTGGTCAAATCATTAATTATTTATATATCCCTACAATTTAATAGTAAGTAACCTTTAAAAATAATCAGTTGGATCTATCTTGCTGACATAGAAAGATTTCCAAGATAGAATGTTTAGTTAAAAAGGCAAGGTTCCACATAGTATATTCTCATTTGTTTCACACACACACACACACACACACACACACACACACACACACATTGTTTTCCCAAAAAGGTGCTGTCATCTTTGGAGAGAGAAACTAGAACTCAAGAGGAGAGGCAAGGAAGAGCTTTGCTTGGTTTTATACCTTTTAGGAAGTAGAAATTACAATCATGTATAACTTTCATTTTTTAAAAAATAATAAGTTTTAAAGATAGATAACTCATGAAAAGCAATGAGTAAACTCTCAGTTAGGGAAGGGAAATTATTTTTCCCAACTGCACTCTAATAATAGCAGCAGTCCTGCAGCTGAACTCGAAGGCCCTGCTGTGCTTCCTATTGCTCTCCCTCAGTTCACTAATCTGCAAAACGAGAACATTTCTTCCCTCTCCTTCTTAGATTTCAGAAAAAGATGCCTGGCCTCTGGTAGTTATGTCATTGCTACTTATTCAATGAGTGAAGAATGAATGAATGAACGAATGAAAAGTAAGTGAGATCATGCATGTGGAAGTGCTGTGCTGAGATAAAGGGTTGCTACTTTAAAAGGGTTAATGTACTCTCCCCACCTGGGATCTGACTGTCTGACCCCGAGTCCCCATTTGGAAAGAAAATGACTGTCCCAGTGACTACTATATCTGGCATGATAGATGAGAGACCATGAAGGAAACAGCCACCAAAGGCTTGGCAGTGGCTTCTGTTGGCTTTCTGATCACATCGCGGCTGGCTGTCAAGTCCATGGCCCAGCGATTTATGGTGTCCCTGGGCAGGAGCAGCCTGTACAAGGCTGCGCTGCGGCTGCCCAGGGACAAGAGCCAAGCTCTTGTTCTCCTTGAAGCTGAAACAATTCCTCCTGTGGGCCAGGAGCTCTCCCTGCATCAAAGCAGAACAAATGCACCCTGCCCGCCCCTCATGGCTTTGTTAGCAGGACTACAGAGCCAGGCTGGTGCAAGGCAGACATCATGGCCAGATGCAGCTTCCCCAACCACTGCCAGAAAGAAACAGGCACCGACTATTTCTATCCTCGCCTCAGATGTACGCCCACCTCCTGCAGCACCTCATGAAGAGGGAGCAGAGAGCTCCCTATGATTCACGGAACTAACTCTGAGGCAGAATGCTGCGGGCACCAGCGAGGGTGATCGGGATCCTGTACTGGATAAGAATGTGCGCTCTGGACTCCAAAAGACCTTTGTCTCAACCCTGGCTCTGCTGCTGGTCAGCAGTGTGAGCTTAGGCAAGTTACTTAACCTTTCTGTGCTTCAATTTCCTCTGCCATAAAATGACAATCCCAATAATAATATCTAGCTCAGAGGTTTGTTGTGACAATTAAATGAGATAATCCATTTGAAGAGGACTTTGCAAATTACATTCAAGTAGGCTATTCAGCCAAGAACGGACCCTGCTCACAATAGAGGGATAAGAAACCACATCTGGTTGGAAGAATCATAAAAGGCTCTTCAAAGAGTGAGTCTGTAGGGTGTGGATGGTCAGAGATGCAGGAAGGGAATTCAGAAATAAGGAAACACTAGAAAAGAAGCCACAGAGGAAGAAAAGGAGGATGGAGTGTAGGACTGTGTAGGGAGATGAGACTGGAAAGGGAACTTGGCTAAGGAAGGAGAATGCAGCTTGGGGACCCAGGGGGAGCCATCTAAGCTGTGTGAGCTGGGGCGATGGAGAAGCCCAGCTACCCCTTAAAGGAAACATTTGGCAGCATCTATCTTGGCATGGATGAGAGAAACTGCTTGGTAGGGACTAAACAATGAAGCAAGGTGTCCCTGGAACACCCACCTCCCAAACTTCTACTCTTCTTGAGACTATAAGCTGCCTACAGAGTCTTCTGTGGAAAAGTTTATTAAGCAGAAGTGCTTCTCAAATGCCCCCAGGCGACTCCTTGAGTCTCCTTTATTGTAAATGAGGAACCTAGGGCTACAGCTCTCTCTTTCCTTCCCGAAGAAACACGCACCACAGCCGGATCTGTGCTTGAGCACTGTGCCGAGAGCCCTTGCAGCCGGTTTGAAGGGCCATTCAAGCCTCTCCTCCCTGGGCTCTGTCTTCCCAGCTAGGCACCATCAAGTTTGACCACTTTCATAATTTTTGTCACATCCTCACATTCCATTTACTTCTTTCTAACCTTTTCCCTCAGTGAACCCATTTGTTTTTTGCTTATGCTTAAATAAATATATTTGAAAAGAAGGGATCTTTCTACCACAGCCATGAATAGAAAACTTCTATTTTCTTCTCTAAATAGAAGGTAATCGCCATAAAAGGTAGAGAAAAGAATGCAACAAAAACAAAGCATCCTGGTGATGCATGTTAACTAGACTTATTTTGGTGATCATTTCACAATATATACAAACATTGAGTTGTTATGCTGCACACCTAAAACTAATATAATGGTATATATCAATTACACCTCAAGAAAAAAAGCATCATGAAAATCTTGATAGAGCCTCTTGCTCTCTCTCTTTTTTTTTTTTTCAGAAGGTAGATTGACAAGTATTAATGAGGTGACATACAGCAGTGAATGGAGGTTTTTCTCTTCCTCCAGGTAACTGCAATGATTAAAAGAGGATTAAAGAAGAGATACCCTTCTCATAATGGATCCACCCCCTAACACGGTACCTCCTAAAATGTTCTTTATAGCCCAGCCGGCATGGTTCAGTGGTTGAGCATCAACCTATAAACCAGGAAGTCATGGTTCCATTTACAGTCAGGGCACATGTCCGGGGTGTGGCCTCGATCCCCAGTGTGGGTGTGCAGGAGGCAGCCGATCAATGATTCTCTTTCATCATTGATGTTTCTCTCTCTCTCTCTCTCCCTCTCCTTTCCTCTCTCTGAAGTCAATAAAAATATATTTTTTAAAAAATTAATATAAAATAAAATGTTCTTTGTAAACCAGACTGATACATTCGCACCATTTAGCCAACATTGAACTCAATGATCTCTAAGAATCCTTCTATTTCACATTTCTTTTATTGACAAACATTGAGTATTTTCAGGTGTCAGGTGCTTTATCCGACCAGCAAGATGAATAAGGAATGTGTTGGCTGCTATCAGAATTGACAACCATACATTCTCGACCCAGGTCAACTGAGAACTTGCTCCGTGTCAATGACAAATTTTTCACCCACCCACACTCGGGCCACACTGTCTCCACCTCTGAAACACTGAGGCTGAACTGCATAATTGCCATGGGCTCTTCCAGATCTAACTTTTTATAACTCAACTAGAGGCCCAATGCACGAAATTCATGCAAGAGTAGGGCTTCCTTCCCCCAGCTGCCGGAACCAGCTTCCCTCTGGCACCCAGGACCCAGGCTTCCCTCACAGCCCTGGCTTCATCCGGAAGGATGTCTGGTCTAATTAGCATATTATGCTTTTATTATTATAGATAGAGCCAAATGGGAGAATTTGGGATTAGGAAAAGGGTTAGTGCAGAAACTAGGGAGGGGGTAAACTCAGATAGCTACACAGGCAGGTGGATCTAGGAACACCCTGAGGTGGGTACTAAGGTTGGCTGGCTTAAAATTCAGGATTTTGGTACAACCACTTTAGAAAAAAGTTTGACAGTATTTGCTAAATGTAAGCATATCTATAGACAATGATCCAACAATTCCATTCCTTAGGGGGAATGAGTGCTCATGTCCATCAAATTCATGTATAAGTATATTCATAGCAACTTTGTTCATAATTGTCCAAGCTGGAAACAATCCAGATGAACTACAGCAGGAAAACGGATAAATAAAACAGAATAGAGATATAATGAAATAGTATGCAGCAATGAAAAAATGAACTACTGCCACACTTAACATGGATGACTCTGATAGCCATTATGTTAATTAAAAGAGGCTAGATATAAAAGAATACATGCCATAGGATTCTACCTACATGCTGTTCAAGAAGTTACAAAACAAATCCTATCTAATAAAAGAGTAATATGCAAATTGACCATACCTCCGCTACACCCACAAGTCACGCCCACAAGCCACGTCCACCAGCCAATCAGGAATGAATATGCAAATAAACCCAACCAAGAAGGCTACGGCCACAGAGAGCAGGAGGGAGGCTTGGGTTTCCCCGGCAATGGAGGAAGCCAAGCTTTCCGCCTGCCCTTGCCGGCCTAGGCCTCCACTCAAGGCTACAAAGTTTCAATGATAGAAGATAAATAAATCCAAACAGAAATGGCAGCAGCCACAGAGCTGGAAAGAGCAGGAGGATAGGATTGCCCCAGGTGATGGAGGAAGCCAAACTTCTGAAGCCCTGGCCTGCCTTGGCCTCCGCTCCAGGCTACAAAGTTTCAATTATAGAAGATACATAAATCCAAACAGAAATGGCTGCCACCACAGAGCAAGCAGGAGGCTTGGCTCCACTCCAGGCTACAAAGTTTCAATTGTAGAAGATAAATAAATACCAGATACCAGGGCCTCCGCTTGGGTCGCCAGGGGGCATGGCCGGCCTGCAAACACCACAGGCCTCTTGCCCAGGCCACCCCACACCCCAAGGGAACCCACCACCCTAATCCAGGACACCCTTCAGGGCAAACCAGCTGGCCCCCACCCATGCACCAGGCCTCTATCCTATCTAATAAAAGAGTAATATGCAGATTGACCATCACTCCAACACACAAGATGGCTGCCCCCATGTGGTCAAAAATCCTGCCCCTATGTGGACACAAGATGGCCACCACAAGATGGCCAGCAGGGAAGGGCAGTTGGAAGGGACCAGGTCTGCAAGGGAGGGCAGTTGGGGGCGATCAAGCCTGCAGAGGAGGGCAGTTAGGGTGACCAGGCCGGCAGAGGAGGGAGTTGGGGGTGACCGAGCCTGCAGGGAAGGGCAGTTGGGGGGGGGGGGGGGGGACCCAGGCCTGCAGTGGAGAGCAGTTGGGAGGGACCAGGCCTGCAGGGGAGGGCAGTTAGGGGTGACCAGGCCTGCAGGGGAGGGCAGTTAGGGGTGACCAAGCCTGCAGGGGACGACAGTTAGGGGCAAACAGGCTGGCAGGGGAGCAGTTAGGTATCAATCAAGCTTGCCGAGGAGTGGTTAGGGGGTGATCAGGCTGGCAGGCAGAAGCGGTTAGGGGCAATCAGGAAGGCAGGCAGGCAAGCAGTTGGGAGCCAGCAGTCCTGGATTGTGAGAGGGATGTCCGACTGCCCGTTTAGGCCCGATCCCACCGGGCAGTCGGACATCCCTCGAGGGGTCCCAGATTGGAGAGGGTGTAGGCTGGGCTGAGGGACAAACCCCGCCCTCCCCCCCCCCCCCCGTGCACGAATTTCGTGCACCAGGCCTCTAGTTTATCATAATAGAGGTCAGAATGGTGGAGGGGAGAGGTTTATATTAATTGGAAAGAGGAATGAAAGAACCTTCTGGGCTGCTGTAAATGTGTTATACCTTCATCTGGGCATTGGTCACACAGATGAATTCATATATAAAAATCCATCAAGCTCTACCCTTATAATTTATACTTATGAATATGTATAAGTTGTACTCCAACAAAAAAGTTTTTTAAATGTTTTAAAAAATGGAATTAGCTATGTCTTCAAACCTCCACCAAACATATTATTCAAGCTCTAAACCTGAGGCTGGTACAAAGAGGAAGCATAGTGAAGTAGGAAATGTACAGCATCAGGTGTCTGGAGATTTTGGTCCATTGGTAAGTACAGTAGCCTATAGGCCTTTAACTTTGAGGAATCAGGAAGCATGTTGATACTAATAAACCCAAGGATTTCCTCCCCAAAAAAGTGTCCAAACACATCAAGTTTTGCATATGATTTCAAGGGGCTTGTAAAATCCTTGAGGCCCATCCATGGGCTGCAAATTAGGAGACCATAGATTATGGGATTTTTAAGGTTCGTTCCCAGGAGGATTATTCACATTTTCTTCTATTTTTTTAGTGTTGCTATTACTGATTCTCTTCCTTAGTTTCCTTTCCACTTCAGATTCATTAGCCTCCAAGACTACTACCTCTGAGCTGTCACTTCCAGTTTAGGTTGGGGACCTACGGGAATTATAATGGACACACACAGCTGGTCCGGCCAAGCATCCCCCTGACCATCAGACTTATCCAAGTCTTAGGGGATGAGTGTTTACTGAAAAGGCAGAAAATCAACTAATCTCTGGGTCGCTGGAAACTGCTTCTTCCAGTTGTTAACTTTTTAATAGTAATTACAGGCAAGGGGCAGGAATAGCAGTCTTTGTTTCCTCTTCCCACCTGCTTATCCCTTCCCTACCAGTGGCTGGGAGAGGGACCCAGAAGCCTAATGGGGTCCAGACTTTTCCTGTTTAACTGGTTTAGAGCTGCATTTGTAAGAAGAAGAAGAAAAAAAAAGGAGACCACAGGTCTGAAGCCCAAGCAATATCTAACTCCATAACAGCTGGTGTTCCTTGTCAAGTTCAGGCTACTGGGCCCACAGAGGAAATCTGGAGGGTGGGGCTGAGAAGGGGGTTATGGAGCCAGGATGGGAGTTCTAAGGATGGGCACACCCTTTCGTGACACTAAGACACGTGTGTACGTGTGTAATCCCAGTTAGATCATTCATTTCTTAAGCACCAAATGTGTTGCTATTTCATCCCTGAGGCTGACTGAAACACTCATTCAGTCACCACTTAAGTGAATTGCATCTAAGCCATATTGCAGAGACTGGTGTCAGACTGGTGGGTGTGAATCCACAGTCTGCCTTTCTGACTGAGTGACTGTGGTGTACAATCTAACTTCCCAATCTCTCCACGTGTAAAGTGAAGTCAAAATATTTCCCTAGCCGGTTTGGCTCAGTGGATAGAGCGTCAGCCCTGAAGACTGAAGGTTCTCAAGTTCGATTCTGGTCAAGGGCAAATACCTCGGATGCAAGCTCAAGCCAGTCAGGGGTGTGCAGGAGGCAATCAAGCGATGTGTCTCTCTCACATCCATGTTTCTCTCTGTCTCTCCCCCTCCCTTCCACTCTCTAAAAATCAATGGAAATCCTTGAGTGAGAATTAACACACACAAAAAAAAGTTCTACTTCAGAGGGTCGAGTTCTAATTGAGGTCATAGATATGAAGTGCTTAGAGAAACAGCACAGAATAAGAACCCTGTAAATATTTTTTATAATTATGATTGTTGTTCGGGCTGGGAACATAAAAGTAAATAAGATGTGGTTTCCACTCCAAGAAACTTCGGTGTAATAGAGAAGACAGAGAAGAACTGATTACAGAAAGTATGGGCAATGCAAAGTGAATACGCAAATACAGGCTGCAATGGGATCCCCAGAGACGAGATCCCTAATTCAGACTAAGGAGTGAGGGAAGACTTCCAGGGCCAAGTGACATCTAAGCTTAGAAACACTGAAGGACTAGTAAGAAACAGTGTGAAGGGCTGGAGGCTGGAAGAAAGACATTGGCATCCTGGAGAACTTGCATTCTGAGTGGAACAGAGTGAGAGAAGCCAAAGGCCGTGAGGTTGGAGGGGTCAGCAGGGCCAGATCACAGCCCCTGATACCTGCCTGGAATTTAGTCATGGCTCAGGAAGTAGTTGTTTGTGCTGCAAATGAATCTGCCCATTTTATGGATGAGACCAATGAAACTAGAAACGTTCACAGCGTGCTGAGCCAGCAAAGAGCCCAGGGCTGCTGATTCTCAACACAGTGCCCATCCTTTACACCGGCTTTTTGACTGAGCATTTTGGAAAGGCTAGGGTCCAGCTCCTGTGAGTTGGGCTAATAATCACCCTCGTCAGGCTGGGCAACAAGGAGCTGTGGGTTGCAATCAGCTCCCTCCCACCTTTGTTCTGGGACATTTTCTGAACGTAGTGGGACGGAAATATTCAAGGAAATCATTCCTCCACTAGAAATTTGACAGATGAGGGAAAGAGAAGCCAGGCCAAGGAGGCAGCACTGGAGTCCTGGTTCATTTTGCTTTGCAGGAGCCTCTGCTTCCTGAGGGAACACAATAGATTTAAAAACAAACAAAAAAATCATTTCTTTTTAGGAAGTGATTTGACAGGGGATGGTGACCCTATGGAATCAAGCCTGGGGGGAAGTGGGGCGAATAGAAGTGGCCACAGAAATAGTGCGATTTGGCTGAGCCAAGGGAGAAGAAAGGAGCAGAAAGAAAAGAAGTGATACTTGTGTTGGTCTCCAAGACCTTGTGAGCAATGGCCAGAATTTGGAACATTATGCTGAAGCAAGGGCAAACCAGAGAAAGAAAAAAATTGAGGGCGATTTGACTGAAATGACGAAGAAAGAGAAATCATGGTCTTTAATCTGGAAGGAAATGTGCAAATAGCATCAAAACCCTTTTTTCCTTGGCACGATACCCATTTTCCTCAAGGGAAGGCCTTGGATAAAGGATCTCTCAGATCTCAAAACTTGAAGGCTCTTCTGTGGAACCATTAAGAGAGACCCCTTTCAAAGACCTGTACATGGATGGAACAGATGCTCAAGAATACCAGGCTGTCGTGGGAATGAGGGGTACGGGTGGGTCGGGGACTAGGATATTTTTAGAGAAGAGTGTGTGTTATGTCGTAGATAAAAGAAGGGCATGCGTTAGAGGCAGCTCAGAGATGGGATATCAAAAGAAGGAATGGATTTCAAGAAGAAAACCCAAACTCTCCCTTTTTGGACATCAAAGGGCATTCGTAGTCTGCTATGTACTTTGCCATTTCTTCACACGCTGCCATGGGCTCTCCAACCATTGTGCATGGAAGAGGTGCATAGGGCAAAGCGCATGGAAATGAGGGGCTCCCAGCACCTCCACGGGTTCACCAGCCTGGAAGCTCTCTGAACCCTGCACTTCGGGGGTTTTTATAGAGGACCCCTTACATAGGCATGACTGATTAAATCATTGGCTATTGCCAATTAATTCAAACTCCGCTCCCTCTTCCCTTCCCAGAGGTTAGGGGGCTGGGACTGAAAATCCCAACCCTCGAGTCACATGGCTGACTCCACTGACAAGCAGCCCATCTTTAGGTGGGATCCTAAAGTCACCTCGTTCACAGGACAAAAGACACCTATGTCCGCTCTCTTCCATGAGGGAATTCCAAAGGTTTTAGGAGTTCTGTAAGCCATATGTTGTGGCTTAGAAATCACAACATCACAGACACAAGTACCCTCCCCCTTCTTCGTCAGTCCTGGGGGAAGATGGCTTTTGAAATGCGCGTTTTTGAAGCATACAGGGTCTTCAGGAATGCACCCCTCAAATAAAATTATTATCATCGCCCATACTTTGCAGTTAGGAGATCTGAGCCCTAGGGAAAGGTGGGGTAACTTGTTCCGAGTCACGGCAGAAAGTGGCAGAAGATGGCCCTTGACCCCAGACAGTGTGGCTTCTGTTCTGCACTGCCACCCGGCTTCTGGAGGGAGGAAAGGCCAGCGCTCTGCTGTCCTCCCAGCTGCCCTGGGATGAGCCCAGGACTGACATTTTCAGCTATCGATCACAGAAAGCCACCTCCCTTCCTCTATTATTGGTGAATTTTAATTGCTGTCAAGATTAATCAGCAACCTCAGCATTATCCTCTTTTGGACTTTCACCACAATACAAACACTTATATGTATCCAATGTATGCCAACGTGTTTAATTCAAACTTATACACCAGTGATCTTTCCCTTACGTCTTAATTACATTATGCTTCCATTTACAGTTATCTGGTCAGATACAATTTATATGCAGGAACATGTGGCCAGAGAAATGAGCAGTGACGTTGATGAGCAGACGTGTTTGCTGCCGCTTTCAGATGAACCCAATCTTCCCGATCTGTTTGAAGCAAACTTTCGTGTGATGTCAAATAGAGTTTTTCCTTCAAGGAGTGGGTTACCCTTTAGACATGAATCATGAGACTCACGGGAAAGAGAAAGGATGTCAATATCTGTGTGCCTGGCTGCGCACTAAACGCTTCACAGGGTTGTCTCACTTAATCCACACAGCCAACCTTCCAGGTAGGTACGTTTGTCATGTGTGCATTTAAATGGGAACACACACACACATTTATAGAGAAAGTGGTAGTGCCAGGCTTGTGTTGCTCAGTGGTTGAGCATCAACGTATGAACCAGGAGGTCCCAGTTCGATTCCTGGTCAGGGCACATGCCCGGGTTGCACACTTGATCCTCAGTGTGGGGCATGCAGGAGGCATCTGATCAATGATTGTCTCTCATCGTTGATGTTTCCATCTTTCTCTCTCTTTCCTTTCCTCTCTGAAATCAATAAAAATATTCTTTTTTTTTAAAAAAAAAAAAAAAAGGAAGTGGTAGAGTAGAATCCAAAACCTACCAGGATTCCACATCCCACCAGTGAAAACACGACCTCCAACTTCTTCCTGGACAGCTGTAGCCCTGGAAGGGCTGCCTGGCCGCTGAGCTGCAGCACCAGTGTATCAGGTGACTTTAAAAGTGGGGACCGGAGCATCTTCCCTGTCAGAGGTGTGAGACGGTCTCCATCCCCGCGAAGGGCAATGATTCAGAATCGATAGACCTGGCAGAACAGAGCTTCTCAAATTCAATGTACACAAGTCTCCTGGGACCTTGTTAACAAGCAGGTTCTGATTCAGTGCGTCTAGAGAGGGATCTGCGATTCCTAATTTCTCATCAACTCTCGGGTGATGTTTACACTGTTGACCTGTTGCCTGTACTTTGTGTAACTAAGTGTTAAGGTACAGTATCCAGATCACACCACCAATGGCATTCAGAATCGTGTATTGGTAAAGGAAGGAAAAACCACAAGTAAAAATGAACATTTAGATTAAAATGTTCAATTGTGTATATATAAGATGATTATCTTGATGGTGAAGGTAACATTTATTACTACCCATTGGGCACTGTTCTAAGTCCTAATCACTTAATCCTCACAACAGTGCTTTTGAGATGAATACTATTATCATCTCATTTTACAGAGAAAGAAATTGAGGAGCAGGGAAGTTGTTAACTTGCTTATTTAATATAGAACCAAGATTTGAACCCAGATAACCTGGCTCTAAAGATGGACTTGACATCTGACCCCATAAAAATGACGTAGCGATTTTAGTTAACCACAAACTCAGGGTGGGCCAACATGTGTGCCACTGGCCATCAGCATATACAGTGATCTTGGCAATTGTACTAGGCCTGATAATTGAGAAATCATCAACAATAATAACCAAAACAATAGCGTGCAATGAGCAAATTTAGCCGTGGCAATGAGATAGTGCCTCGGTTCAGGGTCACTGCAAGAACAGAATTCACCACGATGGAGACTTTCATGAAGGGTTTATAGATGCCCCTCAGCTTAGGATGGGGTTATGTCCCAATAAACCCATCATATGTTGACAGTTTCATCAAAAATGCATTTAATACACATAACCTACCAAACATCATCACTTAGCCTAATCTACCATAAACGTGTTCAGAACACTCACATTAGCCTACAGTTGGGCAAAATCATCTCGCTGCCGCTGCCCAGCAACACAAGAGAGTATCACACCACATACCACTAGCCCGGAAAGATCAAAATTCAAAGTATGGTTTCTACTGAACACATATTGCTTTTGCACCATCATCAGGTCAAAAAGTAAGTCGAACCACTGTCAGTTGAGGACTGTCTGCATTGATAGAAGCACAGGTGGGGTTACGTGACAATCAAGAGATGCTGAGGCTGGAGAGAAGAGCAGCAGGGAAAGTGTGAACTCCACAGGCTGGAAGGGAAGGGGAGAGAGTGGTGTTATCAGGTTCCATGCTGGAGGGACCACAGCAGGAGCTACAGGATGGAGGGTCGCGGTCATATGCTGAAGGTTGAGAGTCATGCTGAAGCAGGAAAAGAGTGGGACAAAGGACCCAGTCCTCTCTTCTTCCCCTTCCAATCACCCTCTGCTTCCCATTGGCCTGACCCATATGGTATACCAGTAAGTCAGCAAAACAGCCCGGGTGAAGTAGCCCAGAGGGACCAACCTCTCAAGGCGGGGGCAGGACAGAGAACAGTGGAAATGGATGCAGAGAGGAGGGGCAAGTGGGTAAAAACCAGCACAGGTGGTAGGAACCTGGGAACCCTCCTATCTAGGACACATTAGGCAAATGTGGATATTTATAAGTAAGGAGTGACAACCTGGTGGGCACATATTTACCACAACACAGCTGGAAGGGGTGATGTAAACAGCAGAGACGACACAGCGCTCCAGTAGACAAAACAATGAAGAGTGGAACAAACATGTATATAGACTTAAACTTCATATAAAGAAATTTTTAACAAATATGAAAAGCATTATTATAGAGGGTACAGAATTTGTCATCGCTAGAAATCTTCCAGCAGAAGGTCCCTGCTGGGGGTTTTATAAAAAAAGATCCCTGCCCAGCTGGTGTGGCTCAGTGGTTGAGCAGCAACTTATGAACCAGGAGGTCATGGTTCAATTCCTGGTCAGGGCACATGCCTAGGGTTGCGTGCTCCATCCCCAGTGGGGTGGCGTGCAAGAGGCAGCAGATCAATGATTCTCTCTCATCATTGATGTTTCCATCTCTCCCTTTCCCTACCTTTCTGAAATCAATAATATATATACATATAAATATATATATATATATATATATATATATATATATATATATATATATATATTTTTTTTTTTTTTTTTTTTTTTTAGTGAATATATTCCAGCATAAAAATGAGTCCGGATGACCTCTGTAGCGTCTTCCAAGCTGAGGTCCTACAAATGTGTGAAGTTATGACAAGCCAGGCCCGTCTGATCTCGCTGGAGATTGCTGAGTCAAACTGCGCCAGGAGCACAGCCTGGGGACCTGCGAATGCTGCTCAGTCAGGCCAATCCCTCACCTCTCCCTGACATTGGGGGAGAGATTACTCCGTCTCCATATCTGGCCTGACAGCCGGAGCCTCCTTCCTCATAACAATGACACCCCTGACCTCCCCTGAGGGTTCTCGCTCTGCCTCTGCAAGTGAATTGCTAAGAGCATCACATTTGATGGGCTTTGTATGCAGAGGGTCTTATGCTTAAAGCATGCGAGGTGAGCATCCACTCAGGCTGAAAAATTAATCCCTCCAACATTCGTCAGTGTTACTACCGAATGGGACAAGTGGTCAGTCTCCTCTTAAGGTTACGGACAGGGGATCTGGTGTCCGGTAGATCTGCGTTCAACTCTTTACTTCACTGTTTGATAAATGTGTAGCCATAGACAAGTTACTTGGTTCCTGTGAACCTCTATCTCCTCTTCTACAAAATGGGGATATTATTACCAACTAGAGGCCCAGTGCATGAAATTCGTGCATGGGTGGGGTCCCTAGGCCTGGCCAGCAATCATGGCCAGGCCGATCAGGGCCGGACCAGAGAGGAGGCAATGGTCACCAGGCCGGGCACAAAAGGAACGGATACCGGATGTCACTGCCACCATCGTCAGCATCCTGCCACTATGCAGTTGCTCACGACCATGCGGTTCCCCGCCTCCCCCGCTTCTCCTTTCCTGGCTGCAGCGGGCGGGCAGTGGGGGTGGGGGGTGGAAGAGAGACAGTGGGAGGTTGTGCGTCTCTGCAGGCATCCATCACTGCCCGGTGTGAGAGCTGCAGGCTCAATTACAGCATGGCCCACACATGTGAGCGCAGTGACGGCACAGCTGTGGCCGCAAGGTGGCGCTTTCAAAGGCCCCATGGGAGTGATAATCTTCTACCAATGCTCCTCTTGTAAACAGCAAAAATAATAGATGCCATTACAGTGCCTTACAATTTACAAGAAAGTCTTATTTAGGGGGGAAAACACTTTTCCATAGATATAATAATAAATCTTGTTGAGCACTGCTAGATGCCAGGCCTGGACCAAAACTTTGCATGACTTACTTAATGCTTACAGCAATCCTGTGAGGTAGAAAATCACTAGTCCCATTCTGCCAACAAGGAAACTGAGGCACGGGGGGGTCATCTAAATTACTCAGGGTCATATCGCTGGCGACAGACAGAGCCAGGCCGTGAACAAGGCAGCCTGACCCCAGAGCCTACCCCGTGTGTTGTCTCCTTTGGATGGTCTAATTTAATCTTCATAGTGACCTTATGTTGCTTCATTTTGCAGATGGGTAAACTGAGACTAAGAAAGGAGAAGCGTTCTGCCCAGGGTTATACAGCTGGCACATGGTAGAGTTGCTGCTGTTTTTCATAAAACATTGTGGGAAAGGAAGGGACCACATTTCTCTAGGTTGTTTTCTTAGTCTTCAATATGTTCTCACCTGCCCCTTTCAGGGACTGGCCCCAGAGTCATGCCCAGGTCCCCCGGGTCAGGCAGAGTGCTGCGGCGGAAGAGGACAGCGGTGACCTTCTGCTCACTGATGTCACTAGAACACAAGCTCCTCCTGTCGAGAATCACGTCTATGTTCTCACTCTTGTATTCCTAACCACTGGCCCAGATCCTCAATAAATAGGTGCTGAGTGAATGAATGGCGTGAATGAATGAGATAAATGCACAGTGAAGCTGTCTGAACTCTCCAGTTTGTCCCAAATACATTTCAAAGATTCAAAAGAAAAGTAACCTCTGAGGCTTAAAAAAACAAATGATTAGCAGAAGGCCAGAGTGTGTTTAAATACACCTTTTTAATGCTAACGAAGAAACCATTTAGAAGGAAGAACAAGAGAGCAATCTGTGGGGAACTAGCAGTCTAGTCACTTGGGCACCCAGATACAGAGACGTCAGAAGGAGAAAAGCCGAGAAATGTGGCATGAGCTTCTCGTAGGGCCCTGGAGAGGGAAGCCTCGCTCAGAAGCTCCGTCTCAGCATCGGTGCCTCTGCCGTCCCCTCTCCGCTCCAGCCCCTCCTCCAAGGCCTACCCTGTCCCACAGCATTGGATTAGAAGCACACAGAGCCAGGAAGAGTCCTTCCTCCGCGGCCTGCAGACACCTGCCCCCGGCCAGGCCCCGTCGCCTGGGTTAGGGCATCTGAAGGCCCCTCGCTTTGTGCTCACATGTTCTCACTGACGCTCACAGGGCACGTGTGACCCTCACAGGGCACGTGTGAGGAGCTGCTGAGTGAGGAGTGATCATCCCGTTGGACAGCCTCAGGCACAGAAGCAGCAGATCGAGCCAGTGGGCAGCAGACCCCTACATCCATCCAAGAGGCCTAACTCTGACCCCAGGGGCCCTGCTCTCCTTAGGCCTCCTGAGCCTGGCATCTCCTGGGGGGGGGGGGGGGGGGCGCTGTGGACACAGATGGGGATGCCTTTCTGTTGGGGAGGCAGATTCTCCCCCTCCTCCCTCCATTCTCCAAACCTGCACCATTCTTACACCAGAGCAATGGGACAAGAAGTAGTTACCTCCCCCAAGCTCGGCAACCAGAGCACCCCATCTTATTGACCACAGAGATGAGTCCAAGAGGTGGACATGCGACCCCAGACAAGTCAGCCCAAACCCTTCTCTGCAACTTGCTTGGCCTGAGTTGAGGAATTAGTAGCTTCTAATAGAACGGTAGGTGTTCCAATATCTATTCGACCCCAGATCATTTCTCTGAGCCAGTGATGGTCACTCGTTCTCCTAATCAGTCATCGAGTCAATACTTGGTGTGTGACCCAATCCTGGCTGTTGAGGGGATGTGTGTTGGCTAAGAAAGTCTCCACTCTCCTGAGTTAGACACCGCAGACTGTTGTGGGGTCTGCGGGTAACACTGGGAACTCACTCAACCATCCTGCCAACAGGTTAAAGATGAAGCCAACACTCGGAATAAAACCAGGAAACGGGAAGACCCAGGGTGTAAGGACTCATTGAGCCACGGGCTGTGTGGTGGCTGGAGCCTGTCCTGCCTCTTGGACTTCCCGTTTTGTGACTTCAACAATTTCCTTTTTATGTAAATACGTTGGTGTTCATTGCAGCCACGAGCCTCCCTTGGGACCCATGCCCCTTCCTTTCTGGCCACGCAGATGAGATGCTACAGACGCACAGGAAGCTGTTGGCAGTCACCACGGACAGCCCCTCGCCAGGGAAGCAGCTGACTTAAAGCAGGAAGGAGAATGCCGACCGGGAGCAGAAATAAGAGGCAGAAAGGAAAGGAGATCTGAGAACATTCAGGTTTGGGGTTCTTGCAGCCAGCTCTGCAGCTTGAGTCTTTCCAACCCCACGTCCCAAAACAAGTTTCAGGGCCTGCACTGCAGTGGCCGGAGTCCTGGACATGTGCTGGGAGCCTCATTCCTAGTCTTGCTCCAGCCACTGACTTGCTGGGGGGACTGTACACCCTTCCTTTCACTGGATTTCTCGAACTATCTATAAAATAGATAGAGGAGCCCTGGCTGGTTTGGCTCAGTGGATAGAGCGCCAGCCTACGGACTGAAGGGTCCTGGGTTCTATTCCAGTCAAGGGCACATGCCCAGGTTGCAGGCTCACTACCCAGTAGGAGGTATGCAGGAGGCAGCCGATCAATGATTCTCCTTCATTGATGTTTCTATCTCTCTCTCCTTCTCCCTTCCTCTCTTAAATCAATAAAAATAGTTTTAAATTTTTTAAATAAAATAGATAGAGGAGGCTGGGACAATATCTGTCCTGGGTTAAAAATATGTCCCAGTGATTTCACTGCTATGAGTTTCCCCCCAGATGAACTCCCAAGGCACTGAGACATGCCCCACGGTCCGTGCAGAGAGGCCTGCTGCAGTGTTGTCTACAGCAGCCCCTAACAGTGCACCCTTGGCACTGGCGAGATGAGCGGCAGCCACGGACCAAATCAGGCCCACCGCCAGCTTTCCTGTGACTTGTGAGACAAGAATGGTCTTTATATATTTTTAAATACATTTGTATTGATTTCAGAAAGGGAGAGAGAGAGAGATTAAAAACATCAATGATGAGAGGGAATTATGAATTGGCTGCCTCCTGCACACCCCACACTGGGAATCAAGCCACAACCCAGGCAGGGAATTGAACCATGACCTCCTGGTTCATAGGTTGATGCTCAACCACAGAGCCACGCTGGCTGGCCTGGGCTTTACATTTTTTAAGCATTGTTAAAAGAGCAAGGAGGAGGAGGAGATGGTACAAAGACCCTATACCCACAAAGCCTATAATATTAGATCTGTGCAGAACAAGTTGGTTGACCCATAAGCCATAGTATGTTCTTCCTGTAAAAGAAGCAGCCGTTGAAAATGAAAAGAAGGCTCCATATGTGTTGACATGAAGAGATCTGCTACATATTGTTCAATAAAGATGCAAGTACCGAACAGCATGAGCAGTCGGGTTATGTTTGTGTCAAAGCATAGGACGCGAGTTACTAGCGAATAACATTTCTGGAAGGACACACCAGAAACTTGACAGTGGTCGCCTCTGGGGAAAGGAGACTGAAGTGGAGATGGAGAGTGAGATGGTGATGGAGAGAAAAGCCTTTTAAATTTATTTTCTTCTCCACCCGTTGGCATTTACCACGAGCACGTTATGGCCTTGACCATGAAAATGAGCCAGTTCCACGATATGATCTCTCGGGGCACCTTCGGCTCCGAGTCTCTCCAGAATAATAGCTTCCGACATTGAGCTACTGTTCGTCACCGGGGGACAGCTACTACGCTAAGCACAGTCTACACTTTCTTTCTTTTAATTTTCACAACAGCCCCCTGCGGCCACGGTCCCCCTTGGCCAGATGAGGAGACTCAGTCTGCGGCTTTGCGAGCCTGAGCTGCAGCTGAGGATTCTGGGTCTGGCCCCACTGCCTGGTTCCCAACGGTGACACCCTGATACTGTCCCCAGTCCTGACACTGTTCCCAATCGTGACGCCTCTGAGCCTGAGGGGCAGAGCGAGGTTGACTCTATGAGGAACTGGAAGCAGCAAAAAAAATATGTGATATGATTTGAAGGGGGTCAGAGTATATGGCCAACTATCTCTCTCTCTTGGACCCATTGCAGACTGTTATGAAACAGATGGCAGGGGTGGAGGTCAGTTTTTCACTGGGAAGTGAGAAAAACCCTCAGATCACATCATGTAAATGGAACGTGCTTTGCTCATGGGGGAGGCTGTGTGACCTTGGGTAAACCACAGGACCTCTCTGAACCTCACTGCACTTACTTCTAAAATGGAAAGGACAGCCCGAATCAGGGCTCGCAAACCCATGTTGACAAGGCCAGGCTGGTCAAGTTAATGGTCCCAGGGCCAGGTGGGGACAGTGGGAAACCAGAGAATTCTTGCCTGTTTAAAGGAGGGCAGCTTCTTGCCTATTACTTACAGATTGCTGCCAAGGGTGCCTGCAGACCAGTGCCATCAAATGGTCTAGTTTTTATGAGCAGCCGGAAGTGGTATTCTCACATGAAAACATCCAATATTTAAATCTTGCCATCGCATCCTAATATTGGGGGGGAAAAAACAAAACACCACTCTGGTGCCAAACCAAATCTACCCATCAGTAGCCTGCAGGCCTGCCAGTTTGCCACCACCGACTGATAAGGTCACCAGGGACACTGGCAGCTTCCTATCACTGAGCCCCTCATGGGGCCACAGGGCTGCAGCACCCAAAGGCCGAATTCCCCTGAGCTCCCATTTGCAACAGCCGTCAGGACTCTTCTACCTGCTTCCTTTCTCTCGGCCACATGTCCTGCTCACCCCAGCAAACAAAACATGGCCAAAATCCAGGAAATACCAGTGCCAAGCAAGAGCAGGAGAAAGGCCGGGGCTTCGGTCATGTGGAACCAGCGTCAGGAGGTGTCGTGCCCCCTGAGGAGGTGGGGCAACCTTTGCTGCAATGACCGACACCCTGTTCCCGGGGACAATCCTGAAAGCTCGGGCAGGAAGAGGCCTCTCCCTCTGCAAGCAGCCAGCGTCCTCAGCATCTGTGCACGCGCACCTGAGATTTCCACCCAAGGGAACAGGCACTCAATCTGGAGGGACGAGCCCCTCCGGCCCACCATGAAGGCCCAGCTCATTCTTCATTCTGACGTGGCTGCAAGCAACACAGGGCTCCTTGGCGACAAACTCAAGGTGACTGGAATCCTGAGCGCCGCCCGGTGGTTGTGTTCATGTGTGTATGTGCACGCGCACACGGGATGGGGCAGCAATCATTTGGGCTCTTGACAGCCCTCACGTCACAGGAGCAGGAAGAACACATCACACGAGAGAAATGGAAAACTGTCCCACTCAGGAATCAGCCGTGACTCCCACGGCGTGCAGAATGAAGCCAAGCTCCTGGCATTTAAGGCCACCTGTCTTTTAGCACCAGCCTCCCTTTCCAGTCTCACCCGCAACCATACCATTCCTTCAAGCAATATCAGTCACACAAATATTTTCCCTCAATGCTCCCACCTCCCAGTGAGCTCACTCTGCCTAGAATGCCCCTCCATTTGGAGGGAGTCAGATCGTCATGTTTACTGGAAAAAAAACAAACCACAAAACAATTTAGGTAATGCCTTGTACCTGTCCTAGTAGATCTATTATACAACCACCAAAAACACCTTCGACCAATACGACCATGCAATCAGAGAATAACAGATGCCATTTATTGAGCACCTGCTTTGTGCCAAGCACTGTACTACGTGCAGTGCTGCCTCAAATGTTTAACCCTCACAACCACCCTATTAGGTGAGAACACTGAGACACAAAGAGCCCATAGCTTGCCCAATGTCCCACAGCTAACACAAGGTAAAGCAAGGATTTGAACCCAGGACCTGTCTCCAAGCCTGCGTCCGCACCATCAGGATGTGCTGCCGTCCTCTGAGGGCCTGGGTAAGGGCAAATCTCAGTCACCCACCACACCGTGGGGCCCAGAGTGGGAGACAGCTCAGCAAGGAAAAGGGGAGGAGATGGAGCCAGGCAATCTCGTCACTGACGCTGGTCACGTTAGCTCGCCAAGCCTCTCTTTGCATGTTCTCTAAAGAATGTGTAAATTATAGGATCCAGCTTTAGACAGTTAGTGATGCCATATATGTTATTTCATCCAGATAGATTGCAAAAGGGCCAAAAGAAAAAAAGAACTGCAGGTGGAGTTTAAAGTGATATGAATGTCTTAGGGAAAATCATGGGGAAAGGTGGCAAAGGAGATGTGCATAAACAAAGGCACAGTTGACCTGCGGGACAACTTGGTGGGCTCTATAGTGACTGAAGAGACCCTGGGAATTCTCAGAAGGTTCAACTCCCCTGGTTGAGATAAGCATCGCTGTCGATTCTCCGGTGTCCAGCAGAGGGCGCCCGCGCCCACACCCCTGGCTGCTTGGAGGGCCTGCTAACTTGGCCATCTGGCTTCAGTTCAGACCGTCCAGGTGAGGTCCTTGCCTGTCCTGCTTTGTTTGCCCTGCTCCGTTTGCCAGTGGGAATTGGAATGAACCGAGACACGGGATGGGCGATTTAGAACCTTCAGTTCGTCCTTAGATGCCTCTGGATTCCCAATAAGCCCTTTTAAAAGATGAAGAGTCCATTCAGCAGCCCCTTCCTCTCTGCCATTCCTCCTCTTTGTTCCTGGGTCCCTCCAGGCAGTGTCCGGAAGGTAAGAGACCCTCCCGATCCACACTCTTGCAGCACCTTCTCTGGCTACTCCGTGATTTTATGGAAAAGGGTTTCCCTGTATCAAATCACAGGCCTCCTTAGAAATAGCCCGAGTGACCATCGCCGCCTGCCAGGTGCCGAAATATGTTATCATTAGGCTCAACATGTGATTTAGTTAATTAAATGTCATGCTTTTGATGGCATTAATTAGACGCGCTGCCGAGTCCTTGGAAAACAAAAATGAAAACATCACTCCTAACCCAGGGAGACTGGACGAAGCCCCTCTCCCCTCCCAGGACAAAATCTGTCCCCCTGAATCCGTAAGCAGCTCAGTGAGCTCCATGAGGTCATGTTCCCGTTGAGGGATGATGTTATTAATGGCCCTGGTATTATAGAGCATTTAATGCTTTTACTAATTAATGATATAATTGCTTCTTACATGAATATAGTATTTTAGAGATTATAACCTGCTTTCACATTCAACATCTGTGTTTCATAAGAAGCTGGAGGGGTTGGTGTGGGTGAGGAGAGAGATTCGCTTGCTGGAGGTCACACAGCAGGCCAGGCAGGCAGGATGCTGGACTCCAACCCAGGCCTTTCCAAGGACTCACGCGCTAGTATTTATAAAACACCTTCCCATATGTTTTCTCACAGGTGAAACTTTCTAACAAAAACCCAGGGAGGCAGCCCCAGTGAGGGGCTCTGCTGAGTGGAGCATTGCCCTGTACACTGGAAGGTTGTGGGTTTGATTCCTGGTCAGGGGACATACCCAGGTTGCAGGTTTGGTCCCGGGTCTGGGCGTGTGCAGGAGGCAACTGATCTATGTTTCTCTCACATCCATGTGTCTCTCTCCCTTCCTCCCTTTCTAAAATCAATAAAAACATATCCTTGGCTGAGGATTGTTTTTAAATCCAGGGAGGTAGAAAGAGGATGGATTATCAGTACTTCTTCTTAACGAGTGGTGAAACAGAGGCCCCAGGATGTCAAGGGAGTTCCCTGAGGCGCCTACTAGTCAGTGAGGTTTTAGTTAATAGTAGTAATAAGTGAGCAAAAGTGAGGAGCAGAATCCCAAAGTCCTGGAGTTGTAATCCAAATGCTCAGAGAAATGTCAAAGAGAGAACCATGGGAGACATGGCTCCCAACACAACTCGCGGGAACAGTTTGAGTGGCCACCAATTACGTACCACCGCCACACACTGAGCACTGAACCTCCGTGTCCTGACACCGCTGTCTACGTGCTCACAAAACCTTAAAGCTAAGTATTGCTATCCAGTCTATTCAACCAAGCCAACAAAACCGTAGAGTTCACCAGACAGCTAGCAGCATGGAGAGTCTAGGGTCAGAAATCAGGGCTTCCTGTCCCAAGCCCCCAGGGCTTGCACTGGCCTCCAATGCCTTCAGTAAGGCCACTGCCGTGTAAGTATGCATGGGATGGCCACTGTGTGCTCAGCATATGACACATGGATGGAGGTAAAAAGGATACCTTGGACACAATCCCAGGCACGAGGCGCTCACAGCACACTGAGAAAAATGGCTAAACAGCCGGGAAGGAAAGAGTGCACAGCGTGGTCCAAGGGAGGAATCTTTGAAGGTGGTGGCTGTCTTCTTAGGCATTAACCTCAACCATCAAAAGACTGTGGGCTCTGCCCTGGCCTAAGTGGCTCAGTTGGTTGGGTGTCGTCCCATGCACCAAGGAGTTGCCAGTTCGATTCCTGGTCAGGGCACATGGCCAGGTTATGGGCTGGATCCCCAGTAGGGGGCACACAGTAGGTAGCCAATGGATATGTTGCTCTCATCTCTCTCTCTCTCTCTCTCTCTCTCTCTCTCTCTCTCTCTCTCTCTCTCCCCCCTCTCTCTCTCAAAATCACTTTTTTAAATAGAAAAAAATAATTTTAAATTTTTAAAAAATCTTTAAAAAGACTGTGGGCCCCTAGGTGACTTAGATTTCTCTCATTACTTGTCTTGTACAGTAGATTTATACAGTATACATATTTAATGTCCATTAATGCAGCAGCCTGCATTCAGCAGAGAAAGGGAGAAAATGTTAATAGTTGAGAGGTGTCGCTGCAAGAGCATGCCCCTGGCATGAGCACAGGGTGAGTGACACTGACCTGCTGGTCCCCGAGGCAGCATCTCTCCCCGTGTCCCCCTCTGAGCATGGGCACCTTCGCAAAATGACTGTGATTGTTTTGCTGAAAAACACAATAATGTTTTTGGTATTAATTCACTGCTAAACACAAGGCAATCATTTCATGTGGGGCTTAACCAAAGGAAGAGCCATCTGTTCCAGTGCTCAAGGACAAACCGGCTGTGTCAAACACAGGAAGAGATGGAACAATTGTGAGCTTTGCTGACAAGTGGAAGTATTTTGGGGGTCATTTTTATCACATGGAATTTTCTACACATACAGGGTGGACATAAGTAGGTTTATAGTTGTTTGCATGGAAAATAATACAGTAATTAATAAACAATAGTACAAGAATGAACTGTGTTTCACATACAACTATAAACCTACTTTTGCCCCCCCCCCCCCGTATGTTGACCTTAGAACTTCACCATACACACGGGGTGGCTCCGCTGTAAAATGTGTGCACAAACTCGCCACCTCATTGCCTATTGGCATTGCTGCCAAAAGAGCAGCCATGTGTGAGCAGGTGGCCGGACATCCAGAGACCTGGGAGTTACGATGACCACCAAGGGTCACGCTGGGCGTGTAGTCAGACGGCCCTTTCCAGGCACTACCAAGAAAACAGCAAAACGTGAGGCAGACCCAAGATTAGACAGGCGTCGTCACGGCCCCAGGTACAAAGGGAGGTAGCAAGATCCATAGTAAGATTCTTGAATGAGTGGGTGAAGGCCTATCCCTTATCACTGTGCTCTCAGCGTCCCGAGCCTTCGTCTGCTCGGTTCCAATGGAAAAGAATGGATAAGGCGATCCCTCAAAGATCAACCTCCAAATCCGGGTGCCGGGAGTCGAAAAGAAGACAGAGGCAAACCTGGGCTATGAAGCGTTTCGCAAAGCAAAGCCAGGGTCCAGGTGCGCACAGTCACAGCAGGCTGCCCTGAAATAGGGTAACCATGTAAGGGGGGCGGGGGGCACTTCTGTGAGTGTAGCGGGAGGAGTAATGCTTACGCAAGCACACTCTGCCTAAGCTAGAAGCATCTCAGCGAACCAGTTCACTGGGCCTCTCGAGCTTCCAGGAGCTGGAGGTCTCAGGACCTTGGAGAGTGCCTCGCGTCCAACAGCTCTCCCTCTGCCTGGGTCCGTCCTGTCCACTCCGCCCAGTTTAGCTGACTCCTCACATATTCCGTTGGCGTGTGTCCCAGGGCGGAGGTCCACTGTATCCCAGCAAGAGGTTTTCAGAGGAATCTGAACCCTCAGCGGATGCATTTGGGTTAAATGAGAGGGACAGCCAGACTCGGCGGCGGGAGTCTACGCCACCGGAAGTGTGGCACAGAGGAAACAGTATCTGCACTTGGGACCCAGGAAATATGAGTTACAGCACCAGATATACCTCTGAATTTTGGGATGATTTGGGGAAATTCACTTAACTTCTCTGAGCCTCTATTTTCTCTCCTATAAAATCAAGGGGATAGCTCGGTTCTCTTTGGCAATTCCAGCCCTCACACCAGCGCATTTTACGCTTCTTCTAAACGTGGGACGGTACCCTGGCACTGATGTTTCTGCGAGGTTTCAGGTTTTCAGCTTCTCCTTCACGGAGTAAACCACGTAAAATCTCTAACCATGCCCACTTCACTGGCTCTTGACATAGTGACTATCTCTTGCCACCCACTAGGAATGACAATGGCCACATGGTGGGTAATCACAGAAGAGTTGCCAACACCCTAATATTTCACATGTCTACTGCAGAATTTTTTATTCTGCTTCACTCATCAAGGGTAAAATTACATTTGCATTACTCGTCAGTCCTGATAATATCATTGAGCACCTGGATTGAGCCATGCCTGAAGCCAATAGGCCCCAGACTCTCCAGGTGCATGAATCAGTCACCTCCCCCTTTCAGCTTACATGGATTGGAAAGCTTCCTGTCTCAGTTAATTCTATTGCATTCCATTTCTTATTATGTGTAACTAAAGAGACCGGATAATATACAATCTGTCTAGAACGTGAGAGTGTTACATGTAGCACAGAATAGAAAGATAGATTTAGATGTCTCTATAGGTTTCATTTTCTATAGGTCAAGAGTCAGGAAAGGGAAATTGTGGACTCAAGATCATGCCAATGTCAAGGATCTGCCAGACTGGGTTGCAGAACTATTTGTTGAAATGCCCTTTTGCCCAGTCGTGCTGAACATTTTTAACAGTCGACAGTTTGCCCCTGAGAAATTTAGCTGCCTACACAGAAGTGTCTGTCTCTGGTAATATCACAACATTCATGGCATAGACAAATACTCCAAAGACAAAGCTGATCGGTGCATCATGATATATGCTGGAGGAGGGGTGACAGCCATTTATTGAAGACCTACTGTGTGCCAAGGATGTTCTGGTACACTGATATCCATTTTCACAATAATCCCGCATAGTCGCTCTAATGATCTCCGTTTTACTAATAGTGATGTTAAAGGTTAGGGAGGTTAAATAACTTTTCCAAAATGTCCAGGATAAGGGCTAGATCCTGCATTCAAAGTTTGGTCTCCCAGGTTCAAGTTCAATGTTCTTTCCACCATGCCACCACAGCTTTCTCTCCACGGAGTGGAGGGGGCTCAACAAACACTATCAGCACAAAATGAGGTGGGGATAAAAACCGCCTAGACCTGCAGGTGGGCTGGGCCAGTGGTATGGGGAAACACCTGTTTCTAAAGGGGCAGTCTTGGCAACGACAGGCATGAAGCAGGCTGTGTTCGTGTCATGACAATGATGCGAATGCCTTCCTGAAGCCAGAATTGTCCTCCATTCTCCTCCCTCCACGTAACCCTGAAGGTCAGGCTCAAGGTCGTAACGCCAGTAAATAGCAAGGACAGAGTTTGAATCCAGGCCTGTCTTACTCCAGGAACTTGGGCTATTTTTTTTTTTAGTGTTTATTTATTTTCTTTTATTTCATTACTATTTGTTTTATTTTTTTCCCATCACCATGTAAGGAACCCAGGCTTTTTATAATAAACACCTCAGGGTTTCCAGAATATCACCACTTCCATATCACATTCTGGATTTTTCTAGACCCTTATACCAACTGCATTGTTATTTACTTAGTATTTTAAAATGACATATTTCCATTTAAAATCATTTGAAAAGGAAAATTCGCATCACTACATAAGTGGGAAAACCATGTGGCTTGCCATAAATAGAAGGAAATCTCATCATAAGTATAAGAACAAGACAAAGTTTTTAAATTTAAGTTACACTGTCACTGATGTTTCTGAGCTTAAGACTTGCTCTTCCTTGGATTAAAAAAAAAAAGTGGCAGAGAATTATTGAAGGTCTTAAAAATACATTAGCACAAACATGAGTCTCCCCGACACGATTAGATGGGTTAAAGAAGAGTCAACACCAGCCTGAATATTCAGTGTTGAAGAACAGCATAAAATTCAAGGAAAACATGAATATATGGGTACTTAAGAATGGAATATAGTAGAGGTGGAATTTGAAAGCTGAATAATCAAGAAATGTGTGTGTATGTATATATATGTTTATTTAGCATCTAAAGACCTATCTAAAAGAAATTGTAACCACAGGGATGTAAAGTACATCACAGGGAATATAGTCAATAACCTATGTATATAAAAGCCTAATATGCAAAGTGTCCCCTTGGGAGTTCAACAGACCGGGAGTTTGACCACTTGCTATGATGTGCGCTGACCACCAGGGGACAGTGCAGAACAAAGGAAGGCCCCAGCCAGCAACTGGCAGTCTCTAGGGACCCTACCCATGCACGAATTCCATGCACTGGGCCGTTAGATTTATAATAATTACATATGGTACCACATGGGTACTAGACTTATTAGGAAAATCACTTCATAAATTATACAATTGTCTGACCACTATGCTGTACACCTGAAACTAATATAAAGTAATATTAAATGTCAGCTGTAATTAAAAAAAAAATAGGTGAATAATTTTTTTAAAAGAATTGAGAAGGCAATAACTTTCTCATAGTACATTTCTACAGTATTCAGTCCCATGTCCACGTGTTACCTAAAACCACAGTGGAAGGACCAGCAGGGAACACTGCCTGTGCTTCGGGACCTGCTGCCTTGGCGTGCATCTGGCTCAGGCAATCCTGCCACCTCCCTCTCTGTGCCTTTGCTGATGCTGTCCAGCCCCACAACCCTCGGCCTTCTTCTAGCAGTTCCTAACTCTCCCTCACAGAGCTTCTGGAAATGTCCAATCCTGGGATGCTATTTGGCTTCTGGACCACACATTTAGAAAACACAGGATTTTCTGTCCTGGGTGGCAATGCACCCATCTCACATGGACCTCCCTGCTCACTGCGATGAGCTTGATACCCAAACAGGCAGAGTGACTTCCCCTCTACCTGCTTCTTCCTGCTTCCCTGTCTGCAGAGTAAACTGTGACACAGCAAACGTCCACTCCAGCTGGGGCAGGGTCCTCATATATTTTAGGACTAGAAAATATCTCAGTGATCATCGGATCCTTGTTCTGTAGACGCGAAAGCTAAGACTCGAGGGTTTTCAGGGACTTGTTCAAGGTTAACACCCAGAAGATGACGGCATAGCTGGGGTCTGGGCCCAGGGCCTCTGGGTGAGCAGAGAGCTTTCTCTTTTCCTCTATGTCCCTCTGTGATAAGAATATAAGAGCACTTATAAATACAACTCCGATTTGAAATACTCAGGAGCAAACAGCCATGCCCCTAGGCCAGTTGATGGAAATTCTAGTGGATACAGAATCTTCCAGAAAACAAATGCCAGGGGAGAGTTTCATCTTACAAACCAAGCCTTGCTGATGTTGTAGGGACCTGTGAGTGAGGACTTAGGGGCGGCCAGAGGGAGCAGAGAGCAGCGATTCTGCCAGTGGTGACATCATAGGGATAATAATAAATGTCTCCTCAGGGAGGTTTGTTTTTAACTGTTATTACTAAACCTCTCAAACATAACTGTGGAGAGAGCTTGCCAGACCGCACCCACCTCTGCCGCCCAGATGGCTGGGATAAGCTCTAGATAAATTCCGGGGCTGGGGCGCTGATCCAACGGGAGCTGGAACTCCCAACACTTTTCGGTTTGCCTGGCACTAAGTAATTATGCCTGAAAATATTTACTGTTTATCTTCCTCTAAATGTTAATGACAGAGATTCCACTGCACCCACTGTGATTCGAGGCACGGACAAAGCTCCCCGGACTCTTCCTCACAGACCTAATCCTGCACAGAAGATGCTTACATTCCTGTAAGTCTGCAGCGTCACTTCCTCATACTCACCCTGTCACCCTTTCTTCATTTGGCAAAAAAAAAAAAAAAAAAAAAAAAAAAAAAAAAAAAAAAAACCTGTCTAATGTAGGTGGCAGGTTCTATAAATTATCGTTTTTTCTTTTTTAAATTTTTTTTTCAATTACAGTTTACATTCAATATTATTCTGTATTTGTTTCAGGTGTACAGCATAGTTAGACCATCACAGACTTCACAAAGTGTTCCCTCTGATATTTCCAGGACCCACCTGGCATTGTACATAGTTATCACAATATTACTGGCAATATTCCATACGCTGTACTGTATATCCCCATGACTGTTTTGTAACTACCAATCTGTACTTCTCAGTCCCTTCACCCTCTTCACCCAGTCCCCTAACATTCCTCCCCTCTGGCAACCATCAGTCTAGTCCAGGGGTCGGCAAACTCATTAGTCAACAGAGCCAAATATCAACAGTACAACGATTGAAATTTCTTTTGAGAGCCAAATTTTTTAAACTTAAACTTCTTCTAATGCCACTTCTTCAAAATAGACTCGCCCAGGCCGTGGTATTTTGTGGAAGAGCCACATTCAAGGGGCCAAAGAGCCGCATGTGGCTTGCGAGCCGCAGTTTGCCAACCACGGGTCTAATCTGTTCTCTGTATCTGTGAGTCTATTTCTTTGACTTTACTCTTCTTAGCAAGGGGGATGCTTACCTGCAGCATACACTCCCTGGATTCCATGCATATTTCTTTCCTTTTTTAAAATACTAACCTGAGGATATCTTTCCATTGATTTTTAGAGAGAGTAGCAGGAGGGACGCGGAGGGGGGAGAACAAGAACAAGAGTGAGAGGAAGAGAGAGAAAGAGAGAGAGAGAGAGAGAGAGAGAGAGAGAGAGAGAGAGAGAGAGAGAAACATCAGTGTGAGAGAGACACATCAATTGGTTGCCTCCAGTCCAGGGATTGAGCCTACATGGAGGTACGTGCCCTTGACCAGGAATCGAACCTGAGACCCTTCGGTCCTCAGGCTGATGCTCTAACCACTGAGCAACCAGGCCAGGGCTCCAGGTGTATTTCTGCAGTGTTTCTCCTTGTTGCCTAAAACAATGTTTCCCTCTCTTTTGAAGGTCACCATAGAACTATGGCCTCGGGTGGGAGAGGAGCAGGTGTGAGAGTCAAGACACCTCTCTGGACCTCAGTTTCCCCATCAGTAAAAGGTGGGGGTTGGGCAAAACTAGCCCAACGGTTCCTTGTGCCCCAACAGACTACGGATCTCCTGGTGGTGAGCGTCCAGTGAGGATGTGTAGCAGCAGGATTGCTACACTCGGGGAGAACTGTCTGTTTGCCTCTCCACGGGGACCCCCACAGTGAGGGGCCAACCACGAGTCGGGCAGCCTCCTTCTCCCAGGGGGTTCCAGCCCCGGGAAAGGCCCTCCTTCTCTCCTCCCGCGGTGACTCCTTCCCCTGCTCCCGCAGCGCCCAGGCGGTCGGTCCAGCATCCGGACTTGCCCCGGGCAGTGCTTCAGCCGCTGCACTCTGACCTCCAACAGGCCAGGAGGGTCTGACTTCCCCCAGAGTCTGCCACCAGCCATGGGCAGCCTCCCACACTCATCCCTGCTTACTGGCACACCGTGGGTTTTCTTTAGTGCATTTATATGTAGAATCAGAATAGATAATATTCCATAGCTTTGCTACGAAGCAAAAGTCTTGATTAGATTTTAGTGTTTCGTCTTTGTAACAAACACCTTCCCCTCTAGCATATAATTGCCAACGCCCTGAGGCATGGGACACCAACGTCTGGCGTCCCAAGAAGTGAAACATCCCTAGCATAACACCCTTGGCTTACCATCAGAAGACTGCGACTCCGGTCCGAACATTTCCTCACGAACTTTCCCAGCGGAGTCATCGATCAAACGGGTATAACTCGACCCACGTGTGTTGTGTGTCTATTGAAGAGACACTGATACGCAAGATGAAGGCTGCGAAGGAGAGCACCGCCACGGAAGGCGAGACGGATATTGGAGATTGTGGCACAGACTCCACATAGAAAAGTGCCACAGAAGGTGGTAGTGCTGATCAGGGTGGGAAAGGAGAGAGCATCGTGAGGATGTATGTGGTCAAGCATGATGAATAGTTGATAGAATTCCGAAGCCGGACACAGAGAGGGAAACAGATGTTTCAGGGGAAAGAAGTGTGAACAAGGATCTGAAGGCGAGAATGGCAGCGTGGTGGCCGTGGGTGGTTTGGCTTGGCTGGAGGACGGAGCGCTAGGCGAGGAATGTTAGCGTTGAGGACAGCAGACGGACCTCCACGCCTGAGGTTAGAAAGTATTTATTGTGTCTAAGGAGTTGATGATTCATTCTGGCAATGGGGAGCCATTAGATGCTGTGGAGTGAGGGAGGGAGGGACGGATCAAAGCTGTGCGTTAGGGACTTGGGTCTGGCAACTGTGGAGGATACGCGTGGAGGGTGGAGAGAGGCTGGAGGCAAAAGAGCAGCGGGAGGCTACCACATTGCCGCTCCCTGGGTGCCATAACGAGGCACTGATTTAAGGCCGCGCAGAGCTCCCAGGGTTGTGGAGAGAATGGAAATAGAAGAGCCCTTTAAATTCTCTACTTGGATAACAAATGGGTCATCAAGAACTAGGAAGGGCATGGGATCTTTAAGATAATAATTTAACCTGCCACGATCCCATAGATGTTGGCAGGAGGCAGACCCCGGGTTTGAGACAAGGAACTCTATTCCTCAAAGCACAGCAGGGAGCATGCGCTTCATGCTTGCCTCAGTCTCCCTTGCCCCTCGAGTCCTATAGGGAAACGCAGCGATGTGCCCAGGGGCATGCAGCCGACACAATGTGTTTATGATACAGTTGAGGAACCCAACCTTAGAAAACCGCCAATTTTATCAGGGGAGTAACTAGCAAGCTGCCCACCCCTTTCTCCTGGTCAGGAAGGAAATCTCTGCTGCCCAGCGGGGGATGCTATCTCTGTCTTCCAAAGCCGTTTGCTACACAAACATCCGTAAAAAGGTCGTCCTGCCCAACTGGCATGGCTCAGGGGTGGAGCATTGACCTATGAACCAGGAGGTTGTGGTTCGATTCCTGGCCAGGGCACATGCCGGGGTTGCAGGCTCGATCCCTAGAGGGGAGCATGCGGGAGGCAGCCAATCAATGCTTCTCTCTCATCGTTGATGTTTCTATCTCTCTCTCCCTCTCCCTTCCTCTTTGAAAGCAATAAAACTATTTTTTTTTAAAGATAGTCCTGAACAAAGCTGTCAGCGTCTCTCACTCAAAAGACAGGAAGAAGTGCAAGAGGCTCGTGAAGAGTGAGAGCCTGCCTTCCCTGTGGAAATGAGTGTTTCGTGTCTCTGTACTGGACTAGAGAGTTCCATCTGAACAGGGAAGGTAGGTAGACTGTAGCAGGGCCACGTGAGTGCCTTTAAGGAAAAAGCGGTGTCTCCTTTGCTTTATTGCAAACCACCAAGAAACAAACACATTTCGGTCCACAGGCTGGTCCATGATGCTGCTAATCTGCAAGAGCAAACGCTTTGCTACCTTTTAAGGCTGCTCTTGTAGGGGATCGTTTCCTCTGTTGATGAAGATTAAAATAGGGTTTGCAAGCTGCCTACCCCAGGGAACCATCCAGCGGGCAGGCCCTCTCGCTCATGCTTCACGCCCAGCCTGGTTGTTATTACTGTGCGTATTTTTATCCTCTCCGGAGGTTAGAGTGCTGAAGAAGATGGTTTTGCATGGCTGTGTCAACATCATTTCTGCTTCCCAGGATGACAGAGAAAGGAGGAAACTCATAACAGCATTAGCATTTTACTTACTGAGCACCTTTTACCTGAAGAGCCCAATTAATGCTCTGCCTAGCATGTATTCATTTATACTCCATGACACCCCGGAGAGGTAAGATAAGTGTTATTACGTTCACCCAAGCGGCTCCACAACGGGGCTATGAAACTCCAAGTCGGGTCAGATAAGGTCTGAATGACACCAGCAGAATTTGGAGAGCAAATACTGGCTCATCTCTCGGGTGTGACCCGATCTCTCACTCCCCTGATGGAAAGTTCAACAGCCGAGAACTTCAGCACCACACCCTCTGCGGCATCTATTTCGTCCAAGTCTAAGCCGGCAACATCCCATTTCCTGTCTCTGCTTGTTTTCCGTTTGCCTCCTTGACCTACTCCTGAAACCCCTCAAGCGGAGCTGGCGCCATGGGTGAGAATTCTTTCCCGTTGCCCACCCTGTATTTCCACAGCATGCCCATCTCTTATGGCCAATGCCCTCTTCTTCCTGGAGTCTTCCCAGCATCCTTCCTCTGGCCTTTGACCTACGCCTCTTTTATGTGGTATTTGGGCATCAACACCAGCACAATTCATGTCCACTCCTTCCCCACATGCCCCCTGCCCATAGGCTTCTCCATGAAGATTGCTGGAGTGAATGAACTGCTTTACACTATAGAAATGGATGCCACCTTTTCCTCTGTTTCTAACAAATAGCAGCATAACATCAGGTGCTATTTTCCAGCAGAGAATTAGCTTGATTATTCTTTTAACTCTAGAACACAAAAGTCACGGCTGTGGCTTTGAATGGCAGCAAGGTAGGGAAAACTTAAACAGAGAAGTGATATCCTTGTTCAGAACTCTTTTCCCCTGGTTGGAAGATTTAGATAAACTTCAAACCATCAAAATATGAGAAAAAATAACAGTCCCTGCTACTTCCGTAGCCCCTTTTATATTTTTATATAATGTGATCTTCTTCAGATGGTACTCAGCATTTTCCCAGCTTTAGAGACGAGGAAAGGCCAAAGGAACATAAGTGAGTTACCCAAAGGTAGGTGGGAGGCCGGGGTGAGATCCCAGGTATCTGGTTCTGAATCTAAGATTTCCCGCTTTCCTAACAGGTACCTAACAGGTACAACAATTAGCCTACCATCTGCCTTTGAAAATATACTTAAGACTTGCTGCACATTAAATACGCATTTATTGAGCAGCTTCTTTGCAGTTGAACACCAGGTGTGGGAGAAGAAATCAAGTTAGCATTGTCTCTGCTCCTACTGCGTTCACAGCCTGGCTGGGGAGACCCATAGGCAAGTCGGAAACTACAGTATGTTGTGCGCTATGATCCGAGTGTGTGTCTGAGACAGGTAGACCTTAGAGGAGGAGGAACTCAACTAGTTATGGGAGCAGGAGCAAGAAGACTGGACAGGTGGAAAGTGACTTCAGCAAATGGTGAAGTCTGAAGGCCTCCCCACTCCCCAACACACTGATTCAGCAGCAATGCATGGACAAATTCCCTTAGTGAGAAATCACACTCATTTAAATGCTCCCGCCCCCCAGGAGAATGAGCAACCACACTCAGGAAGCCATTAGCAAGAGTCAAGACACCCTCCCCGGAGACAGTGCCGGGCACAGCACCACATGATCGGGAAGAGACCTCCCGGCTCCAGCTTCACCCAGGAGAGGAAGGTGGTTGGTTCGTGTGTTCACACCCTACTGTTCTGAGGCGTTTCCCCAGAGGACTGGCTTGTGTCCTGCCAGTCTTAGAGCCCTCATGGGTCTGGCACAGTCCAGCTGCCCCGGGGGGGGCGGGCGGAAGAAGAGGCTGCAGCCTGGCTGGGAGAGGCCATTGCTCCCTTCCCTGCCTCCTGGGAAGGGAACAAGTTGATCCATGCATTAGCACCCCAATTCTCTGAGGCTGCCCAAAGCCTAGGCATTGCTCATGTGTCCTGGAGCTCTGACGAGGCCAGCACAGTTTAGCCTCCTCGGGGAGAGCACAGGGGGCAGCTGGGGCTGGTGGATGCCGCAGTTTCCCTCCCACACAACTCAGCACAGAGTGAGCACAAAACACCCCCGCTGGAATCCTCTCCCGGGGCGGGAAAGGGATTCCAGAGGTCCCGGGACACGTCCACACTCATTCTACAAGGCCGGCCGTTCCCTGATGCCAGAGTCAGACAGAGAAGCCACAATAAAAGAAAACGCAGGCTGGTGAGAACGTGGAGGAAAGGGAGCCCTCAGGCACTGTTGGTGGGATTGTAAATTGGTGCAGCCACTGTGGAAAGCAGAGCGGAGTTTCCTCACACAATTAAAGTAGAACTACCGTGTGATCCAGCAATCCACTTCGGGGTGTTTATCCACAGAAAATAAAATCAGTGTCTCGAAGAGATAGTTGCGCTCCCGTGTTCGCTACACATTATTCACAATAGCCAAGCACGGAAACAACTAAGTGTCCATCGACAGATAAATGGATAAAGGAGGCATATACGCGTGTGTGCGTGTGCGTGTGCGTGTGCATGTGTGCGTGTGTGTGTGTGTGTGTGTGTGTGTAATTCAGCTATAAAAAAAGAAGAAAATCCTGCCATTTGCAACAACATGGATAAATCATCAGAGCATTAAACTAAGTGAAATAAGTCAAACAGAGAAAGACAAATACTATATGATCTAACTTATATGTGGAATCTAAAAAAAAACAACACTGAACTCATAGAAATAGAAAGTAGATTGGTAGTTGCCAAGGGCTGGGGAGGGAGGGTGGGAAAGGGATAAATAAGCGATGGCAGTCAGAGGGTACAAACTCAGGTATAAGGTAAGTTGTGGGGCTATAATGTACACACAGCATGTTGACTATGGTTAACAATACTGTCTTGTGTGTGTAAAAGTTACCCAGAAAACATGGATTAAAAGGTCTACACACACACACACACACACACACACACACATTGTAACTATGTGAGGGGATGGATGTGATAATTAACTTCAATGTTGTGATCATTTGCAATGTAGACATATATCAAATCATCACATTGTACACCATAAACTTACACAAATGTAAATGTCAATTATATCTCAATAAAACTGGGAAATCATACATATAAGTATTACCCAGGGAAGAGGGAGGCAATAGGTAAGCATATGAAAGAGCTGGAATAAACGCTGTGTGGGAAGACTATGAAGCAAGAGATGAGGCACAGCCCAAACCTGGATGACCTTACGTACCAAATGGGGAGCTCAGAATGCATCCTGACAGATTACAGCGTTGGTGGGGCGGGGGACTTTGGGAATATTTTAGCAGAGAGAAGCACAGTCATATCTGAATATCAGTTTAATCACTCTGTGGTTTGGGGGGGAGAGTGGGAAGGAGGAAGGAGGTGTACTTTGAAATAAGGAGACCCTTGGGAAGCTTCTAACAGATTGGAATCTGGGGATTAAGAACCTCAATTAAATTTAGATAAAATATTAAATCATGAGATATCAAGGAAGCAAGTACTAAGGAATTCGGTAAATTAGTCCACTGGGGAAGGACATATGGGACAGAGAGTTTAAAAGGACTCCCAGATATGGCCTGGGTATCTGGGCGAATGATGCTACCACGTGGGAGAACAGGGGAGTCTGGGGGAAAGATGGTGAGTTTACTTTGAATGTTGCCTTTGAGTTAGTTGGGGTATCTAAGGAGAGCTGGCCAGCAGGCAGATACAAAGGGATACATTCAGCACAGAGGTGTGGTTTAGAGTTTTGTTTTCAGAGCCATCAGATTGTAAGATGGTTCCTGCCACAGGGTTAGCAAAGGTCACCCAGGGAGACTGCTTAGGGTTAGAAGAATAACAGCATCAGAGTGAGAGAGAAGAAAAACGAGAGAAGCCCATGAAGAAAGCAGGGATCAGGCCACTCTTTTCCCAGGCATGGAGAATACTAAACGTGCTCCTCCTAAGGCATCTGCCATATGTAATGATTTCATGTCTCTCCTGTACATCCACAATGATATGAATTTCGTACTTTCCATAGGGGATTGAGAAAACAGTCCCTAAACCATATTCTGTATCTCTGTCTCAGGTGAGGACCCCTGGTTAAGAAAGACTTCTGGACAGACAGGAGGAAGCCCAGGAAATCAAGGGAGACGGTCACCAGCAAATGCCACAAAGAGGTTGAAAAGGAAAAGGCAGGAAATACCCACGGGACTTGGAAACACGGAGGTCATTGCCGGTTAGCAGGAGCAAGTGCAATGTGTAGGGAGGAGAGGGCACTACATTGATAGAGGAGTAAATGGGTTCTGTGATAAAAATGCTGAAGACCAGTGTCCGCGTCTGAGGAAAATTGACCATTAGGGGGAGGAAAAAAACCAGACTGTAGCTCTGGGGGAATGTGGGACTGGTCATGTTTACATACTGAAGAGAAAGAATGAGGGTGAAGGAGGATAAGGCCATAAAGTGGATGACTGGCAGAACAAGGTTGACTGGGGAGCGATGGAGGATAGGATCGAAAGGCAGGCAAAGATAATACCTTGACCAGAAGACTTTCTCCTTCCCTGAGAGAGCGAGGGAGAAGGAAAGTCCTCTGGAAGGAGATAAGCTTGGAGGTATCATGAGAGGCAATGGATGGAGCGAGCATGATGGAATCCATCTTCCCAATGCGGTGCTGAAACTCACCCATTAAGTGCAAAAAGAAGCAGGAGAGAACTGAGCATCTTCAGAGCGGGGTAAGATTGTGTGAGGGCCGTAGAGGGAACCTGGAGAAGGGACGTGATGCGGAATCTGTGAAAGGACAGCCATGATGCAGGGAGGATCCAACTGAGGTTGAAAATCCCTAAAAACAGTGACTACATCATAGTCTAGCTCAGCGGTCGCCAACCTTTCGGACCTCATGGACCACCAGTGGTCCGTGGGCCACCGGTTGGCGACCACTGGTCTAGATTGTCACCTGAATGGAGGACATGCAATCGTTGCTACTCTCTCAGCTCATCCTTTTGGAATCAAAGACATGCACCTACAAGAGAGCTGGCCAGGTTTAAAGCAATCATGAAAGAAGTCGTCCCTAAGAGATTGTAAATGAAGACAACCCTCTAACTTCGCCTCATCAGCACAGTCCTCTACCCTCAAAAGGGGTCACTAGTCCCTCTGCAGGTAATATTCTCAAAGGCACACTATTTGGAAATATGGCCATTTACCAGCCCAGCCATGCAAAACCAAATGCACTAATGTTTTGTTTACATTGCTACCAAATGCATTAGGACCCTTGAGTTCAGAAGATTCAGCATTGATCTGAGGACCTGTGTCCTTGAATTCATAGTAGTCAGTGTTCTATAACTTAAATGGAGAGGTCTGGTGTTCAACCAACCCAAATGTTGATTCAATGAACTCATGGTCTATCCTCTACATGCCAAGCTCTATTCTAGGAACTCGAGGTGCACCATTATATCAAACAGACATAGTCACTGCTATTACAGACCTTACACTCTAGTGTGAAGAAAGTCTATCTTACTGATGATAAGGACCATCAATGAACGGGTCATTGAGAGAGAAAGGGGGTCTCCATTGGAAAGTTGACATGAAAAAGAAAAAGTACACTTGACCTTGGGTTGTGAGCTGGAGTTGACAGTCTAAAATCCCTTAATCACATTTTTGACAGAATAAGTGATTGTGTTAGATGGCTTGTTGACCATGAAGCCTCTTTTCACCCTTTCCATCTCTGTATTGAGTGTAAGGAGAAAGTCGAACCCTGGGTTAGACTCAAAATGATGTCTCCTCAAAACTTACAGTGAGAATAGTATATAAAAATTAAGAAACATATACTTCTACATATACAAGAGATTTTAGAGGTCAGTTTAATTCCCCTTTGGTGGCTGAAGCTCCCATATAACATTCTCACCTAGTAGCCATCCAGCCTCTGATTGAATACTTCTAGTAATGGCAAACTCACTACCCCAAGGACCACCTACCTTATCTTAAAAATTACTTCTTTGTGTTTGAGTGGAATTCTGTCTTCCTGTGGCTTCTGCCCACTTAATCCCTAAGCTTAAAAGGCATTGAAGTTTGATCTATGCAAGACAAGCTGACAGGATTTGTGTGTAGGTAATGCCTTTTACTAAACTCATCAGCACAGCTCTTAATCTTGGGCTTGCTGATTCACATTGCCAGGAGAAGCCAAGAGTATGCATCCCCAGTGCTGCCACCAGGAGGAAGGAGCATGTCATGTATATGCTGAAAAATCAGGCACTTAGTTCTAATGGGAAACCTGAAATTAAAGTCGGGAGAAAAGAACTAGAGGTTCTCAGTAGACTGAAAATAAAGACTTGATCTGTCTCCAGCCCAGCTCTCTCCATCTCTGTGTCTCTCTCCTTTCCTACACTCCATCCCTCATCCAATCAATATGGACAGATTATCTGTCTCCTACATGCCAAGTACTAGGTGCTCAGGGCAAGGTCTGCCACCTTACTCTCCTAAACCAGGCAGGCCATCACATCTCAGGATTTGGGTTTGGAAAGGGAGGAGGAGAGAGAGAGTTCCCTTTAGATTCCGGGCTCATGATGTGTAGCTCCATCTGCTAGTGTACCACATGGGAGTCCAATGATGCTCGTGTTCCATTTACCACAGTCCCTGTAACCCTAGCTCCTGTGGGAGCCTTGGGAAGTGAAGGATGTGGCTCAGAATTCCCTGTGGACACTCCTGTGTGCCCTAAGCAAATTCTCTATGCGAACATTTCAAGTTCTATGTTCTCCCTTAACCAAATCCTTTATTAGTACAAGGTAAAATAATTCTAAGTCCCACACTCCAATTTTTCCTCAGCTCCATTTCTCACAGGTTTATGTCTCAAGGGTAAACATAAAAAAGGCACAGCAAGAACTCTCACGAAAAACTCCACAAGCTATTGGGAGGCAAAGCTGTACACACCCAGCAGAGAGCGAAATGAAAAGGGGTGCGTTCTTCCCTGCTCTGCCCCAGCACCGCACACAAGAATGGCCCATTCACCACCCTGGCAGAAAAATCAGTGAGTAACACTGAGAGCTGATTCCTACAGTGGCCCCGGGGCCTGGTGGGGCCTGGTGGGGCCTGGTGGGGCCTGGTGGGGACAGTGACAGCACAGGCTTGGAGGCCATGGAGATCTGAGGAAATTCCAGGGCCTGGTAGGAGGTGGCTTGCCTCTGGGCCCTGGAGCAATTAACAAAATAATGTCCCCCAGCCCATGAATACAGCAGAGCATCGACTATGAGCAGCCCAGAGGGCATCCAGACGGGGAAATGGCAGATGCCAGGTAATACCTGACCAGATTTATTTGTTAGCACATATGGGACTCTCTCTGGGGACCCCTGAAATAGTTTGAAGGGCCTGGCCGGGGGCTGCAGACGCTGCCGGAGCAGGTGCCGATGAAAGGCACTGCAACGTGGGCCTTTACCAGCCACGCTTCATTCTACAGGGAGAGTGGCGGGGTTGGGGGAAACCAAGACAACGAATTCAACCGATTCGCAGAACATTGAGGCTAGACGGGAACAGAGAGCTCAAATCTAAACCTTTGCTGTTTAGATGGGCGGACAAAAACCTCGAAAGGGGCAGGGGCAGATGCAAAGTCACACAGCCCAGAAGGCGCAGGGAGGACCGAGGTTCTTGCCCAGCACGTCCCCGCCCCATCTGTGTGTGGGTCCCGCGTCTCCAATTAGACTATAACCAGGATTGCTCTTGGTGATAAGCAAGCAGAGCCTCCTTGTATATATAAAAGCAGACTAAATACGTGTGGACTGAGGCTTAGATGGCAAAGCTGACAATTGATTTCTGTGTCTCCATTTTTAGCAAATCTTTGGAGGAAAGGTAGAGGGAGGAGACGGAAGGTCAGGAAGGGGCTGAGCTGTGCGGGGTGTGCAGAAATGGACCCGGGGCCCGCTCCCCTGTCCACTATGCGTGGGGCCCTAGGGGTTCAGGAGGAGGTGGGTCACCCAGGATCTATATGGGCGCATGTATGTGGTATGTGTCATGTACTTTTGTTGGTTTCTGTGCTTCTACTGAAAAACCAGGGAAGAAGGGAGGGAGAACTTGGGCAAAGGGACAAGCTCTGGAGAGAGAGCGTCTGGGATGCTGGTAGTAAAAAGGCAAGCGAGACTGCTTTCCACAAACAGCCACTAGCAGGCGTGCGCCGCCACAGCCATAAAACCCGGCGTCTGCACCACCCGCAGCCAGCTCTGCTCCAGGAGCCTGCCCGCCTCCTCCTGCATCGCTCTGCGCCGGCCTGCCGCAGGCGTCACGGGAGGGCTCCCGGGAGGCTGCTGCCTGGTCCCGAGCCAGAGCCTGATCCCCGTCCTCCTCCTCCTTGCCAGCCAGGGCGGAAAGCACCTGCTGAGACAGGAGGAGGGCTCAACTGCCATGATCGTCACCTTTACAAGGTTTCCAGGACAACACCGTGGAGATGGTGACATTTGGATTCCCTACCCTCTGCCTCCCAGGGCCGGGTCCTGTCTCACACAGGACCGGGGCCTCCACCATCCCTGCCCTCGCCCAGGCCCGGCCTCTGCCTCTCGGGCTGCTCCCAGCAGGCCTGCACCCCTTCCTCCTGCACCCCCTCCTCCTTCCCTCTCCAAGTGACCACAGCTGAGAGCCACGCACACTGCCAGGTTTTATTTAGCACCTACACAGGCCACGCACTTGGCTGAGGGCTTTGCCTGTCGTGCCTTTTTAATTCTCACAGCAAATGTATGACGCAGATACGGTCATCAAGATATTCGCTTTGCAAATCGGAAAAACGAGGCTAAATGGCGCACAGCCAGAAAGAACATGTTCCAACATGCCGACATTGGCCAGGACCACGCTCTCAGCATTTTGCCATAGGTTTGGGCTGTAACCAGGGCCGCCATCTCAGAGCTGGTGAGGATGGAATGCCTTAAAGGGCTTTTCTGCCCCTTTGAAATCATCTGCTTGGATGACATCAGTGCCTTGAACTTCCTAGTCTACTTCAAGCCAAGGCCTTACCCCGCTCCCCCCTCGCCACCTCCTCCCCCCCACCCCCATCACCTGCAAAGATGCCTGTCCAGGATCCATTGTCTTCCACAGAAACAACTTTCTCACTTTCAGGGTAACATGCTAGTGTTTGTGTAACAAACTGCCCCTGCAGTGTGGACGGGTAGGGGTTAGTCTAACCCTGTAGATTAGGGGTGGGGAACCTTTTTTCTGCCAAGGGCCATTTGGATATTTATAATATCACTCACTTAATAGAATTCACTTAATATAAATGTGTGCTGTTATGAAAAAGGCTCTTAGATTTATTGAATTTTGAGTCCTACCTGCGGTTGCCTTGGCAGGGCCCGACCAAATGACTTCACGGACCTTAGACAGCCCTCGGGCCGGCTGTCCCCACCCCTGCTCTGGATGAAGAGAGAGGGCCCGGCAAGGTGACAGCAAACAGGGTCGGAGAGCTCCTGACACACAGCCAGGGCTAGAAGTCGGGTGTGGAAATGCCGTACCTGCTCTTCTCTTCATCACATCCGGGTTACGTCCAGGAACCTCACCGAGGAGCAAGCAAAGATTTCCCACAAGCCAATCATCCCACAGATGGACTGCAGCCAGGGACCTCCAGGCCACAGCGAATGAGGTCTTCCTTCGCGGCTCCTCCCCGGCCCTGGCCAATCCATGGGACACAGGAGCAGTGAAGTCTTCGGGGCCTGTGTGCCCCGCGTCCGCCCAGGGGGACAGCAGGGAACCGAGCAGGCGCGGGCTGCTCTCCTCACAGACAGCAATTTACAAGGTGTCCTGTAGGGAGGGAGGAACCACACGCCTTCATTAGGAAGGAGATGTAAACAGCTGTCTAGTCTTTTGAAAACACTCCCCAGTGGGAGCAGAGATGGCAAAGAGTAAACAAACGCAAAAGGAAAGAACATTTAAGTGAACAGGAGGCAGCTGCCCCAGGACAGGGCGCCGGCGTGTCAGTTAAGAGCTGCGGATCCCCAGTGGCTGCCTTCTGCCAGAAAAAGACACTCCAGGTGCTTCCCTCTGTTTCCAGACTCGCCCTGTCTCGGTGCAGAGCTGCCGCCCCAGCTTTCTTTCCCACTGCTCCCCTGATGTCCTCTGGGCCCCAACCACAGTGCGATGACTTCCTGCACATCCTCCAAGCCAAGGGGTGTGTACTCAGGGGCCGAGAAGGTCCTGCCAGCAAAGCGATGGAGTAAAGCCAGCTCGGTGTTAAGTAAAAAAAAAATGCCAGGCATGTTTTTAACAACTACTGACCCTCAGAAAAACAATAGAGAGTGCTGAGGCCTGAGGCAACGAGAACATTGCTGCCCTGTCTAGGGAGGGGAGACGTCGCCCAGCTCCTGTCAGTCATGGCCCAGCTTAAACTACATAACTGTACACATCAAGGAACTTTGAAAAGAGAACAAACTCAACTCCAAGTTAGAGAAGGAACAACACCACAAAGATCAGAGCAAAAGTAAATGAAAGAGGGACGGCATCCCGCTCCGACTGTCTCTCTGCTGTGCCAGTTTTCACCGAGACGGGGCCCGCCAATCAGCAGGCCCTGTCCTCGCTGTCACTCAAGGCCTCCTCGCCGCAGCAGTGCTATTGCAGTAGAGTGCCTGGTGCCTGGATGCACTGATCCATCCTCTGACGGCCTACCCCACCCCTCCCGGGCAGGGCAGCTGCCAGGCGGAGACCACGGCCTCAGTCCTTCAGACCGACAGACAACAGGAGACCAGGGCCCAAGGTGACGGCAAAGGGGACGTCCGCTCCAAGCATGATTTTTACTGGAAAACTATTTCATTTATTTTTCACCCACTGTTTATTGGGGCTTATCACAGTTCCCCGTGAACGTGCAATATATGAATGGATATATACATATTTACCAATTATTTGTTCATAATATTATTTATACCGTTATTTATACTACAATAAAATATAATATATAAAAATGGTAATATTTATGTTATTATATATTATATATAACACTATATTATATATAACATACAATAATATAAATAAAATAATTATATTCTATACAATGATTACATTATTACATTTATATTGTTTAAGTTATTTATACATCCCATTGTAAAGCGCTGTTGCATTCTTTCTCCTTGGAGCTTCACAAGCAACCCTGTGAGGCCAGTGGGACATTGTATCAGTTTCCCGGGGCTGCTGTAACAAATTACTACAAACATGGCGCCTTAAACAAAAGAAGGTTACTTTCTCACCGATGTGGAGGCCCGCTGTCTGACATCAGCAGGGTCATGCCCTGGGAGCTGTGGGAACGCACCCACCACCCACGTGTCTCCTGCCTCCCAGCTCCCAGCTCCCGCTGGCTGCAGCACTCCTGGGCTATGGCTGCGGCGTCCGATCTCGGTCTCCATCTTCACGCGGCCTTCTTCTCTGTGTGGCAAATCTCCCTCTGCCTTTCTCTAGAAAGACGTCTGTGACTGCATGTCGGACTCACTTGGATAATCCACAATAATCTCCTCTTCTAGAGGGCGCAAACTTAATTACATCTGCAAAGACCCTTTTTCCAAATAGAGTGCCACTGACGGCTGCCAGGAATTTGATGTGGACATCACCTGGGGCTGCTTTTCAGTCCACCACAGACGTGAATGATTGTTCCCATTTTACCAAGGTTAGAGGACTTGCCTACAGTCACACAGCTGGTAACAGAGACAACATTGGAAATCATATCTTAACACTGAACCCAGATACTTCAACTCGATCATGGGACCTCCCAAATGTCCCTCTGAGAGAGAGAGAGAGATCTCCCCAACTCTCAGAGAGCTCAGTCCATGTGGGGAGTTCTGGAATGTTCCAGATGGACTCAAAGTCAAGTGACAAGCCCTGGAAGCAGACTGGATGGAGAAGCTTCCTGTTGCGAGGCCTCCTGATTCAGACACTCCACAGCCCAGCAGCTGGTTCTCCTGCACCCACTCAGAGAGGGGGACCCATCAATGAAGACTCTCTGGAGGCAGCAAAACTGTAAGTCAAACCCAACAGGAGCACACGGCTGTGAAGCAGCAGGGAGGAGAGGACAGCGCCTGCCTGAGGGAGGCAGCAGCGTAGACCTGGGCAGGAAACTGGACCCGACTGAATGGACTAGAGACGGCTGCGGAAGGCTCGTGGGGAAACACGTGCTTCAGGGGGAAACGGAATAGTCTGCAGCTCCCTGCCATGTATCGGATCTGCTTTGGGGGACTATTTTACCCTGTAAGTTGTAGATAACTGACAGCCATGCAAAATAATTCTTGTCTGTAGACCTGCAATTGAATTCTGTCCGATGGGGACCAAGCCTCCCCACCCCACCTTCACCCTGCGATGGGGGCGGGGCAGCAGGAAGGGACTAGTGTTGTTTCAATTTGCAAATTCATTTCAATATTCCTGATTTTAATGTTCCAGTTCTTTGGATTCTCCTTTGAACTGGTAGCAATATAAGCAGCTGTTTGCTCATTGAATGAGTGAAATGAAATCTTTAACATGTGTTCATTTTACATCTGCATGGGAATCCCAATTTTATCTTTAGTTTTAGTTTTATTTTCACAGTTCATAGGAATGAGAGTCCTGCATTGTCAGAGCCAAAAACTACCTTCCAGCTCATCCAGTCCAATGTGTTTCATTGATGAGGAGACCAGGGCCCCAAGAAGGGACAGGACTTGTCTGAGGTCCTAAGGCTGGGCAGAGTCTGAGCTAGTGCATGACACAGGTTAATACTCCCACAGACCTGGGCTCCTATCCCAACCAGGCCCTAATAAGTGTGGCTCCAGGCAAGTGGCTTACCTCAGAGCCTCAGTTTCCCCATCAAGGAACCAACTTTATATCATCCATCACAATGGATTGTATTAAGGGCCAAATGAGATCATGCATGTAGAGCAATAAGAAAGAATCTCCATGAGACATGCTCAGCAAGGGTCAGATAATGTGATTTTTTGTTGCACAGTCCTGAGGGGGCAAGAGGGAAAAAGGACTGGCAGAGATGACCCTGCAAAGTGACCAAATTCTACATTTGTCTTCTAGTATATTATCATGTCATTATTCTATTAGACATCTGTCTCCCCAGTAGAAGGACTCATTGACTGAGGGCAGGAATTATCATGTTCTCTTGGATAAACTCTCCACATGCTCAGGCATTGAGCTAAGTGCTTTACACTCATCATCTCATTTTATCCTTACAAACCCTAAGAGGGTAGGTACTATTACTTGACTCCTATGGCAACGACTGCTAGTTACCTATTCACTACCCACTGTCCCTCTCTTTCTGACTAAGCAAACTCCAGTTACATTAGGAGCAGCAAAGCATCCAGACAAAACATTCTACCTCCCAACATCTCTTGCAGGTAGAGATGGACACATGGCCAAGTTCTGGCCATGAGAGGTAAGAAGTCTGTGAGCAGGGTTTCTGGAAGCATTCTTTAAAAGAGGACTGACTCACCCTAGCTGGTTTGGCTCAGTGGATAGAGCATCAGCCTGCGGACTAAAGGGTCCCAGGTTCAATTCTGGTCAAAGGCAAATGCCTGGGTTGTGGGCTTGATCCCCATTGGGGGACGTGCAGGAGGCAGCCGACCAATGATTCTCTCTCATCATTGATGTTTCTATCTCTCTTTCCCTTTCCCTTCCTCTCTGAAATCAATAAAGATATATTTTTTTAAATAAAATAAAAGAGGACTGACTCAGTTAACAGGTAGCCTTTTTTCCTTCCAAGTGTTCTCTATATTCCTGCAAGAAACATGAATGTGATGGCTGGAGCTGGAGCAGCCATCTTGTAAGCATGCATTCAGAAAGAAGAAGGTAGCCATGCATTAAGGACGGCAGAAAAAAATACAAAGAGGCAGAAGGAGCCTGTGAGATTGTACAACTGCCACACAAGCCTTGTTCTGACTATTCACTGACTTAAATAAGAGAAAAATAAAACCCTAATTTGTTCAAGTCAATATTGGGATAATGTTTTCCTTCCTAGTAGATGAATGTAATTTCCAGCGACAACCCATTTTCCAGTTGAGAAAACCGAACCTCGGGGAACTAAAAAAGTGGCCCAGGTCACACATTTAGCGTGATGTAAGACCTGAGGGCATAACCATTGTTCTTAACCACGTGGCTGCACTGCCTCCCTCCCGCACACTCACGGGGCTATGCTGGATACTTAGTGCCCAACATATTTCTTCTCCTTGAGTAATGGATTTGGCTGTCGCAAAAATGACCAAAATTCATCATCCTCCCCTTTTCTTGCATCCTTCCATCTAAACCAGAGTTCTTTAGGGGTCTTAAGCATTAAAGAGAACATTATCAGGTTCTTGGCTTGGAAATAGGACCTCAGTTTCTCCATGTGCATAAGGAACTGCTCACACTACGTGCTCTTTAGAGCCTGGATGCCATTGTAGAATATCAGTTCTTACATTCTACAGTGTTAATGTCCTCCCAGAATACAGTTCTGTAAGCCACCAGACAGGGGAGTGGCTCAGACGTCCCTGAGTCCTGCTCTGATGTACCCCATGCCTGAATCCCTTCTACAGCATCCCATGCCTGATTGCCCACTCTACCTACATTCTCCCGTTTTTTTTAAATCAATTTTGAATCCTCAGCATCAAGAATGGTATTTTGTAAAAGATATATGCACCCCTATGTTCATAGCAGCACAATTTACAATAGCTAAGATTTGGAAACAGCCTAAGTGCCCACCAGCAGCTAAGTGGATTAGAAAACGGTGATATATCTACACAATGAAATACTATGCTGCGGTAAAAAAGGAGTTCTTACCATTTACAACAGCAAGGATGGAACTGGAGAGCATTATGCTAAGTGAAATAAGCCAGTCAGAGAAAGATAAATATCACATGATCTCACTCATTTATGGAATATAATGAACAACATAAACTGATCAAAAATAGGTCCAGAGACAGAGAAACATCTATCAGACCATCAACCTTTAGAGGGAAGGTAGCGGAGGGTGAGGGAAAGGGGGAGAGATCAACCAAAGGACTTGTATGCATGCATATAAGCCTAACCAATGGACACAGACAACAGGGGGGTGAGGGCATGAGTGGGAGGATGGGGGGTTAATGGGGGAATAAGGACACATATGTAATACCAAAATCAATAAAGAAATTTAAAAATAAATAAATAAGTGGTATCTTGTGCCCTGGCCGGTGTTTCTCAGTGGTTAGAGTGTCGGCCCTCGCACCAAAGAATCATGGGCTCAATTCCCAGTCAAGAGTACGTACCTGGGTTGCAGGTTTGATCCTGTCCCTGGTCAGGTGTATGCAGGAGACAACCAATTGATGTGTCTCTCTCACAGTTTCTCTCTCTCTCTCTCTCTCTCTCTCTCTCTCTCTCTCTCTCTCTCCCTCCCTCCCTTCCTCCCTCCCTCCCTCCCTCCCTCCCTGCCTCCCTTCCACTTTCTCTAAAAAAATCAATGAAGGGGGCAGAAAATGGGAGACATCTGTAATACTATCAATAATAAAAATATATATTAAAAATCAATGGAAAAATATCCTAGGGTGATGATTAACCAAAAAGAATGGTACATTGGAGGCATTCAATATGTTTATTGAATAAATAAATGAATGAACTAACAAACAAATTTATTTAGAGGACAGCTCTAAGCATAAGCAAGCTCTACATGATACAACTGCTACATTCATACTTAAAATAATCACATCAGTAACAGCAATTACCACTTATCAAGTGATTATTAGATGCCAAGCACTATGCTAATGCCTTAATGTACACTCTCTCATTGAGCTGAAATTTGCCTGCTATGGTTTCATCCCTTGGGACCTAATGCTATGCTAATCACTGTCACTTGAGGCTTTGCCTTGTGCCTGGCCCTATACTATATACTTTACATAGCTTCCCTCATTTAATGTCTTCAACAAACCTATGAGGTTGATGTCATCATCTCTACTTACTGATCAAGACAGATCAGGGAAGATAAATGACTAGCACACGAAGACAGGAGGTAGGAGTGCCTGGATTATTAATGCAAAAACCCACGTGCTTCACCACAGGGCAGAACCTCATCCCCAGGACTGAGGGGCCTTAGTGCCCTGCTCTATGGAGGAATCCAACATAGGATTTCAGCAAAGATAGGCAAGAAGCTCCAGCTATAAGACAGCCCAGGTAGCAAAGTCAGACTAGGAGAGGCCTGCAGGTGCCCGCTGAGGGCTCCCCTGCCTCTCCCAGGGCAGCCCCGCCCTCCAGGCCTCGGGCAGGGGAGGAGGTGGTGGCTCAGGTGCCTTCCTGGAGCTGGACAGGAGACTACGGCCACACACTGACGCAGTGCAAACCAGCCACGTCTTACTGCCCACAAGGCCAGAGACCAGAGATTGCTCTCCTCCCGCCTGGAAGCAGGGGAGCCAGCACACGCTGCCGCCTAAAAGGTCCTTTCCCTTCTCCCAGACCCTGTGACACTTTACGGCTATGCCGGACCAGCACACTGCAAATGTCTGGGTCTCAGGACTCCCTGACCCTCTTTACAACCATTGAAGATCCCAACGACCATTGATTTATATAGGTTATATCTAGCCATCTTTGCTGTATTAGAAATTAAAATTGAGAACTAATAAAATATATATTTATTTGAACACAACCCAATAATACATCCAGTAACCAAAATCACATTTTTCTAAAAAGTAACTATGTTTTCCAAAGGGGGGAAAAAACTGGGCAACAATGGTATTGTTTTAGCTCTTTGGTGTCTGGCTTAATGGAAGACAGCTGGATGCTCATATCTGCTTATGCACTGGGTCTGTTGCAATATTGTAAGTCATATCGCCTCTGGGAAACTCAGCTATTACACTCGTGAGGGAATAAGAGTGAGAAAAGCAAATGATGAAAACAGTTTTGACTTCACGCGTCAGTGTTCCGGGACCATACCTTGAGAACTTGTGCCCTAAGCCTGTTGCATAACACACACGCCCTGTGCTTGCGTGCTGTGCCCCCCCCCCCCCCCCCGCCCCACTTCCTCTCCCCGGCTTCTCTCTGGGTGCTGCAGCTGGGCCCATCTTGACTGAAACCTTCTGCATGAAGCAGTGTCTGATTCTGCAGCTCCTCCCACAGCTGGGAAAACTCTCTGCCTTCCTTGGATCCTAAAAGTCCTTTATTACTTCTTATGTGTCACACATCACTTTCTAGTTTGTATGAGAGTCGTCTGTGGCCACGTTCTACCCTCTATTCCAGAGTCGACTCTTTTTTTAAAATATATTTTTTAATTGATTTTGAAGAGGAAGGGAAAGGGAGCGAGAGAGAGAAACATCAAGGATGAGAGAGAATCGTTGATTGGCTGCCTCCTGCACACCCCCTACTGGGGATCGAGCCCATAACCCATGTGCCTTGACTGGGAATCAAACCGTGGCCTTGTGGTTCAGGTCGACACTCAACCACTGAACCACACCAGCCAGGCTCCAGAGCCAACTCTTTAAAGCAGGAGCCACATCTCATCACCGTCACAGCTCTCACGTAGACACTACACATTGCAGGTCTCCACAAGAAACACTTGCTTAATTAGTTTTATACTAAGTGCAGCCTGTAAAACAGAGGATAGTCATAAAAGCATTCTCTGACGTCAGATACTCCTGGGGTCTGGCCCTGCCACTTCCTACCTGTGTGACTTAGCACAGGTTTCTTAACCTTCCTGAGCTTAGTTTCTGCAACTGGAAAATGGGGGTCAATAATAGATCTAGTCAATAGTTTTGATGTGAGAATTGAGGAATTTAGCACAATGTCAGACACAGTCAATGCCCAATGACTTGCTGCTATTACTTCTGTGTAACCAATCCACTGCTGAATCCCAGTGACACCTGACACAGTTGAAGTGGGAGGGTGGGAGACTTTAAAAGCTCACTGTCAGGGGATTCCATCCTGGACTTTTTATGGCTCAGACTTAAGAGTCCTTCTCAAGTATAGGCACCTCCCCTCTCTCTTTTGGCTCTTCCCCAATGGCCCCCTCAGTAGTTGTCACCACCTGCTCACTTCCTTATGGCCCACCTACAATTCTACCTGCAGAGCCAATCTCATCTCTACCCTCGTCTCTCCATCTTCATCATTCTAACTGTGCTCCTATAGCAGCTCTTACTTGTCTCTCTCCTTTTCTTTTGGACCCCTTTAATCCATTTTTCACTGGGCAGCCGGAACGGCCTTTACCAATGGCCTTTATCAATCTACTGTTCAAAACCCTTTACTGATTTCCCATTGCTCATAGAATGATGCCTAACTCTGCACCATAGCCTGCAAAGTCCTTCATGATCTGCATCCTCCCCGACTCTCCACCCCATTTCACAGCATTCTCCCCACCCTGCCTTTGCTCACCAAGCTTCAGACATACTAGTCTTCTTTCTATTCCTGCACACCCTGCCTCGCTTTCTCCCACCTCCGGGCCTTTGTGGTGGTTACTTCCCCCATCAGGAAAGCTCTCCTGATAAATCCTTGTGTGGCTGGCTTGTTCTCATTTTTCAAATCTCAGCTCAAATGTATGTCTTCAAAAGGACCTCATCAACCATGCTGTTCAACGTGGGAACCCTCTCGCTCATCTCTGTTTCTTCCATGTTACTCTGATGAGTTATAATTATTTCTTTGTTGAGTTGTGTTACCTTTTAAGAGCTATCCCCCATGAGACAGAAATCTTGCATGTTCTCACCATTGTGTACCCAGCACAACACATGGCACTCAGCAATTGCAGGTACTTGGTAAGTAGGAAATGTGTTTTGAATAAATGAACTATTGGTCCAACATTTGGTAAGGGATATGAGACAATTTCAAACCCCTCACCTGCTGTGGTATCAGGGAAGGGACACTGACCCAACAGTGAGTGACACCGGACCCTGTTGAAGCCTGCGGGTATAATGGTATGTGCACCTCTCATTTTCCCTGGAATTTCTAAGGCTCAAACTCAAGGATCCTTCTCAAGTGCAAACCAACTCCCCATCTCCTCCTCCAGTCTGCCCCAGATGATTTTCTAGCAGGGTCTATCTCCATCTCCTCAATTCACCCTCTAATTCCTTGCTGCTTCTCTAACTTTCCCTATTGGGAAAAAAAGTCTTTCTCCCCAAGAGTGACTGCTAGTTCTATGTGGACACATTCAGGAGTTAACAAAATTTATAAGAATTCCAGAATCTTACAAAGATTCTTCATCGTCGTTCTTGGTCCATAGTATTTGATATCTTCTTGCAATGGGAACTTGATGCTTTATGGGGCTTCTGTCTGCTAGGAGAACTGGGCTCACCAGCTTTCCTTCCTACAATCTAACACAACCTCACATTTCAGTCCGACAAGGCCACCCTTGTCTCAAATGGACACCTTATAGAGTGGAGTCCCCAGCTCTCCAGGGCTCTGTCATCCTCTTCCACTGCCCGTCACTCATGGCTGTTAGGCAAGGATGGCTCTTACAACTAGTGGGAAGGCGACCACTGACAGATCAGCAACCAGCCAGCAAACAAAAGGATCATCCTCTGTACCCTTTTGGCCTAGATGCCCGTGCGTGCCCTCTCCCAGGAGCTACATAAATTCTTGTTGGTGAATTGATTGAACCGTGGGGAGCCATGCTCAGTTGGTCTTTATGTTTGTAATACTTTCAAAGCTTGTAAACACACTTGAGATTACAGTACAGTGGGTGATGTTGTGTGCATGCAGACTGGGAGAAACAGCTTCTAGCCATTTAAATGCTTAGCACATCCAAAAGAAATCCCATTCTGTCTCTCCTTACCACACAAGGGCCAGGGAGCTGGAAGATAGGGGAGAATTACTTGCCCATGTCCACCTTCGACATCCCAGTGAACTTCTTTATTGCCACTGTTAGACAGTGAGGTATTTGGCAAGCTATTCTGAAAGCCCCCAGGTTGTTAAATTCAAGGAACTCATATAAGAAGTTAAGAGAAAAACCACAGTAACAACAAAACACAGGCTTACCCTGGCACGTTACAGAAAACGTCCCTCTCCTTCTCCATCCCTCTCCCCAAGACATCATCCCTGGCCTCGAGCAAGCGGCAGACCTGGACTCTGTTGCTGTCCTCTGGCGTGCTGTGTCTGCGGAACCCCTATCAGGATGGCGCGGGGATACCTGAGCCACGCAGGAGCAGCAGAGCCCGAGGCTTACGGAGCGGAGAGACAGTGATCCACCCACCCATGGGACCAGACACCACACAGGGTCCTTCCATGCACACTGTACTGGGTGATTCTTATGGAAGCCCTGCAAGGGCATCTCTTGTTAAAGGAGCAGAAAGCAGACTCAGAGAGGTTCAGTGATTCACCCAAGATCACACAGCAGACAGATATAAAGTGCCAGTTCTCAAGCCTAAGGACGCTGACTTCTCATGCAGGTCTTTTACATTAATAATAATAACCCCTGTTGCAGCATACATTACAACCAAAGGTTAATGTCTCTGTGTTAGATATTCAGATGCCTGTACAATATCCACCCCTGGCCGTTGTGTTGCTAATGAATCTCAGCTCCATTCAGGGCAGCAAGGAACCATCCCAGGTAACAAGCCATTGGTCTGAGCCAGTGGTTCTCAAAAGTGAGCATATCAGAATCACCCAGAGAGCTCGTTAAAATGCAAACCGCTGTCCCCACTCCAAGGGGCTGATTCAGGAGGCCTGCGGGGGGGGGGGGGGGGCCAAGAATTTGGATGTGGAGCAAGTTCCCAGCTGCTGGTCTGGAGACCTGTCTTAGAGAACCTGTGGCTGAAACTAACCATGGCAGCCCAGGTCTCCAGCTCCCTGCAGCCCAGCACGGCCAGGGATGTCAGCAGTTTTGCCAGTAAGATGTTAGGAGAAGGCTGCGGGGGACTTCCAGGAACATTTTTATTTCTTAATAAAAGGGCAGTATGCTTCCCGCCACCCAATCCTTTGTTCTGCTTTGAACAGAGAGGTGATGCCTGGGGCTGCAGCATGCATCCTATGTCCCTGGGTATGAGACAACATTTTAGGGAGGGGTCAAGGAGGGCCAAAAAGAAAAGTCAGGGTCATTCATGACCTACACTGAGTGGCCAGATTATTATGATCTCTGAAAGCATAATAATCTGACCACTCAATATATATATATATATATATATATATATATATATATATATATATATATATATATATCCCAGTGCATGAATTCGTGCATGGGTGGGGTCCGGCCAGCCTGGCCAGGGGGAGGGGACATGGGCGGTTGGCCAGCCTGCCTGCTGGTCGAACTCCTGGTCGAGGGGGGACAATTTGCATATTAGCCTTTTATTATATAGGACAGTGGTCAGCAAACCACGGCTCTCGAGCCAAATGCGGCTCTTTGGCCCCTTGAGTGTTCTAACGCCACTTCTTCAAAATAGACTCGCCCAGGCCAAAAACCGACTTCTGCGCATGGGCCACGAAGTTTCAATCGCACTGTATGTGCCTGCCCGCACATGGTATTTTGTGGAAGAGCCACACTCCAAGGGCCAAAGAGCCACATGTGGCTCACGAGCCACGGTTTGCCAACCACTAATATAGGATATACACTGAGTGGCCAGACTATTATGCATTCAAAGATCATAATAATCTGGCTACTCAGTGTATTTGAGCCCCTGCATTAGCGCTGGACCAACTATCTCTGACTTTCTTATTTTAGGGAGTTAAAGAAATATTTTTATGGCTTAAGCATCATTAGTCAGGTAGATTGCTACTCATAGCTAAAAGCATGTGTAGCCTATACAAAAGGGTGCTGTGGAACAATTTTTCTAAAAGCAAATAATGAAAACTGATACCTCTCAGCATGCAAAGTGTCCTTCCCACTCATTAGTGCACTCAGTCCTGGGGGAACCACGATATTGGCTTAAAAGGGTTTTTTTTCCTAGTAAAGATGCCTTTTTAAAGAAGTTTGGAGTTCATTGCCATAAAATAAGCTTTGATAAACACGATTCACGGTATTAAATGCAACCGTTTTTTAATTATTATTGATATTGAATGAAAGCATGGACCAAAAGAAAAACTGCTTAAAGATGTAGGCTTTCCTTCCAACTTGTCTCTAGTAGACCCATCCTGCCTGATCCACTACGATTGTCCCCAAAGATGAGATTCATTAGGCAAAATGAACCTTGGCCTCCTGTGCACCTTTGCTGCCAGATGAAAGAGATGACCTATGACCTATGTACTTTCTGCTGAGAATTCCAACAGGTGCTCCAAAGGGCAGAAGGTCCCTAAAATGCTCCACCCCCGCGAACGGGGACAGGATGCCTGCTCCGTCCTCCTCCCTGGAGCTGCAAGCCGCAGGTGGCTATGAAAGGCTTGAAGAGGTTCTGCCACAGGGAACTTGGTCTATGCCGGCGAATGAAGACTTTTCTGAACTTACTTGGTTCACGGAACACTTTGCTCCATCATGGCCACTACCCTTTTATTCTTCTTAACTGGATGTTGGGGTGACACTGGTACCCCAAACCATACAGGTTTCAAGTCTGCAACTCAACAAAACATCATCGGCATCATGTGCCCTCACCCACAGCAAAGCCTCTTTCTGTTCGCTGCTCCCCTTTACCCACCCCCACCTACCCCACCCCCTTTCCCTCTGGCTAACACCACATTGTTGTCTGACTATGCGTTTTATATATATGTATGTGTGTGTATGTATGTATGTGTGTGTGTATGTATGTTTGGGGGGGGGGTATTTTGCTTAATCCCTTCACCCTTTTAGAACATTCTGAGGAAAGCCGAGGTAATAAAACAGTAGCCCAGGCTGACTCTACCTTGTGGTGTGAGCACAGCTCGGTGGAAAAGCTGTAAGTACTGCGGTTGGTCCATGTGTTCAAGCCTCAGCTCTGCCATGGACAGTCATTGGCTCTAAGCTGTATTGTTTCACATTTATCATTTCTTTTTTTTTAAATATATTTTATTGATTTTTTACAGAGAGGAAGGGAGAGGGAGAGAGAGTTAGAAACATCAATGAGAGAAAAACATCAATCAACTGCCTCCTGCACACCCCCTACTGGGGATGTGCCCGCAACCAAGGTACATGCCCTTGACCGGAATCGAACCTGGGACCCTTGAGTCCGCAGGCTGACGCTCTATCCACTGAGCCAAACCAGTTAGGGTTATCATTTCTTAAAGTCAGTTCCATGTCTTAGTTCATTGGCAGCAATTTTCTTTAGTGTAAATAAAATAATGGTGCACGTACAATTGAGGCACCAAGACCGGTGAGCTGTTGTACATGACCCTGAGTGAGTCGCTTGACCGCGCTCCCGCTGTTCGGTGGAAAAAGAGGGATGGTACTACCTCATAGAGGGAGGGGAGGACTGAATAGTGTCAGGCACAGAGTGGCCCTCGGTGAACATCAGCCACCTGAGCAACTATCTCCGGAACAGAGAACAGATCTCCTGCTCCTCACATGCCTTCCTCACCTCTCTACTGATCCTTTTTTTTTAATCAATGACTATTTTCCCCAAGAGAAAAAAGTGTTAAAGTGCAAATCCCTCAGGGAGAGAACCACAGACAGGCAGTCATCTGAGGAAGGAAGATTAAAAATGGCTCTCTTCCGAGGTCAGATTTTGACAGAGGGAGGGGGAAGGGTCCAAAGCACAGAGGGCGTGTGACGGTGGGGAGGGAAACCGGGCCACCTCCGGCGAGGAAAGGACGGGCACGAGGAGGAGGCATGTTCGCGTTCTGCGCAGTTTTTCTTGGGGCTGAATCCGGGCCTGTTTCCCTGGGGGCCTCGTATTACTCTTCGCTTAGGAACTCCGCGTCCCCAGGAGGCTGCAGCCCTTCCAATGGGATGTGAGGAGCTAGAGGCTGGGAGGCACGGGAGGAAGGGGGGCTAGAATAGACCTGCTTTCCTCTCCTCGGCTGCTGAGCATAGGGGCTAAGCGGACCCGAGGTGGGGACCACCCAACGGTGACAGGGCCCCTGAGGGTTCTTGAAACTTAACAATTGCCCTCAAAACCCAACTCCAAACTTCGAGATAACTTCTCTCTTTTCTGTGACAAATGTTTAATTATGCACCAGGATGCCCTTCCTCATTATCATCGCCATTTTTCTAATGAAGCCTCATTTTCTTTTCCTAGGGAACCTTTAAAAATAAAACCAGGGAGGAGCAGAGGAGAAAGAGTTGATGGATGCAGCACAGGTCTCAGAGGGACACGGGCTGGAAGACAGGCCTGGCCCTTTGCTGCCCTGTGGCCTTGGACAAGTCCCGTAATCTCACGGAGGCTCACCTGAGAATCTGGGGTCGTGCCCACCGCACGAAGGGGCCATAAGTCCAAGTGAAATGACCCAGGTGGAAGTGCTCACCAAAAAGTAATTAAAAGAGGCAAGACACGCCACTGAAAATTAAAATGCATGTTTCCTTTGTCCCAATAATCCCACTTGGGGAGCTCTGTCCTATAAAAATATATGCATCCGTATGAAAGGAATTATGTATGAGAATATTTATTATAGTTCAATTGGTACAGAGAGGGAGGGAGTCAGGGAGGGAGAGAGAGAGAGAGGGAGGAAGGAAAAAGGAGAACAAATTTAAAAATTATTTGAATGTGCTTCAATAGGGGACTGGTCAAATAAATTTATGGTGTATTTACACAATAGAATATTATGAAGTAATTATCTTACTAAGATTTATATATCCTAACCTAGAGTATTTACCCTGATATATCTTAGGTTAGAAAAACAAAAAATATTTAAAGGTTTGGTTTATTATTTTATTTTTTTAAAAGAAAAAGTGGGAAAATTGTTTTGTATTTTTAAGAGTGTTAAAAAGAAAAGTGTGTAGCCCAAACCGGTTTGGCTCAGTGGATAGAGCGTCGGTCTATGGACTGAAGGGTCCCAGGTTCGATTCCAGTCAAGGGCATGTACATTGGTTGCAGGCACATCCCCGGTGGGGGGTGTGCAGGAGGCAGCTGGTCGATGTTTCTCTCTCATTGATGTTTCTAGCTCTCTATCCCTCTCCCCTCCTCTCTGTAAAAAACCAATAAAATATATTTATTTAAAAAAAAGTGTGTAAAAATGCAGACCAAACTGTGAACACTGATTACCTGGGGAGGATGGGATTAAAGATAGAGGAAGATTACTAATGTTTCCTTCGTTCACCTCCGAATGTTTGACATGGTAAAATAAATATGCACTACTTTTGTGTGAAAACTCAAAAAACAGGGGTGGGGAGGGATGGAGGAGAGAGAGAGAAGGAGGATGAGGAAGGAGAAAGGGAAAAAAGATAGAGATCTGTGATCTTTGATCACACTAAAGGGAAGTGCCTTAAATGTCTACGGATTTCGGGATCATGCTTGTTTTTGTGGATATTTGGAATTTTAGATGCGGCTGACCTAACGGATCATGACTCTTATCACCTATTCCTCCTTCCTCAGTGGTCCAGATGCCAGGAGTCCAGAGAGGAGAATTTCTTTGCTGCTAACAACCCCATATGAGCCCTATTTTCTGAGCTGAATGTCTATGGCATCTCCTGAACCACAAATGTGAGATTCCTTCGCCTTTTCTCTTTACCTTTCTCTACCTGATAGGTGAGTTCCTCACCCCTAGAGCTTGTTGGCGCCCCTGGCGAGCAGGACGCTGAGATGTGCGCATGCTCACTGCTTCCTGGCCCCACTCCTTTCCTGGACTCTACTCCCACGTTCCTCACCACCAAGTGCAAACACTTTAGCTGCCACAGAAGTAACTGTTGCACTTTTACCCCCTAGAAATGTATGCCTGATCAGCACAAAGGTTCCAGGGTCCCTGGAGGGAGAAAGCACTCAGGACTCAAAAACGTTTTCAAGAGAGAACACTGTGAGCTGGTGAGTGCAGAGAGAAGACTCACACGCCGCAGGTTTGAGGATAAACCGCTACCACAGCTCTGAAGAGCGGCTTGGTCACATGTCTGAAGAGTCTTAAAAAAGTTCATGTCTTCTAAACAAATATTTTTTTTTCCTAAGGAAATAATCAAGAAATACCAAAAATATGTATGCACGACGTAGTTCACACTGTTGTTGTGGGAATTAATAAGTTCATTTAAATAAAGTGTTTAGAACAGTTCCGGGCACCTAGAAAGCCCTATATAAGTATTAATAATAATAACGGTTATTATTTCCCTCTTTAGATTTCGCTTGCTTTGTAAAACTTCTAAAGTATCCTTCTATTAATAACCAAAACCAAAATTAAAACCGAGATGCCAATCTTAAAATCACCTAAAAATTTTTAAATGCTTTATGCCCAAAGACGTTTGTACTATTGTTTATAATAATGAAAAATTGTAAATTCTCTCAATGCAAACAGTAGGGATCGATTAGGTAAATGCTGATGCCTCTGTATGACTGAGTACTTCCCAGAAATGAGAAGTGATGATTCTGAGAAATTTTAATAACTTTTGGAAGTGCTAATGTTCCTAAGTTAAGAAGTGGGGGGCAAGGTACAAGATCATATACACATACTTTCAAATGTGGTCAAAAAAGAAAAGCAAAGAAGAGGGGGTTGGGGAAGGAGCCTGGAAGAGATGGTCATAAAATGTTAGCTAGTGCCTTCCTCCTACACCTAGATGACCCACAACTCTAAAATGACGCTTCGTCTTTGCAATCACTACCAGCATGCTATAGCAAAAGGGTCTGTGAACGTGATAGAGAACACAGATGCAACGAACAGATGCATCTCTGCCATGGGGGGGGGGGGGGGGGCGGGGGAAGGGGGGAGAGGAGGGGGGAGGAAGAGCCGCACTTAAACTGACACCCCTTATTCGACCCTGCGGGCTCCACGGCCAGGCAGCGAGGCTCGGGTTGGTGCTGCGTCTCTTTCTTCCTCGGTAGTTTCGTCTCATTTCCCCTTCTGGCGTCTTATTAAGGTAATAGGGTTGTTATTATAGCTCTGAAGTCGGAGCTACGACACGGGAATGAGCGGGAGAGAAAAGGAGCTGACCTGACTGTGGCAGACGGCCTCTTGCCTGGGAGCTCGGGCTGCATTGAGATGCGGGAGGAGGCGTGTTCCCTCTGGCCCGCCCTCCCGCACTGCCTTTCTCCTCCGTCCCTCCCTGAAATGAGCTGCAGGGCACGGAGAGGCTTTCTCTGGGAATGGGTCTGTTCAAGGCCCTGAGAGAATTAAATTACATTCAAGAGGCACATACTTAGTTCCCTATTAGGTGAGGGAAGGAGGAGGGAGATTAGAGATAGTAAATGTTCCTTCTCTGCCACACTCAGCTCTGGGCGCTGAGCAAACCCTGGTAAAGGAGGGAGCCAACGTGGCCACTCCCACGGTCTTATATACACAGGGGGAGAGAGACAGGAAAACAGTGAATAGATCAGGGGAAAGCTAATAAAAATATAAGACCAGCCCTAGCCAGTTTGGCTCAGTGGATAGAGCGTCAACATGGGGACTGAAGGGTCCCGGGTTCAATTCCAGTCAAGGACACATGCCTGGGTTGTGAGCTCCATCTCCAGTGGGGGGTGTGCAAGAGGCAGCCAATCAATGATTCTCTCTCATCATTGATGTTTCTATCTCTCTCTCCCTCTCCCTTCCTCTCTAAAAAATATTGTGTGTGTGTGTGTGTGTGTGTGTGTGTGTGTGTGTGTGTGTATAAATATATATATATATCTCCAAAGGAATAGCACAGGCAAGCTGGATGTTCCTCCTCCTGGGAGATGCTGCTCCTGGAAACTGACCTCACAGGAAACACACTGAGTCTACGGATCAGTAGGCGGGAGTCTGGAGAGTGGGAAGACCCTGAGAACGAATGGAGTCCCACCTGAGTCAGCTGACACACCAGCCGTAGGGACTTGGCGGTCTGGGATTTCCCAGGAAAAAGTGCTGCTCTGGCCCCTGCTTCATGGAGCTGTCCCCCTGCACTTAGACTCATTTCCTTTCGTTACCCTAAAGAAACGTGTGTCCCTTGCTGGGTCTGTGAGGATCTCTTCCTCAATCACAGTCACCCTCAAGACAAGCATGCGGAGATGATCACAGAGAGTGACGGAAGTCTGAGAAGAGCACACCACCAAGGATGTGACATCGGAGTGCCTGGCAGGGGACCGCCACATCCGCTGCGAGGCTCAGGGAAGGCCTCTCTGAGGAGGTGAGGAAATGAGGCCACCGGACCAAGGTCAGACAGAGGGGAGAGCTAAGGTGAACGCCTGGGGTGGAGCGAGGGTGGCGATGGAGGAGCAGCGTGAAAGTCACGTGGCTGAAGCGGTGCTCCAGGTGTGGTCCCCAGACCAGCACCATCAGCATCCCGAGGGAACGTGTTAGAAATGAACATCCTGGGGTCTACACCCAAGAATCGGAAACTCCAGAGTGGAGCCCAGCAGTGTGTGTTTAGCCAGCCTTCCGGGTGATTCTGAGGCACGCTCAGGTGTGAGGACCACTGGGCTGGAAGACAGTGAGAGAGGGAGCACTTGTAGGAAGGGTTGAGCCAGTGCATCCTTTAGACGTGACCCGCCGGATCGTCAAAACAAGCAAGTGAGTTCATCTGAGTTTTTCATCGTTGGATCCCCAGCATTTACCATGCTGCCTGCCACAGAGTCAATGCTTAATACTTGTTTATTGAACAACTAATTAATATAAATATAAACAGTGAGCTTCTACTTGGAATGGTCTGATACCAGTTACCAGACAAAGGTATACAAGATCAATAATAGCTTATGATCTACAAATGGAGATAAGAGAGAGAAATGCAAAGAAAAAAAAATGAGACCCCCTAGAGTGAGATGCACTGATATTGGCAAGAGATGAGAGACAAAGATGTCTTGAAGCAAGGAGGGTCAGAAAAACTCAGAGCAGACCAAATTGCTCGATAAACACAAAGGTTTCAGCATCGAGTTTGGGGGCAAACAGTACCGTTCCTCAACCTCCTAGGGAATTAGTCTATTAATGGTACAGAACAATTATCGTTCACTTGTTGTCTCCAAGTAAATTAAGAAAATGTTATATTATATTGATTCAATCCATCTTTTAAGAAACAAAAATCAGAGTCTCTACTTAAGTGGAAAAATCTTCAGCTTTATGGAAAATTCCACTATCCAAAATGCTTCATTTCCTGAGGCATTTTAGATAGCCAAGATGTTTACTGTATTGCTATTGTTTTATTACCAAAGATTTCTCAAAACCCATCGCAGGCGATATTGATGCCAACCAGGTCAATCTGGAGGCCAGTGAGAGGCCTCTGAGCACCTTCTGAGCAAAGGTGGGGGGCAGGGGGCTCAAGCCAGCCAAGCCCCTCCAGCTGTCAGTAGTCAGAAGGGCATGAGTCATCCCAAGATGCCAACCTCTCCATTGAACCTCTCCTTAACAGAGTGGATTTTAATAGATTCTTCCTCCCCCTTCCTCCCTTCTTTCTTTCCTCCCTTCTTTCCTTCCTTCCTTCCTTCCTTCCTTCCTTCCTTCCTTCCTTCCTTCCTTCCTTCCTTCCTTCCTTTCCATCTGAAGTTAGTAAATTCCTGGGATAAAAGCATCTTCCAGATTTCTTTAATGCACCTATCTCCAGACCAAATAGAAACTGACACATGCAGGGAAGACATGTGGCTGATCAAGAGAAGCCTGGTAGGACGTAGCTCAGTGGCTGAGTGTCGACCTATGAACCAGGAGATAGTGGTTCAATTCCTGGTCAGGGCAAATGCCTGGGTTGAAGCCTCAGTCCCTGATTTGGGGTGTGCAGGAAGCAGCCGATCAATGGTTCTCTCTCATCATTGGTGTTTTTATGTCTCCTTCCCTCTCCTTTCCTCTCTGAAATCAACAAAAATATTTTTTTAAAGAGAGAAAAGCCTCCACTTCCTTGGATCACTTCCCATGCGGCATGAAGCCGATTTCCTCTCATTGAATTGGGAAGTTCCCTTAGCAAAAGGGGTGGCGGGGGAGGAGGTGATGAGTTCATATGGATGTAGCTGTTCTCAATAGACTGTTCTTCTTCATCTGAATTGCCAAATCTTGAATATCGATCTTACTATTTTTTTCTATCACTGTTCTCCCCTCAGCAGTCAATGTTCTATTAAGAACTCACTTCCTGTACCAGTGAGACCACCAGAGAAATAGCCCTGGAAGTAATTCTTTTGGGGAGGTTTTCTCTCTACAAATATCTACAAAAGAAGATATTAGTACATAGACTTGGACTCCAACCATCAAAGGTGTCTACACATGGATTGGGCTGCCTGGAGTAGAGCATTCCCTGTAATTGGGAGGTAAGGTTACTTCTGGTCAGTACTTCAAGGAAGAGAAGCGGGCCCTCCTTGCTGAACTGTGAGTCGGGACTCCACACTTGACATAAACTTGGGCCGGAGCTAAAGGAGAGAGGGGAGCAGCAGAGTTTTGCTGAGAGCACTCAGAGAGCCCGCCATTGGCAGAGTGATAGCAACAGTGATGGTGTCATTATCGTCACTGCAAGCATTCCCCTGCACCTACCAGGTGTCAGGCGCTGTGTGCATTGCTTCTGTCCACCTTGCAACACACCTATCAGGTAATGACCATTATTATGCTCGTGTTACTGTGAAGAAAACTGGGGAATGGAGAAGTTAGGTTATCTATCATCACGGAGCTGGTAAGGAACCAGCGCCAAGACTCTCACCCAGGCTGTAGGACATTTTACCTGCTAAAAAAGGAACATGATCTCCTTCCATTGTTACAGAAGCCTCCTGAGGCCAGGGCATTAACCCTAAGTGACAAATGGGGGACAGAGGGTCAGGGAGAAGGAGCCTTGTGCATGGTCACCTAGCAGTCAAAGGCAGAGCCTCCTGGCACCCTGCCCACATGTCCTCTTCCTGTCCCCACACTGCCTGGCTCCCCTGCAGCTCCTAGCCCAGTTACCTCGGCAGAAAAGTAGCACCTGGTTAGTCCTGTCTGCAAACTGGCCACCCAGTCATGTGTCCTGAGGTCTCAGGTACTCTCTACCAAGACCCTGGGGAGTGAAAGGGCCAGAGGGAGAAGGTGACTAAGAAAGAAAGACGATGCTCAGGCTGCAAATCTAGCAGACATCTCAGATGCATCCTTTCCTTCCACCCGAGCCTACCAGTCCTCAACACCTGGAGACAATAACAATAGATTCCCATTTTACCGATGTGAAAATTGAGGTGTGACTGGTCTCCTCACTGTCCTGCCTCCCCTATCACATCCGTCTTTTTCTCTCCTGACTGTTGTGATGACCTCTTCACTGGCATCTTTTCTCGCCTCTCTTGTTGCTCCAATTCTGTCTACACACAGTGCAGGGCTATGCCTCCTGGATCGCTCTTTTGATATGGCTCTCTTCTCCTCAAGGATTTTCAAGAGCTCCCCACTGGTTACAGAACCGAATCTCAACTCCCTAGCCTGCTCTTCAGTCCCTCATGATTCGACTACAGCCTACATGTTGAGCCTTATCTTTCGTACACATACCTGAGCTCCAGCCACAGAAATACCCAAGAAAGAAGCCCAACAAGGTCCTACGCACATGCTTCTCATGGGATTGCTCTGCTGGAGCCATTTGCCTATCTAAGGCTACACTCAATGCACCCATGATGAAAACGCTCATTCAACTCTCAGTCTAAATCTCTATACTACACCCTCCCCTCTGAGTATTAGACTCGGATTCTAACGAGGTGTGCAAATGTCTGTACTAACCCTACTCTCATGGTATAACCAACACTCACACTCCTTGTTATTTACCCAAAGGAGTTGAAAAGTCGTGTCTGCAAAAATATCTGCACACCCATGTGTACAGCAGCTTTATTAGTAATGCCCAAACTTGGAAGCAACCAAGATGTCCTTCAGTAGGTGAACGGATAAATAAACTGTGGTGACATCCAGACAATGGAGTATTTCTTATTCAGTGGTAAAAAGAAATGAGCTAGGAAGCCATGAAAAGATATGGAGGAACCTCACATGCACATTGCTAAGTGAAAAAAAAAAGTCAATATGAAACATCCGTCTACTGCACGATTCCAACTCTGTGACCCTCTGGAAAAGGTGAACGCACGGGGACAGTAAAAGATCAGTGGTTTCCAGGGACTGCGGGGGAGGGAGGAACAGGAGGAGCCCAGAGGATTCTTAAGGCAGTGACACTGTTTTCTGTCACCACAATGACGGATACAGCCATTACATATTCGTTGAAACCCATAGAATATACAACAGTGAGGGTGAAGCCTGGCGTGAACTATGGGCTTTGGCTGATGATGTGTCATGTAGGTTCATCCCTTGTCACCAATGTGCCACTCTGGCGGGGGTGTTGATAAAGGGGGCGGCTATGCGTGTGGGGGAGCAGTGGGTATACAGAAATCTCTCTACCTCCCCTCGATTTTGCTGTGAACCTAAAACGACTCTAAAAAATTAAGTCTGTATTTTTACAATGTCTGCCCCATGCAGGATAAACTCCTTAAGAGGATGGAGTGTGCCCTTTACCCCCTGTCCCTCCCACCACCGCAGCAGGCGCTAATAATTGTTTGCTGAATTGAATTAAATTGAGAGGTCATCTGGGGATGAACAGCCAGAACTTTATCATAATTTGGACTCTGAGACAACGAGGAAGCTGGAGGACCAGTGACCTCTCTCTTCAGAACTCAATTATCTGCATAAGAACAAACGTCTCCGATATCTAGCTATTAATTTGCGCGCAATCATCTCGGCCGCCACAGTTCACAAATGTCCGTTTCAATTTCTCAGCCAGATCAGTCGTAGGAAATGAGATGCTCTTCTCATTCAGTGAATCACGGTGGCCCTTGCACCATCTCCCCTGCCCACCCCAACCCCGAAATCTCCTCACAGGTTCCTGTTCTTTCCAATCGGCCACAGTTCACCATCCGGGCACCCAAGCGCCTGTCATCACAACTTTCTCGGGGCCGGTTAGGGGACCCATGGTTTCCTGCTCAGCATCCTTAATCGAAAGCTGAGGACCACAGGGTTTATTGGCAGCCCGAGGCGAAGGAATCTGTTCTAATTAATCCTCCACACAAAATTGATGACCTTCAGGCACCTCACAGGCAAGAGCCAACAAACCCGGAGCGAAAGGAAAATGCAGGCCTGGCTTCCTCTGAAATCAATACAGCCTTACCCTGCGCTCTGTTCTGGGTCGCACACAGGGCCAGCGAGCGCGGCTAAGATCCCTGGAGAGGTCCCTGCCATGAACCTGATAGCGGGGGGGGGGGGGGGGGGGGGGGGGGGTGCGCTAAGGGGCCCCTTGCTGCACAGACCCCAGAGGACTAAGGCCCAGCCACCTTCCAGGACGTTAACCCTGTGATACCCATGTGTCTATTATTGGCAGAGATTTATAAAATCCGTATGTGTGGCACGATAGACCCTCCACATCTTGGACAAGCAGGAAATGGAGATCTCTGGGACAGATTGGGACAACAGAGAAGAAAATTCACATCGTGGCTATTTTGCAACAAGGTAGTTGGACAGGCCAATGCTCAGTGACCGGTACGTCGTGCAATTTCAGGGTTGGCTCAGCCTGATGGGAGTGACCTGGGCCACCCCGCTAGCAGGTCATGGCCGAGGAAGGCTCAGAGAGTGGCAGCCCAGGCAGGGAGAAGAGACGCTGTTCTTCCCGAAGACTCCCTGCATGGAAGAGAGGTCGCGGAGTGTGGGCAGACTGACATGCTGGGCTTTAAGTCCACTTCTTTCTACCTGGATGCCCTTCAGCAAGTTACTCAGCTTCTCCAGTTTGCTTCCTCATCTGGAAAATGGACTAAACAGTAATAGCACTTCATTACCGTACTTGCTGTGACACTGTCTTCATGCTGGGATGCTGTGTGAACCACTAAGTGATGGGCTTTTCCCCTTCATTCCCCCAAGTCCAAGATCCTCCTTCACACACTGCGTGGGTCAGAGCATGTGAGTCAAGACTGTCTCAAGAATGAGAAGTATCATGAAACAAGTTGGGGGAAAGACTGCAAAATTCTTCACTTTTGAGCCTGTTTCAAGTATAATACAGGAAAGACTAGGACAAATGTAGACTTGTCACACACACACACACACACACACACACACCTCCATCCTGACACTGGGTTAGAGAATTCTCCAAGCTCGAGGAGAAGAGAACAGTTGAATAAAAAGAAGAAAGAAACCTCAGACACCAATCACAGGCCCTGTGCCCCACTCCTGACCACCCTGTTTCCAGGTTCTGGGAGGATGGCACACCCCTCGCATCAACCCTTATGCCGCTCTGAGGGCAGGAAAAATGAGAGGGCCACATGGGGTAAAGGGCCATGAGAGAGCCTGGTGGGTGCCACCAGCCAGCAACACGGTGCTGACGACAAAGCCCAGGTCGGGTGGGCGTGCCTCTCTGAGCCACTCTGCAGCATCAACTCCGAGGGAAAGGAAGGAGAAGAGGAAATCCTAATGTTTCTTGAGTTTAACCAATAAAACCCAAATGAACGAGTTCTCCTGGAAGCAACTAGAAATTATGTTCTGCCTTCCGGTGGAGTGGATCTCAGGAAGGAAAGTAGGCTCAGTTCTAGGAGAATAAAGCCATGTTGTGATAACCTGGCAAACATACCTATATAACTTACATACACACACACACATATAAAAAGTAATAATAATAATTAAAACAATGTAACAACTACATGTATTGAGTGCTTCCCATCTACCAGGCACTGTTCTTATCGCTTTATGTAGATTGCATCACTTACTTCTCACAATAGTAGGCTGTGGGTTAAGTATCCTTACCCCCTTTGGGGGATGGGTAACTGAGGCTAGATAACTTGGTAACTTCCCCAAGGCGACATCATGGAAGCGGAAGGTCCAGAGTTTAAACTCGGGCCATCTTTTTGCAGCGCCCATGGTCCCATCGCTGCTGCTGTCTCGCTTCGACATTGAGCCTTCAACATAGAGCAGCACGTTTCACTATAATGTACTGAGTGCTGACTATGACTTGGGCACCGTGCTAAAAGCTTTACTCTTGTCCTACTTAAACTCTATAACAATCCCAGGAGAAACATTTATTATTATCACCTTTTTAAAGATGAGGAAGCCAGGACTCGGAACCTGAACCGATGTGGCTCCAAAAACTGCTCTCAACCGCTCTCGACAAACTCCAGGTGAACACAAAGCAAGGGCTTCATTCTCCCCTCCCCCCACCCCATTCCCCAGCTTCAGAGCAAGGGCTCCATGGGGGCAGTTCCCAATATTGCAGATGTGGTGCTGAGGTTGAGATATGGATGTCTGGCAGCCCCAAGTCCAAAGATGGGGGCCAAGGAAAAAGGTTATTTAAGAATCAGAGGTCCAATTTCACAGAGGAGAGGCCTGGCAATACTAGATGGGTACCTGGTCATGCAGAGAGAAAGGCAAGACTCTCAGTCCTGGCAGACAGCTAGAGTGCTCGGCAGATGGAGGGAGTCCTGGGTGAAGAGGGAATATTGGATTTGGAGGCCACCCGTGGCCGACAGCCAACGAGACCTGACGCAGGAGCCGTGGCGTGGGAGGCCTGAGGTTTCCGGCTACCGCCCCATCGGACAATTCAGGTGATGGTTACACTGAGTCTGAAAGCAGAGGACATCGGTGAGCCGTGCTCAGGAAATCACGGTTCGGAGAATGGAAGTACTGAACGTGGTCACACAGCTGGTAAGTGGCCAAACCAGGGACACAGACTTGGTTCTCTCTGACTCCAAACTCTGTGCTTCTCCTCACCACGGCATTTATCCCAAGCAAAGTAAATGCCACTTGAGGCGTGACTCAGAGGGAAGAAAGAGGAGCAAAGATGCACTTTGCCAACCTCCTGTTGTTCAAAAGGCCCAGCCCTGTGATCAGCAAATATTTTCAACTGCCCGGCTTGCCTACCCCTTCTAGTCCAGAGCAAGCTGATATCAGACCTCAGACGTCTCCCCCGCAAGGCATTGGTTAAAGAAATCAAGTCCCATTTCACAAGCTGCTAAACCCCACTTGACCAGCCTTGGCAAGGATTTTTCTGGGCTTAGCATCCTGCTAGCTGGGGGCAGTGGCAAAGTGGCTGGGCCTTGACTTCGTTTTTGCCTGTCCTTCTCCCTTGATGTGATTCCGCCCCTAAGTGCACCCCTCCGGGTTTACACAAGAATGCTCACTGCAGCAGGATTTGTGGTGGCAAAAAGAAAAAGAAACAGAAACGGAAACAGAAAAAGAAAAGTCTGTCAGTAGAACATAGATAAGCAAAACACAATATGACAATTGAAATGCATGTACTTGAACTACATATGCCAATGTAATCTCTAAAATAATGTTCAGTGAAAAAAGAAAACTGCAAAAGAATATGTATAGTATGGCAGCATGTCCATAAAGCTTAAAATATGCAAGGCAATCCTATATACTGCATAGGGCCGCAAACATGTGGAAAATTCATAAAGTCATACGTGAAAATGATAGCCACTATATTTAGGATGATGGTAAACTCCAGGAAAGAAAAAGGGGAAATAAGATTGAGAAGAGGTCCCTGGAGTGGTTCAAATCTTTTTATAATTGTGGACTTCTTTTATTAAAAAATCTGAAGCAAAGAAAGCAAAATGTTAAGATCTGTTGCAGTTGTATTGTGGGTACCTGTATGTTCACAATACGTTATTATTCTTTATGTTAGAAATCCATCTTTACAAAAATATTTTTAAAAAACAAACAAAAATGTTTGAACCTTAAGTATGAGTAAGGAGTTTGGACTCTAGTTTGGAAGTAATTAAGGTTTCTATTCAGGGAGAGACATGAGCAGACAGCTGGTGGAGGTACGAAGATAATCCTAGCAGGGAGTTATGAAGGCCTGGGCTAGTGCAATAGCACAGTGTGAACAGAAAGAGGCGAGAGGCCAGAAGCCAAATCTCCCAGCCGTGCTGGATGGTGACAGTATCACGGAGACTAATCCTCCCCACCCCCATCCCTGTTCTGAGAAGCCCACCCTCTCCTTCCCATCATTCCAACCACATACTTCCATTGAGGGCTGCCAATCATGGTTTCCTTCCCAAAGGTGTGCGTAGGAGTCAAGCTGGGCCAATAAGGCCTATACTGATGGTCCAAGAATAGGCAATGACCCAAAGCTCAGCCAATCAGAGCTTGAATAAGAATCAAAGTAGGTGGTCCTTCCCTCTCTGGTGGTGGAGCTTAGAAGAGATGGGTACAGGGCTCTCTGTGGCCATGTTCCCTGAACAAGAGAAAAGCTAATCAGAGGTTGGAAAGAAGGAAGCCACTGTGCAAAGAGCAGTAGCGATAGGAGATTTCTAGGCCATGATGAGTCCCCCACAGCTCCACATACACCCACACCCTGTTACATCCACACCCTGGGCAAATGTGAGCAGCAGTGGCTATCACAGCATCCTTTCTGGACCACTTCTGCCGTGTGATCTTGGTCATTGACCCAGGCTGCTCAGCCTCCTGGTTTTCGGAGCTCCCAGATACTCTGTGAGCTACCCAATGCCATTTGGTAAATCCCTGTACTGCTCATATGAGCAAGCATTGGTTTCTTTGTTTGCAACTAAGAACCCTGATGGCAACAGGTAGTACAACCTCTGCTCTCCCAGGAGACCCCGGAAGAGGACTAAGCCAGTTGGGGCTCAGAGTAATCAGGAATTCACTGTTTTCATGTTGGACTCTGGTTCCCTGAGAGCAACTCATCTCTTCTAAGAAATGATCTTAACAAAGTCAACTTTCCACAGAATATCTAGCATCTTGTCGCCATTCCTGTAGGCGCCCTTTAACATTTGCAAAGCCCAATCACGCACATTATATCGTTTCATGCTCAGAGTAACCCCGGGCAGTGAACAGGGAAGGCCTGAGATTATTAATCTCATTCAATTGAGGAGGAAGGTGAATTCTGGAGAAATGACAAACCCAAGTCACACCGCAACTTCATAACTATGTCTGGAACAAAGTCAATTCTCCAGATGCCAGCCCAACGCACCCAAATCGAAATAAGGCTAAAAAGAAACACATTAACACTTCCATGGTGCTAATTATAAACCAGATATGTTCTAAGTGCTTTCCCTACATTAACTCACTTAATCCTGTTACAATCCTATGAGGTTGGTATTAGTGTGGCCTCCATTTTTCAGATGAGGGAATGAGGCACAGAGAAGTTAAGGTATTTGCCTAAGATCACACAGCAAGTAAGTAGCAGTACTAGGACTCAAACCAAGATCTGGTTCCAAGTCCATGCTCTTAGTTATTACATTAAATAGGGTGAAAGAAGTGGTCTTTCTGGGGTCCAGGTTCCTTGGCCTCCATCCTCCTTCGAGTAAGAGAAAGTTCTAGAAGACATGGCTGTGAAGGTCCCCTCAGCCCACATAGCTTAGGCTGATCTAAATGCAGGTGCCTCACGCTGAAAGCCTGGAAGGGAAGTGTGCTAACAGAGCAGGTGCTGAATTGCAGAAAAGTTAAAATACGGAATGGGAACATGGAAGGCTGCAATAAGAGCAAGGAGGGTAAAAACCAATTTCAAAACAGAGCCCCAGGCAATGATTTGGAGAGAGAACCCAATATATGTGGTATCACATAATAACTATAGCAACGCCTTCTATTTACCTCACCCTTTCCTTTGGAGGAGGCCAAAGAAGTTCACAACTGTTATTACAATTCTTTCTTCTCCAGGCCTGGACTTCGTCAGCATACGAAGGGGAAAGAGCTCTGAGAGGGGTCATTGCAGAAATCACAGAGCAGCAAAGTGGCCGTCAAAGCCAACTGTCTGGGCGCAAAAGCTGGTGGGCAAAAGCCAATGCACTGGGCATCAATTCTGCAAAGGATTGATTCACATGCAGCTGTCAGACCAATACTGAATCTCACTTCAGGAGAACTGGCCACTGCCATTCTACCTGCAGGGCATGGGCAGAGGAGCAATGGAGGGGGACACACAGGGGTGGGATATGGGGCAGAGGACAGGGAGCAGGAATAAGGAAGTAAGAAAATTGAGATAGTGACGTTCTCATCAGAGAAAGCCTGCCCATTCGCAGATAAAGCCACAAGGAAATCAAGGCAAAATATCTTCAGTGGCTGGGCCAGAGTGGCTCAGTTGGTTGAGCATCATCCTGTGCACTGAAAGGTTGGGGGCTTGATCCCCAGTCAGGGCATGTACAAAAGGCAACCGATCTATGTTTCTCTCTCACAGTGATGTCTCTCAGATAGATAGATAGATAGATAGATAGATAGATAGATAGATAGATAGATAGATGTATAGGTATATCTCTATGTACATATCTACAGTGAACCGATGACTTGGTCATCTGGCAAAATGATTATTTGGCAAACTGCCTCTCGTCCTGTGGGGGTCCTGTAGGGGTCCCCTCTGAAATATAGTGAGCAGCAAAGAGTGTGTCTCTAACCATCCCTCCTCTTTCCCCACCAGCTTCACCTTAGATAACAGGCATCAGTCCCTTCTCCCCAACAAACTATCTCTTTGGATATGATCTGATCATTGTAATCACCTCTTTCCAGTATTTCTTTTTTCTTTTTACTCATTTTATACCCAGATTAGAGGCCCAGTGCACGAATTCGTGCATGGGTGGGGTCCAGCCAGCCCAGCCCCAATAGGGGTGAATCAGGGGGGCCTGTCAGTAGGAGGAGATGGCAGGAGGTTGGCCAGCTGCCCCCCCCCCCATCGGGGCCTGATCAGGGCCAGGCTGGCTGGGGGGAGGGGCCAAAGGTGATTGGCTGGTGGGCCCCACCCCCGATTGGGGTGGTGGGCCGATTGGAGGTTACTGGCCAGGAGAGGGGCCATGGGAGGTTGGCCGGCCAGCCCCACCCTGATTGGTGTGGAGGGGGCAGATCAGGAGTGGAGCCAGCTGGGGGGAGGGTCCGCTGGCCCTGCCCCCTATTGGAGTAGTGGGGGGGGGAAGGGGAGAGGGCGAGCAATTAGGGGTGGAGTCAGCCAGGGGGAGTGGCTGCAGGTTGATAGGGGTGGTAGGGGCCCATGGGGGTGGGGCTGGCTGGTCCCACCCCCTATTGGGGCAGGGCCAGCTTGGGGGAGGGGCTGCGGGACGAACAGGGTGGTGGGGACCTATGGGGGCGGGGCTGGCCCAGGGGAAAGGGCCGCAGGGGGGTTGGCCAGCCTCCCTGCCCTCAATCAGGATGGGAGAGGCTGATCAGGGGTGGGGCTGGCTAGGGGAAGGGGCCGTGGGAGGTTGGCCAGCTGGCCCCACCTCCTGATCAGGTCAGTTTGCTGGCCTCAGTGGGCATCATAGTGACTGGTCATTACAGTCATTATGGCATTCTGGTCACTGGCTTTTTATATATATAGATAGTTGGGACTATCCACTTCTCCCTGTACAATCTCTACATCCTCACCCCTACACCTTTACTTATTCCTTATACCTGGAATGACCTCTCCCATCCTCTTGGAAGATTAATCCACTTCAGTGTGCAAACTATAAGTCACCTAAGAAATTAGACTGGTCATGGCTGCACAGCTCTGTAAATACACTAATAATCATTGAACTGTACACTAATAATCGGTGAATTTTACAATATATAAATTATACTTCAACAAAGCTTTTTTAAAGCCACCTAAAGGGCCTGTATTAGAAATATTTATTTCCATCCCTTACCCCTAGAAATTCCGACTCGGTGAAGGCAAAAGAAGCAATCTGCATTGTTAGTAGTCAGACCACGTGATTCTGATGCCTGCAGAACATCGGTCTACAGATCAAATGGCCCCTCCTCCCTGAAGCCCTGCCAGCCAGAAGTGCCTCATGGTACCTCCCTAACTGAATGAACTCAGTCTGCTTTGTAGTACAGATTTCTGTGAACAGATCTCTCTTTCCTATTCACACCTTGAAAGTCAGGAACATGTCTTCCTTATCTTTTGATACCTCGCAATTCCTTGACATCTTTATGTATGTATACCTTGGTGTACTCCACATATCAGAGGTCAGATGTAGGGGTGGGGATGTAGAGATTGCACAGGGAGAAGTGGAGAGTCCCAACTGTCTGGGACTAGCTGACGTGAGGGACTATGAGGAGACAATGAATAAGGATGCTTAGAGAGATTGACAGTTGGTTAGATGGAGGATGAGGGAATGAAAGGCAGATAGATGAATAGACAGATTGAATGGATGACTGGGTCGTGGGAGATGAATACAGGAATAATGATTGGATAAATAAATGGGTAGCTGGACAAATGTATAAAAGAAAGAACAAAGGAATAAAGAAACAGATAGAGTCATTTACTCCCACGTATGAATGCCAGCCCCACTGTTCTCTTTCTAAGACGAGTGGGGTCAGGGGGACATAATCCCACTGCACACAGCTAAGTATAAGGTGACATCATTGGTCACATGAGAGGTCCCTGGACTGGGATCAGATGACCTGGTCAAGGGCCCACTTTGCCGCTATCTCCAAGTGTAACCTCATCCAAGTCCTTTTCCTTCTCTGAGTCCCACACGTTTACTGCCTGTAAGTGGGAACTCACACCTGTTACACTGCTCCACCGGTAACTATGAAGATTGCACTATCTAATGGAGGCAGAAGGCTATACGATAAAACTGTCTTATGAGACTCTTTAAGGGACATAGGGAAGTAATTTTTTTAATTCCGGTGACATTTAATATTTCTACAGGGAGCCCAATGAAACAATGTTCTTGTCAAGTTTGAGCTCCTCATGCCTTGCTCTTCAAATTGAAATACAATCCACATGCCACTTGGATATATATTTTAAAAATAAAATGAGTTTAGGTCAAAAAGAATGGGTTTCAATCCAGGCCTCAACATTTACTGGACAAATTACTTATTTTTTCCTAACCTATACAGTGGACATAATACCAGCTACCTCACTGAATTGACAGAATTCGATTTGTGATGTTTACAAAGCACCCAGCACAAGGTCTTGTGCAAAGCAAGCCCAGAAACAACATGGAAACTGGGGGGAGGGGCCAAAGGCGATTGCTCTCTCCCCTCCCTTCCTGGAAACTGGAGTCACCATGAGCATGAAGTGAAGGGACTAAGTGGAGGCAGCCCATGCTTCTCCCTGATCTGCCTCCCTCACACTGTCTGGTTAGAGAGACTGGAGCTCTCTCCACCTCTCCTGAGCAGGCTGCGTTATTCCAAAGTTCTGCTTGTGCCTAAAACAGATGAGACAAATGCATGGATTTCTATTCTTCAAGCATTTATTACACACCAAATTCACCAAGTACCTGCTGAGCATCTACATTCCTATGAGTCCAGAGTGGTGCTGGAACCAGAGTAGGGACACTTAGCATGTGGGACTTCACTGTACAATAATCCCTTTAAGACTCAGTCTCATGGACTGCATCATAGCTTGAAGGCAAGAATGATTATCTCCACGTGCTTGGCTGGGTTGCCCTTGAGGATATGGATTCACAGAACCAAGCCTGAAACTAGATCATTTAAGTCTTTCCCAGGGAAGAAGAGAGATACTGACTATAATGCTTCACTCAACCAGAGAGCCCTGGACTGGGAGTCCAGAATCCTGGGTTCTCATCATGGACCGATTGTTAATAGCCATGTGATTTTCCACAATCCATTCCCTCTCTGGGCCTCAGATTTCTCATCTACAACATGGGAAGGTAGACTGGAATCTAGGTAGCATTAGGTCACAGATCTATAATTAACGCTTTGGGTACAGCCCCAGTGCACAGACCACTCACTGAGTAGCACTGGGCACCTGGGATCAGCCAGATCTATGCCACCCTCTCCAACCTCATTTCACAGGAATCACCCCCTCGCTTCCTCTACAACCACTGTACTCACCTCCCCTGGTTCTTGCTATCTGCTTTCTTGTGCCCCATGACTTTTCTCAAAAAAACAAAAAACAAAACATTTTTAAAATATAGTTGGCAAACAATATTATATTAGCTTTAGGTGTACAACATAGTGCTTCCACATTTATGTACCTTATGATATGATCACACGTTAAGTCTAGTACCCATCAGTCACCGTGCAATATCATTGATGATACGCTGTCCCTTCCATCTGGAATGCTCTCTGCTGCTCTCCTGATCCTCCCAGCAGTCAGCACAGGGTTCAGGCGCCTCATCACATTCAGTAACAATTTGGAGAATGTAAAAAGGAGGAGGCTGAGCTGCCTCTGATCATCAGCGCCCTCCTTTGCCTCCAGACACTGCAGTTCCTTCAACTTGCAGCAACCATGGTTTCCCAGGGTTTTGTTTCTACAAACGTTTCCTTTTGGTTCTTTGTGTCTGTTTGGTACCCCCAACCCACTGAGTGCAGGTACGCTGGCTGGGCCTCCTCCCTGCCCATCACCTATCACTTGTGTAGGCTGCTGTCTTTACAGTGTTAGTGTTCACATTACTAGGAATTCTGCATTCCAAGCAGCAGATCACTTACATAGATGCATTGCCAAATGAGGATTGGCGACATCTCCCGATCATGCCTGCCTTCTCAAACAGGCAGTTGCACAGGGCAAAACCGAATGCAAAGCGATGAATCCGGAAAGACAGCATTGCAGGCATGAACAATAGGCGGTGGGCAGGGCAGGGATGGCCCAGGGTAGCCCTCTGCTTTGCCATGAGTCCTAATAGAGAGGCAAAGGCCTGGACCTTAGGAGACACTGCATCCAAGGTAAAGCTGCAAGAAAAAGAGCCCAAACTACGAGAGCAACGACCTGGAATCTGCTCGTGACTCACAGTGCCGCTTGGCTAAGTCACCTCCCCTCTCTGGGCCTTGTTTTCCATCCAGAGGTTGAGGTTAATGGTCTCTAAATTGCCAACTGAGACCTGACACAAATCTGCAGAACCACATGATTTTCACATGCTCGATCTCAGTGTCATCTCTAACCATTTCATTGATTCATTCAACAGTAATTATTGAGTATCCACTCAGATATATTCAGGGCTGGGGTTTGACAAATGAAGAAGACAGACACAATCCCTGTCCTTCTGGCCTAGGAGAGGAAGCAGATGCTAAATGAATAATTAAATACCTAGTTAATTAATAATCATAATTAAAGCTACAAAGGAAAGAGTGAGTGCAGGATTTCATGAGAGCCTAAAGCCTGAGGTCTCGTTAGATTGCATGGGATGAGGGCAGGACAGCTGTGGTGAGGAAGTGGCATTGGAGCAGCTTTCACATGTGTCTAAAGCCAGGGTTCCCAAATCATGTCATTTAGCTTCAGATACCTGTAGGGTGGGAAGGGAAAGTATCATTGCCTTGTTTACATTGTGAAGACAAAGACTCTCCTTGTCCTACAGAGCCTGCTCTGCCTCACGCCCCAGCCCCTGCCACACCACACCTTTCCCAGGATGGCAAACTCCCCTTTCCCTGCATTTTTCACGGTTTTCTTCTCACATCTGCGCCTCCCTCGCCGGAGTAAGCCCTGTGAAGGGAGGGACCATGTCTGTTTTGCACAGCACAGTACTCCCAGCACAAGGATGGTGCCTGGTGCATATCTGGTACTGAGTGTGGCTGAGTGACTGAGTGAATGAATGAATGAATGAATGCCCACATCACAGATGGGGAACCTGAGGGAGGGGGTGCTTACCCCAAGTCCTAAGTTAGCATATATCAAAGATGGGTCTCAAATTCAGGCCTTAGATTAGGAAGGGGAGGTGGAATCCAAGAATCTCAGCCCACCCTCCATCCCTCAGAACCCAGTCCCTTTGTGTGTTGATTACTTTGACTCTCCAATCAGGAATTCATTTAAAATAAAGGGACCCTGCCCTAACCGGTTTGGCTCAGTGGACAGAGTGTTGGCCTGCGGACTGAAGGGTCCCAGGTTCCATTCCAGTCAAGGGCATGTACCTTGGTTGCGGGCACATCCCCAGTAGGGGGTGTGCAGGAGGCAGCTGATCGATGTTTCTCTCATCGATGTTTCTAACTCTCTATCCCTCTCCCTTCCTCTCTGTAAAAAATCAATAAAAAATATATTTTAAAAAATAAAATAAAATAAAGGGACCCAAAGAACATATGCATAACCCATGGACACAGACAATAGGGTAGTGAAGGCTTGGGGTGGGAGGCGGGGGCGGGGCGGGCTAGAAGAGGTCAATGGGGGGGTGGGGTAGGAACATATGTAATACTTTTAACAATAAAGATTGTAAAATAAATACATAAATTTTAAAAATTAAAAACAAACCAACAAAATAAAGGGACCTACTGTCGTGTAAGAGTTAAACACTCTGCCCTACTCCGAGCTGGTTCCATCACTCCAAGTCAGTCTCCTTGGGAGATGTGCCCACCGAGGAGGATTCCGCACAGAGCTCACTCTCACCACAGGGCCATCAGGAGGCCTGAGTGGTGGGCCTGCGCTGGGGAGAGAGAGCGCTTTGTGTGTCTTGCCTAAGCAAGAAGCCAGCATTCCTGGCACGCACCTGCTGCCCACTCTGGAGAGTCAGAGCTACACAGTCAGCATGAGCTGCTGGTGAGAATCCCATGCACCAGAGGGATCCTTCAGCTGGGAGCATTGATGGAGAGCCAACCTCAGTCTTGAGCTCGCAGTACAACCAGTGGTCCAGCCTTCCTGGGAGCACTGTCCAGGAGCCCAGCCGTGTGCTGGGGGTGACGGGGGAAGTGCGGGGAAGTAAAAGGCTGCTGCCAGGCCTGGGAGAAACCCAGGCAGAGGCTGCTACCCGTGGAAGGGACCCAGGCACAGGGCGTCAGGGAGTGTGTCCGCTTTCCAAACCAAGTCTCTAGAGCAGGTGAGGGGATGGGTGCCCAGTCACAGCACTTTGGGAACTGGGCTGCTCTCATACCCAACCCTGAGAGTGGGCGTGGTCCCCAGGATGGGGGTGGAGCTGAGGTCAACAGGGATCTTTCAGGGTTGAGGGCAGGACCATCTTGTTTATTGATGTATCCCTAATATATGGCACTATACCTGGCTAGTGTTTCCCGAATGATTAAAGGAAAGAGAAAGAAAGAAGCAGGTACTGGCAGCCAACCTAGGAGCCAATCATTATAATAACCTTGCCGTTATTAACAGCGTTTACTGAGTGCCAGCACTGTGCTAACTACTCACACCCAGAAGAACCCTGAGAGGAATGTCTTATAAACCTCACCTGACAGTTGGGCACATATTATGCATAATAAAGTAAATAACTGGCATAAAAACATCAAGGCAGGAGCTGGGATTTGACTCTAACACTGAATTGAGTGCCTGAGCCCTGAACTCTTTTAAGCTAACTCCCCTCACAAGTTGCAACAAAAGAAATGGAGAACTTGTAGGTAGGAAGAGGGGAGAAAGGATGATTTTCCGAGGGGGGCAGGAAAGCACAGGACTCGGTATAAAATGGGAATACAGACAGAGAATGATCTCAGATTAGAGAGCACCATTCTCCCCAAAGAAGGGATCCTAGTTCTCTCTAAATTAAGGTCCCTTCTGAGACATTTTTAGCGCCTCTCCCTTCTGTGTGGCACTTGTTACCACTTCAGTTAAACTAGTGATTGTGAATGGGATTACGTGTCTGTCTCTCCTCATGGAACACAGGCCTATGAGGGAAGGTGCTGTGACTATCTTGCTATTGAAACAGTGCCTAGCCCATAGTAGGGGCTCAGTGAGTCTATTCTGAATATGTGAGTTATGTAATTGATTAAAACTGCTATACAATGGGGAGGGGAAAAAAGCCTGGTGGCATCTGATAATGAATAATAAGGAAGAAGACCAATGAAACAATATTAAGAAGTTCCTTGAAGACCAAGAAGACTTTTGTTGGATGGTACAGGTCACAAGGAGCCACTGTAGATTCTCGAGCTTATCTGCATGAGGAAGATTGTCAGATTAAGGCGAGAAATTAATCAGCAAAGGGAGACCCTGATGCTCTAACCCAAATAATATCACCATTCATATCAGCACTAATGCTTGAGGTGTCAAGGATCTTCTGATGAATGCTGTGAGAATGCAATAGAAAAGATAATATCAAAGGAACATAGAAATGCAGGTTCTACTCAAGACACTGCTCATCAACATTAATAAGCAGATAGGACATAAATCTGGGTCAGTGGAAGGAAGGGGAGATAAGATTTTTGCCTCACTCTATAAACTCTACTTCCTCCCATATTGAGAAGGCAAGATTTCATTGAAACTCAGGTGCTGTCAAACAAGGGTAGAAAATGTATTCCTTTATCATCCATTTGCTTCTAAGTCCTATGCATGACCAGCCAGGAGTAAAAAGAATGTTTCCTGAGGCTTTCAGAAGGCTCTGAGTCATTTCCCAATGAATCACCTATCTACATCTCTAAACCCACATTTATACATCATTGACTTTGGAGCAGAACTGATCCCGGGGAAGGTCTCTGTCCAGCTATCCCTTCCTCTCTTGAACAGAATTCAAGAGCGAGCCCTTTGAGCCGTAAGACCTCAAGTTAGGCTTTAAGGTGTTTGTTTGTCATATAGAACTAGTGACCCGGTGCACAGATTCATGCACATTGAAAGGAAATTAATTAGAAGGTGGCTGGTGGGGTGGAACTGGGTGAGATGGGCTGGACATGTCCTGGAACCAACCTCCTGTGGTCCCTCTTCAGTGTCTGTGGAGTGAGCCGTGTCCCTCCGGCAGGTGGGGTCCCTCGCCTGGCCTGTGGGGATTGGGGATCGGGCTGAAACCGGCTCTCTGACATCCCCCAAGGGGTCCTGGAGTGCTAGAGGGCACTCTACAAAGTTGCTGTCATACAGGGTGAGGAACGCAAATGTAAGTGTTCAGTAAACCAGATTCGGGGCCAACAGTGCCCCAGCAACAACATAACCCATGGCCAAAGGTAGAAATGTGCAGCCCTGCAAGGAATCAGGCTCCCTCCTCTCTGGTTTTGGGGTGCGTCACCCAAGAACTGCCACTGCCAAGTCACTGCAGCTTGGCAGCTCCTGCGTTGAGCGTCTGCCCCTGGAGGTCAATGCGCATCATAGCGACCAGTCAGATAAGTGGAGGGACACTTAGCATATTAGCCTTTTATATATATAGATACCTGGGTTCAAATCTTAGCTTTGACACTTACTAGCCAGCAAATTAGCTAATGATATATAAACTGCTGCTTAGAGATCAGATTCTGGCTCCATGGTTCAGAAATATGAATCTTCCTGGAGGATTCTCATTCATGGGAAAAATAGTCCCTGACCACCTTCTATGTGCCAGGCACTGTGCTGGGTGCTGGAAAATGGTCATGAGCAAAACAGATGAAGACTCTAGCCTAGTTGGGGGTGAGGAATAGATTTAAAATAAAAAATTATGCCAGCAAATGTAAAATTGCAACTATGCTAAGTGCGATGAAAGAGAGATATGGGGCCTCAGGGGAGCCTATAAAAGGGGGATTTGAACTAGTTAAAGAGGTCAGGGAAGGCTTAGTCTGAGAACTGAAGGAGGAATAAGTTCAGTTTAGGAGAAAATGGGAGGAAAATGTACTTCAGGCAGAAGGACGACCAGGGGCAAAGCACCTGTGGTAGAAACACGGTGGGTGTGAAGTACGGCCAAGTGGTCAGTAAGTCTAAGCAGAGAAAACTCAAGGGTAATGCGATGGAAAATAAGCCTGAAAGACAGCCAGGAACCAGATCATGATGGACCTTATAGGCCATGTTTTTGAGCATGTTTTCTCCTAAAATCAATAGGAAACCACAAAAGAGGTGTTCAGGAATGGGGGAAGGCACAGGGTCGTTGCCCGTCCAAAACGATCCCTCTGGCTGGCCTGGAAGAGGCTACAGTAGATGCAGGGTAGCAGCTAGGGCAAGAGATGATGGCATATTTGACCAGGGTGACACTGGGTATAGTAAGAAATAAACAGATTTAGTGTTTCTAGAAGCAGAATAGACAGGACTTTCTGATGGACTAAATTGGGGAGGGTGTTTCAAGCACAGTCCAGGCTTCCCACCTGCAAACCTGGCTGGAGGGTCCATTCATTCACTGTGAAAAGAAAACCTAAGGAAGATCAGATTTGGATATAGATTACAAGTTCTTCTTTAGACATATTGACATTCAGACAGTTGCCGTGCCTTTGAAGCATCTAATAGGAAATGTTAATTAAGCAGTTGTATATGCATATCTGGGATTCCAAATAAACATTTGGAAATTATTAGTGTCTAACGAGTATTGAATAGGAGGGCACCGACAAGATCACATAAGAAGTGAGAAGGGAGGATCTAGGATTGGGTCTACAGATGTCACATCTCCCTGTTCAACTCTCATGCTGTAAGGGCTCTCCTTTAGAAAATAATAGAGGCAGGGAGGGTGGTCAGCTGCACTCATTCAGCCTTCCTATTTCCTAAGCACTTTTCATAAATCAGCTAATTTAACTTCTCTTCCCCATAACATAGATGATATGCCCAAGAAGTCTTGTCTCTACACATGTGGAAATTCAGGATTAGAAAATACTTTATTTGCCCAAGGTCACAAAGCTGGGAAATGGCCTAGATATATCTGATTTCAAAAATACTCATTTTTTGCCCTCCCTGTACCGAGCACAGTTGTGACACAGAAGTACAATTAGTACTAAACCCGGCAGACACGAGGCAGTGAGTGGAGCCTGTGGAAGGACTCTTGAGGGTAACAGTAAAAGATGCCAACTAAACTCCCACAGCTAATGGTCCAGCCCACATGCTCAGCCTCTGCTGAATGTCAGTGTCTCCGCAATGCCGTTTCCTCCCCACATTGGTCCCCAGGCCAGCACGAAGGATGGATGTCATGACTCCACCTCTGTGCTGACCCAGGATGAAAGACAACTCACACCAAAGCCCCTGCGGGCCCCTGCGATGCAGAACAAAATTCAATCCAAAGAGCAAACACTTACTTCTCTTTGGCTCTGGACACGTTACTCAACTCCTCCCTGATACCATCCTTGAAAACTGGACAGATATATGCTTACACCCTAGGTTATTTTGAGGATGAAAATGCTTGGGAAAATGCCCTGCAAACTGACAATTATGATGAAATCAACCTTATATGTAGGAAATCTTGTCTCTCTAATGGAAGACTTTTGGCCTCTGAGATCTATTTCAAGCACCAAACCAGATTAGTGAAGGGTAAAGGATAGGGAACAGCAGGTAACAAATGGGATCTATGAGAAGAACTTTTTTTAATTGACATTAATTGACCTTAAAAAGAGGGATGAGAAGTTGACCCAATAAATTATTTCTTCTGCCAGAAAAATACACAGGATGATGAATGTGAATAAGGCTTGGCCTTTTTAAAAGACAAGAAGTGTGTCTTGGTGACCCCAGACATCCCTTATCATCATTCTCACTCTCTTTGCAATCCCTGTGCCAGGTGCTTGACAATAATTCCAGGAGTAATCATAAGAGTAATACTGGGAGCTAACATTTTATTGATTAGTCACCATGTGCCAGCCACTGTGGGCTAAGCACTTTATATGCATTATTTCATTGAGTCCTTGTTGAGTGAGAGTTATTGAGCAGAGGAGGAACCTATTGCATTGAAGGAGAATTAGCGTTAATCAATGAACTCAAGAGATCACATACAATCCACCAAAATTACATGATAAATTGAAGAGGTGTTCTGGGTGAAACTGCAGAATGTCTATATTGGGGGGGGGGGGGGGGGCTCCAAAGAGGGATGGAGTGGGTGCTGGATCAAATAGAGTCAATCTTTCAATAAATCCACACTGCACAAACTTCATTCGGAATTGCCACCTACCTTGACAGAGTTACGTAAAATTTCAAGCTCTCCTCCAATGTTCCGTGGAATAACAACAACAACACATATACATTGAGTGCTGAGTACTTTCACGCATTCGTTTCACTTCATCCTCTCTATAACCCAATGAGGTAGGCTTGCGTGAATTTATTCATTTTAAACATTAAAAAATGGAGGTGCAGTGAAGTGTAGTAATTTGGTCAAACTCACAGAATTTATAAATGTGAGAGCCTGGATTCACACGCAAGACTGAGTCCTGCATTCAAGATTTTAGCCAGGACACTTATTCGGGTTCCTTGTCCAGCCCAGCAAGTCCTCATCAGGAGTCGATGGTCCATCATGGGCCACGTGCACGGGGTGCTTCAGACCAAGACCTTTTCAGAGGTTCAGATGCCAATGATTTCTGGGGCCCATGGACTCAAGTAGCAACTGAGTTTGTCACTGACCCAAGAGGAATATCCATGATCTTATGTTCTTTGGACTGAAAGTGTCTCGCGGGTGACTTACATCACTCACCCATCATCTTTCAAAGAACTCTCGGTTCTCAGAGGATTTTTTAAACTGAAGAATTAGAAAACCAAGTGAAATCTTGGCCAATACTCTCTCCCACAGAAAACGAAACAGACACTATAAGAAAAAAGAAAAAAGCCAGTTCACATGTGAAGCAAATTCACCACAGGAAGCAGTAAGAAACTCAGCACATGACTCACAGGAATGAAGCCACAAAGCCTGGACTCGGGGTCTTTCTCTAGACCGAGCGCTCCGGGCCGCAGTTTGCTTATCTGAATAGAAATCAGCTTGGATTGAAAGGTTTCTAGGTTGCCTTCCCGCTCTGGCAGCCTATGATACTGTGATAAAATGCTTTCTAAGGAGCCTGACAAGCATTTGGAAGATTTAAGAGATGCCTGGTTTGAAGAAGAGCTGAGTAAAATGGTCTCAGTGCCACTCACCACTACTTTCTCCCACACAGAAAAGCTGAGCCTCCCCACCTGGCTTGATTTCCATAGTATGCCCCTACCTTTCCTGCAAGTGTGAACCACAGACAGCATGAAAAGCACTACTTCTGCCTTCTGAGAGCTGTCAGACTGTATGCTGCCCCATCCTGCCCATCTGCAAGGAAACCAATGCGTGAATGGAGATACAAAGGTCTGGCAGGTGAGGTTCTGAACCGGATTTCATGGGGACTCTTTGGAGTCTGTTGTTTTGCCTTTCCAGCATTCACTGTATCTCCCAGCAACAGCAGCCCAGTTTTCCTTGGGAATTGTCCCTTTCTATCTACAGGACTCCAATTGGGTGGCCCCACCCACCAGCCAGACCTTGGCTCATCTACATACTCCACCCTATGACCCTGAGATTGTTTCAGGGAAGAACATTCGATCCAAGCAGGTCAGAGAGAACCTAAGCCCAGACTTTGTTGTAATTGTCGGGGAAAAGGATGCCTATTTCCTGTTGGAGCTGCTAAGGTATAAGTCCAGTAGGAGAGGTTGACATCTTCTCTGCTCCTTCAGGAAGCCAGTCAAAGGAAGGCAGATCCTGAACTCAGAGAAAATTGAGTAACTAATAACAATATGGGTGCACCTAGATCGCACCACGCCTAAAGTCCAACTCCACTTTATTTTCTTCTTATGTTGGCCAACAATTTTAATTTTTGCTTTGGCCAATTCAACCTGCATTTCTTTCCTTGGTAACCTACAAGGTCTTGAATAATACATATTTTAGTCAGAAAACAAGTCTTTGTTAATTTATATTAAGTAGGTATTGTTGGTATAAGCAAAAGCAATATATGTCATAATCCTATATATTTCTTGAGTAATTTATGCTACTGGTATTTTAAGATTTCTTCAGGGGGTGACGTTTTATGATTCTTGGTGGAGAGAGCAATCCAATCCACTCCCCAGATACCCACATGGCTCCCCCTCTTTTCTTCGCGGTTCCCTGGGCTTATTTCAGCAGGCCTCCAGTATCTGCTCGGGGTTTCATGCCAAGCCTCAGCCAGTCCTCAGGCTCAGGAAGAATAAGAATTTTCCCAAGACTACAAAGCTAATAAATTGCTCACGCCCCATCATGGAGACAGCCTCAACTCTCTTTCCTTGGCCCCTACCCGCCCCCCCCCCCCCCCCCCCAATTTACCTTGAAACTTCTGTTTCCATTTCCATTCGGTCATCTTAGGCCAGGCCACTCTCACCTTGTGATCATCCCTTGCCTGGACCACTATGACACCCTCCCTCCTTTCAACTCTGCTTCCCTCGGAGTAAATTACTCCCTGGAAGGAGCTTCTAAAAATGTAAATCCCTGCTCCCCTATAAACCTTCCTTGGCTTCTCAACTAACTTAGAATAAAGTCCAAACTCCCTAGCTTGCCCTAAAGACGCAGATGATCTGACCGGCTTCCCCTCCACTCTCACATCCCCTCACTCTCCTAACCGCCACCTCTGCTCTGCAGACTCCGACTCCCTGGATTTCCTCTGTCTCCAAACATACCAACCCCCGTCCTGCCTCAGAGCCTGGCATGTGCTAGGATGTTCCCATTCCAGTCCGCACATGACTTGTTTCTTCTTTCCCTCTGGGATGCAACTTAAATGCCATTTCTTCAAAAAACTGTGGCCCTCACCACCACCATGGCGAAATCAGTCTTAGTCCCCTAACTTTCACAATTTGAAGTGATCCTGCTTATATATTTACTTGTTTATAGTAGTCAACCCAACTGGAATATAAGCTCCGGGGAATCTGAGACTTGGTCTGTGTTGTGTACTCTCAGCACGTAGTAGGGCGCCAGGCTCATGGGAGATACTCAGCAAATATTGGTTGGATGAATCGGTGGATGAAAATGGGAACAGTAGGGTTCCAACTCAGGTCTGTCTCAGTTTCAGAAAAGTAAAAGATCACCTGTGAGAAGATTCCCAAATGCACAGTCAGCAATCCTATCCTATTCATGGTTGAGAAACATCCCCTCGACTGTTGGGCTCTGTGAAATGGGGTCACCATGGTGCACCGTGGAGTTGACATGGAGAGCTGGCGTGCCACCACCGACACATCCAGAGAGGAAATGAAACGCACACCAGGTATCACGACTCATTACCAGCAGGCTCGGGAGCCGCGGCCGGCTGTGGTCGTCAACGAACTTGACTGAAATACAAACAAAATGGGCTTTCTCACCTTTACTGTTTAATTAAAAAAAAAAAAACATAGTGAGGAAAGAGGATGAATGTTAAGGCAAGCACAGTAGAAGATATATTACCTGGCCTTGTTCTCTGCTCAGATCCGTAGCTATTTCAGAGAGAGAGACTCGGCTGCAAGGTAAATTTCATTTGTTTCGGATAGAGAACAATGTGACACTTTTGACAAGGCACTGTAAAATATGCCACATTTTTTAAACAAAGTGAGATATAATAAAAGTGAAATATAAGATCTCAGGGAAAGGCTATGATTAGGAAAGAGCTCACGGTTCTTTCGGGGCCGCTCATAACACTTAGGAAAACAAGCGTCCACACCCTGAGGTGCAAATGCAGATTAAATAATGACAAGTGCGTGAAATGGTCATTCTGTGGCTTGTTTAACGTCTGCCCCCACCCCTCCCCCCGCACCAGACTATAAGCTGGATGAAGGCAGGGACTGTGTCCGTCCATGACACCAGTGCCGAGGCACAGCAAGCTCTCAAATATTTGCTGAGTGAACGGAATAACCATGGATAAGGTAAGCCTTTCAGGTTCTTCGCAGAGAGAAAGAAGGTACTGTAACATAGGTACACTTCAAGATTATTACACAATTCATTTTTACTGGGACAAAGACACTGCTACCCGTGGATAAAACGTTCCTGGGGTCGGGTGGAAGGGCTGAATGCCACACCTCTGGTTAAGCGAGCAGTTAATAGTGAGAGTAGCCAAGTGCCACACCAGGGCACAGGCCTGGATGACTCACAGAAGGACGTGTCCTGGGAACCCCAAAGTCAAGGGTGTAGGTCGGGAGAAGAAACCAGCCGGTCCCTCAGTGCTCATGGGACCAGTGTGCCTGTCGAGATAGGACGAGTGGGTGAGATGCTGGTGCCATCCCTGTCCTTAAATCTGGGTGGTCTTAAACAAGTCACCCATCCTGCACGGAACTTGAGACTCAAAGACCCTCCGAACATTACCACTCAGTGGTTGTACCAAGTGCCAGGGACAGGAAGGCCCTGCACAGAGCCAAACGCTGCCTTCAGCAGAGCCCCATATGCCCTCCCTGCAATTCAGGCCCAGGACAGACTGACTGCCCGGGATACAGCCATCCTGAGCAGAGACCCCAAGAGACAGAGTCTGGAGCCAAACAGCCTGGGTTCAAATCCCACAACTGCTGCTTACCAACTGTCTGACCTTCAATTTCCTCATCTGTGATGTAAGAATAAACAGAAAAGTCTTCATTATGTTATGAAGATCCCACACCTAAATGGCGATAAGTACTCAATAAACGTTAGCTGGCCCCTCATCACCATGCCCGCCCAACCCACCAGGTCGCAGCCTCTTCCTCTCCCTCCCTCCCGCAGCCAAACCTGAAACTTCCCCACTTCCCTCCGCTCCCGGGAACTGCAGAAGCCCGAGCACAGTCAGGCCTCTGACGTAAATCAAAGGCAGATGATCTCCTCGCGCCGACTCGTCCCCATAAATCAGCACAGCTCCCCGAACAGAGACAGATTCAGATTCCAAACGCGTTCCCCCGTCTCCTCTCCCTGGTGAAAGATGACTTCTCAAGCCAGAGTTTGGAGCAGAAAAGAAATTTCAGAGATGAGTCCAATCTGGCCCCCTTCCTTTACAGGTAGGAAAACAGGCCCAGGGAGGAAATGAGAATTGCCGGGGTAGGAACTGAAAATTGCCAGTTACAGGCAGAGACCAGACAAGCACCCAGAAATCCCCAACCCCCGTCCATTGTCATTTTTACTCAGTGGATGACGAGAGAGTGGGAGCAATCAGATGTGCATTGTCTGCTTAGAATTTAAAACAATAATTTTTAAAGTGACCAGAGTCCGTCTATTTTTTTTTATTTTATTTATTAAATTGATTGGGGTGACATTGGTCAACATGAACATATAGGTTTCAGGTGTGGGTTTCTATGTTACAAGAGCTGTAATATTGCACCGTGTGCCCATAACCCAAAGTCAAATCTCCTGTCACCTCACATTAGCACCCCCTTCTTTTCCCTCCCCCTTCCCCCTGGCAACCACATCACCACTGTTTGTGTTCATAAGTTGCAGTTTTATAACCCATATATGAATGAAATCATATGATTCTTAGCTTTTTCTGTCTATTTCACTTAGCATAATGTTCTCAAGATCCATCCATGTTGCTGCGAATGGCGCTATTTCATCCTTTCTTATGGCTGAGTAGTATTCCATTGTGTATATGAACCACATCTTCCTTATCCAGCCCTCTATCACAGGACACTTTGGCTGTTTCCATGTCTTGACCACCGTGAATAATGCTGCAATGCACATAGGGGTGCATATATCTTGGCAAATACATGATTTTGAGTTTTTCGGGTATATAGCCAGGAGTGGGATTGCTGGGTCATATGGTAGCTCTAGTCTTAATTTTTTGAGGGATCATCAGGTTAGTCTGCTTTTTATTATGATCATGTGCCTGAAATTCTAAACAATGCTGGCGGTAAAATACACATCTCTCCCCGCTGCAAAAGAAAAACCTTTGTTCAGTCCAGGTTCTAAACAATTGCTGAGGTTCCTGTTCAATTTTGATAATATAGAAGTAAGTGAAAATCGGGAGCTCGGCTCCACACAGTAATTTCAAGAGTAATTTTGAAGTCATCCGCGCTCACTTCGGAACGGTCCCTGTCTCCAAGCCGCTGGACTGCAGAGCCGTAGATCTGTAGGCAATGAGAGCACAGTGGTTGTAAAGAAGGAAAAACAGAACTTGAGACCATTCAGTTCTGCCCTTCTATGTGACCACTTGACGTTTTTATTTGGGTTTTTATGTTATCCTAAAATTTGAAACAATAAAGCAAGATGCAAAGAGTCATATTTCTGTTTGGTAAGTGGCAAGTTTAGTTCAGGAGTGATCGATATTTACGGCACTGGAACACTATCATTAACGAGAAAATTCTTCGGCTTTGTCCATTGTTTTCCCACTAAAGATTTAATTTTAAAATAATGATTATTTATGATCGTTGCATGATTATTACTGAAAATGCACCTTTCTTTGCTGCGTGGTGAAGGTTGGGGGCCCCTCCTTGTCCACTCCTGATATTCCTTCCATTGGGGCAGCCTCATTATGTAAGGTCCCGGGCCTTTCTTCGCCTTTCTTCCCCACCCCACTCCCCACCTCCGGCAGGAGTGGCGTATCTGAGTGACAATCTGAGGGTAAGGTATTCAAAGCTAAGCTTTTCTGTCTTCCTTGTTGAGAGCCAGGTGACCTCAGAGAGCTCACCCGAATCCTCTTGCAGAAGTGGGCCCCACAATGTGGGCTCGTGCTGGCCAGGATGGGGTAGGCTTTGTGATTCTGCACACGCCTCCTCCTCCGGGGTCAGCTTTCCAGGGATGAAGGTGACATCCCTTCTGCTTTACTCCTTTGTCCCATTCCTTAGCTGATACAGAACTGAGCAGGGAGAAGGGTTGCTACTTAGCGGACCCCTCAGACCCCAACCATCATGATGATGATAATGGTACTAACAATAACAATGTTTAAAGCTATCATGTTTTGCATATTTGCCCTGTTGGGCACCGTGATGAATTTAAATGCATTATCTTACTGAATCTTCCTGACACATCGATGAGGAAGGTTCTATTGTCACCTCTACATTATAGATGGGAAAACAGGTTTGGTGATGAATAAACACACCCACCACCACATAACTAGCAAATAATGGCAGAGGACTTGAACCTGGGTCAATGATTCAGGGCCCAAACACGTAACTACTGGGTTTCTCTGCTTAATGGTGGGGGAAATCCACTTATAGAGCCTGTTTATTAGATTTAACTTCAGGACTAATGCACCCTTCCCGGGATTACTTGGGCCGCCGCTCTCAAGGATGGGAAAAAGGTTCATGTTCTCGCACCTCTGCTCTGCTGCTTGGCTCTCGCTCCCCGCTCCCCAGTGAGAAGTCTGGGAGATCTAATTTGGAGATGGGCCCCGAGCTGTGAACACGGAGCACAGTGGCCTGGTCATGCCCGGCTCGTGGCCCCCCCTTTGCCAGTCATCTCTTCTTGTCATCCTGCCATCCAACTTGGCAGAGCACGTCCCTGCGCCAGGACTGCCGGCTTCCGTACCTTCAGGCTGACCCGGCCGGGAGAGCACGCATGGCTGCAAGGTGACCACTCGGCTCAGGCCAGCCTTCTCGGCAGGGCGAGCCACCACGTGGGTGGTGCCATTTCAGGAGCACTGGGACATCCCACTCTGCTCTCTGCCCAAAACCTACCTCTCCTCCACCCACAACTGGCCTATCACGGGGACAGAACTGACACCATTATAAATGCATCCCTTTGACTCAAAGCACCATCCTCAATGCAAAGGCAAAATGTTCAATGAGAAGTAACACATTCAGCCTTCGTTTCCTCATGTGGAGGTATGCAAAATGCCCACCTCAAAACATTGATGTGAGAATGAAAGGAGATAATGCATGCAGTAGGCTTACCAGAGGGCTGGTACAAAATACATCCTCAACAACTATTTGCAGTTACCACATCACCACTGTCATCACCAAGATTGGATGTGGTCACATATATGATTTCCTTGTTCAAATGCTTAGGAATGGAACCTAGGGCTCATCCCAAGAGGCAGTCAATATACCTGGGAATCAGGAAACTTGAATTCTGACCCTGATTTGACTATTAACTCACTGTTCTGAAAACGTCACTGATACTCTATGGGTCTTTTTAATTGTTTTCATTATCATTGTAAAAATACCTTTCATTTCTACAGCATATTTTGGTTCACAGAGCTCTCTGGTACCCTGTATCTCATTTAAGTTTCCTAAATATACCTAGGGTTTGACAGGGGCAAGTGTGGAACTTAAGGCTCCAAGTGTGTACGTGACTGTCCCAGGGTCACAGAACTAGCTAGTGGCAGAGCTGATGTGACTTCCAGAAGGCCTCGCCCGGTCTCCAGTCCATGAGTCGTTCGCCAGTGTTAAAGTAAGAGAATGTCAGAGCCACGAAACCCCTTCCCATCCCACACCTGTGGCAGGCATCTCTAAGTGTTCATGATGAGTCCATAAATGCTTCTCAACATAAATACTGCTCCAGGAAGTCCCTAACTCTCAATCAAGGCTGCTCATGGAACAAAGGCATTGTTCTCTCCCACCTAGACCAGATATGGGCAAACCACAGCCCATACATACATTGCCAGCTTATGCGTTCCCATCACCTCCTAGTCTGTGCTTCTTAAACTTTAATATGCCTACGCATCACACGGGCCTCTTACTAACATGCAAGTTCTCATCCAGTGGGTTTAGGTTCCAGGTGTTGCACCTGCTGTTGGTGCAGGGACCACACTTGGAGAACAGACTCCTAGGTGACGTGATGGAGATGTCCCCCTCACTGTGTGTGAGCCTCAGACTGCGGCTCACCTTTTGGGAACACCAACCTGTTCCAAGGCTGCGATCAATGCCTGCTGTGTGCTGTGTCCCCTGAACACACGTGTGTAGAGAGGAGAGCAGGACAGAGCACACAATGGGATATTCATCTCCAATTCTATACCAGTAACCTCCCACCTCCACTCCATACACACACACACACACACACACACCTCTTCTGAGGGCTCTGGGAGCATCTGTGGTGCAGAGGATCACACACTAACCTGAGAATCCTGAGTTCTAACCTAGCCTGCAACTTTCTCTGTGTGATCCTGGACCCACACTCCAGGCTGTCTGCCTCCTTCTTAAAAGACCCTCCTGAGAAGCAAGGAACACAGAGCAGAGTCCAATGGCCTCTCACAAAAGCCACCTCCCCACCTGGCCCCGAGACTGGCTCTCTCCCTGGGAGGTCTGGGGACACAAAGTTAGAAGGCATGGCTGGGGTACCCGGTTTGTGGTGGGAAGGGACAAATGAGCAGTGAGACTCACAGAAGGTCAGCGCTCGAAGGACCTCAGCACCCAGCCAGCCCAACCTCTTCATCGAACATCATGTTCCTCCGTGTTTGTTTATTCATCTTGTTTAAAACAAGGAAACCCAAACACCTTTGCCCTGGAGCCTCAAGCAACGCTTGGCAACTAAAAGATACTTAGAAACTGCAACAAATCTTAAAGTCATAGCAGCATTTTAATGGCACTGAAGTAAATCGCTGTTTAGGAGAAAAACAAAAAGGCCCATGGCACTGTCCTGACTGTGAAGGGAGACGGATCGCTGTTGTTGAGTGGGCTGGAGCCACAGAGCCGGCTGGAAGTCAGGAGACCCGGGCTCCCATCCAGCTCAGACAGCCTCGGGTTAAAGTCACTTTCCAAAGCTGATCCTCAGTTTTCTCATCCATCAAATGGGGATAATAAAAATACCAAACATGAGTACTTAATATATGCCAGGCACTGTGATTTGTATTATGTTATTTAAACGCTCCAAGTTATACTGGTAGGTACTGTTATATCTAATTTACACATGAGAAAACCAAAACTTGAAGTGGTTTAATACCATGGCGAGGCCCTAGAACAAGCGGTTCCTCTGGACTCCAAACTTGTGCTCACATTCCCAGCACTAGACCACCCCTGCGTGTCCTGTATCCCTCACAGAACTGCTGTAAGATTTGAAGAATCTTATGCAGATTCCTGAGTTGCAAACACATTGCTGTGCTTGTTAAGCTAATTCAGTGAATGGCAAGGGGGTACATTTCAGGCACGGGAGCCAGTGGGTCTATGCAGGGAGGACTTGGGGTCCTTAGAAAGTCCTGGACCTAACCGGCTGTGCACCCCACTCCACTTGGCCTGACTGTGATACCCATCTCCTTCCTTTCAGAGACACCACCACTCAAACAAGACAGCCTCCACGTGTCTACTGACCCCCCCCTCCATCCTTTAGGAATTCCCTCAGTTACTCGGGGCTCATCCACTCCACATTTTAACCTTTGGTCTTGGTTCTTCTCACAGGTGGATACTAAGAGGTGGCAGGGAGGGGGAGCTGGAGTTTCCCCCTTTGTAGAGCGAGCTGCTTTTTAATCCAATTCTCCTGTCACCCATTCTTTCATTATAGTTATGGATTTGGGCAGCCTCTTGCCACGGTTACACAATCTTCTGATTAAATTCTGCCAGCCAGCCAGCTCCAGTTTCAGAAAGTGAATGAATAAATAAACTGCTGTTCTGAACTTGTGAGGAGACACAAGCCTTGGGTACAGGGAGAGTTCTCTGAAGGCTAAGACACTCAGGGCCATATTAAAAGAATTATAGAGGCCTGAGTCAAGGAGGAAGGAGGAGAGGCTTTATTCTAGTTGGACTGCAATTAAAACATAAGCACCGATAAAAAGAGAATGTGCCTAGAAGTTGGAAGAAGAGCCGACGAGTAAGTGTGGGACTGGGTAAGTCCCTTCTCTTCTCTGAGACTCAGCTGTCTTAGCTGTCAAACAGCATAATCGTATTGACTTTCAATTGTTAGGCACTTACTGTGCCAGGCTCCATGCCAAGCACTTCAATAGTTAATATGTCACACGCAGATTAGGTGAAAGAACTGAAAATGTCTAGCCCTAGGAAGGCAGCTTGGGAAGGAAAAGTAAACTGAACTTTAAATATACGCTATAATGTAAAAGTAATACTAAATATCTGTTTTCCTTTGGGCTTTTGAATAAAAAGAGTGTTTCATGTCAGACCTCAGGGTGGGTACTGGATCTGCCAGTGCCTCGCTCTTTGACATTGGAAGATTTACTGAGCCTCTCAGCCTCAGTTCTCTGGCCTGCAAAATGGGAACGATGCCACCTATCTCATACATTCCAAGGAGGGTTTAAGTAATATAGGTAAGAGGTATAAAAATATATAATACACACTAAGAGCTCAATAAGTGTTTGTTCCTTCTTTATCCCATCAATCAGACCGTCAAACCTCAGAGGGAAGGTAGGGGAGGGTGTGGGTAAGGGGGAGCGATCAAGGACTTGTATGCATGCATATAAGCCTAGCCAATGGACACAGACAACAGGGGGTGAGGGCATGAGTGCAGGGGGGGCAATGGAGCAATAAGGACACATGTATGTAATACCTTAATCAAAAAAAGAAAGAAAGAAATAAAGGACAATTACTCTGTGCCTTCACCATGACCCAAGAGACACCTGGACAGCTCAGGGGGTTCATCCCATTCCTTGAGTATATAACCTACATCCTGGCTCCAATCGCTGCATATCCACATGCATCTATGCAGAGGTGCATTTTGGACACACTCAACCTTAGTTAGCATGCCCTGGCCAGTTTAGCTCTGTGGATAGAGCATTTGCCCTCAGACTGAAGGGTCCCACGTTCGATTCCAGTCAAGAGCACATACCTCAGTTGCAGGCTTGATCCCCAGCCCTGGACGGGGCACATGCAGGAGGCAACCAATTGATGTGTCTCTCTCACATAGATATTTCTCTCTGTGTCTCTCCCCCTCCCTTCCACCCTCTCCAAAAGTCAGTGGGGAAATATCCTCAGGTGGTGACTAACAAAAAATAAATAAAATAAAATAAACAAACTCAATTATCAGTATTGGTTAACCTAGGAGGGTGTGAAGAAAAACCATTAATTCTGTCAAAATAAATAATAGAGCCTTCTTACTCCTCTACCCTGACAGCTCTTGAACTAGGAGTAAGCAGGCTAATTTATAGCCCACAAGTTTCCTGCGGGCCTTCCCGCACTATTGTCTGTGTCCATGGGTTATGCATATAGGCTTCTAAATTCTTTGGTTAATTTCTTCCCGCCCCCACCCCACCCTGCCTTCCCTCTGAGATTCGCCAATCTGTTCCCTGCGTCTATGTCTCTGGATCTATTTTGTTCATCAGTTTATTTTGTTCATTAGATCCCACATATGAGTGAGATCTGACTGGCTTATTCTGAGACACTGACGGCCAGCTTCCTTGGGTTCCTGTGTTCTCCACGGCCTTTCTATCGGTTCTCTGACCTAATTTCTACCTTCTAATATCTGTATAGACCTCTTCTATCCTTGTGTCCCAGTGAGAACATTTTCCAGAGAATCAGCCCTAGAGAAAGATGCCCAAAAGACAGTGACTCACATGGGTAGATGAGGAGGAGGGTGGGGTGGTGACAGTATCTAATGCTAGTGACACATTTTCTGTGCCAGGCACAGCACTCAGCACTAAGCATTGCCTCATTTAATCCTCACAACAAGCCTACCGATATAGGCGTTGCTAAAACTCTCACTTCACAAATGAAGAACTTGAGACCTAGACAAGTTAAAGTAACTTACCTAAGGTCATTAAGTGGTATGGCTGGGATGCAAACCCATGTCTAAACCCAGACACCAGTCTTTTTCTTGCCACTCTACATTTTTGGAAGAGCCTCAGAGAATTTAGTTAGACCAACTTGCTCATTTTATAGAAATGACAACTGAGCCCCAGAAAATGGCCTATCATTCATTCATTCGCCCATCAAATACTTACTGAGCACCCCTCTATGCCAGGCACTACATAGGTGCCAGGGAAACAGCAAGTTGGAAAATGCAGTCCCTGCCCTAACCGAACTGGATAATGGCAAAACCCAGCACAACTGCAATTTCCCAGCACTGTTTTAGAAACTTTGCTTGGCAAGTATCAGTCAGGGCTCTGGGAGAGGGAGAGGGAGAGGGAGAAGGAGAGAGAGAGGGAGAGGGAGAGAGAGAGGGAGAGGGAGAAAGAGAGGGAGAGGGAGAGGGAGAGGGAGAGGGAGAGGGAGAGGGAGAGGGAGAGGGAGAGGGAGAGGGAGAGGGAGAGGGAGAGGGATTCACTTTAAGGAATTGGCTCTCGCAATTGTTAAGGCTAGTGGGCCCTAAATCTGTACCGCAGATCAGCAACCTGGAAGCTCAGGCAGGAGTTGAGTTGCAGTCTTGAGGCAGCGTTTGTTCCTCTCCTGGAAACCTCAGTTTCTGCTCTTCAGGCCTTCGAGTGATTAGATGAGGCCCATCCACATTGTTGATGGTAATCGCCTTTACTTAAAGTCAACTGGTTGTAGATGTTAACTGCATCCACAAAATGCCTTCATAGCAACACCTAAATTAGTATTTGACTAAATAACTGAGTATTTAGCCTAGCCAAGTAGACACAAAGCATTCACAGCAAATCAAGCCACCCTCCTTCCCATGATTAATTAGAGCTATACCCAGGCTACCCCCAAGATAGCTCCTCTTCTGTGGCCTGCTTCAGTTGCAAAATGAGAAAAGTATTTATCCGGTTTCTTCTATTAAAGGTAAGCCTGATTTCTCTCCTTCTAATCTGAAGAAACCTAAAAATAGATAAACTAGAAATATTGCAACGTAAGTTTGCATACTTTAGGTTTCTCTCTTTTACGAGAGAACTATCATGTTTCAATGAATATCATGAAGAAAGGCAACATCTCAATCTCCACAGAACTCTGTGCTCCTAAATCTTATCCCCTGCTTTACAACATGAAGGGGGGAGGGGAGAATAAATATGGATCCTATCAAATGATAGTGTTAATATTGTAACTTTCAAATAATTAATCAATCTTTATATGTGTGTAGGCATGTATGCATGTGTGTATGTGTATGTATGTGTCTGCAAAAAGAAAGAGTAAGAAAGAATTAAGTGACTCCAATTATAACTTTAAAGATAAACTGGAATTAGACCCCAAGAAAATATACGAGTAAATAAAGTCTATATCTATTACAGATAAGTACAGAGAATCAACAAGGTTAATTGTAGGATGGTGAGATGATAACTTAATGCTTGATTGATGAAAATAAAAACAATGATGTCAGACAAGGAGAAATATAATGCATGTTCTTGTCCTGGCTTGACTGCTACATAACCTTTCCTATCCCTGGTTTCCTCCTCTGAGGAACTAGGAGTGTAACTGGAAGATTAGGACCTTTCCAACTTCAGATGTCAGTCATTCTACATCCTGTGAGATAGGTAAAAAGAGGCATAAAGTCTGCCAGTGGGCAGGCGGCAGAGAGAAACCTACCCAATCTCATTACTTTGCCAAAAGGCCAACTAATCTTCTTCAAGCAGGCAGCTGAGTACCTGCACCGAACAATACTTATCAAGGCTGGGTGGGTTGGTTGGCTGGTTGGGTTGGTTGGTTGGTTGGTTGGTTGGTTGGTTGGTGGGTTGGTTGGATGAACCATAAGTGTACAGAATTAGATCAATCATAATTCCTGGTCTCACAATTGGCCCTAGCATGACCTGCTTCTGTGCATTTGGTAATTTCTATGAAATAGACTCTTTTTTACGATTCCACTTATAGACAATACCACTTAGTATTTGTCTTTCCCTGTCTGGTTTGTTACACTTAGCATAATACCCTCCAGGTTCCCTCACTCTATCACAAATGGCAGGATTTACACTTTTATGCCTGAATAATATTCCATTGAGTGTGTATAGTGTTTACTTCATCCATCAACAAACACTTAAGTTGTTTCCATATTGTAGCTATTGTGAATAATGCAATGGGCATGCAGACACCTCTGCAAGATACTGGTGTTATTTCCTCTGACTATAAACAGGAGTGCAACTGCTGGATCATATAGCAATTTTAATTTTTTGTTTTTGAGGAGTCTCCATACTGTTTTCCACAGTGGCTGCACCAAGTTACACCCCCACCAACAACGCAGAAGGGTTTCCTTTTCTCCACATCCTCATCAACACGGGCTGTCTCTTGTCGTTTGGATAATGGCCATTCTAACAGGTGCAAGGGGCTATCTCATTCTGGTTTTGATTTGCATTTTCCTGATGATTACTGATGCTGAATAGTATCTGTTTGTATACCTATTGGTCATTGTACACCTTCTTTGGGAAAATTTCGACTCAGGAGTGGCGAGAAAATATTTGCAAACCATATGCCTGGTAAGGGGTTAATATCCAAAATATATAAGGAACTATTAGAACTTAATAGTAAAAAGACAACAATTTAATTTTTAAATGAACTGTATTTGGTTATTTTTAACAATGTATTTAGTATCCCCAAATCAAAAGATACAGCCTTAGCAATAACTTATATCTAATCATATAAGCACTCTTCTTATCCTGCCTGCTGTCTTCTTCTGAGATAAGCACCAACCTAAATCTTGTGTTCCTAAGTCCCTTGATATATCATATAGATACATCTATATGACTTCATTTAAAGTAGTTTTATTATAGTTATTTTTATTTTATAAAGTGGTTACCTAGTTGGATGAAAATGTGAGCACTTGCTTTTCAGACCCTTTCTATTAAGTTGCTATGATTCACCTACCTGGTTGCATGACTCTGCATTTCATTGCTTTGCCTACGTAGAAGATTAAACTGGGTGACTATTTATTCATACACATTACTTCAAATGGGCATTTGGGCCACTTCCAGGTTTTTGCCAACCTGAACAATATGGCTGTGAACATTGTTGAACAAATCTTTCTGCTCTTCTACAGAAATGTCCTGGCCATTGTCATCCCTTCACTGTTTCATATAAACTTTAGAATTATCTTAATCAACTTCTGTGGGGAAGAAGGAAAAAACACGTTGTAATTTTCCCTGGAAATCCATTTAATCTCCAGAAAAAATTTAGGAGAATTGACTCTATGATACAATAGTGCCCCCCTGCACAGCCGGAATGGCTCAGTGGTTGAGCATCAACCTATGAACCAAGAGGTCACTGTTCGATTCCTTGTCAGGGCACATGCCCTGGTTGTGGGCTCGATCCCCAGTGGGGGGCATGCAGGAGACAGCTGATCAATGATTCTCTCTCATCTTTGATGTGTCTGTCTCTCTCTCCCTCTCCCTCTCTGAAATCAATAAAAATATTTTTTTTAAAAAAACACAATAATGCGCTCCCCCCTCCCTCCCAATATGGGCTTTTGCTTTCCAGTTTCAGTAATTTGCATCGATTGCAGCCCAAAAATATTAAATAGAAAATTCCAGGAACAAAACAATCATACATTTTAAATAGTGCACCATTCTTAGTAGTATGATGAAATCTCAAGACATCCCACTCCATCCCGCCTAGGAAATTAATCACCCCTTTGTCCAGCATGTCCACATTTGCATGCTCCCCACCCACTGGTCACTTAGTAGCCCTCCTGCTTATCAGATTGGCTATAGGTAGTGGTATTGCAGTGCTGGTGTTCAAGTAACCCTTATTTAACTGAATAATGGCCCTAAAGCACAAGAGTGAGGATGCTGGCAATTCGGATATGCCAAAGAGAGGCTATAAAGTGCTTCCTGTAAGGTAAAAGTTCTCAACTATAAGGAAAGAAAAAGATCAAATGCTGAGGTTGTTAAGACCTACAGTAAAAACGAATCTTCTATCCACAAAGTTGCAAAGGAGGAAAAAGAAATGTATGTGCTAGTTTGCTGAGCAAGAGACCACATTCACATAACTTTTATTACAGTACTAGAGGCCCGATGCATGAAATTCATGCAAGAGTAGGCCTTCCTTTCCCCATCCGGCACTGGCATTCCTCTGGCACCTGGGACCCGGGCTTCCCTCACAGCCCAGGCTTCGTCTGGAAGGACATCTGGTCTAATTAGCATATGATGTTTTTATTATTATAGATATTTTTATAATTGTTCCATTTTATTATTAGTTGTAATCTCTTACTGTGCCTAATTTATAAATTACACTTTATCATAGGTATGTATAGAAAAAAACATAATACATATAGAACTTGGTATTATATGAGGTTTCAGGTACCCACTAGGGGTCTTGGAACTTATCCCCTGCAAATAAGGGAGGACTAGTGTATTAAGAATCTATATCCATGAATGTGGTATATCTCTCCTAAATAAATATCTCATTTATGTAGGCGTTCTTCAATTAATTTTATAGCTTCTTTTTATAAGCCTTATACATACAGAGTGGGGCAAAAGTAGGTTTATATTTGTTCATATAGAAAATAATACAATAATGAATAAATAATAATACAAGAATAAACTCTGTTTCATATACAACTGTAAACCTACTTTTTCCCCACCATATATTTTGTTAGATTTCTAATCCCTTGATATTATCTAATACAATAATAGTTTCTTCTCTTTACCTATCAATTTTTGTACCTTATAACTTTAAAAAATCTAAATTCATGCCAATTATAATGACTTTATAAATACAAAGCCTTCCTTATGTACAATAAGTAGGGAATGTTTTTAATTTTCAGGATTGGGTGGGAGGATTTGAAACTGAAACTGACTCAGAATGTAGATTTCATTTTTTATGATTTTGGCTCCAATCCTCACTCTGCCATTGTGGGCTCTGTGGTTTTGTGTTAAGTCTTTGCCTTCTCTGGGCTTAATGTTACTTGTGGTAGATTGTCTCAAAATGCCTACCATTAATATCTTCCCTCCATATACACAAGTTATTTCCCCACAGAGATGGAATCTATTCCTTCACCCCTTGAATCTGGACTGGTCTATTGTTTCTTTGACAAATAGAAATGGTGAAATTGTTATTGTGTCATTTCCAAAGAGAGGGCATTGTAGCTTCTGAGTTTTTTGTAATGTTCACTCTTGGGAGGATCCAGCTACCATGTAATATGAGACCACCATGCTGTGGGGTAGCCCAATCTAGTCATACGGAGAAGCCAGGTTAAAAGAGATATTCATGCAGAGTATGTGGAGAAAAGGGAACCCTTGTGTACTATTGGTGGGGATGCATATTGGTGCAGCCACTAATTAAAAAGTAAAAATTAAGCTGCCTTATGTCCCAGCAATTCCACTTCTGGGAATATGTCTGAAGAATCCAAAACACTAATTCAAAAAGATACATGCACACCTATGTTCACTGCAGCATTATTTACAATAGCCAAGATATGGAGGCCACCCAAGTGCCCAATAGTAGATGAGTGGATAGGAAAGCTGTGGTGCATATATACAACGGAATATTACTCAGCCATAAAAAATAATGAAATCTTACCATTTGTAACAGCATGGATGGATCTAGATGGTATTATGCTAAGCAAAATAGGTCAGAGAAAGACAAATACCATGTGATTTCACTAATATGTAGAATCTAAAAAACAAAATAAACAAAACAGAAACAGATTCATAGATACAGAGAACAAACTGATAGTTGCCAGAGGATAGGAGGTTAAGGGTCTGGGTGAAGGGATTAAGAACTACCAATTGGTAGTTAAAAAACAGTCATCTGACCATATGTTTTGTATAACATTTCAGTGAGAGTGAGAGTTCCCTTCTCCAACCTGCAGAGATGATCTTTGAATACAGAATCTATTTATGCTTGTGTTTACAAATTATTTGTTGGGTTTGGGTTTTGTTACTTTCTTTTGTGTATCTTTTTGTTGTTGTTGGCATTTTTCAGGTCACTTTGCTTTAATAACAAAGGTGATTATTTTCAAATAGTTTGTTTTTACCTTTTCCTGTATTTGTACATTGTGGTTCAGTAGTACAGAAAAGTGCATTGTCTGTCATATTTCCAATCTGTGTTGGTACTCATTTGAGAAAATAAAGTTTTCAAATATTTAAAAAAAACAGTCATGGTGTTGTACAGTACAGCATAGGAAATATAGTCAATATACTGTAGTAACTATATATGGTGCCAGCTGGCTACTTGAAATATAATGGGAAATCACTTTGTAAAGTATATGATTGTCTAACCACTATGCTATTCACCTGAAACTAATATAAAGTAATATTGAGTGTCAAAAAAAGAGAGATACCCAATCAACCCTTAGCTCCTCCAGCCATCCCAGCTCAACCAGGAGATATGAGAGTGGAGAAGTTTCCCAATGTCTAGCCACAGATGCCATCTGAATGCAACTTTATGAGAGACCTCAAAAAAGAACTACTCAGCTAAATCTAGTCAACATATAAAAACATGAGCAATAATAATAAACTTTTTCTGAAGCCACTCAAAATTAGATGGCTTACTACCGATCCGAAACAAAAAGCAATAGATAACTGAAAATAATGTTTTTCAAACTGTTTAGTAGAATTGTAGAATTTTCAGGAAAACCTCTGTTGGAAAATAGATTGGCTTAGAAGACTCTATGCGTTCCTCATAACCCCTTCAGCCAGAGGAGTTCTTATCTATATTTTAAAAGGCCAGTGGCCATAACACTGTAATGACCAAATGACCGGTCACCAGGAGGTGCGTTAATGGATCTCTCAGTGCAGTGGGTCTGGGTCTCGCATGATTTCCCGTGCTAAGCCTCTAGTCTCTTATAAATGCAGTCCTACAAAGGAAAGGAAGATCGGAAAAGGAGTTCTAGTGCTACGTCTGATAAATCCCAGACCAGATGATCTTTAAGTATCCACCTATCATTATCTTTCTATGATAATATCCAAAGAAAAAGCAATTAAGACTGTGTCAAGTGAGAAAAGGTAGCGAGAATTAAGAATGTTTGACTAAGGCGTGGGGGGGGGGGGGGGGAGGAGGAAAAGCACAACTTAGATGCTCTTACAAGGACTGAACTTGTCTAATAATGAGGTGACCTATGTTGTAGGGAGGTGAGCTCCCACCCATCCACCCCACCTCACTCCCTGTTGAACATCTTCCTCCATTGTGTATGATTTTGATCTAGGTCATATTTCTGACAGTTAATGCAAGACCCACTTTTAAATTTCTGCCAGGACTATTGTTTTTTCAATATTTTCTTTACATTAGACTACTTTTTCGTATAAATAAGTTTGGAGTTGATTTCCCCCAATATACTCCAAAATATATTAAAATGATATTCAACTGTAGACTAATCAAAATCACCACATTTGTCAAAACACTGACTAGATGACCCTTTCAACTCTATGGTCAAATAGTCTTCAAAATATATTAGATTATTCAAAATTGCATTCATTCCAGAGGCCTTAGTCAGCTTTCCCCATTTACTTCAAGGTCTTCCTCAGGTCCTCTTCCTCATCCCTAAAACTTCCCTTTGCTTTCTAGATTGACAAATCCCCTTGGGTGAGACCGTCCTATCCCTTTACACACGTATATAGGCCCATACAAAAGCACTTTACATGAAGCCTAGCTATTAATTTTTAAAAGGCAAAATATAAGGAAACACCAATTTAGCCTAGCTTTGTGGGCTTCTTTAGTTCCCATGTCTGGTTCCTTTTAGCTCTTGGTCATATAATTACAAAGGATGATAAATGAGATGCCTGGTTTGGAAAAATGTCAAGCCCATCTTGCCAAAAGCCAGCCACGTGGCAGCCTCAGAATAAGTAAAGGAAGAAAGGTTCCCAGCTTAGCTTTCCAGAGTGAAATTAATTGTGAGAATTCAACTCTTTCTAAGTCTCTGGGCACTCATGCCTTTCCCCCTGAGAGTTAGTTATAAATGAGCTTGCACTTTCTGTGCTGAGTCATGTGGAGAGGAAGTAGAGCACTGAAATATGGCTCACCCTATCCCAGATTCCAGGGACTCTTTCAACGCCACTGGGCTGGCTCCTCTTGCTCTAAAAACCATTGATATTCTCTGTGCCCATTATTTCTCAACCTTGACCACGCATTGAGCTTAGCTTTGTTATTTTATGTGCCTGTACCACTGAGAAGCTGTTAAAATTTCCTATGCAAGCATCTTCTCAGCTAAATAGGCCTGAAATTTTAACCTGCTTAAGAGGCTCTTAAGCATTGTTTTTCCACATGGCAGCTAATAAGACATTCATTTTGAATTCATTAATTCAACAGACATTTATCAATTCCTGTTGTGTGCTTTACACTGTCTGAGACTGGCGATATACCAGTGCATAAAATACTCCAACTTCAATAAGCTGTAGTGTGTAAAACCAAACAGTTAAATAGATGACAGGTCAGTGCCCGCTTCACCACCTCCCATCACTGAGATGGTAGTATCCAGAGACAGAAATTGCTTTTTACGTATTATATTCCAATTGAGATAATAGAACATGAATACAATAGAATAATACATGGAAAATGAGGGTATAACAAATGAGAGCATACATACACATGGTAAGATTCAAAATGTGTAAAACAATGTATATGAATATAAAGATAATGGAAAAATACATACTCATTTTTTCTGGGTTGTGGTTTTAAAATAATTATTTTTACTTAAAAAATCATTATGATGAAATATAGTAAAAACAAATTAGAGAACAAAAGTTACCTAAACTCCATAATTCCAATACATTCATTATTGTTAACATTAGATGAACCTCATTTATTTCTGTGTATATATGACTTTGTGTGTGTATAATGTATATAATAATTAAAATAATTATAATGTAAATCTACCTTTAAAATTAAAAATAATAAGTATAATTATACTCAACTTTAACAGAGAAAATAAGCAATTAGAAGTGACTATTGGACTATAGAAAACAGGTTTTTTTTACTCCAAGAAATGGTATCTCTTAAAATATTTCTCTTAAAAAAAATATATGGCCCTAGCTGGTTTGGCTCAATGGATAGAGCATCGGCCTGTGGAGTGAAGGGCCCTGGATTCAATTCCAGTCCAGGGCATATGCCTGGGTTGCAGGCTCGATCCCCAGTAGGGGGTGTGCAGGAGGCAGCTGATCAATGATTCTCTCTCATCATTCATGTTTCTATCTTTCTCTCCCTTTCTCTCTGAAATCAATAAAAATATTTTTTAAAAAATATATGAAAGATCATTAAGAATCTGTAGTTACCCTAGCCAGTTTGGTTCAGTGGATAGTGTGTCGGACTGAAGGGTCCTGGGTTCGATTCTGCTCAAGGTCATGCACCTCTGCTGCAGGCTCAATCCCCTTCCCTGGTCGGACATGTGTGGGAGGCAACCAGCTGATGTGCCTTCTCATATTGATGTTTCTCTCTCCCTGTCTCTCCCCCTCCCTTCCACTCTCTCTAAAAATCAATGGAAGAATATCCTCAGGTGAGGATTAACAACAACAAAAGCTGTGGTCTTTATCTTTTATTTCCTACCATGTTTTAATTGTGGATCGTGTCATCTGAGTCTCTGTGATAAAAAACATCATAATTCACACTCTTATACTTTATTCTCCCCTCTCTACATTCAGGTTTTCTGTTAGTTTCACTATTTCACACTGTCACAGTGTGTAACATTTCATTCCAATTTGTAATTATAATTTCTAGTTACTTAGTCTTCCTTCTATATTTATGCTCATCACCTGTCCTTTAACTGGACCCTCTCTATAGCCAATATCCTTTATTTTGACTCATCACTTCATGGGCTAGATGTTTTGTCCAACAAGCACTGGAAAACCTTGATTTCTTTCATTCTTACATACTTGAGATAATGAGATGATTTGTATGTATACCCAGAGGACAACTCGAGTGGGTACTCACTTGCTTTCATTGAGTTGTACTGCTGTGACCTTAAGCCTAAGTAGTCTTCTCCCCTCCCTAAGATTCCCATCCACAGCTAAACTTTCCCACCTATTAATTTCAGAATTTATCAAATGAGAATTTCGTTCTCTGGATTTCACCTTTAAGGCTTGAGATGTATGTTTGTGTGGGGACGGGGAGGGGGCCGTATTTTAGGTCCTGGGAATACAGTAGTAACTGAAATAGACACAGTCCCTTTGCTCACAGAGCACGCATGGTGAATGAGAAAATGAAAGGGACAAAAATAAAAAGGTCTGTGAGGAGGGTGCTGCATGGCTACGCCCTGAAGCAGGAATCGCGAGAGCTGGCTTCTAGCGTTAACTTACTGCTTGTTCGTGAGGAACACTTACTCTCTCTGGGCCTTGGTTCCTCTCTAAACTGAACATGTTAAACTAAGTTATACCTGAGATCATTCCACCCTTCCCCAAATCTCCTCCCATAACTTACTCATTTACAAACATAATAGTCATCAAATACTAAATACATTTTTAAGTTTAAAAGGTCCATATCTGATCCCTAGTCCCAACTATTTGTGGACTTTGAATTCCAGTTCCTTTCCCTATGGAATAAATAGAACTACAGATAATCTCTAACGCACATGGTTCAAACTTGCATGCCTAGGTTGTGGACATGGATGGAGTAGCCGAGTTTTATTGCAATTAAATCTTAAGTTATATTTTTTCAACACAAATTTAATATTTGTTCTTCATTTCCACAAATAATGCATATTCTCCCATTTTTTCTGGAAAATTAAAGACCCTCCCAGTCCATCATTCATTTTCCCACTTTGATAAAGAAGTGTAAGTAAGAAATACAGTATTTTCTTTTTAACTCGACTACAAAAAACAAAGCACATGAACAATGATCCATGTCAATGTCACTTGGCCTTAACATTGGCAAGACCAAAATGAAGACCGAGGCCAACTGAGCCCCTCCCTAACCCACCAAAGGGCACCTGCTCCTTCCTGCCAGTGACGTGTTTTCTGGAAACATCTGTTTTTGCAGAGAAGCTCTATATCTGTACTTTTGTGTAGAATTGCCCCATTTTAAAACATTAGCAACTTCTTACAATGTTTTAAAATACTATACATTGTATGAAGATGGTCAAAAGGTATAAACTTTCTATGACAAGTTAATTACTGGGAGTGTACTGTACAACACAATGACTGCAGTTAACAACGCTGTATGGCATATTTGTAAGTTGCTAAGAGAGTGGATTCTCATCACAGTGAAAAAAAAAACATGTAACAATGTGAAGTGATGGATGCCAACTAAACTTATTGTGGTAGTCAATTTCCACTGTATGCTGTACACCTTAACTTTATAGTGCTGCATATCAATTACATCTTAATAAAATAGGAAGAGAAAAATAAAGTAAAATGAAAATTTCTGATAAAAACTAAACTATAAAAATGTCTATAAATACATGGCCCACAAACTATAAGTCTGTAATTTCTTTTCTAAAACTTCTCCAACTCTGAGATGTAGTGATTTCTTTACTCAGGGTAAAGACAGAGGATGGATGCAATACAGGGTTATTCTGCTATTGGCAGTGCTGAAATTTCTATTCTTACACAGCAATGTACTGTGCAGATGAGCCTCTTGGGTCCTTCACTGAAGAAATGTGCTGTGTGCAAAGCTCATCTGGATACAGGGGCGGGATTCAAAGATGATTCGTGTGAGTTGCACCCTTCTCAGCAGATTGTGCCTTTTAGCTTTATTATGCAAGTAGAATGCACTTGGATTTCTGATTTTGATAATAGCATAACCCTAGTGGCTTATGGCAAACAAATCACTTGCATATCCCTTGTCTCACAGGATGCTCATATCAACTGAGAATTACAGAAGCTGAGATTAGTATTCCCATTGCATAAATAAGCAAGCAGTTTGGCAATGATAAGGTACTCACCTAAGGTCATAGAGCTGGTAAGTCGGAGAGTTGGGACTCAAAATCATGTCTTCTGGCTCACAATTCTTTGATTTGCTCTTCTTCTAATATACCATACTGATTCACCCTAATTCAATCAATTGTACATATAGGCAGCTAGAATCAGGCTTACAGTCCACTTCCATGGAGAGAGAAAAGTAAATATGCCAGATAGGACTTCAATTCATAACCTTATTCACTTACACCTCATGCCCAAACCACCAAGTAAATTGGCTATTGATATTGCTGCTATAAATCTAAGATCTATGCTGTCACGTTCAACATCCTTGTGCCATCAGTAGGCCTTTGATTTGGAAATACTGCAACCCATTTTTTTGTTGTTGTTGTTGTTTTTAAGAAATCCTCTTTCTTAAGAGTCTGGTGCAGTGACAAGGTCCTAGACACCATGACACTCACTCAAGATATAATTACTACTGATTGGAAAGTGGTACCAGTTGCTACTTTGATTCAATGTGGAGTAACATCTCCTGGATTTACTTACCCTCCTGAACTAAAATACAGGACATTTTGCCTTAGGCAGTGAAGGAAACAATCCTCGAGAGATGGGAAACACACAAGATGAGCTCTACAATGACCCCTGCTTATTGCCTTGAAGAATTTCTAGGCCATGTCACAGGCCATGCAGACTGAGAACGGGGTACTCACTGACTGAGGAAACTTAGTAGAGAAATTGGGAAGACCAGAGTGGCTACAGTTCACAGGTCAGAGAACAAGAAAGGAGAGAGCTGAAGAGAGGGAACTTCAGAGATGGGCAGAGGGTCCTCAAGTATTCAGCAGAGTGCTGAGCAACACGTGAGTGTGATGAGACCATGGGAGGCCAGGGAAGCACCTGTAAAATTAAAGATGTACACCATAGCCCCAAGAGCAATTTTTAACATAACAAAATAAAGAGTTATGGCTTATAAACTAAGAAAGATTTCATAAAAAATAATTAACCTAAAAGAAGGCAGAAAAAGAAAGAATAACCAGTGAGATAAATAAAAAAACAAATAGTAAGAAAGTAGATTTAAATCTGACCATATCAATAATCATATTAAGTATAAATAATTTAGATCCCCAATGAAAAGACAGAGATTGTTAGACTGAATAAAAAATAAAAATCCTATATAATAAAAACCTAATATGCTAAGTATCTGGTCATCAGGTGACCGGTCGACTATTCAACCAATCAAAGCATAATATGCTAATGATATGCTAAGGCCGCTCAACCACTCACTATGACATGCACTGACCACCAGGGAGCAGTCAACCGATCAACCAGTCGCCATGACATGCACTGACCACCAGGGGGCAGATGCTCCGACAGGTAGGTTAGCTTGCTGCTGTGGTCTGGCTGATCTGGACTGGGTGAGGTGGGGCCAGACATGCCCTGGAGCCTTCCCGTGGTCCCTCCCCAGCCCTGATCGTGCACCGGTGAGGTCCCTCAGCCTGGCCTGCACCCTTTCGCAATCCAGGACCCCTCGAGGGATGTCGGAGAGCCAGTTTTGGCCCAATCCTGCAGGCCACTCTCCTTAGGAGGGCACCAGATGCAGGGCTCACGGCTGGTGAGTGCTGCTGTGGTGGCAAGAGTCTCTCCCGATCAGGGCTGATTGGGCACGAGCCCACAGCAGGCACAGTGGGGCTGGGATGAGTGGGGACAGCAGGTAGGAGCCGCAGGTGGCATTGGACTGCGGGTTTCAGCCTGATCCCTGCAGGCCACCCCAAGGAACCTCACCCATGCACAAATTTGTGCACCGGGCCTCTAGTTAAAAATAAAATAAAATAAAAAACAAGACCTGACTACATTCTGCCTACAAGAAATATTTTAAAATACAAAGATTTAAGGGGATTAAAAGTGAAAAAAATGGACCCTAGCTGGTTTGGCTCAGTAGATAGAGCGTCGGCCAGTGGACTGAAGGGTCCCAGGTTCGATTCTGGTCAAGGGCACATGCCCAGGTTGTGGGCTCAATCCCCAGTAGGAGATATGCAGGTGGCAGCCAATCAATGATTCTCTCTCATCATTGATGTTTCTATCTCTCTCCCTCTCCCTTCCTCTCTGAAAGCCATAAAAATATATTTTTTTAAAAAGTAAAAGAATGGATAAACATATATCATGCTAATATGAATCAAAAGAAATCTGGAGTTATTACTATCTGGTAATTACTATCATACATAATATATTCTAGGGCAAAGAATATTACCATAAATAAAAACAAAAGTCACTTCAAGATGATTAGATTTTGAATGAATAGATTCTTTAAGAGAACAAAACAATCCTAACTGTCTATGTACTTAGGAGCAGAGCTTCAAAATGCACAAAGCAAAAACTGATAAAACTTCAAGGAGAAATAGATAAATGCACAATTATAGTCAGAGATCTCAGTACCCTTATTGAAATGACACAATAATTCATGGAACAAGTAGGCTAAAATCCAGTAAGGATATAGAATACTTGAACAAAATTGTCAACCAATTTGACCTAATTGACATTTATAGAACATCCCACCCCAAACAGCAGAACACAGTCTATTCAGATGGACATGAAACATTTTTCAAGACAGAGCATATACTGGGCCATAAAAAGGTCACAATAAATTTTAAAGAATTCAAGTCATATAATGAAATCAAATTATAAATCAATAACAGAAATATATCTGAAAAATACTTAGTGGTCTGGGAAATAATTAATATGCTTCTAACTAACTCATTGGTCAAAGGAAAAATCAAAATGGAAATTAGGTGTTACATATATAAAGTTGCCATGAATATTTGACCAGGATAAGGTTAAAAACATCAAATGTATAGAATGCCACTGAAGCAATACTTAGAGGGAAATGGATTGCATTAAATAACTATTAAATGGAAAAAGAGAACATCAATGACCTATTCCATTAGATAAGAAATAATAAAATAGAAAACAAGAAAAAAAACAGAAAATTAATAAAACCAAAAGCTGCTCCTTTTTAAAAGATCAATAAAATTGATAAACTTCTAGCCAGACTGATTGATCAACAGGTAAAAAGAGAACTCACAAATTACCAAAATTATGAGTGAGAGAAGTGAAATCATTATAGATTTATTCTACAGATATTAAAAAGAAAAGCAGGGAATGCTGTAACAGCATTGTGCCAATAAATTTCGTCATTTAGATGAAAGAGGCAAACTATGAAAGTTTATTCAAGAAGAAATAAATGACCTACACTGTCATATGTCTATTAAACAAATTGAATTTATAATTAAAACCTCCCCCCACACACACACACACACACACAAACAACCTCCAGCACAGATGACTTCACTGGTAAATTCTACCAAACATTTAAAAAATAATGCCCATTCTACACAAACTCCTTCAGAAAACTGAAGAAGAGGGAATACTGTCTATTTTCTGTCAGCATTATCCAATACCGAAACCAGATAAAAACATAGCAGGAAAGAAAACAACCAACATCCCTTAAGAATATGAATGCCAAACTTCTTAAGACATTTTTAGCAAATGTAATCCAGTAATATATAAAAAGGATAACACATTATGAAATGTCCCAGAAATACAATCATACATTTACATAAAGACTTGTACACAGCCCTTCCCTGTTTGGCTCAGTGGATATAGCATCAGCCCATGGACTGAAGAGTCTCAGGTTCAATTCCAGTGAAGGGCACAGACCTTGATTGTAGGTTTAATCCCTGGCCCCAGGTTGGGGTGCATGCAGGAGACAACCAATAGATGTGTCTCTCTCACATCAATATTTCTCTCTGTGTGTCTCTCTCCTTCCTTTCTACTCTCTCTAAAAATCAACAGAAAAATATCCTCAGGGAAGAATTAACAACAGCAATAAAAGACTTGTGCACAATTATTCATGGCAGTTTTATGTGTGACAGCTAAACACTGAAATAATCCAAATGTCCACCAACAGGTGACTGAATAAACAAATTCTGTATAAGGGAATACTACACAGCAATAAAAAAGAATAAATTATTGATGCATACACCAGCGTGGATGAATCTCAAAACAATTATGCTGAAAGAAGCCAGGCCCAAAGATAAGAACACACTTTATAATTGTATTTACACAAAACTCTAGAAAATGCAAACTACTCCATAGTAACAGAAAGCACCCAAAGTGTGTGCCTGGGGGTGGGGAGAGAGCATAAGAATGGAGGGAACAGGAAGAAGAGATTTAAAAAGAGCATGAGGAACCTTTTTGAGTGGCAGATAGATTCATTATCTTGATGGAGGTGATGGTTTTACAGATATGTATACGTATGCCAAAAAGTATCAAACTGTACACTTTAAATATGTGCAGTTTATTATATGTCAGTTACACCTCAATGAAGAGATTGTAAACAATACATCCATTTATGACCACACTCCAGTAAGGGCCCATCTTAAATGGGATAAACTCTACATATCAGGATTATTAAAACACACACACACACACACACACACACACACACAAAGACCTGGAGGACCAGGTTGGTTTGATCATTAGTTGTTGCCAGTTCCCCCTGGTAACATCAAGGCTTCCCAAAGTAAGTTCTGAATAACACTAAGTCTACAGGGGTAAGTGTTATGCAAAAAAAAAAAGGGGGGGGGGCGGTTTGTGATCAAAAGGATGGGGAAGTCTAAACTCAATCTGTATTCTTTATTACAGGCCTTTGCCAGACTTTTCCCAGTCCGTTTCCCTAGACCTTTTCCCAGGAGCAGTGCCCCGTCTCGCATTTGAGGGCATCCTTTGAGAGCATTACCAGGCTCCCCCCTGTCCTCTGGCTCCTGGCTGGATAGTCTGAATGAAGGGAGATCAAAGGTAGACATCACATAAGAGGTGATCGCGTGCATATAGAATGCTCACAATCGTTCAAGCAAAACATGAGAATTCTGGAGCCAAAAATAAACTGCTTTTGCCATTTCCATTGCTTCATTGTTTCAGGACACTACATGAAAGATTTCTTCTCAGCATGATGACACTCCTCTTCAGGAACACAGATAATCAATCAGTAGTTGGCTCTGCTCAAAACAGAGTGACAGACTCAGCAGAGGAACAAAGAATGCCCATCGGGAGAGAGCGAAAGGAGGGGCTTGGGAACCATCTCTGTTAGGAGAGGTGACCCCCACCCCAACAGCTCCATCTCCACAGGGCCCCATTTATCACCATAACCTCCCACTTCAAACACGGAGTTCACAGTCTGGGTACCTCCATCCATCTTTCAGTTGAAAAACGGCATCATAAATCTTCCTTTCACCTCTCCAAAGGCCACAGCTGAGCTAGAAGACCCTCCCCCAGGCTCTCTCCGCCTCCTGCCTCTTCGACCTGGGCGCCATTCTTCTTGAGGAGTTCAACAAACAAAACCAAGCTGTTCCACCCGCAGCCAAAGAGCCTGACCTTCTCCCAGAGGAGCTGGGGCCTCAGACCCAGGAGACCAGCTGGCTGGGAAGACTGCACAATGCAGGGGGTGGGGGGGAGTGGCCAGGAGAAAGCACATGAATATTCAAGCATGTTCAGGGAGACTGAGGCACCCCAAAGGGAAGTGTGAGTACTCCCTCCTGCTACATAATGAGCTTAGGGAACCAGCCAGATAGCACCGAGCGCTTCAGATTTCCAGCGTTAACCGCACAGACCTTCAGTGCTCAGAGGCTGCTCAGGTTCAGGAATGACTGGTGGGACATCCTCCACCCCAGTTCCTTCTCCCTGGGCCTCTCTGAAGGTGAGGGTGTGAACAGCCCTGGGCACAGCATCTTGGCTCATCCCCCTGAGGCTGTCAATAGAAAGTTTCATGCACAGAGATGAGACTTCCCCAAAAGCACATCCTGGATAACCGGTAAAAACCAGGGCTAGGACCTAACCCCTAACTCCGCATTTATCATACATTCCCCTAGAATCCATATACAAGAGGCTTCTAACCTTAAGGCCAGGGACCTCTGCATCACTAGGTAAAACTCCAGAGATGTGTTCGTACTTCTCTGAAGAGGTTCCACAGTTTATAGTATCAACTCAGGGGAGTTCATAAAAATTAAGAATCACTGCCTGCAAGTGGGACTAATTCCGTTCCCAGAGCAGAAGGAATGGCAGGAAAAAAGTTGGACTGAAATAGCAGGTGCGAGTATTAGAGACAGAAAGAGAAACAAATGCACAAAAGTGTTTGGGGCGGGGCACTGGCAGGGCCGCCCTGAGGGAACTGAAGGGGATGTCGGGTTACCGGCCCATCTCCTCTTTTAGCTCGCTATCCTGAATCTAGTCTTCCATCCCTTTCTTCACTCATCCCGGTGCCATAGCCCATGCCCCCGGGCTTCACGTTCTTTTGAAAACCAGTTCATGCTAAAGTATTAATGGCTTCCTGAGGTTTTTCTTCACTTGAGTCCTCCTTGCCTTAAATAAGTGAGTAATGATGGGCTGTCACGCACCGCTGCAGTCTGGCGTACGAGCCATTTGGGCAGCAGAGAAAGCCTTTTCAGGGATGCTCAAAGACAGAATTAACGTCTGAAGTCAGAGCAGAGTGAAAATAATGCCTGATCGAAATTATCTTTGAAAAGCCCACATATCTCTCATGATTAAAATATAGTAAACATGACTTTGCCAACCTTTTGTTGGCATGACTTGTCAACCTGTATGCACACAGGATCGCATTATGTACAGACAGTAGCCATGCTCTACACAAACATTCAAATCTTCAAACGCTGCACACCCAGTGTGGCAAGATGTCCACACTGAGAGAAGCCATGATATCCAGGGCAGCTGAACCCATGTCTTCCCCCATCTCCTGTCTCTGGAGCATTCCATCCTGAAGGGAATGGCAGGCAGGGCTGCCTTTACTATTCAAATTGTCATTGTGTCTTGCATGCCCTCTTTGTTCTTGTTGCTATTATTCTAGTTGTTTTGTTTTGTTTAGGCAAGTTCCTGCGTCTGTAGGATGCGTCTCTAATGCAATTCCACATCCATAGTGTGGGTTGCAGGTTTCTGTTCACATAATGACCATAGGCCCAATGACTCGCCTATTTTTAAAATTCACCTTCAGCCCTGGCCTGGTGGCTCAATTGGTTGGAGTATCATCCTGTACATCAAAGGGTTGCAGGTTCAATCCCCAGTCAAGCCACTTGCCAGAGACAACTGATCCATGTTTCTCTGTTCCTCTCTCTCTCTCCTCTCTCATCTCTCTTCCTAAAAAAAAAATCAATAAAAACATATCCTTGGGTGAGGATTTTTTTTAAAAAGTCACCTTCATAAGAGGTCTCCTGTGGGCCCTTAGAGGAGAGAGATTTCAGTTCTCTTTTCCTCTCTAGGTTCTTGGAGAAAGAACCATGAGTAATGAAGTCACTGAATCTGCACTCACCTGGACGCGGGGAGCCTACGTAAGAGAAAGGGCATTGGCCTTGTTAGGAGACCTGACTTAGCATCCCAGTCTGCCAGTAGCTCACACGGAACTCCAGGGAAGCCTTGCCCTCTATATCTCAGCATCTTCAGCTACGCACGGAGATCAATGCTGAGGAACCCTCCATTTCTTCCCAGTGCCGCTGGCCCAGCTCTGCCACTGGCTGGAAACCTTGGCCACAGCGTCCCCTACCTGGACTCAAATTCTGGCTCTTCCATTTCTAGCTGTGTGACCTTGGACCCTACTTAACCTCTTTATGACTCAAATTCCCCACCTGACTGCACAGAACTCCATGAGGTAGTCCCCCTAAGGAATACAAACAGCACAAGCACATAGTGAGTGATAAATAAACAGCAGCCAGTTTGACAAGAAAGTAGGGGGTTCGGCCAGCTGACCCTTGAGTCTGCTTCAGCTCCACTCTTCCCTAGGTCGGCTGCCCATGTTCTGGTCAATCATGTTTGTCGATTGTCGGTTAGCATCCAGTGTCATTGAGCTGACTGCACCAGGGCAGCATGGAAATATTCGCCCTGGTCTAGAAAATCCTCCTGTAATTCAAAGAACTTAGGATGACCATATCCGTCCTAACTGGAGGCTGGGCTTCTAATCACTGCCCATCACCAGGTGGGATGTGGGCAACTCACCCTGGCTCTGTGGGCTACCGGTCCAGACCTCCCATGAAATGCCTCTGAGGGGCACAGGTGAGTCCCAAGTTGGGGAGATAGGAATTTCCCTGAGCCCAGGCCTCCCGGTGAGTCACGCCACAGCTCTCCATGGGGAGCAGGGCCTGGGATTTGCCGTGACTGTGCTATTACAGCAAATCTCTGTTTGCGATGAGCTTTGCTTGATCCTTGTGTCAACCCCGTGAGGGAAGCAGAGCAGCAGGCGTCCCCCTCACACACGGCCCCGGGATGTGACACGATTCACAGGTCACAGAGCAAATCAGTGCAGCGGCAAGAAGGCAAACCCCATCCTCCCAACTGCAAATTTAATTCTTGGGCACTTATTTTATTGTCCCAGCCACTGAACAGAAAGGATCCTCGTCCCCCTCCCTCACCCTTCAGTCCAAAATACCTCGGCGTCTCTATGGTGACTGGAAATTGCCCTAATAACTCAAGTCATAGAGGTCACCCACTCAGGACATCCTAGCTCTTACCTGACCTCTGACCTCTGCCTCATTCTGAATCATGCCAGATCTCTGGGAATGAAGCTCGGACACCCCCCACCCACCTCCTACCCCATAAAAGAAAATGGGTTGAATGTTTGCCCTTGCTGACCAGGCGCCTAGCTCCTGAAAGGTCCCCCACCCTCTCAGATCTGCCTTCCCCCGCCCCCGGGCGGAGAGCTGCCTCTGCATTGCGGTGTCCTCTCGCCTTCTCCCAATCCAGGCATCGCGGAGAGCAGCGCCCAGGACTCTCTAATTCATGGACCCAGAGCTACAGGGCTGCCAGGCAAAGCTGGGGCTGGCGGATGGAAGTTGAGGGGCCTCGGCTCTCCATTCAGCCCCAACCCCAGCCCAGCAACCTCCATCTGACGCACCCCTGCGGCCACCCAACCCACGCATGCCCCCCGGCGCACGTGCACGGCTGCCTGGGCATGGAGATGGGGTTGGGGCGGCTCCTCTGCCCTCAAGGAGATGGACTGAGATGCAGCCCCCTCCCCCTTCTCCGGGCGGAAACTGCACTCTTGGCAGCGAGGCTGGATTGGAAATGTATCTGTGCTGCAGGAAACCCACGTTCGCCGAGAGAAATTGATTTGATGCCGAAAAGATGCGCATCCCATGAAGCCAGTGCCCAGTTAACACTGCGCAGGGCAGGTGTGACGTCAGCCACCTCAGCCTCCGCCTTCTCCGCAATCCATCATGCCTCTCCTCCCACCAGACGCGCTGTCTTCGCATCGCCCTCCTCTCCCTTTGTCAAAGCCCGCCTCCACCAAAGGTAGCTCACGTCTGTCCTCTCCGGCCGAGCGAGAACAGCAGTTCCCGTGCTTTCGATACTAAGAATATTTTCCTGTCTAGTCCCCTCTCTCAGGGTGGATGGAGGGCGGTCCTTCTCTGGAGCCATGGGATGGGTTATGGATGAATGAAACTAGAGAAGGAAGCAGGGAGTCATGGGTAACCTTGAGCAAGAGACTTCATTTCTCTGAGCCTCAAGTCGTGACCAGTGGGCATGACAAAATCAGACAGAGCTCTCTCTCGAGGGTGTTTCATCAGAGGAGAATTTGTTGACAAAATCCAGTAATTAGAAAGCTGGGCTTAAAGTCGCTCGTACCTGAGTTAAATCCTAGCTCTAACTGTGTGGCCTAAAGCAAGCTACCTCCTCCCTCTAAGGCTCAGCTTGTCTGTCGATAACACAGGGCAATTAAATGTTAAGTATTCCACAGGGTTGAGAAAACTAAAAAAGACAATGGAGCCTGCATAATGTAGTGGATAAAGCAGGCCCTCTGTAGTCAGATTATATGGGTGTAAACCCAGCTCTACTATTTAATAGCTGTGTGACCTTGGAAAAGTCACTTAATTTCTCTGTGCCTCTGTGTTATTAGAAGATAATAACAGTACCCAAAACGATCGATAGTTATGAGGATTGAGTGATTTAATATATATGTAAAATATTTACAACAGCATCTGGCACTAGGATATAATAAGCGTTAATAAGCATTGGACATTATTAGTGTTGGCTATTTAAGTAAAGCCCTTGGTACCAGTCCTGACAGAATAAGTACTAAATAAATGATGGCCATTACTATAATGTCATTATTATAATATAATGGTGTCATCCTTGTTATCTTTATAATGGTGACTGCCCCTGATACCCCACCATGTGAGGATGACTTGGGCCCTTAAAAATCAAAGTGACAGGGTGGGCATGGCGGCATACTTAGGATTTTCAGTGTTGCAGGGCAGTGCTGAAGTGTGCAGGGTGCTGGGGGTAGCGGAAGGAAGGGGTTGAAAGAGAGAGAGCAAGAGAAGCAGCTTTGCTGTCATACAGGGGTTCCGCAGCTGGTTGGCCCTCTGCTTGCACCTACTTAGCAGCGTAACAAAGCTCTCAACAGCCTGCCAAGTTGCTGACCAAAAACTCATTTCTGCACAATGACAGGAAATGCCTATCCATGTCACAGAGAATTTTGTGGATTCTCCATCCAATCTCCCTACTTACACACGATGCAATTGAGGACCAGAGAGGGAAAGGCTTTTGCCAGAGCTCACACACCTGATGAGTGGCAGTCGGGACTAGAGCCAGGATTTCTGAACCCAAGTCCAAGATCACATCCACAAGGGCAAGTACTTAGAAATGGAAATTATGGCCCAGGCAGTGACCCCCGTGTCCTTAAACAGGTCCTCTGAGAGGGAAATGCACAGGAAAGTGGAGTTTGGAATAAGCAGGTATGCTCTCTCTCCCACCCCAAATCAAGGTAAGAGAGGCTTATCTGCCCTTCACCTTCCCTGCTGCCTTTCCTCAGCTTCCGTGCCTGAGTGCTTTGCAGACATGCCCTAAAGATTGTCTAGCCCACTGAATTCTACAATGTCCCATGCCATGCTTCCCTGAGGGGCTCCAGATGCACATGCCATTGGTATCCTTGATGCAGGGCCCCCCGGAAAGCGAGGGAGCTTCAGACACAGCCAAGAGGGAAGGAAAAGGTTATTCTTTGGCTATCTAAAGATGATCTAGCCCCATGTTTATGGTGAATGCCTTGGCTTCTTCTTATTGGCCAGATGGTCTTGGAGTTAATACGTGTCTAGCCAATAAAATACAAAAAGGAAGCAGCTACAACTGCTGCTGATGCTGCTGGCCCTCATACGGGCTTTTTTGCAGATGATGTTGGGGAAAGCAGCCTAAAATATTCTGCAGAGATGACGGTCAAAATGCCCATCTTAGATCCACATGCAACACAGCCCAGGTTTTCTACAAACCCCATCTGTAGACCAAGTCACTCACCCTCACCTCAGCTACACTATAAATTCCACAGAGAAATGTGGAAAGTCCTCTCTGGTCCTTATGTTATGAATGCAGATAAAGCCCAGCCAGTTGTGGCTCAGTGGTTGAACATCGACATATGAACCAAGAGGTTATGGGTTCTATTCCTGGTCAGGGTACAGCGGGCTCGATCCCCAGTAGGGGGAATGCAGGAGGCAGCTGATACATGTTTCTCTCTCATCTATGTTTCTATCTCTCTCTCTCTCCCTCTCCCTTCTTCTCTCTCTAAAATCAATAAAAACATATTTTAAAAACGAATGCAAATAAACTCTAATCACTGAACAAGCAGTTGCCAAGCATCACTATGCACAGGACTCCATGAGGGTTACAAAGACAGATAAAATGTAGTTCCTTCTTTCAAGGAGCTGAGAGTTTGGTAGGAGAGACACAATATGTACTTAATAAAAATCAAACAACTCTAAGATGCATCTGCTTACTAGCCCTGATGCAGCCTTTGTCAACTCCCCACTAAAATATCCAGGAGACAGAGGAAACACACAGAAATTCATAATGAAAAACAAAAAGAACTCCGGCTGGTTTGGCTCAGGGGATGGAGTGTCAGCCTGCAGACCAAGGGATCCCGGGCTTGATTCTGGTCAAGGGCATGTACCATGGTTGTAGGGTCCTCCCCGGCCCACAGGGCCCTGGTCGGGACAAGTGCAGGAGGCAATCAATCAATGTGCTTCTTTCACATCAATGTCTGTCTTTCCCTCTCTCTTCCATTCTCTCCAAAAATCAATGGAAAAATATCCTTGGGTGAAGATTAACGAGAGGGAGGGAGGGAGAGAGAGAGAGAGAGAGAGAGAGAGAGAGAGAGAGAGAGAGAGAGAGAGAGAATCCAGTCAGAATGTTTACTAATGGTAAGGCAGCTGATGCTGCTAGAGCAAGCATGTCAAACTCAAAGGCTAACACGGGCCAAATAAACAAGGCATGTAGCCCGCGGGCCACGAGTTTGACATGCTTGTGCTAGAGAATTGTCTACCAAAGCCTTGCCTCAAGATAGCCAGGCGCATCTCAGGCTACCCTGTGAAGGACCCTCCATTGTCTTCCCTATTTGGGACTCAAGCCAACCACCAACAGCTGTCCCGCTATCACACGGACGCTGCTCTGGGAGGAGCTGGAGCACGGTGCTTGGTACTTGGTCAGTAACCAAATCTCTGCTAAATGGCCAACACCCCTCTGGTCACACTGCTGCTCCTAATGCCCTCACTCTCCATCCTTGGTGAGACAGCCACTCTGTGGGCAGGGAGCAGGGAGAGCTGGCAACGGTCAACTGCACCCTGGAACGTGTCCTTCTTATATAGAAAGTCATTCAATCTGAAAAGAACAAAAGCATTGCTGGTAGCAATACAGGGGTGGGCAAAAGTCAGTTTACAGTTGTAATACAAATAAATAATACAAGAATTAATGAATAATACAAGAATAAACTGTTCTATGTACTCACAATTGTAAACTGACTTTTGCCCACCCCATATGTGCTAAAAATTGAATTTTACGTGTGTTCTGTTGCTTCAGAGTGTGAGAAAGAAAGGTGGAGAGACTAGGATGAAATGCCTTCTTAGCAGAACAGAGTGTCATGGGTCAGAGTTGCTCAGTGTTGGCCCTATTAACCGTGGAGCCACATCCTCCTCTTTGTTTGGAGTATCTCATGCTGTAGGGTATTCAGCAGCATTCCTGGCCTCTCTCCACTAGATACCAGTGTCACACACACCCATTCCCACTCTGTACCAACTAAAAATGTCCCCAGGCATTCTTCAATGTCCCTTGGAGGACAAAACCACCCTCATTTGAGGTTTGTGAAAGATGAAGGTTTATGAAACTAGAAACCATAGGGGCTACTCACGTCGTATAGCCCCCTGGTTGTGACACTCACCCATCCCCACCCAGATCCACCTGGATGAGAGCCAGGGAAGGCCACGCCCTCGGATATTGACAAACTGAAGGTCCTGAGATACTTAGAAGGATAACTAGTGTAAAAAAAAAAAAAAGTTACAGGCTTTAGGAGGGGGGAAAACAATGCAGAACAAAGGAAAAGGAAGGTTTTCCTAAAGACCCCAGAAATAATCTACTGCAAGATACAGAAGAAAATTTCAAAAAACTGTGTGGTTTTTTTTTGGTTCTCAACAGATATCTGGCATCCGTGAAATAAGCAGGAACCCACGAGGCTGGTTGGCCAGAGAGGAGAGATAGCGAGTGCAATATGACCTGATGAGATAAAGGGTAGAGCGAAATAGAAATGGATGAGACTTTTTAAAAGATTTAACAGAAACTAAAAATATCATCACAGAATCAACATACACAGGAGAGGCGGTAAAAGAGCCGACTTGATAAAGCAGGAAATCACGACAGTAATGCGAGGTGCTCTCCCGACGGCACAGGAAAGGGAAAGATAAAAACCGCGAGGAAATTAGAAGACAGAAACTAAAAGGCTACTGTGTGGACAGCATTTCTGAACATGGCATTAGAACAAAAGAAATCGAGGCAATAATCAAAGATAAAATAGAAATTAAATGCGCTCAGATGGAACAGACTCCTGAATACAGAGCTTGAAAAGGTTCACCGGTTTCCAGATCAATTCAATTAGAAGCCACCCTCACATGAAAAAAAAACACAAAAAAAAAACAGTATGATCATTTTAGAAATTATATGAATATAGGGTTTAATGTTACATACATGCAGTGATTTTTTAAATGAAACTTCTATGAAGGAACAAGCATCAGACAGTTTTCATATTTCTACTCTGAGTGAATTATAACCCTCAGCCAATTTGTACTAGATAGGCAAGAGCTTAGAAAACCATGTTACCACCTTCCCTTCCTTTAAAAAAAATTAAAAATATACCCCAAAAAGAACAGAAAACAAGTAGGAAGACCTCCCTCAGAAATGGAGGACTAATGGTATAAAAAGATGGACAGTAAACACTGAAAGGTAACAAGAAATGAATCTCAATAATATAATGCTAGGTAAAATAATGTGAGAAGTATTGTTGTATGGTGTCATATGGGCACTAGACTTACCGGGGTGGTCACTCCGTAAGGTATATCAATGTCAAATCACGATGTTGTATACCTGAAATGAGTTTAATATTTTATGTCAACTGCAATTGAAAAGAAAATTATTACTGAAATAGAATATGAAAGTACTAATTTAGCATAAATAATCTAGACCTAAAGCCCAAGATCACATTAACAGAGAGTGAGATGTGCATGAAGGAGGTCAGAAGTTTACTGAAAGTAAACTAAATGGCCTTAGCCGGTTCAGCTCAGTGGATAGAGCATCAGCCCATGGGCTGAAGGGTCCCAGATATCATTCTGGTCAAGGGCACGGACCTCAGTTGCAGGCTTGATCCCCAGCCCTGGTTGAGGCGTGTGCAGGAGGTAACCAATCAGTGTGTCTCTCTCCCATAGATGTTTTTCTCTCTCTCTCTCTATCTCTCCCCCTCCCTCCCACTCTAATAAATCAATGGAAAAATATCCTCAGGTGAGGATTTTTTTAAAAGTATACTAAATGTCTTAAAGTAAATGCAATTTTGCTCTTGACAAAATTAGGTAAAGATAGATAAAATAATACCCTCAAAACACTAAGAGTAGTCATAAATAGAATATAACTATTCAACATCACCAGGCAAAAAATAACAACATATACTTCATAAAACACAGAAAATAATAAAACAACAAGGAAGTAAAAAATAGCATAAAAGACTATGGTGTGGACATTAAAAAATAAATACAAATGTGTTCAATAACTGTCTTCCATGACAAAAACTCTCAATGAGAGCAAACCCGTCGGCCTAAAACTATTTATAACATTGTATGTCAACTGTACTAGTAATTGAAAAAAATTTCAAATCATCTTTATGAGTGAGGCTACATTTTGCAAAGCCCTTCCCTAAACAGCATCTTATTTTGGTAGTTGCCAGAGAAACCCAAGGCCTGGATCCCTGTCCCCTTTGATAGGTGAAGGTAAAAATAAGCCAGTCAGAGAAAGACAAATATCTCACTTATATGTGGAATCTAAGAAACAAAATAAACTGGCAGACAAGATAGAACTACAGACATGGAAGCATAAAACAGACCGACAGACCTCAGAGGAAGGTGGGAAGGAGGGCGGGAGGAGATGAACCAAAGAACATATAAGCATATATGCATAGCCCACGGACACAGACAATAGACAGGTGAAGGCCTGGAGTAGAAGGGAGACAGATGGAGGGGGGCCAAGGGGAAAAAATGGGGGACATCTGTAATACTCTCAACAATAAAATATATTTTTTAAAATCCCTGGTAGGATTGTTTAAGGGGTGAATAAAGTCCAATGATGAGGCACTTAGCACAGACGTGGCACAAGAGAAAGGCTCCCTGAGGGGTGGTCAGGGTCAAGATGGCATTCGCCCTGGCAAGTCCAATCTCCAGGAGCACATGGACTGTGCTCTGTCCAGAACACCATTATCTTTTACCTGCTCAACTACAGCAGCCCCTAACCAGTTGCCCTACCTTCAGACTTACCCCATGAATGCATTCTCCACACTAGCAATCTTTTTTAATATATATAATTGATTTCAGAGAGGAAAAGAGAGATAGAAACATCAATGATGAGAGAGAATCGTTGATTGTCTGCCTCCTACACACTCTCCACTGTTGAATGAGCCTGCAACCTGGGCATGTGCCCTGACCGGGAATCAAACTGTGAGCTCCTGGTTCATAGGTTGATGCTCAAGCACTGAGCCACGCTGGCCAGGCCACACTAGCAATCTTACCAATACTCAAGTCTGATCATGCCACTCCTCAGTTTAAAACCCTTCATTAGCTCCCCATCTGCCCAGGATCAAGTCCGAACAACTTAGAGCGGCTTATTGAGTCCTGCGTGGTGAGGGCACTGCCTCGGCCCAGCACCCCCACGCCCGTCTCTCCCAGCTCCCTGCGTCACAGCCACTGCTGCTCTTCTCTCGGCTCCCCAACATGCTGTGCTTCCCCCTGCTTCTGGGCCTTTGCACGCGCTGTGTCCTGCCTGGAACTCTCCCACCACTCTGCCCCCGCTTCCCTCTCCTTCCTTCCCCTAACTGACCTCAAATTTTGACTCTTCCTCTAAATGTATTCATCCCTCAGCTCTCAACTAACATGTCACTTCCTCAGGAGCTTTTCCTGACTCTAGACTGGACAGACACCCCCAGAGAGATGGCCCTTCCCACCAGAGCACAGGTCACCATTCGCTGCAGTTGCTTATCTGTGCGCTCCATTACGCGGGAAGCGCTGTGTGGAGATGGACAATACTGCACCCTGAGAACCTAACAAAAGAGAGGAAAGGAAGGAAGGACGGGAAAGCAGGCAGGAAGGAAGAAACCGCCTCAGCTATCCAAGGTTTCCCTTCCTCAGGCCCTTGCTCTGTCGTTCCATTTGGGTGTCTTCTTCATCTGACCCCTAGGAGGAGAGGGAGCCCACCCCAACGAACTGAAATAGGGGAGCATTGGAAAGAGCAGTTGAAGCGTAACAATTTATTCTTTAAAAATCAATACCTGTACCTGAGACATTTTCCCATGGAAATTAAGAAGAATTCAGAATCAGGACTCAGAATGTCCTCAGCCAAGAGTTACCTCAGAGAAAGCTCCTTGGAACGGCCAATTCCTCATAGAAAGAGGAACAGAGGGGCCCAGAGCCCTGCCTGAGATATTAACAAATCATCTCAGGTACAAGGTACTGTCCCTCGGGCCTCCCCCTCCCCCGCTTCTTCCTGTGTGTCATACTGGCTTCCATCTGTACCTCAGGGCTTAATGTCCATCTCTGCCTGCTAGGCTGTGAGCAACTGCAGTCAGGACCCAGGCCTGAGCCATGTGTCCTCAGGACTCCATATACTGCCAGGCACCTAGTAGATGCTCAATAAATGGTTTCTGCATGAATGAATGAATGAATGAATGAATGACCTTTACTCATACTCCTCTTTGAGTAAGCTACCTATGGCACTCCTTGTTTGCATATTCACTGTGTGCCTCTTCAGGAAACAACAGACATGATTCTCACCTGCTGGAGTTTGCAATCTCTTGGGGAAGGTCAACAGATATTGAGCACATGATTCCAGGTGTGCCCAGTGCTAGGAAAGAGACATTCACTGTGACCTGGGCACCTGCAAGAGGGATAACTAAAGCTGAGAGATCTGAAGGCTGTCTGGGATTTAGCCAGGCAACGGGAGGGGGAGAGAAAGTTCCAGGAAACAGGAAGAGTACATGAAAAGGTCGCAGATGGGAAGATGTGGTCAAGGAGGCCGGCTCTGCCGGGAGATCAGACCCTCCCGGCCTGGAAGCTGGCACAGCGTGGTGCAGCCTTTCACATGAGACCTGCAGGGGAGCCCTTCCTTCCAGCGAAGTTCTCTGTGGAATCTATTAACGGACACATGAAAGGAGAGGTGTTCTGGTGAGAGCGCTGCTGTGTTTGCCAAAGAAGGCAAATAATGTAGCCCAGAGCTCCTGAAATTTCAGCATGCATACCAATCACCCGGGGGGAGGGGGTAATTAAAAGGCAGATTCTGCCCGGCAGCATAGCTCAGGGGTTGAGCATCGACCTATGAACCAGGGGGTCGAGGTTCGATTGCCAGTCAGGGCATTTGCCCAGGTTGTGGGCTCAATCTCCAGTTGAGGTGTGCAGAAGGCAACCAATCAATGATCCTCTCTCATCATTGATGTTTCTCGCTCTCCCCCTCCTTTCCTCTATGAAATCAATAAAAAATATTTTTTTAAAAGGCAGACTCTGACCCAGAGGCCTGGGGTGGTGCCCACCCTGCTGGTCCACCAAGATCCTAAGCACTTAGCAGGCAGTTGGCCAAGACCCAAGGGAGAGCAGGGGATGGCCAAATGGCCCCTGCAGATCTGAAGACAGCCTGGGCAGGGTGTGGTCAGTGCAGGGGGTCTATAGGTAAAGCGGAGACAGTGTGGGTTCAGGGCTGCACGGGTACTGAGATGAAGGTGGTTCATGTGCACACACCCATACCCGCTTCCATTTGAGTGTGTGTGTTCCTTGGAGCAGTGTGCATGTGTGCATGTGTGCATGTGTGCACGCCTCAACAAATGCTCGAGACTAGAACAAGACTGACGGGCCCTAAGAATAGTTCCTGGGAGTTACAGCAACATAATCCGGATTTAGAAGAAAATACATTATTTGATCTGTCACTCTGATGTTAGCAGGTCACTTACACTCTACCCGACTCTTGCCCTGTTATTCCAGTGCCACTGACAAAAGGAGGAAGAGATGCTCCGAGCAGGCCTTCAGCTTCTTGGAAAGGGATGAGGGCAAGGTGCTCACAAAAGGCTTGTCTCTCCACAAGGCTCGGTTCAAAGGTCTCCCTCTATTCTGTGGGCATCCCCAAATAGCACGGAATGGCAGGTGTCCACGCCTGGAGAGCAGAAGGCTAGGACTGCCTCGGGGTTCCAGGACAGAGTGACCATCCCCCTGCCCAGAGCTATCACCCTCACCACCTGCTACAATGCCTGAACCCACACTACTGGGATGTGGGCTTTGGTCATCTAAAGATCTCCAGCCTGCAGGGTCCTCAGCGCCTGAATGGGATAATGCTTGAAGCTTTACGACTGCTGACATTTTATCATGTAATTCTTTAAGGAGTTTGAAGACCAGTAAGCAAAACACAGGCCCTTCTGGAAGGAGACCCTGGAGATGAGCCACTGTTTTTGTAAAACCGCCCGAAGAGCAAATGTGATTTTTGGCTTTTTTTTTTAAATATATTTTATTGATTTTTTACAGAGAGGAAGAGAGAGGGATAGAGAGCTAGAAACATCGATGAAAGAGAAACATCAATCAGCTGCCTCCTGCACACTCCCTACTGGGGATGTGCCTGCAACCAAGGTACATGCCCTTGACTGGAATCGAACCCGGGACCCTTGAGTCCGCAGGCCGACGCTCTATCCACTGAGCCAAACCGGTTTTGGCTGATTTTTGGCTTTTTATACTAAAGAATAGAGGGTACGATTAAAAGAGATGAAGATCCCACAGAATTACATTCACTCAGACACCATAGAACAGCCAGAATAATCTTAAAAGGCAAATCTTTGTCATGCTTCTCCACCACTTGAAGCCCGTTCATGGCTGGCCATTGCTCTTGGAAGACCCAAGTCCCTCAAATGACCTGTGAAGCCTGCACCACGCAGCCCTCATCACCACTCGAGCCCCATCCCTCCCTCTGCTCTCTCCCTCAGCACAGGAAAAGGGAAAGATCTAGAATGAGTAGTTTAAATCTCTCCCAGCCCAAAACTAGTCCCTATATCTGCTATGAAGTGAAAAAAAATAAGGAAATGTTTAAAGATGTTTGTGTGTCTGCAAAGATGCCTTTCCTGAGAAAGATCTTCCTTTAATCTGAGACCGTGTTCTTCCTTCTTTAATAAATTGGTGGTGGCAGCAGATGGTACTTGGTTTGGGTATTGTTTTAATATTCTTACAAGCAGAATGAAAGTTGACAGCAAAGTTAAAAACCTTGTATTAGAGTATCCCAAATTTGGGCAAGTTTTAGAAATCTATGAAATCTGGAAACTACAGCCTTCTTTTTTTTTTTTTTATACCTGAGGGACCAGGAGACCCTGAAAAAAATAAAATGTTTCCATGTTCTCATAGCTGATTACAAACCAAATCCAAAGCCTGAGCATACCTAAAACTATCCCCACTCAGCACAGAAGTTGCTGTGTGATCCTGAGCAAGTGGCTTAACTGTAGGCCTTGAATTCTCCATCTGGAAAATGGGCACAATAATCCCTGCCCTGACTTTCTCACCAGTAGCGAAGGTCAACATATGTGAAAATGTGTTGAATATAAACCTCATTATAATCAGTCCTGTGCCAACAGCTATGAACTCCTGTGCCTGCAGGGCAGGGGCAATGGAAACAAGGAAGCAGGCCAAGTGTGAGTGAACAGCTGACAGCTGCCCCTCAGTCTCAGTGCTGAGAATACATTGAGGCATGGTGGGGAGTGGGGCAAATTAGCAAGTCTGGCATCTGAAGGGAGGAGAGTGGCTACCCTAGGCAATTTTTGCCAATTCAGTCATGTGAGCTTGGAGACACTGAGACTTAACATTTTTATTTGCTATCTTTCTATTTTTAAATGTTGACCACAAATTTGGAATTGAAAAATTGTGAGAGACAAGCAAAAGAATGCCACACGTGGGCTGCCTCTGTGTAGACCTCTCTTTCCCAGCAGCCCATGGGCAGGTCAGTGCTGCGGTGCCCTTTATTGACTGATGACAAGAACACGGTTCAGACCAGTCTGAACAATGAAAGGGAGCAATAAAGAGCAGTCCCTGGGGATCTGTGCACACGTCTGAGTTGGGCAAAGGGTAGCGCTGGTTGACAAAGTGTTTCGTGACTTAGGATGGCTCTCCTCTGCATTGAACACCATGAACCTGTTCTCTGAACTCTAACCAGTGGGAAGCACAATCTCCTCATCCCGAAAATGGGACCGCTCACACGTCAGACCTACGTTAATAGGCTACTGTATACAATGTGAAAAGAACAAAGGTGGCCAATACGTGGCAAGTGTATGTCCCTAATAGTGAGGAGGAGAAGGATGGTAACTAACAGGGTACCAGGCACTGTTGTATATTAGGTAGATTCATTCATTTAATCCTCCCAATCCAATGAACTAGATACTATTATCATTAGCATTTTATAAATATGAAAACCAATGCACAGAAAGGTTATAAGCAATTGCCCAATGCTACACGATCAAAGGGGATGGGGCTGAGGGCCAATTGCATGCAGCCTTCCCTCCTACGGAGCCTCAGAACCCTTGTCCATAGCCGGTTCCAAGAAGCCCCTACAAACGGGTCAAGTTGGCAAGCAGATTGAAATCCATTTCCCCGACTTTGTCCTAATTCAATGCCTGGCACAAAAGAGGCCGATCCCATTATCTTTATTAAATATTAGCTCCCTTCCTCCAGTTTCACAATTTGTTATGAAGATCAAATCATAGGATGGGCCTGAGGCAGGACAACTGAACGTTGGCACTATTGACATTTTGGGTCAGAACATTCTTTGCTGCGGGAGCAGTTCTGTGCATTTTAGGATATTTAGCAGCATCCCTAGTCTCAAACCACAAGATGCCAATAGCTCACGGGTGCACACACATGCACACACACACACACACACACACACACACTATCCCAGTTGTGACAATCAATGTCTTTGGACATTGCCAAATGTCCCTGGGGGAGGGGGAATAAATCTGTCCCTGGCTGAGATCCACTGGTTTAAGGTCTGATTAGCCAAATTCCTCCTCCTGGGCCACCATGATTGTTCCTACTCGGCTTCTCACAGTTGCCAAGACCCACCTCCGCCCCTGACTCTGCACTCAGAGGCATCTCCCCAGGAACCACCTCCCTGCTGTCCTGAAACAGATCCCCAAAACCTTTCCATTTTAAAGGCTTCACTGTTAATTCCGTAGGAAATGGATGAGGTCTGGGGGCAATGATCCAGGAAGAAATGGGGAAATGACCGCAGTTCGGAGTTCTCCTAACAGTAGGCACATGATGCCTGCCGCAGAGGGCAGTTGGGAGGACTCGCACATGGGAGACACTCGGTAAATAACAACTATGAAGAGTAACAACCTTATTCTCCCTTCATGCAACAGATACTCTATCCCTTCTAGTCGCAGCGATGTTGTAGTAGCTTCACATGTATTTTCCTGCCCCTAATACTTATAAGGAAGAAACTACTGCCACGTGGGCAGTTATAGATGGAAGCACTAGGCTTCGGTGAAGTTAGAAACTTGCCAAGTGCAGGCTGGACGGTGGAGGGACGGGTTCAGCCTGCTGCCCCACAGCAGTGAGACGCAGCTTGGACCAGGGAGAAGAGAGTCACACCCAGGAGCGTGCCATTTCCTCTGGGGGCCCGGAACGCATACCTCAGCCTCCCCCTGAGGCCGCATTCCTCATCTACAGGACGAGGGGCTGGACGAGGGTCCGTCCGACTCCAGAACTCCATGACCTGCATCTATTATCCCTTCCCAAATGTTCCTCCAGGACAAGTGATGGTTTAGAATATTTTTTTTAAGAAGGAAAAGAGACCTAGCTGGTTTGGCTCAGTGGATAGAGCATCAGACTGTGGACTGAAGGGTCCCAGGTTCGATTCTGGTCAAGGGCACATGCCTGGATTGCGGGCTTAATCCCCAGTAGGGAGCATGCAGGAGTCAGTCAATCAATGCTTCTCTCTCATCATTGATGTTTCTATCTCTCTCTCCCTCTCCCTTCCTTTCTGAAATCAATAAAAATATATTTAAAATAAAATAAAATAAAAAAAGAAGGAAAAGAGAAGATTAACTCTCAAACTGAGTGTTTCCCATTATAAAACTATTTTCTCACTAAACACAGGCTTGGTGTTGTTTAAATTGCGTTGCTGGAATGAGTGGCGGTGTGGGGGGAGCAGTAATGAACTTCTTCGAAGCAGAAACGTTCATCAGTTGGGGAAGAAGATCTAAATTAATGAGGAAGAAACGCTAAAAACAATCACATCGGGCCAGCTTTCTCTAGAATTATATTATTAACAAAATGCAGTGAAACAGCAATTGGTTCAAAGTGGAGAACAATGGAGGAGGAAAAGCAGCGGCCTGTTTATTCCTTGGAGCTCAGAGATGTGGCGGGAAGGGACCCCTGGGGAGCACCAGCCACTGCGAGGGGCTTTGCATATATTATCTCATTTAATCCTCGAGATCTGGACAGATAAGCACGATGGCCATTGTGCTGCTACAAAAACGACATCTAGGGAGGCCGGCTTCCTGGCCCACACAGCTCGTAACTAAATGACAGCCAGGACGTGAACCAGATCTGACGCTAAATCTTGTTCTCACAAACCTCCAAACCACGCCACCTCCCTTGGCTGGCTTCCGGCTCAGTGTCTCTATTGCCAGGGTGCACATTACCCAGAAGGTGGCCCAGTGCCAGCGGAGAGGGCCCTTTGCTACAAGGCAGCTTCCTAAATTGAGCTGAATGTGCCTCCTTCTGATTCTGTGCTCCCCCCACCCCATCCCTGGGACCTCGGAGTCCCACAGAACCAAGCAGCTCCCTGTTCCTCCTGACAGCCCTCTGGAGGTTTAAAGCCATTTATCACCCCAACACGTCTCTGCTCCAGGATCAAAATCTCTTTCTTTTTCTTGTTCCCCATTTGGCAAGTTTTCTGGAACCTTCCTATCTCAATCACCTTCTCCAGGACCCACTCAGGTTTGACAATGGGACTCTTAGAGAACGGAACCCAGATGTCTCAGTGTATCCCAGCCGGAGGAGGGTGAAGAAGGGCATCGCCTCCCTCACTCTAGGCTTACTACCTCTGCTAATGCACTCCCAATAGCCCGTGCTCTTATCGGCAGCCAGGTCACATACTGGCTCATGATGAGCTGGCTCCCGAACAACTAAGACCTCTCTGCGTCTTTTCAAAGTGGCCTTTTCCAGCCAGTGCATGACTCAGCTCCACCGTTCAACCATTCCTTGGTTCATAGAATGCAACCGAACAGATCCCACCAGACAAAACCACCAAGGAAAGTCGCATGCTCCATCCCATTTAAAATCCTCTTTTCTTTTTTTTAAATATATATTTTATTGAGTTCAGAGAGGAAGGGAGAGAGACAGATAGAATCATCAATGATGAGAATCATTGATCAGCTGCCTCCTGCATGCACCCCACTGGGGGTTGAGCCCATAACCCGGGCATGTGCCCTGACCAGAAATTGAACCATGACCTCCTGGTTCATAGGTCAACACTCAACCACTGAGCCACGCCAGTCAGGCAAAATCCTCTTTTCTTTTGACATGACTAACTGTTATCAGTTGGTCCAGCAGGAACAGACATCTTGTTAACCAATAAAATAATCACCACCTCTCATAAGCCCTTAGGTCTTTATTTTAGCAAACATGTTCATGTCAATAGCAAAAACTCCCTTTGGAGCACCTACTAGAAGATAGGCACCGGCCAGGGGACCACCCTCCCCCTGGTGACCATCCTGCGAGGCTGGCGTGATCATTTCCTTTTCCCAAATGAAGAAACTGAGGCCCAGAGGGTGCATCACCTGCCCCAGGCCTCTCCGCTGCCTTCACACTTTCTCTCCTGCAGGCACTAGGGCTGGGATCCCAGGCCAGGTCCACCGGCCCCAAAGTCCACACGGTTCCACCACAGCACGATGGCCTTAGAGCCAAAACGTCCCGCACTGGCCCTGAGTCTCTGCCTACGTATCTAACCTCATGTGGTGGTCAGAAACATCCTAGGATCCTGGGACAAGAGAGACCAAGGGACGTGTCCAAGGTCCCAAAGACTGGGCTTCTGAGTCCTCATCAGCTATTCTCTCCTCGTCCCGGATCCAGGCACAGAGGCCCTCCCACCCCCCGACCCCATCCTGCTGGGTTAATCCATGCCCTTGCTTCGGGCTGAGGCTCTCGGAGCTCAGAGGACAGAAGCTGGAGGGGGTCAAGTCACATCCCCTGCAGAGAAAACCAATCAATCTCCTGTCGACCCACCTGCTCTCAAAAAGAGCCGCAGATCAGCCAGAGCCGTGAGGAGGGGTGACTTAAAGGTCAGACGAAGGCGGGATGTCTCTCTGCCCTTCTTTCATGACACATGCGTCTAAGAGGTGAGCACAGGGAGATGGGGATGTTTTCAGATGGGATGCTTATCGGGGACACTGAATTCACCCGCCTGTGGCAGCTCCGTTTTATAAAATGCAGTGTCCATGAGTTACAAAAGGCAGAGCAATGGAGAGATATGGGCACCGAAGGCAGCGAACCCAGTATGCACAGTGAGCCGAAGGGTCAGGTGCTGGGCCTTGGACCTTGTTGTTAAAACATCTTCAGTCGCCCTTTGCTTATCTTTAAAATGAGGAGTCCTGGCCGGTGGTTACAGCATCGGCCCCACACTGAAGGGCTGCAGGTTAGATTCCCGGTCAAGGGCACATACCTGGGTTGCAGGTTCACGCCCCACACCCCCATCAGGGCGAGTGTGGGAGGCAAACAGTCAATGTGTGTCTCATATCAATGTTTCTCTCTCTCCTATTCTCTCTTTCCCCACCCCCTCCCTCCCTCCTTTCCTATTCTCTCTTCCCCCCTCCCTCCCTCCTTTCCATTCTCTCTGAAAAGCAATGGAAAAAATATCCTCAGGTGAGGATTAACAAAATAAATAAAATAAAGTGAGGAGATGGTGTGAGCCACTGCCACGACGATGCTGCGATAAGAACATGGAACTTCCCCTTGGATTTCTCATCGCGTTTCCTCCAGGGCTAGAGCTGCAGGAACCCTCAGAAAGCAACCGGCAGGGCAGGGCAGGGTGGACCCTATTCTCAGACGGAACCTTATGTAGAACCTCAACATGTCAAACGGAGCACATCTGAGCTGCTGCTCTGGTTGCCATAGTTGGGGCAGAAAGCCCCCACCCTGACCCCAGTAATCACCAGCACCTTTGGAATCTGAGTGCACCAGGGAATAGTCTGCAGATCAGCCAGCGAAGAGCCCATTTTACAAATGGGGAAACTGAGACGTGAAGTAACTCAAAGTCTCCAAGTGAACTTCAGGACAGAATCCAGAATCCAGACTAGCGCGCAGGGCTCACAAGGTCTGACTGAGTGACTTCCTACCACGGCATGCTGGCTGCCCATTCTTTCTCCTTCAGGAACTGTATGTGGATGATATAAAATACAGTGTTCTGGAAAGCGCTTTCCAACGATGCTCCTTAGAGCCTGACGGTTCAGCAGAGGTGGAGAGATGGGCCGAGTACAGGCCGAAGCAGGACTCTCCTCTGCTCCAATCAGGGTGAGGCTGCACTGAGCTCTACTGCCTGTTAATAGCACCATAATATTTCCTGAGCACTTACTACCTGCCAGACACTATGCTAAGCATTTTTAAGTGCATTATCTCATTTAATACCCCAATGAGCCTGCAAGGGAGATGTTAGTATTTTGGTTTTGTTTTTAATATATTTTTATTGATTTCAGAGAGAAAGGGAGAGGGAGAGAGAGAGAGAGAGAGAGAGAAACATCAATGATGAGATAGAATCATTGATTGGCTGCATCTTGCACACCCCCTACTGGGGATCGAGCCTGCAACCCGGGCATGTGCCCTGACCGGATATCGAATCTGCGACCTCCTAGTTCACAGGTTGATGCTCAACCACTGAGCCACACAGGCCGGGTGGGAGATGTTAGTTTTATTCCCATTTTAGATATGAGGAAACTGAGGGTTAGAAAGATTAAGTAACTTGCTCAAAGCCATACAGCCAGCAAGAAGTAGGGCCGGGGTCAAATCCACAGGGCCTGCCCCCACAGCCCCCATGCTCTCCTGGCCAAGTGCAGTTTCTTTTGAACAAAGGGACCCACAGCCCACCTACCATTTTTCCCTCTTTGTTTGTTTGTTTCCGTTTGAAAGGCTCTGCTCTGAGAGGGGGTGGCAGCAGCCAGCTAATCCTCTCCAAGCTCGTTGCCTTGTGTCTCAGGCATCAGCCAGCCAACACATGAGTCTTCCCCAGGAGGAAAGTGGGTGGCCTTCGGCCTGGCCACCAGGTAAGGGTCTCACCAAACTGTGCCCTCCACCAGCCTGACCCAGGCTAGTGACCAGACAGGCCTCCCACTGCCACCAAGGCACTGTCACCATGGCCACCACAGCGTCCAGTCTGGGCAGTTCAGAGCCCAAAGCAAGCGGCAGTTATTTCACCTCCTCCGTGTTTCCCTCTCCTCACCCATTTCACCCGAAGCAGGTCACCTGCAACAGTTCTGCAAGGTGGATGAGACAACTGGACCCTCGGCGTGCACACGCCTGCTCTGCAGTCACCCTGTCATTGCCAAGCCCAAACCCAACCCTCAGCTTGGGAACAACCTGTTTCCAAGAGCTGCAGAAACAACCTACTTTCCAGTTCCTGCAGCTCTTACTCGTCCCTGATCTCTTCTGCCTTGACCCCAAAAACGCCGCACTGCACAAGGCTGCTGGGACAAAGGCTATATATATAAACGTCCGGGCCTGAGGTTTCTACTTCAGCAGTCGTCAATACATCCCTGCCTAAGTGTCCCCAGGAACACTTAGGCAGGGATGTATTGGGACCTGAGTGGCTGGGTCTCAGTGGAAAAGAAGATGCTAGGTAGACATCCTCTGACCTGGGACGCAGGTGAGCGGGCACAGCGGGGACTGCAGATCCCAATGCCAGCTCTCAGTGCCGCCCAGCTCCCCTAAAGGGACTCAGGTATCAGCCGAATCATTCTACAGCCATATAACGAATACAACCCCGAGAAGGATAGTGCAGGGGGATTATGGCAAAGAATGGCGTTCATAACTCAAGTGGGAAAAGCCTGTACAAAAAAGAAAATAGCACATTTCTTTTGATACTTTCAAAGCACATATATTTGTGCGTATACAAATAGACTACACATAATTCTTAAAACATAAAAGTGGGATGTTAGTGTATGCACTGTGTTCTATCCGTGTGTTGGTTGGTTTTGTTTTGGGTGGGTTTTTTTCCGCTTGAAGTACCATAACATTCTCCTGCATAGGCGCGTGTGTGCGTGATGCTAGGTTGCCAGTGATTTGCTCGTTCCTATTCCATAGTTAGGGGGCAGCTGTTGCTTTTGCATGCCTACTTCTCCTTGGGGAACAGCCATCCTGCCCAGATGGTTGTGTCAGGGCAGTCATAGTGCTCTTGTGCCCACTCCCATCGCCTCCACCCCCACAGACACTGTCACATGGCTCAGCCTAGCCTAGCCGAGTGCCCCTTCCCCTACAGACGATGGCTCATGCTGAAGCTCGTGGCCCAGTCTCAGCCTCTAAGACATACCATCTTAAAAGAGAGGGCCCTCATCTCCCCCTGGAGTTTCAAGCTGAAAAAGACCACAATAAGCCAAGAATCGCTGGGAGGCTTGTTATACTGCTTCTTAGAGAAATCCTGCCTTAGAATGAGGGCAAGACAGAGCAGGAAGTGGACTCAGGAAATGGAGAAAGAGCCCTAAGGACATCCTTTGAGCTCCTGGATCCAGTCATGCCTGAAGCTGGAGTCAGCCCTGAAGCTCCTAGACACGCGGTCTAATAGTTCCCTTCTTAAACTGCAGTGAATTGGATTTCTATAAAAGATCTAACACATGTTTTCTAATAAGCCACTATCTGGGTATGTGTACTAGTTGTTATGAACAACAGTAAATAAGCCCAATCATTTTCAAGCTACCAGTGTAGTCCTCATCGCTCGCTTCTCTCTCGTTAGCACCAATTTTGTACCCCATCCTCCCACATATTGTTTATTAGTTCATTTCTCATATGTCAGGACCTCCCCAAATAAAAGGAAAGTTCATTGAAAGGAGCTATGTCTACCTTATTCCATGATGCCCAATACCATGCGCTGTTTAAAGTAGGAACTCAAGCCCTTGCCTCTTTGGCTCAATTGGTTGAGCATCATCTCATGTACCGAGAGGCCACAGATTGGATTCCTGGTTAGGGCACATGCCTGGCTTGCAGGCTTGATCCCCAGTGTGGGGCATGCAGAAGGCAACGGATCCATGTTTCTCTGTCCCATTGATCTTTCTCTCTTTTTCTTTCTCTCCCTGTCCCTTCCTCTCCCTCTCTCTCTCTCTCTCTCTCTCTCTCTCTCTCTCTCTCTCTCTCTCTCTCTCTCTCTCCAAAATCAATAAAAGCGTTTTTTAAAATTAAAGCAGGAACTCAGAAAGCCCTGCTGAGTTCATCCCCACACACACCATCACCAGCAGACATGCATTTAGGTTAGATTTCTACTGGGGGCTACTGGTAAGTTGCCTCACAGCAGTCTCACTCCCTCGTTAGGTTCATGCAAAGAGCACTGCCTGGGATTTGGATCTGTGTGCGTGCACAGGATTAAAACAGAACCACTGACTGTTAGCATGAGAAGCAGCTTCAGCCATCACCCAGTCCAGCGGTCTTCAAACTGACTCTACAAAGCTCTAGGGCTGTGTGGCTGTCAGGAGGCAGGCGCCCCAAAGTCCAATGGGAGAAGCAAGTGGTTATGCTGAGTGAGCTAACTTCATGCCCCTGTGACCACTTCAGCAGCCCCAAATCATCCATTTAAATATTGAGAGTGCAGAAGCCGTCTATTGCTTTGAAAATTAAATCACGGATCCAACCAACCCCCTTGTTTTACACAAGGACGAGTGAGGCCTGGGGAGGAGAAGCTCTTGCCAGGATCCCTTGGGGATCACCGACAGACCTAGGTTAGGACCTGGTGTCCCAGTTCCTAGGTCAGTACATACTCCACACCCCTCTCTGCTTTTCCAGATGCCTTCGAGTCCCCATCTCCAAAGGGTTTTGAGGGCCTATCATAATGACTCTCTAAGGTCCATGAGCCTCACACATCAAAATCACCTAGGACCGTGGTTGGCAAACTGCGGCTCGCGAGCCACATGCAGCTCTTTGGCCCCTTGAGTGTGGCTCTTCCACAAAATGCCATGGCCTGGGCGAGTCTATTTTGAAGAAGTGGCGTTAGAAGAAGTTTAAGTTTAAAAAATTTGGCTCTCAAAAGAAATTTCAATTGTTGTACTGTTGATATTTGGCTCTGTTGACTAATGCGTTTGCCGACCACTGACCTAGGAGCTTGCTCAAAATGCTAACTCCTGGGCTCCACCCCTACAAAATCCCACTGACAAGGATGGGGTTCTGGGATTTGCTCTTTAACAAGCTGACACTAAAGTTTAGGCAGCACTCCTCAAGTGTCTCTCCGGAAACTGAGCCCCTTGCCATTCTCATCTGCAAATGCTATCCGTCCCTCCCAGCTAACCCCTGCCCGCCTGGGGAGTGGTAATTGAATGTCACATGTTGAGCATAATCCTAGAAAATCCTCTGTCATCATGTGCAAGTCTCAACAGCTCAGAGTAATTAGACCTAGACCAGGGAGAGGCACAAAGGAATAATATATTAATGCAATTTAAAGTTTCTGAGGTTCATGCAATGAGGGAGATCAGGACCAGCAAAGGGGCATCGTGGGGAAGCCACAAGATCCTTGGAACATCCCCAATTCATTCCAGCTTCTCTCACCCTTGCTGTCCCCAGTTGGGTATCCCATCAAACAAGGACATCTGTACATGACGGCCAATTTCATCCTTTGCTGTCTTAAGTGGTGATGGGTTTAAAAACCTCCCCTTCCCTGGACTGGCTGCATTTTAGCAACTTCTTTTAAAAACTGAAAACAGCCCTAGCTGGTTTGGCTCAGTGGATAGAGCGTCGGTCTGCAGACTGAAGGGTTCCAGATTGGATTCCGGTCAAGGACACATGGCTGGTTTGCTGGCTTGATCCCCACTAGCGGGCATGCAGGAGGCAGCCAATCAATGATTCTCTCTCATCATTGATGTTTCTATCTCTCCTTTCCTCTCTTAAATCAATAAAATATATTTTTTTAAAAAACTTAAAACATTTCCTCACCTTCTGAGTGAGAAACCACAGGAGTAGAAAAACCCTGGCATCTGTATTGTTATAAAGATCCCCATTGATGTTTACAAAACCAGCCCAACTCCGATCCATGAGCTACATTTAGGAACCCCTATATGTGTTCACATTTGAAGATTGCTGGGTATTACCAAAAAAAGATCAGGGTAGGACAAGGAGACAAAAGAGGGCTTGGAAGAAAGGAAAGACTTAGAAGGCACCATTTGCAAGCACTAAGAGAAGGTGAATGTGAACGAGATGATCGGTGAATCCTAAACCCACAGGTGAAAGCTGATGGAGAGCTTTGCCAGGGTGGGACCGGGCTGACATCACAGGACCCAAGACAGCCTGACATTACATGTCTAGGACCTCGAAGAAAAGGAAGAACACGCTCACTACAAGGTCACCTAGCCCCGTGGTCGGCAAACTGCGGCTCAAGAGCCACATGCGGCTCTTTGGCCCCTTGAGTGTGGCTCTTCCACAAAATACCATGGCCTGGACGAGTCTACTTTGAAGAAGTGGCGTTAGAAGAAGTTTAAGTTTAAAAAATTTGGCTCTCAAAAGAATCAATCATTGTACTGATGATATTTGGCTCTATTGACTAATGAGTTTGCCGACCACTGACCTAGCCTAAACAATTGAGCCTGAAGATAATCACATTCTAGACTAATGCCATTCTTCAAGAGACACGGGGTCCAAAAGAACAATTTAAACACCATCAGGAAGAAGTAATCACCTAAACCCATAATATGGGATGGTCTACAAAAGACCCAATTTCTCCAACAGGTCGATGGTATTAAAAAGTGGAGAGAAGCGGACACTATTAGAAAATAAAAGAGAGTTAGGACAGATAATTACCAAATGTGAAAATCGCGTTTAAATCCTAATTTCAACAAATCAATGATTCAAAAGCAATGTTTGAGATAATCTGGGGAATTTAAGTATGACTGGTTATAGATGATATTAAGAGATTATTATAAACTAGTAGCCCATTTGCAGGAAGAATCCTGCAAGCGGCCGATGCAGCGCGTGCGCTGCCATTGCCGCCGCTGTTGTGGCCGCAGCGCCTGCACCCGCGCGCCGCTGCCGCCCGCCCCGCCCCACCCCGCCCCGCCCGGGCTTTCCCTCTGGCAGCCACCTTGCTTTCCGCTTTTCCTCCCTCTTCCTTCTAAGTTGTCTTCAGTCTTCACTCCTCCCTCCCTCAGCGTATGCAAATTAATCGCCATCTTGGTTGGGTAATTTGCATACTCGCCCTGATTGGCTGGTGGGCATGGCTTTTGGCTGGTGGGCGTGGCTTGGGTGTAGCGAAGGTGCGGTCAATTTGCATATTTGTCTATTATTAGGTAGGATGCCACAAGGCACAATAATCTTTGTCTTTACCAGGTAAAGCTAGATATGAAATATTTGCAACTAAAATGGCATGATTCTAGTGTTTAAAATGCTTCAGTTTAAAAAAAAAGTAGAGGGACAGTTAATATAAGATCAGCAAAACATCAATAATTGCTAAAACTGGGTGATGAGCTTATTATACCATTCTCTATAAATATTTTGTACCTTTTTTGTAATCTATTACAAAAATATTTATTTTACTATCTTTTTATTGATTTCAGAGAGAAAGGGAACGATAGAAGCATCAATGATGAGAGAGAATCACTGAGCCATGCTGGCTATGCTAAAAAACAAAAAACAAAAATTAAGTCCTAACACCACTACTTGTCTTTAGTAGGAATTGAGTCAATGATTGGTAAGTGTGTGGGTAAGAGTGAAAAAATAAACAAGTAAACACAAATATAACTGATTGAAGCTCAGGAGGCCAACGGTTAACTAAGCTCCTGCTGAGCATTGTCCAACATAAATACGAAAACATCTCTTTACTAGACATCCATTCATTTTTGCCTCATGCTGTATTTTGGGCCTGGTATTAGGTTGTGGGAGGTAAGAAGTACCATAGGAAGATTAGAGTCTAATATGGCAATCAAAATTAAAGTCAAATATAACATACAGAATAATAATTAAGAAAAGCTAACTTGTTTGAGCTCTTACTCTAGAAATGGCCCACTTAGTATTATCTTATTTAATCCTCACAACACCTTAGAAGGCAGTGTCTATTATCCTGTGCAGGTAGTACCTGGGGAGCCAGGCAGCCTGAGGGTCATCACAGGCAAAAGGAGAAAATGGGCCCGGGAAGGTGGAATCATTTCTTGCTTGTTCTTCCATAGGAACAAGCTTAACCATGCAAAAGTCAATGTCCTCGTAGGGGGCATTTGGAAGGTTACATTGGTATCAGTTTCCTTTCCATGTTTGGAACAGAAAGGAAGCTTGAAATACTTAGGAAATTCCAACCTCTAAAGATGCCCAACCCAGGAGAAGCTTGCCTCCTGGGCCCTGCCTGGTCGTCAATGTCCAACTCACTTCCCACCAGAATGAGCTGGGGCCTTGGGGGACCGAGGCCTTAAGGGTCAAATAGATGTGGGGCTCAACCTCAACCCCAACACCCACCAGCTGGTGACCTGGGGAGGGAGGGGTGGGCATCCTTAGACTCTCTGATCCTGGGTCCATCTGTAAAGTGGGATGATGGCTGTCCCGCCCTCTCAAGGTGATAATGAGGTTTCCACATGCTGTGAGTGACGCCCTGCCAGTGATGAATAAGTATCAGTAACTATAAGGATGATGAAAATGTGCACCCTGCAGCGATGTCTCCTTCCTCCAGACCCCTGGAGCTCACTGACCAGTGAACTTCCACCCCAATAATCCAATAAACCACACACAGTAGGCAGTCAATAACACTTAATATGTGGCTTAACATGCTACCTGGTGATGTCTCTCCTGTAGGTTTACAACATTACAACTCTTGCACATGCTCCTCAAATAGAATGTAAGTACAGAAGGTCAGGACCTATCTTTCCATTCTGTGTCCCCCATTTCATGCAGCATGAGATTAGAGGCTCAACAAACGCTTGCTGAGTTCCCTGAATGAACAGCAAAGCACGGGCTGTGCCTGTGGGACAGTGACCGGGACACCAGGCATGGCCACAGCACAGCCCCAGGTTGAATCCATTCCAACAAGAAACACTGCGAAATCTAAGGAGTCCCGGGGGGCGGGGGGGTAACTCCAGCCCCAGGTCAATTTCTCCCGACTCTGCAACACCCACCTCTTCTCTCTGCTCTGCCAAGCCGGGCAGTGGACACGTCCCTCTCGGTGATTTGTGACGCCTGCATTAGGACGGAGGCAATGCAGCAGCAGCGACAATGTCTACGCTGGGGCGCATGCAGCAGGCGAGCCCGCGGGGGAGATACAGGCTGGCCAAGGAGCCGGGGGTGGCTCCCCTGGGCACTGCGGGCTGCCGCGCTGACCACGCAATTCATCATGTTTAAAAACATGCAGGCGGGAGGGGCCCAGGACGGAGGCAGGGGAGCCGAAGCCGCAGGTTCTCGGGGAAATTCAGGCTTGTGATCCTTTTTTTTTCCTTTCTTTCTTTCTCAGCAAGCCTAAAAGGATGGTGAGAAGCATCCAATCCGCAGGATGCTGTGAACATGATCCAAAGAGGAACATTCTGGACTGAACTGTCCAAACAATCTAAGAAAAATCGACCTCACCTCTAAGACAAATTCCCCTTCTCCTGCCAAGTATCTCCTCCCATCCCAGCCCTATCCTATCATTTAGACATCACTCTTGGGGCAAGAGAAAGTGCTCAGATTTGAGAGCCCAAACACTGTGACCTTGGGCAGGTCACTTCCGACCTCTTGACCTCAGCTTCCTCAGCATTAAGAAAAAAAAGGTGAATCAGACCAGGGTGCACAAATGTAAATGGCTGGGGGGTGGGGACAGTTTACATACATGCATATATACATACAAAAAAGGTAAGCAGATAGTACTAGCGCTAAGCTGCTTATACTGGCACCTGACTAAAATCCCAGAGGGGTAAACAAAAGATACAGCGAAACACTCTGTTCACCTGTCTGTGACTCTCACTGAAGAGCCAGTTAGGATCTTTCCAATTCTATGGATCCCTTCTCCGTGTTTCAGTGGTGTCTACAGTTCTCTCCCAGGGCACCACCTCCTGGGCACCCTGCCAGCGCTGGCAAGCAGGTGTGCTCATGGGAGCCAGCCCTGGAGCAGTCCCATGGACTGCCTTCCCCAAAGGGTGACGGGGAGAGGCAAGGATGAGGAAGGTGAAGATTAGGGGGGGTGGGGGGAGAGAAAAGGAGATCTCTTCATTGTGCGAAAGCTGAGACTCAAGGAGGTTAAATAACTTAGCTCAAGGTCCCTCTGCCAGGGAGGAGCAGAGGATTCAAACCCAGATCTGTCTGAATGAGAAGCCCTTGCTCTCTAGCTCCTCCTCATGCCCAGCCCCAAACGGGGTCAGTGACAGCCTGACCCTGAGGGAGCAAAACAAACAAGCACCCCCACCCACTGGCCGGAAGAAAAGACACATTCAGCAATTTAGCATTTTTACAGCTAGATTTCCCAAAGGGCCTCTTTTCCATTTCGGGCCTTTGCCTTCATCCTTCCCTTTGCTTAGACTTTCCCAGGCTCCAAGGGCCAGGGAAAGCCTCCCTCCTCCAGGAAGTCCTGCTGATTCATCCCTCTCTGCCCAGACTTGAAATTCCCTCTCTACACAATTCAGAGCCCACACTAATGGTAATAAAAATATGAATACAGTCACAGCAATCACAGCTTTTATTGACTTCCAAGTCGGTGTCAGGCTCTGTTCTCATTGCTTAATAGACGTAAAAGGTCATCCTTACAACAGCCCTGTGGCAGGAGAGGAGGTCGGGGGAACGAACGCTGACATCCCGTTCGCTCCAGTGGAAGGCATGGGCTGCCGTGCTCAGCCCAGGGCGCCACATTCCACGTGTGTGTTTCTCTTTTCCGGGGACTGTATGATCTGGGAGAGCCAGGGACGCCATTGCCTTCTTAGAGAAAATGAAACCAAGGCCCAGGGAGAACAAGGTCTTGACCAAGACCACAGAGTAAATTAGCACAAAGAACCAAATGCAGGGCTCCTCCCTCTGGCCTTTCTTCATCAGACACGTCCTCCGAAGCACCCAGCAGGCCCGGACGGGAACCGTCACTCACTGGACAGGCGGCCTGGGAAATCCCCGCCCTCTGGCCTCCGTCCCAGTGCGTCCCCAGCCTCTGCCCACAACCCCGCACGTGCAAGAGGGCTGGGTGCCACCGTCTGCACGGACCCCTAACAAGAGGCCCGTGGCTCCCTGGTGTCGTGGCCAGGCTGACAGTCCCAGCAAGTGATCACCTCTGGCCTAACCTAACATAGTCCTTCAGCCCCTGTATGGCCCGAATAAATCACCTTGGACTCCTCTCATCTGCTCTGTAATAAATAGCTTCCTTGGTCAGAGAAATACTTTTACAAAATCCTGGCAGCAGGAAAACACACACACAGAGAGAGAGAGAGAGAGAGAGAGAGAGAGAGAGAGAGAGAGAGAGAGATATCCTGGAGTGTTTATTGATTTGGAAAAAAAAAAAAACAAAAACAATCCTATCTTGGTCTGCCTTTATACAACACTATATTCTTTTTTTTTTCTTTTTTAATCCTCACCCAAGGATATTTTTCGATTGATTTTTAGAGAGTGGAAGAGAGAGGGAAAGCCAGAGAGATATATCAATGTGAGAGAAACACATTGATTGGTTGCCTCCTGCACACGCCCTGACCAGGGTTGGCATGAGGAGGAGCCTGCAACCAAGGTGCCTGCCCTTGACTGGAATCGAACACAGGACCCTTCAGTCCTCAGGCCGACGCTCTACACACTAAGCCAAACCAGGTAGGGCGCAACACTATATTCTTAAGTGCCCAGTCTCCTGGTGTGCCTTTGCTGTGGAGACTGGGGATGGTAACCCCACTTCGGGGGTCGTTGATGCGATATCAGTGGAGAATACGGAGGGCTTGGGGGAAGGCAGAGAAAGCAGGTGAATCTCATTCACTGAAAGCCTGCTAACAATTAAGGTTCTTGGTCACTGGGGTGGGTTGGCTCCATAGGACAAAGAGTCAAAGGGATGCTGAATCCTTTGGGTAGAACCTTAGTCAGAGGCCTCGAAGGCCCTTCCAAATCTTGGGTTCTAGCCCCGTGATCTTTGGAGGGCAGCAGTGTAAGCAGCAGAGGTCTCAGAATCGGGATAACGCGGTTGAGTCCTGCTATTATGACCTTGGGTGATGTGTCCTGATGGGGAAAAGGGGCTGGCTCTTCCTCCACCCTCTGGGTTGTGCTGGGGATGAGATGACAATGGGGGTGAACCCTGCACCCTGCAGGCACCAGGAGCTCAGTGAGCACTGGTTCCCGCCGTCCTTCGAAGGGAGCATGCAGAAGCCTAGGGTCCCCTGACCCTAAGACTGGTAAAACTGTTTAGGTCTGTGATTCCGATGCAAACAGGGCAAACCAAACATGGACACAGAAACCTCCTTCGCTGCCTCTCAGGAACACCAAGGCAATCTTCTCCCCAACCTTGGAGATAACGCCCGTGTTGGTTTTTATTTTCCAACTTGCAACTTGGCAACGTTCTCTTGGCTCTTCCCCCTCTTGCTTCAAGTGACAGGTTGAGCTGTTGCTTGAGCCAAAAACAAAACAAAACAAAAACCCAGGCTGAAATCTGCACCCTTCCCTCCAGAAGATAAATTATGTTGGTTTGTGCAGTGAGTGAATTGGAGCAGGAGAGAGAGATTTCACTAGAATAAAATGTTCTGAGCTGAAGAGGTGGCTTGAAGTAGGTCTGCTGTGGTTGCAGAGGTTCCCAGACCCCCTCGATTTCTGGGGCTGCAGCTCATCTCCTGGCTCCCGGCGTGGCCTGGCTTAGCCCCTGAGGCCTCGGAGTGGAGGTGGCTGTGGGCGGAAGGGCCCTGACCATTGGCAGCTCGCCCTCTGTCCCCCTGCCTCCCTCGGGAAGAGAGTTGTAAATGGAGACAGGAAGAAACAAACTGTCCTGTTTCTTTTCAGGAGGAAGATAGCTTTTAGCAGAATTGTCTAAGATATCACAAGAGGAGAGAGAAAGCCTGCTCCAGATTCAGCATTTTCCGATCAGCGTACCACTCCCTTTCCACGGACCAGGAGCCGGTTTGGGGTAGGATGGCGGACGCGACATTAAATCGCGCTGAGTCACTTAGTGAGGAAGTTATTTCCTTCGCTCTCTTTAAATTCTTCTCCTTACAAGAGAGCAAGCCTCGGCTTGGTACTAGCATGTCCTTAACACTGTGCGACCGCTTCTTAATCATCCTTTTCAACAGAGGAGCAGGTCCTTCCTTTCAGCAGGCGACAGCATCTGCTGGAATGTAATTACTTTTTATTTTTGTTTTATTTATTTTCACATCACCTACTTGCTAAAGCAAGTGGCAATGGCTTTCCCATTTATTGTAGTGTTATTAAAATTCTTTCAAAATAAATGTACACATGTTTTTTAAGTGGTATGATTTTTTTAAATTAATAATATTCTAGCTGGTTCACAGATACAGCAACAATCATAAAGACAGACTACAAAGCCAAAAATTGGAGAAACACTGGATTATTCGGAAAGAAATTTATAGCATGAAATATTTTTCTTACTTCCTCAAGTTAAATAACATGTCTCGTGGCCCTGTTTTCCAGCTGAAGTGAAAACAGGCTCCCCCGATTCCTTGTCCCTTTCCCTCCCAGGATTGCCTGAGCAGAAGTCTGTGGCTGGCAGGAAGTATGACTATCCCTTTTCTTGCCCTTAGATTCTAGGACTAGGCGAATGCTTTGAGCTGTATAAATGCTCCTTATGCTCATTTAGCCTTTCATCATCCATTTAGTAAACATTAGCGGGCGTCCACCCTGTGCCAGTTCTGCGCCAGGTGTCACAATGCAGCAATGAACAGGAAAGACCAGGTAGCCGCCTTCCTCAGGCTTACAGGCCAGTCAGGGGGATGGAGGACTACAGGGGCAACTGCTGTGTAGTGTCACTAAGACTGGGGGAGGAGGGACGGCACGCCACTGAGAGCACACAGGGAGTCGGGGGAAGCCTGCCGGGCACAGGCCGCAGTCTGCCTGCTAAGCCAACCAGCTCTAGTGTAGCTGGACAGAAGATGATCCCAGCACCAGCCCTTTCCTGCAAGGAGACCTGGGGCAAGTGACTTCAATCCTCTGTCCATTAAGTGGCATCATAACTCTCTCTCCCTCATGACAGTATTGAGAGGATTAAACAAGGCAATGAGGTAGCACCCATGGTGGTTTTTATTTTCAAACTAGAGGCCCAGTGCATGAATTCATGCACAGGTGGGGTCCAGCCGGATCCGGGCTGGGCCTGTTGGGAGGAGATGGCGGGAGGTTGGCCAGCCGGCCTGCCCCGATCAGGCCGATCAGGCCGATCAGGGCCGGGCGACTGGGGGAAGGGGCCATGGGTGATTGGCTGGCAGGCTCCACCCCTGATTGGGGTTGGGGGGCTGATTGGGGGCCAATGGCCTGGGGGAGAGGCCATGGGTGGTTGGCCACCAGCCTGGCCTCTGATTCGGGGGGGGGGGCGAATTTGGGGTGGGGCTGGGTGGGAGAAGGGGCTGCAGAAGTTTAGCTGGCCGGCCCTGCCCCCTATTGGGGTAGAGGGGTGCAATCAGGGGTGGGCCAAACAGGGGGAGGGGCTGCAGGCGGCCTATTGTGGTGGGGTGGGCTGATCGGGAGCGGGGCTGGCCAGGGGGAAGGGAGGGGGCATTTGGCCAGCAGCCCACTGTTGATCATGGTGGGAGAGTCTGATCAGGGGCAGGCTGGCATGGGGGAGGGGCCATGAGGTTGGCCGGCTGGCCCCACCCTCTGATCAGGCCGGTTCACTGGCCACAGTAGGTGTCATAGCAACTGGTTGTTAGGGTCGTTATGGCCGTTATGGTTGCTGACTTTTTATATATAGAGATGCTTTAGTACAGTGCCCAGCACATAATAAATGCTCAATAAATGCTAAATAATTTCTTTCAGCATCTTTCATTCAAGTACTATCACACACCTGCATGCACACGCACACACACACACACACACACAAGTTCATCCAAATATCCCTGCCTGAGCAAATTCTGTTTGAAAAGGCAAAGAGAGGTTATGTATGTTCTTCTTACAGCACTCAGCAGATCTAAGACAGCACTGAATAGAAATACTTTATTTCTGATCTGATATTTCCTTAAGTAAAATTTGGTCTGGAGGAGGAATTCTGGGTTGGGGTCCAGCTGATTACAATGGCCAAGAGGAAGAAGTTCAAAAGAAAAGGGGCGGGGGGAGGGAGTACTTTCTTAATTTCCAGTGAGGAAATAATGAAACAGTAGAATATAGCAAGACAATGAATATTAGAAGCAGAAAAAGGGAGCACATAATCTCTCCTTAGCTTAAAAATAGACCTCCAGATTCCACTGAAAACATGAGGAGCTTGAGCTGGTATTTATGAGTATGCACTGTGTTCACAAAACAAAAGTTAGAACTATTGAGGGGAATAAAAATATCTCAAATTTGTATAATGCGTTCACATTTGTGAAGTGGATTCACACGTATCCAATCTCATAATAGCCCTATGAGGTAGGCACTATTATTAGCTTCACTATTATTATTATTTCCATTTTATAAATGGAAAAACGGAAGCCTGGAGATAGGACTTGATTCAACCAAGGTCACCCAGTGACTAAGTGGGAGTGGCCAGGGTCAACCCCAGGCCTCCTGACCCCAAGCCCGGCAACCCTCCAGAACAGGGATCGGCAAACATTTTCTGCAAAGGCCAGACAGTCACCACTGCAGGCTCGTGGGCTGTGCAGTCTCTGCACGCTGCCGCTGTGGCACGAAAGCAGCCGTAGACGACACAGGAACAGGAGTGGTTGGCGTGTTTACAAAAGAACTGAAATTTGAATTTCATGTAATTTTCACGTGTCATAAAATATTATTCCTTTGCTTTTTTATAACCTTTTAAAAAAATGTAAGAACTTGGGGGAGGGGGGCATGGGGGGATAAGGACACATATGTAATACCTTAATCAATAAAGAAAAAAAATGTAAGAACTATTCCTAGCTTGTGGGACATTCCGAAACAGACAGTGGGCCAGATTTGGCCTCCAGGTGGAAGTTGGTCAACCCTGTGCTGGAATATCTCAGAGATGTACAAGGAGGAGTCCCGGCCCTCGGAGACTCGAGAGAAGAGGAGGCATAACCAATTCTGCTCTGAGAGAATTTTAGTTCAATTTCAGTCACTGCGTTACAACTTCCACGCACTTGCCCTAACTTTGGGAAACTTCTGCTATTTTTTTTTTTTTTTCTAACCAGGCCCGACCCTGCTTAGCTTCCGAGATCAGACGAGATCGTGCGCGTTCAGGGTGGTATGGCCGTAGAAACTTCTGCTATTATTTCATCCTTTTTTTCCCTACCAACTCACTTTTTTTTAAAATATGTTTTTATTGATTTCAGAGAGAGGAAGGGAGAGGGAGAGAGATAGAAACATCAATGATGAGAGAGACTCATCCATCCGCTGCCTCCTGCATGCTCCCTATGGGGGATCGAGCCTGCAACCCAGACATGTGCCCTGACCGGGAATAGAACCATTGACCTCCTCATTCATGGATTAGCCCTCAACCACTGAGCCACACCAGCTGGGCCCAACTCACTTTTTTACTTAAGTTTCTTTTTTCATGTTATAATACCTTTATAAATGAAAAACCCGTGTTACTTGCCGAAACAGAAGATGAACATAAATAAAAACAATACAATTCAATGGTTGCTATTAAATTCCAGCTAATGCCTAAGACTCTGAGCCTGAGGTCTGCTCTGCCCTTTGCCTTTATTTGAAAAAAAAAGAAACTGACAAGTGACAAAAAGGCGTTGAAGTCACAGCAGCGGCAACATGAGACCTGCTCCTGGCTGTAGTCAGAAACACTGAAGAGGAAACAACTTCCTCATCACGTGCCTCAATTCCATGTCTTTGTCTTTGTCGACATAAAACCACCTTCCCAGCTGCCAGGCTCATGAAGCCCACATTCCCGGAACTGCACAAGCAAAGAGCCATAGGTGTGTACAAGCAGGAGAGAAGCATCTGGACTGAGTGGAGGAGAAGACTTCAGGGAGGGCGTGGCCTATCAGCAGGGCTTTGGGTAGCATCTAGTGCTTCATTTGACATAAAACTCAGGAAGAACACTCCAGGCTGACTGAACAAAAGTGACTGGAGATGAGACTAAAAAGAGGTGTGGCTTCTAAACTGAGAGTGGCCCGGACTGCCATGAACAGGTTTGAGACACAACCTTTCTGCTTTCTCAAGTGTCCCCATGTCAGGGGGGTCTCAAGGTTATATTTCTAGGTTCTTCTATGTGAGGGAGAGCAGGAGATGTGGACCAGGGTCTCTAGAGAAGACCCAGGGAACAGACGGGATGACTAGGACTGGTGGCTCTTGGCTTGTGTACCATGAGGACCCATTTGCATTCCTGGCTTAAACATATTTCAAATACCAAACTGAAGGTTTAAGTCTTGATGACTGTCTTTCTGTTTCTTAACCAATGACAGGCATCCTCCCCAGTCACCACAAGAGACTGGCATTGACCATACTGAGTTGCTCTAATTTCAGGAGAGAATTGGGGTGGTCTCATTCGTGTGACTGTAGGGAGGAACTTTGGTTCCAAACCAAGTGCTCTCAACGCTGGGCCCCACTGCCCTGCTCCGGCCTCGCACACAGAATATGAATTCAGGGCCAGTTCTCCAGGGCCACCAACTATATTATCCTGCACAGAACTGGCAAAGGAATGGAAATGGAATGGCCTTGAAGGTAATTTTTGAAAAGAAAAAACAGAGCATCATATGCTCAACTGCTTGCTTTCGTCTTCATTTGGAAACCCATACATAAATATGGGATCTGTTCCTCCTTTATAGACTGCAATGAAATCACAGAGAAGCAAACGCAGTTTGCGGAGCTGCCTCCCACCTGCAATGCTCCCGGAGTGTTCGATAACTCGATAACCTCACGATTGGTCGGAGGAATAACAGTGTAAGGCAATGTGGCTGCAGAGCAGCTGCAGAAAATGCCCAGCAGGGCCTCTCCAAGGAGCTCCACGGACCAGCAGGACGGCCACTGGCCCAATCAAATCGTGGGAGAAACAAGGCCCATCCTTGCACCTCCTTAGCTGACCCTCACCCCAACACCCCCGGGAACAGAGGGCTTTGAAGCTTGCAAAGGGCTCTCCTTATCTCATTCCATGCTCACAGTCTCCTGGGAGAGAAGTGGGACAAGACCACTGAGACCCAGTGTCTGATGTGAGATGACCCCACAACTCCCACTGCCTCAAATGACCTCTCCTGATCCTGCCCACCTGCTGAAATTCACAGCTTTTGCCTTTGGTATGGAAGATTGTCTGCTAAAAAATAAATAAATAAATAAAAATAAAAAAAAATGTGACAAAGTCACCATGACTTTTCCATGTTCTGGTGCCCACTCTGAGTGTGTAAGTGCCCACATGCCCGAGTCTGTGTTAATCTCGACCTCGACTTTGCCCACCCTACTTCACCCCCTAACCTGCTCTACAGCACTCCCACAGTTCGGTCCTCACTTTTCTCCCCAGCTTCATTCCTCGTTGTTCGCCTCCATGCCCTCTGCTGAGACCCACAGGCTATATTTACTCCCTAGTATGCCTTCTCATTGATCTACCATTGACTCATCTCCAAAGATTGAAGTCCGTCTCCACCAGGAGGCAAGGCCCTCTGAGTGTGCCTAGGGCCCCCACACTCCCCTCCCCACGGCACTCATCCTCCCATTCCCAAGTTATAGGAGTCCGCTTCCCAGACGATGAATTCCTTATGGGCAGGGATTATGCCATCTTCCCCACTGCATTAAACCCAGCACCTACGCCAGTGGAGATTCTCAAAGAATGTCGCCTGAATGCATAAACCACTCACTGAATAAGCAAGTGAGCCTGGGAGTCAGACATAACTGGCTTCAAGCCCTGGCCCTACTAGTGTGTAGTCTCTAAAGTGGCCCATGTGACCATGAGTGACTGAAACTTTCCAATCCTCAACTTCATGGTCTGTAATGTATAAGAGAGCCCAAAGACTCTCCTCAGGGGTTGTTGGGAGGGTTAAATAACATCATGCATGCTAAACTCTTAGCAGGTGCCTAGAGCAAGAAAAGCATTTAATAGGTGGTCCCCATAGCTGTAGACCTAGAACCTCAACTTTATGCCAGGTACCTACCTAGGCACTGAGGATTTGGCCGTCATTAAGATACAACCCCTGCTTTGTATTTGAATTACTGTATTTATGTAGGTCTTATCTGCCCTATTAATGGTGCTACCATTTATTTAGCACTTACTATAGTAATAAAAGAGCACATGGCTTGTGCTAAACAGTTTATATTAATTATCTCCTGTGATCTTCACAATAACACTACAAATTAGGCACATTTGGTAGGTTAGAAAACAAGGCTGAGTTACTTAACTTGCCTAAGGTCACAAGGCTGACAAGGGGCCAAACCCTTGCACACACAGGGCTCCAAAGACTGATCCCTTAGTCTCAAATCAAGCTCTCTTCTTGTCTCTATGAACTTGTTTTTGACCTTTTCTCACCCTTGGCTGACCTGTTACACTAGGGCAGTGGTCGGCAAACTCATTAGTCAACAGAGCCAAATATCAACAGTACAACGATTGAAATTTCTTTTGAGAGCCAAATTTTTAAACTTAAACTTCTTCTAATGCCACTTGTTCAAAATAGACTCGCTCAGGCCGTGGTATTTTGTGGAAGAACCACACTCAAGGGTCGAAAGAGCCGCATGTGGCTCGTGAGCCGCAGTTTGCCAACCACGGCACTAGGTTAACACTTTAAGTTATCTTAAAATCTAAAACACAATTTGTTTATGAACTCTGAGGTCCCTGGGGGTAAGATGGGTACCAGTAAATGGGGCTGGGGAGAGAGCTAAGAAGTGGGGAAGTGAGGAGTAATGCAGGATAACGGTTTTCAGGCAAACTCTTCCCTAGGCAACCACCTGGCATGCAAGGTGTTGACTGAATGGATGACTGGGAAGAAGAGACACAAGGAGGCACCAGGTTGGAGAACTCAATGGTCAAAAGAAACAACAGTGAGCCTGGCCCCCGGGTCCGGGTGAGGCCGTGGGCCCCTGGATCCGGGTGAGCCTGGCCCCCGGGTCTGGGTGAGGCCGCGGGCCCCTGGATCCGGGTGAGCCTGGGTCCCGGGTCCGGGTGAGGCCGCGGGCCCCTGGATCCGGGTGGGCCTGGCCCCGGGTCCAGGTGGGGCCGCGGGCCCCTGGATCCGGGTGGGCCTGGCCCCGGGTCCGAGTGGGGCCGCGGGCCCCTGGATCTGGGTGAGCCTGGCCCCGGGTCCGGGTGAGGCCGCGAGCCCCTGGATCCGGGTGGGCCTGGCCCCGGGTCCGAGTGGGGCCGCGGGCCCCTGGATCCGGGTGAGCCTGGCCCCGGGTCCGGGTGAGGCCGCGAGCCCCTGAATCCGGGTGGGCCTGGCCCCGGGTCCGAGTGGGGCCGCGGGCCCCTGGATCCGGGTGAGCCTGGCCCCGGGTCCGGGTGAGGCCGCGAGCCCCTGGATCCGGGTGAGCCTGGCCCCGGGTCCGGGTGGGGCCGCGGGCCCCTGGATCCGGGTGGGCCTGGCCCCGGGTCCGGGTGGGGCCGCGAGCCCCTGGATCCGGGTGGGCCTGGCCCCGGATCCGGGTGGGGCCGCGGGCCCCTGGATCCGGGTGGGCCTGGCCCCGGGTCCGGGGGGGGCCGTGGGCCCCTGGATCCGGGTGAGCCTGGCCCCGGGTCCGGGTGAGGCCGTGGGCCCCTGGATCCGGGTGAAGCAGTGCCCCTGGGTCCGGCTGAGACCAAACCAGAGGGAGTCGGACCTGCATTACCACCATTTGTCCACCATCCAGAGCTGAGGGGTCAGTGCCGACATGTACTCATAGGGAACTGGTGGACATTGATATTGGGTCTCAAAAGAACTGTTGGTCCAGAAAGGAACTCACTACAGACTGATTCATTTGCCTGTCAGCATAACTATTATTGCTCGTCGCACATTCAATTCTTATAAGTATATCTCTAGTGACACATGATTTCGCTCATCTAGGGGAAATGATGAACAACATAGACTGATGAACAAGAACAGAACCAGAAACAAGGAGGCATCGATCGGACTATCGGGCCTCAGAGGGAGGATAGGGGAGGGGGGGGGGGAGGGGGGGAGAGATCAACCAAAGGTCTTGTGTGCATGCATATGAGCCTAACCAATGCTTAAGTTCAACAGAGGGTTGGGGCATCCAAGGGGAGGGGTGTGGGATGGGAATGGGGGGATGAGGACAAATATGTGACACCTTAATCAATAAAGAAATTAAAAAAAAAAAAAAAAAAAGAAACAACAACTCAAGGAACTGGCAAGGTGAGCATTACCCCAAAAAAAAAAAAAGAAGTAGAGAAGAATCAGAGCTGAGCCTCGTGTTAGTGAGAACGGTTGGCCCTACCTAACCTGTCTTGCTCATTGATCTCCTTGTTTGACGTTAGGCAAACCTCCTAGCTTCAGGCCAGTCATCATGAAAACAGAGTGCTGAATGCGCCTGCCAGGCTGGTTGGACCACTGAGAGACTCCAGGACGATTTCTTAAAGTGCTTTGAAAAAAAATTAAAGAAGGTATATTTTGAGGATGATTTTTAAAATGTATTTCTTGTAGGTCTACCACTGTGATGTGATAGAAAATGCATCACCCAGTTGTTCAAGAAGCAGGGTTTGCATCCCAGCTTTGCTTCCTTGGGCTAGTTTGCTCCCTTGGGCAAACTCCTTAACCTCCTCGTCTGTACTTCCGACATATAAATCAGGACGTGAACACTGACCTCTCAGGTGCTAAATGTGAAGACGTCCACATTAGCTCATTGTACATGTATGTCATCATGTCTGAGATTTCCACAGTGTGTTTTGCTAATTTGTTAAGTTTATTATCTATAAATAACAAATCCTCTCCTGTAGCCCTACTAACAGAAGACAGCATGATTCACCATAAATGCCCAGGCTTTGGGGTCAGATACCTCTGCCTCGAGCCCCCACTCTCTCCTTTACTAGCTGAGCAGGGTGAGCTCCTGTGCCTCTCTCTTTATCTTTAAAGCAGAAGTGATCATACTTTTTCATTTATCTTCTTTTTAAGTGGATATGCTATTAAGTAGATAATACATTTTATTAATTACCTACCATGTGTAATAATTTCTTATCAAGGAGCTTATATAAAAGAAGAATTTATATAAGAGAGCCTTCGAGTCCATTTTGTTTCACCCTTACTAAATCTCCAACTTCGCAGGACAGATGACTGGGAGCAACAGTGCTCTCAGCCAAGGGGTGGGCTGGGCACTGAAGAACTCCTCCTGCTGGTCCCTGAATGAAGGACAACCTGAGTTTTCTATCCCCGGGCACATGTTTGGTTGAAGCACTAGTAACCCAGGCACTGGAAATTCAGGTCAGGGATTTGGGGGGAAACTGAAGAAAATGCTGTCAGCCTTTTGGGAATCCAATGTTAGACCATAAGCTTTTAAAGCAAAAAAAAGGACCCCTTGCTTCTGAAATTCAGAGGAAAACTGCCTTTAATGCGTGCCCACAGCCAGGAGCCCAGAGGAGGCTGGAGAAACGAGCCTGTGTTTTTCTCTTGCATTGTTGGCTTTGGAAGGTGGCAGTAGCCTCCAAGGGTTACCTCTGCAGTCTCACAGGCAGCTGTCACTCACCCACCACCTGCTCAGAGGCACAGCCCGGGGCTCTCGGGGGCCTGCCCTGACCCTTCTGCCTGAGGCCTGAGACGCTGCCAGCAGGGAAGGATTGAGACAGCCCCAGGAAGAGGACGCACACACAGACTAGGGATGGTGGTGAGAGAAGGAAGTGGTGGGAACAACCACAATAACTGGGCGCTTTCTCTGTGCCAGGCTCTGGGCTCTGTGCTCTTTGTGGGTGACTACACAACATACCAACAACACAGGTGTTGTTATCATTATAGAAAAGGATATTGAGGTTCAGATATGTTAAGTGACTTTGCCACGGCCACACACTAGTAAGTAGGGGAACCAGGATTTGAACCCCAGAGCCCACATTCTTAGTCACTGTGGCCACTGCCTGTGTGTATAACAAATGAGTGAGGATTTACCTCTTGCATATAAGGTTTGCTCCCAAAAGCCAACTGCACCAGAGATCTCTTGGATACTACTGTGTGCGCAGGAAGGAACCCGAAGCCCAGCTCCTCCTAAGATGCCCGCCTCTCCTCTGCGCCATCCTTGCCAAGTGATCACCCAATACTACCCGCCTTCATACCTTCAACAACACAGGCCTCAACCATCTTATAAGACAGCCCCTTCACCTTTTAAGAGCTTTGGCTACAGGAAATCCTATACTGAGTTAAAATATTTCTCCCTTAAATGTCTATCCATTCGTTATTTCTGCCCTTTGGGATGACAAGAACAAATTCAAGCCTCCCTCCAACTAACAATCCTCTTTGCAACTTTGGAAACAGTTATACCACCCTTCAGATATAACACCCTTACCTCCCCATACACCCCCCACCCTGCACACACACACACACACACACACACACACACAATTAAGGCATCTGTTTACATGCTCACACTCTCAGTAAACACTGCCCAACGACCAAACACTGTGCAATCTATGTGCCGACGGGTCTAGGGAGCTAAGTGCTAGGAGCGAAGACAAAAATACACACAAATGATTCGATTACCAGGTATCGCATTTTGAAACTGTACACACACCTGAAAGACTGCAGTACGGGTGCCGAGGAGAGACTGTGCCCAGCTGGTCACACGCGAGGACGACGAGAGGGACTCAAGCCTGGCCTTGAAGAAGAACTATCCCGGACCATCTGCTGTGGCAAAGAACTGGGTGGTGAGAGGGCCACGGGGTGGTCAATAGTTACTGCTGGACTTAGAATGGATATGCACACCTGTACCTAACCTTCCTCACCTGGGAACTAGAATTGGTAACACCTGTCCTGACCATCCCCACATTTCCATATGGGATCAGGTGCAGGGGCCTTGAAATAAGATGATAATGAGCAAAAAAATGCCCTGGGTGTGCAAGGAATTCTTAAACCCCATTTCCTGCCTGAAGAGAACTCTGGGGCTTCCGCCATTTGCTGAAAGCTGGAGGAATCAGAATGTAACAGGACAACCAAGGGGTCCGGGCTGCCTGTCACTACTTGAGCCAACTAAGCAGAGACAGAGTTGAATCATATATGAGCGTTTATTCCAATATTGCTGGTAGCATGGGAGAGCAGCAGGTCATCCACAAAAATCTGCTCTGCCTCTCCCCGTAAGCCAGCTGCTTATATTGGGTGGGACAAAGATTACATGGGAACCTGGGGACCAGATTACAGGCAATAGGGGCTGGGGGCTGTAAAGAGCAGGTGCCTCCAGGACTAGATTGTTTCAGCCAGGAGGTTGTAAATCTTTCCATAATGCTAGGCAGTTCTCGGGACAGGAGGCTGGACTGCATTCCGATGTTGGCTCCCATGTCCCAGGGCGTACAGCTCCCAGCCAGGTTAGAATGTGCTTTCTTTCATCAGAACAAAACAATCATGTTTAACAGAGCATGATTGATATTTCTTATTTTATTTCTTATAATAGTTAGTCTCCAATATTGTGTTTCTGCCCCTAACAAGAAGACACACGCTTTGGCGAGAGCCCACTGAGGGGCTCCTGTCCCAGCACAAGCGGAGGGAGAAGAAAGAAAGCTGAAACGCCAGAGCAAAGCCACGTGGCCTAAGTGTGAGCCAAGGCAACCAAATAACTGCCTGGACTCCTCGGCACCATCTCATTACAGAATAATCCTATAAGGCGTGATCAAAGAAAGGATCAACAGCTCAAACATGTTGTCAGCCACCAAAGCCTTTAGAGGAGAAGGCCTACTGAGAGATTAGGACATGTCTGAGAGCTTTTCCTGCAGTTAGAGCTTCACTAATTGATAGCCGAGCCTCGGCCGCCACTCCACCTGGCTCATGATTACCACCACCTGAGCGTGGAGCCCGCCCTCACCCTGTCCTGGGCCCCAAGCAGAGAGCTAGGGGTGGGGGACCGCGATGGAGTTTGCCACAAGGTCACACAAGAAGCCCTTTTGCCTCTATTCGGTCTATACAGCAGATACACTCTTGAGCTGGGTACAAGTTCCATGTGCACATAGTCTGCCAACCATCAAGAGGCATTTGTGGAGCACCGTGTGAACCAGGGCTCTCACAGGTGTAAAGGGAAGAGAGATCCAACTGGCCTAAGCACAAAACAAATTAATTGGCCCGTTTAACTAAAACGGCCAGAGAAGATGGAGGTTTGAGGCTGGCTGGATGCAGCCAATGTCATGGGGAACCTGGCTCTCAGCTCTCTCCAGCTCTCATTCTGATGTCCTCAGTATTGGCTTCGTCCTTTTTCTTTCCTTCTGGTGGATGAGAGGGGAGAGTGTGTTCTTCCAGTTCCATCCTCGAAGCACTAAGTGATTGGATGGATTTGGGTTCTGTGCTTACTCCTGAGCAGGGCCCTAGTCCGGGGCTGGGTGGTTGATGAAGCAGCCCCTCAGTCAGGCCCTCCCATCTTTGGATCTTGGGCTCAGCCCTCCCAGACCACCTGGACTGACAGTGGGGGAGGTGAGGGGTATTCCCCGAGGAAACTTCATATGCTGTTACCAAAAGAATGACGAATGGATGCTGTTTGAGCAAAAACAACATATGTCTTATTCTCAAAATTCTTCTGGGGGAAATCCAAAGAGGAAATCTATAATAAGTTCATATTTTTGTCATCAAGGAGAATGTTCTTTAGTTGAGACGAAATTGCCACATGTAAAATTAATAAAAAACCAAATTGGTTGTAAGAAATAACCTAAAGTGTACACCACACAGCGTAAGCCTATAAAATGACATTAGGAGTTAAAGTGCAGGCATGGGGCTAGATCCCAGGACCACCGGTTACCTGCTCGAATGAACAAGACACTTGATCTCTCTGTGCCTTAAACATTATTCCTCTGCAACATGGAGGCAATAACAGACTCCCCTCCACAGGGTTATGGAGATAATTTAATGAGAGAGGATAGCAGGAGAATGAAGCACAGAGCATGTCACATAGTAAATACACCTGGTGGGATTTCACTCGTTCGTTTCAGGCTCACTACGTGCCAAGAACTGCTATAGACACTGGCAATACAGTGGAGAAGAAGAGTGTTCCTATTACTATGCTGCATGTATTCGGAAATTAAAACAGTGAATATGTAAATGAGCAAAATAATTTTAGATAAGGATAATTGCTATGAAGAAAAATAAAACGAAATGAATGGTAGTGATGGGGCAGAGGTACTTCAGAGAGGATGGTTGGGGAGGTAACATTGTAACTGAGATATGAAGGACAAGAGCTAATTGTAGGAAGATCTGAGCTCAAAGACAAGTGGAAAATCTGTAGTTCGATTACATAAAAGCAGAGTGGCATGGGGTCTGGTCAGAGAGGGAGGTCGGGGCTGATATATAAATCTGTGGTGAAGAATTGTGTTTTATTCTAGGTGTAAAGGGAATTCAATGCAAAGACTTGATATTTTAAAGATGGGTCTGGCTACTATGTAAAGAATGGACTATGGGGAAGGTATAAAAGTAGCAGTAAGAGCTAGAGAAGGAAAAATGCTTGATGAAAGACACAAAGAAGAAAACTAGCAGCTGAACCCTGAGGAAAGCAGGTGAGACAGAGAGAAAGATAGGCCACAGTGAGCCAGCTGAGCAGAGCCCTGAGCACAGTGCAGAGTGGTGGTGGGAACCCCGCAGTGGCTCCCCAGCGCCTCCTGCCTCTGAAGAAGTAATTCGTATCTGGCAAAGCTTCCTACTGAGAACAACTATAAAAACTGGATCAAAAATAAAATCAGGGGAGCAACCAAGGCAGCCGTGACTTGAAGGGCCAGAGGAAAGGAAAACATAGTGAAGTGGGTCTTAAACCTGTGTTTTCTCCACGAGGGGTATTTTCGGATTGTCATTGCAGAACAAAAAGTCAAGACAGAAAGCAGTGGCCTAGAGCTTACAGCAGTTTCACCAGGCTAAGACAAATAGAAAAACAAAAATGTAAGTTACGAGTAGCCAGAAACTGAGGAGCCGATATCCAGGAGAAAAGAGAACCACAGACAAGTGAGATAGACATTCTGCATGCAATTGCTCCTCAGGGCATTGGCCAAATTCTCAGATGCACATTTGTGTGAGGGTCTGGGAAGCCAAGTGAACACTGACAACCTCCTGCAGGAGGTGGAAGTAAGTTTCCTCTCCTTGAGTGAGAGCTGGACTTAATGACTCACTTCCAAAGAACAGAGTGTGCAATGGAGAACCCTGCCAGATACAACCATAACCAATGATCAAGGTCACATCCACCATGACAGATCACGGTGATATCATGTACCGGCGGATATCATGTGACAAGAAGGGCACTTCTTTGTTGTGGTATTCTCCCCAAAACTCATAACCTCCATTTAATCATGAGAAAAAATTCATACAAACTCAAGTTGAGTGATGTTTCTGCAAAATATCTGACCAGGACTCTTCAAAACTGTTCAGTTCTTGACAAACAAGGAAAGACTGAGTATCTTTCAAGATTCAGAGACTAAAAATCTGATGCTAAATTTAATGTGGTCTCCTGGATTGGATCCTGCAACTGTAAGAGAACAATAAGGAAAAAACTGAAGAAATAAAAATAAAGTCTACAGTTTAGCTAAAGGTAATATACAAATATTCCTTCCTTAGTTTCAACAAATGTACCATGTTGTGAAAAATGTTAAATTAGGGAAAACTGAATGAAGGGTATATGGGAAGTTTTCTGTATATCTGAAAATAATTTAAAAATAAACAACAGTAATGGGGGGCATTCTTCAGGGAGGATGATCAGGGAAGGCTTTATTACAAAAATAAAATAAAGCCCTAGCTGGTTTGGCTCAGTGGATAGAGTGTCGGCCTGGGGACTGAAGAGTCCCAGGTTCAATTCCAGTCAAGGGCACCATCTATAATACAAAGAAATAAATACATAAATAAAAATAAAATAAAAAGATTATTTTTTTAAAGCAGCTGCTAAGAATGAAACAGCTAAGCAATGATTTTAGTAGTCCCATAAGTTGGGAAACAAAAGTTGGAGTTCAGAGCCCACCAAAGAAGAGGCACTGGCTTTCAGTTGAGACCCTGATGGGCTATGCCCAAGGAGTAAGGCAAATCAGAAATAGCAACCCTCAAAGCCTGAAACACAATGATCAAATGATCACAGCCCATGATTGGATCAAGGTGATCTGTTCTGACTCTGCCAGCCACACAGAAATTTAATCCTTTCTAGAAGATAACATGATTCAGAGCCACTATAATTGTTTATATTCGATTTAAGGTATTCACTGCACAAATGCTAAGCATGCCAGTAATCAGACACAATGACCTAAATCCCATAAAATCAAATAGCATGCAATGGAAACATGCTGATAGATAACCCAGGTTCTAGAATTATCAGACAGGAACCATAAAATGATTATGATGAACACGTTCCAGAAAATAGATAAAAAGATGAAGAATTTCTTCAGAGAATCTTTTTTCCCCCATCACTATTTATCCCCTATATGCCCTCCTCCACCTCCACCTCTCCCTCCCTCACATGCCCCTCCTCCAGTAATCACCACACTGTTGTCCATGTCTATGAGTTCTCTCTTTTTTTCTTTTTTGCTCAATACCCCATCCCCAAGATACCCACCCCCACCAGCCTGAAAATTAAATTAACTGAAATTAATCCAACAGGTAAGTGTAAAACCAGATTAAACACAGCCAAAGGGAAGATTAGACAAAAGAGAAGAAAAGATCCAGATTAGTGATGTGGGGAACACAATGAAAAGGTCTAATGTGAAACTGGGATTCTAGATGGAGAGGAGAGAGTGAAGAAGCAGTAATTAAAGAAATACTATTGATTAAATAAATCAAGACACAAATTCAAAAGGCTCTATGAGCTCCATGCAGGATATTCATAAAGAAAACCAAAGCTGGACTGAAGGGGATCAGCCCACATAAGGCAGCAGACAGGGCAGAGGACCTGGGCACGTGTTGACTTCAGGAAGATCGTGTGTTCCAGGAAGGAAAAGCCCATCACCGTGTGAGAAGAAAGGAAACCAAAAGCTTTGAATTTTTTTTTTTTTTAATGTAGAAGATCAGTGTTAGATGCCAGATCAAGGTTCAGAGGAAGAAAGGCATATTGATACCATTGTGTTGAAACCAAGATGAAAACAACACCACGTTTTCTCTAGTCATTAAAACAGAGAAGCCAAATAGAAAACATAACTATGCTACCTGCATGTGGCTGGGCCGGTTCCCCTCCATGGAACCCTGGAGAAAACGGATGAGTTCTGGTTTGTAATGTGTATAAAGTAAATGATTCTCTTGCTCTCAGTTATTTTTAGAAGAAAAACTTAATTGAACAATTTGGGGCAGGGAGCATAACAAATGTGTTTTGAGAATTATAAAGCACAAACAATGGAAAGATTATTCTTTTAAAATATGACTCTTCAACCAAATGGCACAATTTGTGGAACTTTTGTGAATATATTGTGAGAGCCACTGGTGGGACTGATACGGGCAATAGCATGCAGCCTGGTGAGGAAATGTCCATTGAGGAACTTGAGGATAAAATTTTCTGCTATTCAATCTGTCCTACTTAGTTCTAAAATAAATCGTGTTTGATTCCTTAGAGGGGAAAAAACAAACCTGGTACATCATATAACAATGATGAAAAATAAAGACAGTTAAATATTAAAACCACCAGAATAAAAGATGCATTGCTGATATACCTGATAAGGGGTTAATCTCCAAAATATATAGGAAACTCATACAACTTAACAAAAGGAAGACAAACAATCCAATTAAAAAATGGGCAAAGGACCTAAATAGACACTTCTCCAAAGTGGACATACAGAAAGCCAAGAGACACATGAAAACATGCTCAAAGTCACTAATCATCTGAGAGATGCAAATCAAAACAACAATGAGGTACCACTTCACACATGTCAAAATGGCTATCATCAACAAATCAACCAACGACAAGTGCTGGTGAGGATGTGGAGAAAAGGAAACCCTAGTACACTGCTGGTAGGAATGCAGACTGGTGCAACCATTATGGAAAACAGTATGGAGTTTACTCAAAAAATTTAAAATGGAACTCCCATTTGACCCAGTGATCCCATTTCTAGGAATATATACTAAGAAACCTGAAACACTCATTAGAAAGAATATATGCAGTCCTATGTTCATAGTAGCACAATTTACAATAGCTAAGACTTGGAAACAGCCTAAGTGTCCATCAGCAGATAAGTGAATAAAAATACTATGGTACATTTACACAGTGGAATACTATGTAGCAATAAAAAAAGAAAGAACTCTTACCATTTGCAACAGCATGGATGGACCTGGAGAGAATTATGCTGAGTGAAATAAGCCAGTCAGAGAAAGGTAAGTGTCACGTGATCTCACTCATATGTGGAATCTAATGAACCAAATAAACTAATGATCAAAAATAGACCCAGAGTCATAGAAGCATGAACAGACTGTTGAACCTTAGAGGGAAGGCAGGCAAGGGTGGGTGGGAAGAGATCAGCCAATGAACTTGAATGTATATATGCATAACTCATGGACACAGACAATGGGGTGCTGAGGGCCTGGGGGAGGGGCAGGGGTGAACAGGAACAGGCTGGAAGAGGTTAATGGGGGTAAAGGGAGGACCTATGTAATACTTTCAACAATAAATATTTTTTTAAAGGTGCATTGTCTTTAAAGTATCAAAAATAAGACTTAAAGCTGACCTTTCAAAGATATAAGGCAAAAAACAATGGAGTGACACTTTTTTAAGCACCAAACTTTTTATTGTGTATAAATCTATATGCATTTTTTACTTGCAATATATATATATATATATATATATATATATATATATATATATATATATATTAAGAATCAATAAACAACACTAAGAGTTGATAAATACATAAGAAAACATTATCTTGTATCTATCTCATAAAAATGAGGGTTACATTCTTAGTCACACAATCCAAACTGCATTTCATAAATAGAACTATCTTGGTCTCAAAAAATTTATGCAGTTTTGAAAGAGGCTTAACTTATAATCAGGATTATTTTCTGCTTTGGAAGAATCTGTTTCAAAAATACAAAGCATCACAGATTGGCATGAAAGATAAGGTTAATTGAGACATTTCTGTGTAAACTGCTACTAGTTGGAGAACCTGAACCCTGAGTAATAATAGGTATTTATCTCAATATGTGTTATGATGTCCTTATATAAACAAAATCTAATCATCCTTCAGATCATTACAATATGTCACAATACATCACATATTCTTATACTTTCTGTTGAAAGTATAGCAGGAGACAGGGCATAAAATAGATAAATTTCAAATCCATTGTGTTTCTTAAAAATATATCCAGCCTGGCCAGCATGGCTCAGTGGTTAAGCATCAACCTATGAACCAGGAAGTCACAGTTCAATTCCCAGTCAGGGCACATGCCTGGGGCAGCCAATCAATGATTCTCTCTCATCATTGATGTTTCTATCTCTCTCTCCCTCCCCCTTCCTCACTGAAATCAATAATATTTATCTATATGTATATATATATGAAATAACTACAATCTTATGTAGACATTTCTAAAGAATAGAAAAGAAAAAATATTCACAACTTGTAGATGAAGCCACATCTTTCTATGAAAACCTGAAAGACATTTTTAAAAAGGAAAGTTATAGGTCAGCCCCACTCATGAACAAAGATAATTTCACTTAGTCAAAAACAAGTAAAACAGAAGAAACAGACATTAAATAGTAGGTACCTTCGGCAGATAATGACATGAAGGGAATATGAGGCACACGTCTAGAGCACTGGTAATGTTCTACATCGTGATATGGACAGCATCCATTTTAAAATTAATTGATCAAAATGTATGCACTTGATATATGTGCATTTCCATTTTAAATGGTTTTTATTATGCAGTACAGGAAACTCTTTTCATCACCTCCTCCCTCCACTCTCCTGTGCTTCGTGTGCTATAGTTCCTAATACAGAGAAAGTACTTAATAAATATTTGTTCAAAACTGAACAAACAAATCTTTTGTTAGAGATGTAAAACCTCAGACCAGGGTCAGACTTGCATCCAGAATTTAATATATATGGACTTTTTAAGCGAATGAATGAAAGCTCAGGGGGGGGAAAGTGAGTGCTCTGCCAAACCTTCTTTTTTTTCTTTCTTTTTTTTTCTTTCTTTTTTTTCCTTTTTTTTCATCTTTATTGTTGAAAGTATTACTTATGTCCCCTTTTCCCCCATTGACCTCTCCCACCCTGCCTACCACCCCCAGACCTTCACCACCCTATTGTCTGTGTCTATGGGTTATGCATATATGCATATGAGTTCAAGATCAGCCAAACCTTCTTTATGTCAAAAGTGCTTGTGAGGGAAGAAAATGAGAGACCTAGTAAGAGAAACTGACTGAATAAACATGAAATAAGAGTTAAGGACTGAGAGGAAAGTAGGAGAAGGAGGTGGCGATGGTTTGGGGAAAAGATGGGGATGAAGCACAAGGAGATAAAAGTCTCACAGGGATGTTGAGCTGCTAGAGCCCAGAGGACAAGTATAAGACTTGGCTGTAAAAAATCAGGAGTCTCTGGGCAGAAAGTCAAGATCCAACCAGCTTGATATGGAGCTTTCTTTCCTCACTGATCCCACATCCTCATCTTTTATTTCAGGTCCCTGAGCAAAGGGTTGGGCCCATGACTTGAGAGACAGGAGTCCTGAGTTCTAGATTCAGCTTTGTGGTGATACCTTAAGCCAGTCATGCCACTTTCTTGGCCCCTGTGTAACTAATCAGTAAAATGGAAGGGAAGGTCTATCAGTCTGTTATGCATCTACTTCTGATGAATGAAAAATCTCCCGGTGCCATTGAGATTTCTCAAATAGTTCTGAGGTCCCTTCTTTAAAGCACAAAGAACAGACTATTACTTTGCAGTAATAATTATTTTTATCCTCATTGGAGGATAATTTTTCCATTGATTTATTTTTGAGAGAGTGAAAGGAGGGAGAGAGAGAGAGGGGATCATCAATGTGAGAGACACATCAATTGGTTGCCTCCTGCACATGCCCCAACCAGGGCCAGGAATCTGCAACTGAGGTATGTGCCCTTGACTGGGGATCAACCCCACGACCCTTTGATCTGTGGGGCAACGCTCTAACCAATAAGCAAAACTAGCCAGGACTGAAATAATAATTTTTTTAAAAAATATAGAAAGTGCATCTCTAAGTTGTGTTAGGAGAGGCTGGCAGTAAGCATCCAGCTCCCTGGAGGAAAGGCTATTCCACAGTCCCATTTTCAGACCCATATTCATCATAATACTTCAGCACAATTAGGCAAGCTACTCAGTTGCTCCAAATATCCATCTCTCTTTACAAAGTGTCATTGAAGCCTGTCAACGTAGTGTTGAAGCATCCAGCTCTCTCCTCTGTGAATGTCAGAGGCTTGGCATTGGGTTGATTTCATTAGCTGGCTGGGGACAACATAATCTCACTCGATTAACACTATTCCTTTCTCTTCTTTTCCTCTCTTCAGGCCCCTATGAATCTTTTTTCTTCTTTCACTTATTTGGCCATTCATCCTTGCAGGAAATATCTACTTGAGTACCTCCTATGTGCCAGGCCCTGTGCCATGTGCTAGATATATATCTGTAACAAACCAGGTAGAGTCCCTTCCCTCAGAGAGTTCCTTGACCTTCTCTTGCATGCCTTTCATCTGAGTTGAAGCAAAAAATAGTGCAAAGACTCCTTAGTTCTAGTCAGGGTACCTGTATTCTTGTCCCAACTCTGCTACTAGTCTAAGGGGTAAGTCACTTAATCTGTCTTGATATAATTTTCCTCTTCTGTAAATAAAAGTGTTGAACAAGCCCGGCCAGTGTGGCTCAGTGGTTGAGCAAGAGCAGTCTCTAAGAATCTCTTGCATAGGTTTTTCCCAGTAGCTCCATGCTTTCATTTTGCCCCTTCCCTCCCCCACTTTTTTAAAATATATTTTTATTGATCTGAGAGAGAGAGGAAGGGAGAGGCATAGAGAGATAGAGACATCGATGAGAGAGAAACATCGATTGGCTGTCTCCTGCATGTGGATCAAGCCCACAATACAGGCATGTGCCCTGACTGGGAACTGAACCAGTGACCTCTTGATTCATGGATTGACAGTCAACCACTGAGCCACAGTGGTAGGGCGCTCCCCACTTTTTTATTTTAAATACAGCAGCCAGACTAATCTTGTTAAAATGTTAAGTCAGATCTTGTTACTCCTCTGCTCACATCCCCGCAATGGGGTGCATTCGAAATAAAACCCAAAGTCCTTACTATGCCTTGGAGGTAGTACATGATCTGTCCCCAAACTACTTCTCTACCCTGGGACTCTTCCTTCATTCACTCCACCCAGGCACACTGGTCTCCTTGATGTGTCTTGCACACGCTCAGCACACCTCCCTCTCAGAGCCTTTGCATTTGTTTTTCCACGGCCTGGGGAGCTCACCCTCCCCTCCCTGAGGTTCACATGACTCATTCCCTGACTTCCTTCAGTCATGTGTTCAAATATCTCCATTTTGGAAGCCATTCCCTGATCTGACCTCCCTATATAAAACTGCCCCTTCGTGTCACTCTCTGTGCTTCGTGTCCCTTTACTGTGCTTCTTTCTTTTCCGTCTTTATGATTGCCTAATGCAGCATAATTTACTTGCTTATCTTATGTCTCCTGCCACTAGAAAATACACTCCATTAAAATAGGGATCTTTAACTTCTTTGGCCCACTGCCTAGAACAGTGCCTGACACAGTAAATGCTCAATAAATATCTGTTGAATTAATGAAAGATTGAATCTCCTCTAATAATAAAATAAGTCTCAGTGTGTGTTGAAATTTATTCCTTCTTAGGAGGATTCAAATCTGGCTACTGGGACTATGAGGGACCAGTCCAGTATTGGAATTAAGCTACACAGAATACTTGCCAATAGAAATGGACCATCAGCAGAAAACAGTCCATTCCCTTCCATTTGGGTTTCTGTTTCATAGCATGGTAGTTTCACAATAAGATGAGACCTGAACACCATTTCTTTTATGCAGCTTCATGTGATGCCAAGAGTAGGCATTACTGTCCTCATATGGCTTAGGCCCAGAAAGTTTGGTCATTTATCCCACATCATCCAGCCTTTTTGAGGCAGAGATACAATAAGAACTTAAGTCCCTGACCTCCAAGCCTACAGTTGTTTATTTTCAATAGTGACCTACACAAGACAGGAAGATCTGGGTGTACTCTTTACAGGCAAAAGAAATATGTGAGATATGGGGTAAAAAGTGTACATTCATAACCATGAGGAGCTTTTCCCACGGAACCTCTGAAGTGTTTGCATGTTTCAGGGGTTCAAAGTACTATTTCTCTTACATATTGTCATATCCTCGATGCTTGGCACATGCTCAATTCATGTGTACTGATTCCATAAAAGTAGCAGCCTACTAGATAATAATTATTCTAAGGTGATAATTACTCTCACCTCCTGCAGAGGCCACAGCCTCAGAGACATTCACATCCACAAAGAGCAACAACACACACACACACACACACACACACACACACACACACACAGAGAGAGAGAGAGAGAGAGAGAGAGAGAGAGAGAGAGAGAGAGAGTGCAACCCTTGAAGGAGAAAAAAAGAAAAAGTAACTTCTACACACTGCATTCACACCTGCCTACACAGGTGCTTCCTAACCAGATGAGGAGCAAGGACAAAGTTGCCAGCTCACAGTTTGTTTTGGTACCTCAATGGGGTACAATGCCCCACAGTTGTGAGTATGTGAAACAGAGTTTATTCTGGTATTAAAATTTATTAATTATTGTATTTTCCATACAAACAACTATACACCTACTTTTGCCTCACCCCGTATGCTTCTGTGGACAGACACCCACTTACAAACACAAATGCACATATGCACTTAACATTCACTTCAGAATTAGGCATTTTACAAATCACAAATCAATTTATGTACACAGAAATATACATGCTTGTCTGGCCCAAGCATTCTCACAAATGTAAAAACACATTCATAAAGATAATGTTTACCTCAAGGTACGACTGTAAGAGTAAATGAGATTATGTGAAGTGCACAATAATACCTGGCACATAGAAGGCATACTAATAAAGGTTAGTGATCAATAGATACATGATATAAATTTGTATCAGACTTACATGAATACCCACCTTCCAAGCAAAATTTTCTTTCCAGTCACTACTCAGAACCTCATGGAAATTCTAAGTAGCTCATTACTTTCTGGTGTGTGGGAGCCAATAAAAAAGGGAGGGGCGTGGGGTGTGCTATCACCCTAGGGGCAGGGAGGAGGCTGGTGAACAAAGCTTTCCGGATTGTGTTGTTTTTTTGTTTGTTTGTTTTATGGGGAGAAGGCCTGGACTTGGAGGGAGCTGAACTGTTATAAATTATTCTAGAGAGAACCAGCCCCAAAAACTCAAAAGAAGGAGTTCCTAGAGCTACTGGATAGGAGGGAGGCTCGGTAGGCTAGGAGGGAGAGACCCCACAGTCCCAGCCCATTCAAATCAGCCACAAAACCCTCAGAGGCCAGCAATCCATTAGAGCCCGGTAGCTTGGAGAAAATCTGATTAACTCCACCTCCCCAGCTGAGCTCTAGAGTGAAATGTATAGCTGGTTTCTGAGACTCTAATAAGGTGGGAAAACAGCAGCGGGAGGAAGGAAAAGCAAAGGGATGGGAGTGGTAAGCACTGTATGTACCGCTTGGCCCCACCATTACTTTGGAGGAAGCCACAGCTCTCTGTGGCTCTGGTTCCCCAGCTTGTAAGATGTAAATGAAACTGTCTCCTGTCTAGTTGGAAGACAGCATATCTTTCTTGTCTCCCAAAAGGGTGCAAGCAGTGAGGCCAGGACTGCTCCCTCTTGATCCTGGAAATCGCTCAAGGAATTTCCCCTATATTTTCCTGCTGCAGTGGCCCTGGGGAACGGAGGTGGGGGGGTGCCTTCTTTTATCTACTAGGCTTCTTTTTGAAACCTCTCTGTGTTTTTTCTCGGGCCAAATGTTATAACTTCAGAGCTCTAGAGAAACTCAAGGACCTGGTTCAATTCTTCCCATTTAAGATGACAAAATGAGCCCAGACGCATGTCTGAACTGGGGCCCGTGGATTTTTTTTATTCTCATACAACTACATTCTTTAAAAAACAAGACATTGTTTTGAGAAACCTGGAGAGATTAACTCCATAACCTCCTTTACCCCACCGCCCCCATGCAAAGGAGAGGGGAGATGGAATCTCTTCCAGCACTCTAAGCGTTAAACTCAACCCAGAATCTAACACGCGATTGGCCAAACACTGGGAAAAGATCTGGATTTTGCAGCCGTTGGCCAATGAGCACCTCGAGTGGGAGGGTTTGAAGATACTAAGGAGTTTTCCCCCCTTTTTTTCCTCTCTCCACCCCCTCCCATCGCCATCGCCTGCCCCCCCCCCCTTCCAATCCCCAACGCCGCCAGTTTGTTAAATTAATGCAGTAAGAAAGTCTGAAGATCTGAAGGAGTCCTGGCACAAGGAAGATGGGCGAGCTCAGAAAACCAAGATGCATCTGAAGCCTAAGGTTCCTGAGCCCCGCAGAGTCGCCATGAACCCTGGCAGCCCCCGAAACTTGCCCTGAGCTCCCTCACATCTGCAGCCCCGAGCAATGGGACACCTTTCCTGCAGTGATCATAACTTATTCGTCGGGGGCCAGAGAACAGGAATCGCAAGGCGACAGCAGACGGACACGCAGGCAGGGGAACGAGATTCCGGGACTCGGTCGCGATGCGCCAGCCTGGCACATTCTCTGGGATTTAACTGAAGGCAGCACCGTCAATCGCTTCCCCTCGCCCCTAACCCCCTCAGCATTAAGCCCTACTCTCTCTGCCCAAGATGCTTGCTCCATCTAACCGTCCGCGGCCAGCGCTCTGATCTCCACAGAAGGTGTTTTTTTTTTCTTGCATGAAGCTGGGCATTTAAGCAGAAAAACGGGTAAAAAAGAAAATATACCCACCCCCAAACGTGCTTCCCCAGCGCCGCAGGGAGCCAACAGACACGCTGGAGTTTAACAAGCAGCAATACTCTTCGCGCTCTCAAAAATCAGGGCTGGACGCTCTCCGTGGTGCTGAAACGCTTCGCGGCGGCGGAGGCGGCAGCGGCGGCTGTCCGTGGTACCTACAGCCCCCTCGCTCCAATTTCCCCTGGGGCTTTCCCTCCGCGCCCGTTTCCCACCTCCCCTCGGCATCCGGATTATTTTTTCAATAGCGCTCGCTGGTTTTGTAAGTACCAATTTGAAACATTTTTTGGCCCCATAACTCGTGGACTACAAAGCACAAGGACCTGAAAATGTACAGCTTCAATACTCTTCGACTCTACCTTTGGGAGACCATTGTATTCTTCAGGTATGCAATTTTCTACTGACCACATCGCTCAGATGAAAATGGGGGGAAAGAGCACGGAGGCTGACTCTGTCCGTGATCCCCTTATTTGGGGGTGGGGAGGGGATGCCGTACCCCGCTGCAATCGGGTCCTTCCATCCGCCGCTCCCCCCACCCCCCTCCCCGCCCGCAGGGTGTCTGGCTTGTGCGTGGAGGTCTGAGACAGCCGTTGCTCTGGCAGCTGTTTACCTGTTCCTTGTGATTTGTTTGTCCTGCCGCCTGCTACACCACCACCCCATCACTGGCCCCCCAGGCCCCCTGCATTTGGCTCTCACTCGGCTGGGGACTTTAAGGGGAAGCTTTAGGAGTTACTCAGTTTAATTAGGACTGCATTCTCTCTAACCGCAGTGCCGAAAATCTCAGCTCTCCTGTCTGGGGGAACCAAGTGACAACTAGTGGTGACGGGGGAGGTTGCACTCGAACTCACTGGACACAGAACATTTCATTTTCTCTCCTTTTTTTTTTTTGTTTCCGTTTTCTGCGGGGTGTGGGTGAATGTTACTAAGGCTTCGTGCTTGGAAAAAAATAGTGTTACCACCTCAGGTTGTAAAGCCCTAAACTTGGGTGTACAGTGGATTGATTTAGAATCAGATCCTGGGAAACATTTCCCTTTCGAAACTTTGTCTCCCTCCTCTCCCCCACTCACCTTTCCAAACTCAACTTTGTTAGCTGAAGATCCTGACCTGATTGGCAATTCCTGTCTGTGTTTTGTTTTTTTTAATTTATGTCTACTTCTGACTAAATAGCTGAGTTCCCCTACCCGTAGTCTCCCAGGTTAAAATTTTTTGCCTACAGGCTTAGCATTCTTATGTTAATACAAGCAAAAGTGAAAAATCGCCTTTTCAGAAAGCTGTGAAATAGATAGTCCTTTTGAGAGTGGGTGAATCATGCCATCTTCGGAGATGGTTATGATAAATTCCATTTACATGAATTGAAAAAAATTATTCTTCTTCCATGACCTGCAGGGATCATTAATCTTCCTCATTTTAGATGCCTGCCTCTCATGTTTTACCATGGCATTAGGTTAACAGTAATTTGAAAAACCTACTCTAGTTTCCTTTTTAAAATAAGTAACCATCAAATATTATTCTCTCTTATCATAAATCAGCAAGTAATTCTTGGGGTTTTTTGTTTTGTTTTATTACATTTTAGAGAGCTCTGCATATGAATTATTGGTTTGACTAATCTGTCGGTTGGTTTATTATTTAATAAATTCATTTGAATGACACCTCCCCCTAGATTTTAAGGGTCTATATGTAAGCCTTCGTGTCTTTCTCTTGAGATGAAAAGAAGACCCTTCTCCTTCTCTGAGCTACCCAATGCTAAAGCTTCTAATCCCCGGTTCAAATCATTCTTTGATAGGCCACAGTCCTGCCCACAGCTCAGAATGCAAATAGTCAGAGAGTCAGATAGAATTTTAAAAGTGCAACAATCGAGGGCCCTGTGAAATGTAGCTACTTTATGGGGGAAAGGGCAGAAAGTATCCTCTTAATTTAACAATATCAAATCCTTTCTCCCCTATATACATAGTAGAACTGTAAATGCTATGGAGGTGAAGTACTTGGTCACATTTGTATGCAAATTGATTCTCTGTTTTGCTTAAGAAGACAGAACTGAACCAGAGAGATTAAAGAGCAAATTAATAAAACCAAGCACATCACCCACCCCCGACTCTTTTTTCTTGGTGAACAGTATGTATGGTTGATTTTATTCTTCCAGGCATTGTCTTTCACAAAAGGAAAACACAGTTTAGAATGTTTGCATTGTAATCGTTTTGATAAGGTTGTGAATGCACCATGTTAAGACTTTAAGTAAAGTGATGGTGGCCTATCAGGAAGCATCACTCTACATCTCCTTCCCTGCATGTGTCAAGACATACATGAGCTACCATGGGTATGGGATATGACTCCATGTGTTTATAAGCAAAGAAGAGTCATGACTGAAGGGCTGGAAAGGGATTTGTACCATTGCACTTTCAAAATACAGAAATGGCTACATCATTTGAGGAGTCAATGTTGCTTCAGAAATGTCCTGAGACATAAAATAATAAAAATGAGAACTGAACTAAGAAAATTTCCCCAGCAATTTTTCAGAGAGGTGGGGGGGGGGGGGGGGGGGGGAGAAAGGTTACAAGGAGGCAAAGTATTATCTTTGTCTAATTGGCATTTTCATTTCTAACTCCCTCATTTTCTAAATTTTAAGTGAAAATAAGGAAGCATTAAAATCTGGGAGTTCGATAGAATGCATGTGGGGGTAAATGGAGACTGGCAGCTCCCTAGAAGGTTCCATGTGAATAATCCCTTCTCCCCAAAGAGACAGGCACTGTGTTGAAATAAGACAATCCAATAATCTCAGGTACCCAGGTACTCCTTATATTGAATGATGCCAGCTGCTCACCTTGTTGGGAAATCTGGGGGCTAGAGAAGGAAAGACCCTGGATAATAGAAATGCTGCTGCATCAGCACATAACCAGCGAAATGGCAATAATGACAGCAAAACCAACAAAACAACAATCAGAGTGCGTGAGGCAGAAATCTCCTCCGGTGCCAACACAGAGAACAATCGAGGCCTTAGAAGGAGCTGAGGGGGAGAGAGACTAGGGTCCTGGGAGACAAGCAAGCAGCACTGCGGTGCTCATCAGCTGTGTCCCCATTACTAAAACGAGGTGATTTGGCTGAAGTTCCTGCTCTGATATTTGAAAAGCCTGTGGGTCTAAAATTCCAGAAGTGCAATTCTAGGATGCAATAACCAAAATTTTGTCTCTTTATTTTTATCAATGGGGATGGGGCTTTATATCCAGAAAGATGTGTTGTTTTATAGTAGAAATGCATTCCTTTTGAGTCAAAGGGAACTGGCTTTGGCTCCCAGAGCCCTTACAGTGGCTTATGGGTGGGAAGGTACTGGGGCAACCCCACAATTTCCTCACCTACTCAAATAGACCCCACGGTAAATAACCATATCTCGCAGTCTCAGCACTGTTGGCATTTTGAACTGGATAATTCTTTGTTAGGAGGGCTGTCTGGTGCGCTGTAAGATGTTTAGCAGCATCCTTAGCACCATAGCACCTCTTCCCCAGTCTTGACCATCAAAAAGCTCTCCAGACACTGCCAAAAATCCAGGGGTGGGGATCAACTTGGCTGCAGTTGAAAACCACTGGTATACAGTGACAACTGTTTAATCTGTTGCTCTGACGTACTAATTAGAATAAGGAAGGAAGAAAATGCACCTCATGAAACACGTAAAGCATCGCAGTGAAGCAAAGAGAACCCTAGCTTGTGCTTGAGAAGGGAATAAAGGCAGAGGAGGTAAACCAAGTCTAAGCCATGGGTGGCTTCCCCAAATGATGACAGCTCTTCTCTATGTGCCAATTCCACCTGCCGTCCCAGCAAATGCTTCCTTGCACAGGACAGAATACGGCACTCATTTGCTAAGAAAGGTCACCGAAACCTTGAAGGGAAGATGTTTCTAGCACACTGGGGTCAAAAGAAACATGGCAAGTAGATTTTTGCTCAGATCTCGGTGCTGGAAAACCACCCAGTTGAAAGATACATGAGCTTCCCATCAAAGTGGCCCCTCTGGCTTCCTGATCTCCAAGCTTGCCAAGGGGGCAGATGACCACCTGGATCTTTCCCTCCGGGTAGCACAACGGGAGCCTCCTGAAATCTCACCCGCGGCAGTTGGGGCACTGCAGAAAGTGCCTAGGAGCTCCTAAAATGGGTCAAGGACTTTTTCCTAAGGAGAGAAGCCCCTGGGGCAAGTTTGCAGTAGGGCCAATCAAAATGTCACTCTACCCCCTTTTGGGGGCTTAGGAACCATGAGAAAGAGAAAACATCATGTCTTAAGTCCTCGTGGGACTTGGCCTAGGACCCTAGACTGGTAAGTGGAGTTATGGATTGGCACACACACGCAATAGTGCACGTCCCCCCCAGCTCGTTCATGTCTGTCGTCTGTAAAGCCCGTGTGACCTTTCAGGGGGCATTCGGGGAATTCATTGTGGAGACCACCTTGTGAAGGAGGTTGCATCCATGGGGTACAATGGGAAGAGCATATAGGCTGTGATTTGAGAGCCCTCCTCCCACCCCCAGAGCCAGTTCTGTTCCCAGCCTGCAGCATGGCTTTGACGAGTCTCTTTCCCTTGTGGGGACTCCCGTTTTCTTACCAAATGACTGACTCCGACACCTCTCAGTTCCCTGCAGCCTCGTCTCAGGTCTTTATGAGAGACAGAGGCCATGCCCACACAGGCTCAGGATGAATCTGCCTCACTGCTCACACTGCCTTCATTTCTTGACCAGGCACTTATTTATCATGTGCTCATATGTCCAGTCTGAAACTAGGCACTCTGCAGGGAGACAGAGGTAGCAGATGCCACAGCCCTGTCCCTGCAGGAAGGGGAGACACTGCTCCCTGTAAGGCTACATCAAAACCCTACCTCCTTCTCCAGAGGACCCGCAGAGCTCCCCTCCCACAGCCTGTGCGCGTCCTGCGGCAGCGCATTCATGTGGGCATCATTAACTTTATTTCCTTCATCAGCTGACAGAAGCCAGAATGATTTTTAAGATGGATGGCACTGTCTCCTGCCTGGCCATCTTGACGCTATCCTGCAGGTTTTCTGCTGCTTTGAGCAAAACGGCCTTGGCCCAAAGGGAGGAGATCTGGAATCCAGAATTTAGCTAGTGGCATGACCTTGAGAGGGTCCATGACCTTTCCAGCCTCAGTTTCCCTAGCCACAAAAGAAAGGGAATCGACAAATCACTCTGTCTAAAATACTTTTTAGCTGTGTCAGCCAAAAATTATATTCTCCCCATCTCGTCCATAATAGAACGGTTTGGGGTACAGTTATCAGCATATTTCAATTATTACAAGAAAGAGCAACACTGAATTCTATTCAGGCTCAAAGTTCTGAAAGAATTGAGGACCTAACAACTTCACTCTCTGGATAGTTATCTCAACCTGGAAACCATTATGGACAGGTCCCATAAATTGTCAGTTTCCCCAGAAAATGCTTCTTATGATGAGAAATCATGATGCCTGATCACTATCCTAAGAGATGACAAGCGTGGTCTAAGAAAAAGACCAAAGTGTTCTGTACTTTTATCAGTGATTCTGCTTGGTCTTTTCTCCCACATCAAGACTACATTTTAAACTTTTTGTTTACCAAGCCCCATTCATAATTAACTTATTGTCCTTGTCTTCATTAATCAAAGGCACCCATAACTGCCAGAAGTACGAGCATCATACAATAAGCAATGTTGCCACACTGAGTTGACCTAAGAAAAAACAAAATTTAAGGTACGCGATGTTTTTAGTTAGTCCATAGAGCCTTGTCAGAAGTAAATATGCAATCTGTTAGACTCTGAAATGTTTGAAATGGATTTTGAGTCCTCATTACTATTTCATGAACCCCCTATGTACTCAGGGACCCCATTTAGAAAACATTAGATTTGATTTATTCTATATTGCTCCAAGAGAAGAACTGGGGTAAATTGATAGATTAATTTTTTAATGCACATATGTACATTCTGAGTCAATGCAATTTCAAACTTTCTGGCAGATCTGTCACATGGTGAACGGGGCTGGCTTGGTGGTAGTGAGGGTCCCTGGCAGTGCAGGTATGCAAGCAGAGACCGGATGTCCTCCTTCCAGGAGGGACGCAAAAGAAATGTAAACTGCTTCTGTGGGTTGAGATTTGTAATTTGCTCCAGAAAAGTAAATGAAATGCAGGTCAGAGGTAAATCTTCAATATACTTACGCTCCCTCCTTTCCTGATCCCCAAATTACCATCTGATCTTTGTAAGCTCTCTGAGTCATGCCTTAAACACACACCCATATCTTTTTCTTCTTTTTTAAAAAAATATTTTTACTGATTTCAAAGAGGGAGGGAGAGAGATAGAAACATCAGTGATGAGAGAGAATCACCAATCAGCTGCCTTCTGCACCCTCCCCCGCCCCCCGCTTCGTACTAGGGATTGAGCCCGCAACCTGGGCATATGCCCTGACCAGGAATGGAATTATGACCTCTGAGGCTCAACCACTGAGGCACACCAGCTGGGCCCTATTTCTTCTTTATCATTGGTTGTATAATGAATAAAGGGGGCAATGACCACGCACACACAATAGGACCGAGGGTTATTAACAGGAAATCACCTTCATTATGTAAGAGCCTGGTTTTACGCAGTGAGAATTAGCTCAGAATAAGAGAATATCAGAGCCAGGACCACCAACAAATGCACTGGTCCACTGGACAAGTCCCCAGGCACGGCTGGTGCTCACAGGACTGATGGTCTGTACGCTGAAGGCCGCTCAGCCCTGAACTCCTGCCATCTCTCCTGAACCACCTCCCTGGTAAGCCTGATACACAACTGAAAACACCATACGGCTGGACAGCAAATTCATTCAGAAAGCACACTGGCAGGGAACAATGCCCAGAGATGCCGGGGAGAGGGGCTTATGCCTTTGCTTTGTAATGCAAGCCCTTATGAGGGGAGCTGAGGCCCCAACGCTTTTGAAACTCCTTAGAAAGGATCCCTTTGTGGTTTTCTGAAGTTGATATTGTCCAAGTTTCCCGAGGCTAATTCAGTGCAATTAGATTACCACTCTCTGCCTTTGAATTCGGCTGTTTTTCAGTGTCCGTTGCTAAATGAGTTTACCGTCTTAACAGGGAGCTGCCGACCGGCATTAATCCCAGCCGTGAAATGGACAGCGTTCTCTCCTGCCTCATATACTGGGCAGCCCACGGGCACCTGGAAAACCAGGCTCTGTCCCCTTCCCCCCAAGGTCCGTCCTCAATCTCCCACCCACTCACCACAGAGAACCACACTTGCCCTCAGTGTCTTAAGTACCATCAGAATCGTGGAGGCGCAGCTCTCAAGTTAGCGGTGAGAGACTGTAGAATGCAGGTTCCCACCGTCATACTAGATGACCGAAACAGAAGCTCTCAGGGTCGGGACCCAGAAACAGTAATGTTAACAAGAGTCTCTAAGGCAGTGCTTTTCTAACTTCAGTGTGTGTGTGAGTCACCTGGGGATGCCATGAAGATGGTGAGTCGGACTCAGGAGTCTGGGTGGGGCCTGAGAGTCTGTACTTCTAACAGCCCCCCACCCACCCCCAACCCCGTGGTGCTAATGCTCCTGGCGACCAAAGGTTTGCATAGCAAGGCTCCAAGTCACCTGAATGGAGGCCCCTGACATGGATCAACCCTCTTATTTTTGCAGATGAGGAGAGGAAAAATGACTTCCTCAAGGTTATAGAGGGAATGGCAGAGCTCCCAGAGCCCTTCGCAATAGTGCACGTCCCCCCAGCTCGTTCATGTCTGTCGTCTGTAAAGCCCGTGTGGCCTGGACTCTGCGACTGCACGTTCCTCCCTTCAACACACTGTCCTCCCTCAGAAGCACGAACACACACGGTGACAAGGGCTCCTCAGGCAGCTGTTCCCACCCCTGAAGTCCTAGAGCCCCAAATGCTCCCATTCCCACCGCCTGGAACTCCCACTGTGCGCCCCCGGGTAGGAGAGGGGCACCTAGAGAATGGGCTTCGAATGCTGGGACGCAGCCACGAGGGTCTGTGAGGACCGATGGGAGAGGTAGATCAAGGTGACCGGGGGACAGTCTTCCTGTGCAGGCTGTACTACCAACCTTGCAGAACTACAGGCTTACTTAGCACTGCCAGGTGTGCAGAGCCTGCTGCCCATCTACCATCTGTCTGTCTGACCTCAGACCCATGTCCTTCCTTCTCCTCTACCTCTCTGACCGATAGGTAGAGGAAAAAGCACGTTAGTATCCTACACACCGAATAGAGTAGCTGCTGGCATCTCCGGCCTCTGAGAGCTGCGTGTTCATGGCTGTGCGCTCGGTTCTGCAAGGCTCCGGAGGAACGCGGCAATCCTGACTGCCAGGCAGCCGTGCAGGCGCTCGTACAAGAGCACTTCACAGTCTATAGAGAGTCTCACATCCATGGCCCCAGGTGAGCTTCCCAATCACCTTTAAAAATAGATACAAAACAGTGGGTACTACTCCCATTTTCGAGCTCAGAAAACTGAGGCTTAGAGAAGAAAAGTGTCTTGCCTAAGACCATACTGTTGATCTCAGGGAACAGCCAGGATTCAAATACAGATCTCCTTCCTCCTAGATGACCACACTGCCTCTTTCCCCCTAAGGGTGGAATACATACACGTCCCTAGCCCTACGTGCAGTATACCTATCCCTCTTCATAGATTCCTCCCAAAGCTGCAGCCCTGTGAGCTGGTGCAGACATCAGGCTCGCAGCCCTCACCCTCTGTGGGGCCGCAGGGGTGGGAAAAGCCTATGAGAGAAGAGCTGGGCTCTCCCATCAGGGCTTTCGTTTGACAGAGTCATTTTCTTCCGACTCTTAGCCAGATGGGTATTTCCTTCTCTGCTCTTGATCATTTTTAATTGTACAGTATATGCACACATTCTTTTGTTGTTGTTGTTCTGAAACCAGGTGTAAGCCCCAAATCCCCTTTGATAATGATCTCCAGGTCATCCCAGCTTTTATTGCTTTAAGGAGTGTCCTACTTGATCATTTTATCTTTATACACACATGGAATGATGGTATATGTGTTTCAGTAGTTATCCACACAGGTTGAAATCTATTAAAGTTTATTGAGCTACATATACTATCTATTGAAAAATGCATACACGACCATGTCATGGGATCAGATTACCCATATAATCCTGCAGTCTGTCTTATTCAGGGGTCAGCATGTCCTGGGAAGCCTCCCCGTGGAGGCACTGGCTCCAGCTCATTCATTTAACGACCGCAGGGCCTCAGTTATAGATCTCCCATTGTTTCCCAGCCACCCTGCTATTGATAGGCATTTACAGTTTTTCTAACTTTTCCACCGCAATCAGTGTTGCAATGATCACAGGGCACCTACATCTTTGTGAGCACGTGTGACTTTTTGCCAGGCAGATAACGAGAACAAGAGATGGACTTCCTGGGGCACAGAGCATGCGCACCTTCGATGTTAACAGATGCTGCAGGCAGACACTCCTTTCTTCCTGAACTGTCCCCTCCCTCCCTCCTAATGCTCCATCTCAGCCTTGAATGCAGCAACTCGCTAATGACAACCATTGCTATTTACTGAGTGTTTACTGAATGCTAGGTACTGTGCTAACAACCATAGGCCTCATCTCATCATCCCACAAAAGTCCTTAGACATAAATACTATTGTATTCCCATTTTACAGGTGACAAAAATGAAGCAAAAAGAGGTTATGTCATTTGCCCAAGGCAAGACAACTAGTAAGAGGCAGAGCCAGGATTCAAAATAGAAAATGTTCTTTTAATCACTGCACTGCCACTGTTACTCCAAGAATGAACCAGAGAGAGGAGGGCAGGACTGACTGGAAGAGGGAGATGGAGGCAGAACTGGCCTCTCCAGATAATCAAGGCATAGTCGTTTGCAGGTGGTTCTAGATAACCATAAAGTTAACGTACATCTGCAGATAGAGGTGAGTGTCCAGTCTCCATCCTGCACACAGGAGGAAGATGGCACTAACGTCCGCCTATCACAGAGGTCCATGGTTAGACCTCTGTCTAAGGGTAGAGACAGGTTACTGCAGCCCACCCTTTCTTCTCTGTCCCACCTGCCTTGGGACCAAAGTCACTCAATTGAAAAAGCTGTCAAGGATTATGGGAGAGAATTTCTGACTGAGTTGGGAGATCAGGAAGCAGGACAGCATAATCTCTGGCCTGTCTTAATGTTTTTTTAATTGCTGGTCCCTAGTACTTAGACCAAAGACCTTTTCAAGCCTCATGCTCTAACCCCCAAACACATAGGACTGTGTGTACCCAGTGTCCCTTCATCTTCACTATGGGAGGTTGGAGAGGCCACCCAATCTGCAGCATGAGGGGGGGCGGGGTTCCACCACAAACTCCGGATCTGCCATGCCCAAGGCAGACCCACAGGGCTTCTCGGAACACCCCGAGGCCAGGAAGCCACACTCAGCCCCGAGCAAAGTGGGGAGAGGCAGTGAGGACTGGGCTAGCTCGCCTTTCCGACCATGAGTGTCACTTGGCCTGTGGGAAGCCCAAACAGGGCTGCCGCAGACACCTGTCTCCAACAGTTCTCCGAGTGACACCAGCGACAGCTCTGAATGTGTCCCCGCAGGCCTGTTGCTAGTAGAAGAAAAAGCACAACACACATATATGTCTCCTAATATCAGCTCTTGAAATAAACTTGCTGGTTTGTTTGTTTACATGATGAACATTATACATGTTTGCTGTAAGATATTTAAACCACATAGGGAGATATGTTTAGAACTGAAATACAGAGAAATCTTACTCCCTGGGGTAAATCACTTATACAGTTGGATATTCGTCTTTTGCAAATGATTTTAATAACATAATAATGACAAAAACTTGAGTGCTTACTCTGTGCCTGACATCTTTCTAAAAGTTGAATGTGTATTAAGCCATGCAATTCTCGGAACAATCCTATAAAGCAGATACTGTTGCTCATCCATTGTATGGATGAGGTTGTGGATGAGGAAGCGGAGAGCTGGAATAATTTTCCTAGGGCTGCCCGCTTGGGAACAGCGTGAAGACTGAGACCCAAGCAGTCCGGCTTCAGGGAGCCTTCACCGGCTTTGCTATAATAGTAAGCTGTTTCTGTTTTGCAAAAACAGGATTATATTAAACACCATGTTCTGCAACTTCCCTCTTCTCACTCGTCAGTACCTTGCCATCATACATAAGCAGCCATCTCATTCATTTTTGCATTAGTGCTGCCTTCCGCCGAGAACACCAGGTTTCAGCATGACACAACCCTCAGCTTGCCACAATCCAGTCCCCCTCCCTTCCATTTCCAGCTCCTTGACCAAATTCCAGCCCGAAGTCTCACTGATCTCTGTAACAGGCCCAGTATTCTCTACTCTGTGCTTTTCTCACACTGTCGTCTGTCCCTTTGTAACTCTAGACAAGCCCCTCTCCTCATTTCTGCCCTCTGGATTCAAGCTCATTGAATTTTGAGTCTTGCCCCTGTCATTTCCACCATCTATTGTCTTGGCAGTTTGCTCAACCTTTCTAAGCTTCACGTTCCTCCTCTTAAAAAATGGAAATAACAACCTCACTGATAGATAAAGTCACCTTTGGAGCCTCTCCCTCTCCCCGCAGCTGAGGGCAAGCCCTTTACAAATGGTAGCTACCTCTCCACTTCTCTGTGATCCCAGCCTCAGGATCCACCCCTAGCATCACTTTCTCCATGAGAAATCCCCTGGATGGCCACCAGCCCTCCCCCAAACCGGGCGTGGACTCTCCTTCCTAAACCCCTTTGGAAATGCAGGCTTCACCCTTGGCACTTGGTTTGCTCTAAGTGGCCTTACATACTTTTAGGTGCCCTTCTAACCTTCCTGTGGGATCACACACCCTTCCATGGCTGGGAACTTAATGAATTTCTTGGTGCATGTGAAAGGCCAACAAGAGGACAAGGGGTGCTACCCAGAATCTTCCACTTGTTCCACTTCCCCCTTGTGGGTAGTACCCTCCCTGTGGTTCGTGTATATTAGATATTCAGTGTTTGTTCCATGGAATGGCTTTGTCCCCACATGCCTGCTCCTGTCCTCCTCTCATTGGCTCTGCAGAAGCCCAGGATCAGAAGGCTTCCCACCAGCCAACCCCAAAGCACTGCTGTATCTCACCGTGACCCCCTTTTTGCTCCAAGAAATGAGTCACAGTGTGAGTGAGCTAGACATGGCAGCTCAGTGCTGGCTCGGTGGCTGCTGCAGTGAGTTGTTCAGCCTTATCCTACTGTCTGGCCGAGCTGTCCCAGTTCTGGGCCTCTCAAACCACCTGAGCCACCTCAGACAAGGCTGCCTGCCACCACTGCCTGGCCTACAGAGAGGGTGGATCTCAGGGGACATCGTTTTCTTGGTGGGACCTAAACCATCTGGTAGAAAAGAAAAGCCCTTCACAGGAGCCAAGGCAAGATTGCATCATGCCTGGACAAAGGGGACTTAAAGGAATTTGTGGAATGTGCCTTAAAATATAAAAAGCTACACTTCTGAAAATCAGGGTGGCAAGATTTCAAAACTGGGCAGCCTGGAGATTAGAGGGAGATTTCCTCCCCCGCACAAGCCCCACTCTGACTTTGTAACTGAATCACAGTCTTCCCATCCCTAAAATAAGATTGGACCATATAAAGACGGTGGGTCTTCCCGGCTGTCGTTGCATAATTCTTCAGTTAAGCTGGCCCACAAAGGGCCCAGCAGTTAACAACTGCAGCTTGGGAATCAGCCAGATATGTTCTAGCATCCTGGTTATACAACTTGCTAGCTGAATGCCTTGGAGCAAGACTGTTTTTAAGATTCCTCAGCCTCAGTTTTCCTCATCTGTAAAATGGCAATGGTGATGATCCCTCCCTGACAGATCATCCTAGGAATGAAATGGAAGAAGGCACCGAGAGTGTTTGCGCTGCATGTGGCACATAGCAATTGTGCAAAGCAGGAAAGCTGGGATCACTATTATTCAAGAGGGATAGGCGCAAAGCATTGTGGGAGGATGAAGAAGAATCTGACTAACTCTCCCTGGAGGTGGGAGACAGTACAGAGTTGGAGAGCATTTCATAGAAGTCGGGACACTTCAACTGGGCCATAAAGAATGACTAATTCACCAGGTGGCAAAGAGTGCCAAGAGAGAATGATTCAGGCAGAGGGAAAGGGCTGGCAGAACAAGCAAGCCGGGCGAGGTGGAGCTCAAGGGCACTGGGTGGACCAGCTGTCCCACCATTACCCAAGCTCAGCCCTGTCCTGCTCTGCTCTGTTCTCCCCAAAGGGTATTTCATCAATTGGAAGCCCAGCCGAGAGTGGATAATTTGTTCATGACCCAAAAAATATTACTATATGCCAGCAATTGTTCTAAGTTCTGGGGACAGACGAGTAAGGGGGTATAAACCAATGAATGACTTGGGAAAGTACAGAATTTCAGGCCACGGTCAGTGCTATAAACCCAATAAAACAGGATAATGGGGCAGAGAATGGTCCACCGGAGTGGGCCCAGGGCACCTACACTTTCACTTAGGCCTTAATCACAGGAGATGGCAGGTGGGAGGGGACTGTCTCTTTTTTACCGATGAGGAAACAGAAACCCTGAGAGGGGCAGTGATCCATCTAAAGTCTCACAGCCAGTAAGTGCCAGGGGCAGATGGCCTCATTCCATGCAGAAGAGTCAAAATATCCGGGATGAGAGACTAACGGGGGACTGGGGGGGAGCAAGTAGCAAAACAGAATGTATAATAGGATCCTATTTTTATTTTTTAAATGTTTTATTGTTCTCATATTGGGGGGGGGGGGGGTCCAGAGAAATGGACCCAAAACTGTTTATAGTTGTTATTATCTCTTGAGACTGAGACTATGGGGGGCTTTTATTTCCTAAATTAAGTATTTCAGTAATGCTTGAATGTTTTACAACAATGTACATATTACTTTTGAAAGCTGAAAATAGTTTTTTTAAAAGGATCAGAGAACATGGGCACACAATCAAACTCAGAGCCCACCTTAATTGCACAGGTAGAGAGAAAAACACATTTGGAGCGATCGGAACCAGTGCCTGCTTGATTGGAACAAGTGGAAACAAGCCCAGAGGCTGAGGCTGGTGTGTTGGGAAGGATTTTCTGAGCAAATGGGAGTTGCTTTCCCACTGACATCATTGCACTGGAAGTGAAATGTCACTCGCGATGGAAGGCCAGGTTATACTACAGACGGGGGTTTTTTTAGAACAAGTAATGGATGGGACATATTTTCAAGAGAGAATAAGAAATAAAAAGGCAGAAAAACAAAGAGGGAGAGAAAGAGGGGCACGCAGAGAAATAAAGAGGCAGCTTGGGTCTTCACTGGTCTCTCTCTCTCTCTCTCTCTCTCTCTCTCTCTCTCTCTCTCTCTCTCTCAGCATTCTCACCTGTAAAAGGGGTCGGTGGGCTGTACTAGATGATTTTCAAGATCTCTCTTAGCGCCATTATTCTAGGATTAGAAGCAAATGAAAAAAAAAGGATGGAGGTAGAGGAGCAGAAGGGGAGAGGAACGCAGGTGGGCAGAAGCAAATGCTAAGGAGGAATGAGGAGAGGAGGAAACCAGGAGAGAAAGAAAGGCGGACATTCCCCAGAACAGTTGGAGTCTGTTTATCTCGTTGAAAGTGCCGAAGGAAGGACTCTCACATCAAAAATTAACAACAATAAGAGATTCATCCTCAGGCAGCCAATTTCATGTGCCCGCTGGTGGGAGCCAGGGCTGATGCTGGGAGAAGCCGAGGCTAATGTCTGAAGAACAGGGGCCCGCGGGGAGGGAGGATGCTGCCCTGTTCTCGTCTAGGAAGTGGGACAGCTCCTCTCCTCCGGGCCTGAACATGGACAACAATGATTGGCATATTCCTGGCCCTGGGAGATGTCCTGGGGGAAAGACTAGAGAAATGTGCCCAAGGGAGCTACCCCTGCGACATTTCTGCACAGTGCCCAGTGCCTGGGAGGACTCAATCCTGGGACCCATCAGACAAAGAAAAGCCCAGGACAGAAAGTCTTCCAAGGTCCTCTTCTCCAGCCTCCTTCCTGCCTCTAAGCATCCCTTCCCTAACCACCCGGTGCCAAAGGCCTTAGCACAGAATGACACTCAGTCCTCTTCTCCAATCTTTTCATAGTGTCTGAGCCATCCCAGGCCTCAAGGCCCTTGGCCACAAAGACAGTGCCTCCAATGCCTGGTTATACTTAATCCCCATGGGCACACAGTGCGCTCTCCAAACCCATCTGATCACTGGTCAATAGGGTGAACTGGCTCTAATCTCTCTCCCAATAATATCTATTCTGTTGCTTACCATTTCAGTGTAAACATCCTTTTGTTTATACCGCACTGCCCATTTCAAAGTCCTGCCTGAGGGGGCAGAACCTGGCAGTCACCTGCCTCTGCAGAAGTGAGGTGGACACCAACTCTACAGGTGACATCTCCAAATCTGTAATTGACCCCAATGAAGAAGGGAATAGAGACTGCCACTCCACAAGTGACAAACACAGGTGCAAATGCAAGACCATAGGTAACTGTTCACTTAGCATATGGTGAGCCACTTCTGAATACCAGGTTCTTGGCTAAACAATTTATCTGAATGTTTTACCCTTCCCAACAATCCTAAAATTAGAACTAAGTATTCCTAGTTTGCAGGTGAAGAAACTGAGGCTAAGAGAGGTTAAGCAACTTTCAAGGTCATACAAATAAGTAGTAAGGTCACCATCCCAGCCTCTTCCTCAGCTGGTTCATGTGTATAGAGCGCTACTGAGAGTTCAGTCTGTACAATGTACCTGAATACTTCCAGTGACAAGAAACTCACCAACTCCAGAAGGCAACCTCTTCTATCACTGGGTAGATTGAATGATCAAAATAGTCTTTCCTCACATGCATTAGGCAGCCGCCTCCGTCTTTGAAAGTCCCATCCACTGTCCCTGGTCACCTAGAAGGAGTCAGTGAGCTGTAGAAGGCACCTAAACCATGGACTCAGAAAGAGCTGGTTCCATTCCTACCCTACCACCAACTAACCATCTAACCTTCAGCCAAGTCACTCTGCCATCCGGGCCTCGATCACCTTATCTGTACAATACGTATATAAATTGGTACCTCATAAAGCCTTTTGGAGAGAAAAAAAAAAAGTAATATTTGCTAAGGGCTTAGCTCAGTGTCTGGCAAATGGTAAATACTCAAGAACATTATTTTATTCAATTGAATCCCTCTTCCCCAACAGGGATTTGTGAAAAAGAATCTCTCTGTCTTCTCTGAGCCAAACAGTCAGGGAGTCTTTCATTATTCCTTACAGGTCAATTTCAAGTTTGTTTACCAGCCCAGTTGTTCCTTTCTGGACCTGCTCCAGCCTGTTAATGTCCCTCTTAAAATGCAGGACCGAGGGTGGAACAGAAACAATTAGCCAAGATTTGAAGTACAGCCCATATGCAATGTCTCCTGCCATACCTTACTCTTTGAGTCTTTAGATTTTTCTAAGTTCTTCAGAATTACTGGGTGTAACCTAAACTGGCACAAAACTGTAGTGAAGAATATTTGAATCTGATGAACAGGAACTTGCATTTTTATTTGTAATAATGGCTAACATACAAAGTGGTCTCTATGTGCCTGGCATTGTATCAGCACTCGACACACATTTGCTCCATTCACCCCAACAATCCAAGGATCGCCGTTATTACCTTCGCTTTATAATACATAGGTTCAAAGATGTTAAAAGACTTGCGTGTGGCAGAATTAGATTTGAGTCTTCCATACTACCCTACCTCTCATATATGGGATGTTTATAATATGTAAGGACTTTCAGAAATAAAAAGTTGAGTATGACACAAACAGAAGACATAGGCAGGGCAATGTAATAATAATAATAATAAAAAGAAACGCAGTGCCCCATGTGAGACAATACGAACAATTCTTTTCCAGCCAGCCCCCGCCTCAGGAAGAATTAAGTTGCAGTGAGGAGCCGAGTCCTGGGGTGGGGAGCGCTCCTTTACACAGACAGAGCTTTTCTGCCTTAGAAATATTCATACCCTTTGACTCAGCAAAATTTTGCTCCTAGGACATGAGCAGAAATTTGTGACCAAGGGTCTTTGCACAGCATAATTTATAATAGATAAAAATTGAAAATGATATAAATGCCCATCAAAGGAGAGACAGCTAAATGAATACTATTACAGCCTCACACTGGCATAGGCAGTCGTTTATAATTGTGTTTCTAAAGGTTTAATAACAAGAGAAAAATGCTCATGTAGAATCTTCGGGGAAAAAGTGGAAGGAGACTGATTATAACCTTTAGAAGAAGAAAAAATTAGAAGAGATTTACTAACATGTTAACAGTAGGTATCAAGATAATGAAATTTCCAGGCGGGTGTTATATTTTTCCTTGAACCTGGTTGTATTTTTCCAATGTGCATTTATTGCTCTCATTGTCAGAGGAAGTGTTATTTTTTTAAGGGTTGAAAGAATCTGAGGGCGGCCAGCCAGCTTGTGAAGCACAGACTTTGCCACTGGACCGTCTCCATCTGTGCAGCAGCAATTACTGCTCTGTCGCCATCAGATCACCTTAATCCTATTGATTGAAATGCCAAAGCAATGCTATTAATTTACTACTTACTCGGAGCACAGCGGGATGACTCCTCCAGGTGGGAGAGGGGGTGGTCCTTGAAGATTCTAGCACAAAGCACAGAGAAGCCTCTAAGAAGTTCATAGACTCAGCCCCCATCATGCAGCCTAGATCAATCAATTCTCTCTCAATCAATAAAAATCACATTGAACATTTACGATTTGCCAGGCACCGACGTAAGCACTGCAAAAGAATGGTTTATTCTTGACTGCAACCCTATGAGCCGCAGCTACCCTTGTCCCCATTTAACAGATGCAGAAACAAAGACAGGCAGGGTCAGTAACTTGTCCAAGGCCTCACAGCTGGTCAACGGCAGAGGCTGGATTTGATGGGAGTCCATGCCCCTGTTTCAGTCTAGAAATGTTTTTAATTGTGTAGTGTCTTATACTTTCTCCAACAAGATTTCAAATAGTAATTTTTAAGTTAGAACAGAGGTGTCTACACTCAACGGATGTAGAAACTGGTGCTTTAAGGATAGTAAAGGACTTGCTCAAGGTCACAAAAGACAGGATCAGAACAGGCAGAAGTGGACTCCCGTGCCTCTGTGACATGCAACAAGAAGCAGGAGGCCATGGAATTTGGGGCCCTGCTTTGGTCCCCCTGTGAGCTACAAAGAGGTGGCTCTGCCGGAGAATCCTGAGGTGTGGGGGAGAAAGGAAAGAAACCACAGAAGGGAAAGAAAGACTGAGCAGTAACCCCTGTGGTCCTTTTGCCCCCCTTCATCCTGAAACCAGGAAGGGGCATTGGCCACAGCTCCTTATCCTTCCCTCACCATCCATCTACCTTCCTTTCATCTCATTAAGTCCCACGGGTTTCACTCACCCGTCCTCTCCTACATTCTCCTCTGTAAATACTCCTTGCAGAAGCTTATACTAAACCACAGAGCAGCAGGAACTTACAACAATGCATGTTCAAGTTGAGTGAGCTGTTCTAGCACATTTGAACAGCTGCTCCAAACCTTATGCCAAATTCTACCTCATTTAGATTCGTGTATCCACTCCGCCACCCAAGCACCTTGATTAGGCATTTAACCTCTCCAGGCATCAGTTTCCTCATCTGAAAAATAGACAAAACAATGGTACCTACTTCAAAGCTCGGTGCATGGCACCTAGAGATCAATCATTGGTAGCGATTGCTATTATTGCTAGTTCATCTCTAAGTCTATTTCCTCATCTATAAAATTAAGAGGATCATCCCCACTGACATTGCAATCATAATTCAGTCATTCATTTATAGCAGGTGCTCAATAAATGTCTTTTTTTTTAATGCACACGATGATCAGGTCCCATAATTCTAATACTCTTCTCCCTACTTCTTCCCCACGACTTTGGAACCTGCTGAGTGAGACAAAGGAGTTTCACCCCACTGAGCAGAGCTGCAGCTCTCCGTCTTGAGGACTCAGGGAATCAAAAGAGGGCCAGGCTATTTAGAGCTTGATTAGAGCCCCAAGCTTCCGTAAATTCTGTATTTACATGCAAATACCCACTTCAGCTAAACCCTCTCAGCTCACAGTTAAGTGTTCTCTTTCTGAAGATTTGTCACTCCGTTTACTTATTTTTTATATTGATTTTAGAGAGAGGCAGGGAGGGAGTCAGAGAGAGAGAGAAACACTGATGTGAGAGAGAAATGTCAGTAGGTTGCCTCCTGTATGCACCCCAACCAGAAATCAAACCTGCAGCCTGGGTATGTGCCCTGACTGGGAATCAAACGTGCAACCTTTGTTGTTTGATTCCCAGTGTACAGGATGATGCTCCCACCGACTGAGCTGCCCAACCAGGGCTAGTCAGTCAGTTTATTAAAGGCAGCTTCAGATTTTAATACAAGTGGCTCTTTCTACAATCTAAAACCATTTTCCTCAGTGCCCAGTGAGGATGATTTATTTTCTCAGCATTCTCCTTTGAATCAGTCTCTTGGATCCTTGAAGACCACATACATGCTCTTTACTTTATGAAAACATGTTTTCTCTGGGATAAACAGCCCATTTTGCTGATGCATTTCCTATGGGTTCATTGCAACCTGGCTTATTTTTCACTGTAGGTTTGAACTAGTATAGACTTGGGAGGGGAAAAGATATGTGTTTTTTAATAGGGTCTGGATTCAAGCACTTACTTGTCTTCACATAGGTTTTTCTCTATTAGTTTGGGAGCTCGTGGAAAGCAAGGGTTATGACATATTCTATTACTGATACAGTTAAGAGAGAAGTCTGTGGGGTCAGGGGTAACTAGATACATTACTTAACCTCTATGACCCTCAGTTTCTTCATCAGTAAAATGGGAATAATGATACCCAACCCATAGGATTACATTCAGGATTAACTATTGCAGATAAAGCTCTTAGTGTAATGCCTGGTACTGTGTAACCACTCAATGAGGGCTAGCTGGTTTTATTTTATCATTTATATTCTGTTCAATCACCTAATTTGATCTCTGACATACAGTAGGCACCCATGATTATTCTGGATAAATAAGTAAATAAATGAAGTAATTCATTAATACTATCTCCAGTGAAATGAGGATTGTCTCAACATGCCTAGTGAATGGAAATAAACTCTTTTTCTGAGAATAAAAAGAGCTTATTTCCACAGCATCTGTAAAAGCACTATGAGCTTTTGCCATTCAAACAACACCTGCAAGGTGCTGGCCAGGTATCTCAATTGGTTAGAACATCATCCCAATATGCCAAGGGTGTGGGTTATATCCCCAGTCAGGGCACATACAAGAATCAACCAAGGAATGAATAAATAAGTGGAACAACAAATTGATGTTTCTCTCCTTTAAAAAAAAAAAAAGGCCTACAATTAGTAAAGGCAGGTTGTATTTTAAAGATGAGTGAACTGAGATGGAGAAAAATAAAATGAAAGGCAAACTGACTGCAGAGAAATTCTGAGAGACGATTTAATAAATAATCAAGAAGGGTTCACTCTCCCCCTTCCAGTCATTTGGGAATGACTTGAAGATACTGTAGTCAAGCAGAAGATGCCCCAGAGCAGATCTGGAGACCCTGGTCACATTCTGGCCCTGCCATCCGAGACCCTGAGCAGGTCTCTTAAACTTTCAGGTGAGCCTCAGTGTCAGCACCTGCCCATGGAGATGCTGCCATGGGGATGGTATGAGGATCAAATGCAGTGATGGATTTGGAAGTGCCATATACACTGAAGGCTTCATCGGTGTGCACATGATCATAGCATTGTTCTCAGCCCATAGCTTCCAGTTCCCGGAGCCCCTGAACTCTCACTTGCAGCTCTGAAGAGCCATGTAAACGTTTCTATTGTGAACTAGTGCAGCTCCTCAGAGGGACTTTGTAAATCACTAGCACTTGGAAGAGTCAATAGAGCACAGTGGTTAATAGTGAGGGCTTTAGAGACCAGCTGCCCGGGGAGCTCTGCCATTCACAAGCTGTATGACCTCAGCTAAACCTCTAAAAACGCTCGTGTCGCCGTCCTCACCTGTAATGTGGAGGCAACAATGTCATCTTCATAGGAATGTTGGGAAGATTAAATGCAGTGACATATCTAAAGTACCCAGCACACAGTTAGTATTAAGGGAATGGCAGCTATTGCTATCATTAGCTAATATCATGTCCGTATCTGCTTTCATCCTATTATTACTTCTCCTCAATATTTATACTCCCAAGTCTCTGCAACCTCAAATAACCAATCCCTGCTGATTAATGCAATCTTTTTTCCCCAAACTTTTTGTCCAGAAGCCCTAAGCTCCATTCTCTGTAAAGAGGTACTTTCCCAGTGAGATTTATCTGATTAAAAAGGCGGCGGCATTGAAGGTAATGAGAGCCATTTGCTCTCCTGTCCAGCTCGTGGGATGCATGCTGATGACGCGGGGCCTGCTGAGAGCTTTGACTCCAGCAGAGTAACCCCCACAGGCCTACTCTTCAGCATCCAAGCCTCTGAAGAATCGAGCTGGACTCCTCACATTGTAACTCAGGGGTGGAGAACATCCGGCCTATAAGGCCCACTAAAATCATTTGGTCTGGCCCTGCCAAGGCATTAGGGGTGAGTTAATTAAATGTTTGGCCAAATACAGCAGGCTAATTTTTAAGTTGATAATTTTGTATGGCCCTCGAATGATGTCATAAATATCTAAATAGCCCTTGGCAGAAAAAAAGATTCCCCACCCCTGTTCTCATCTGGGGCCTTCTTGATGTCCACAGGCTTAAGCCAAGAGAGTCAGAGGCACCGAAAAATGTCCCCAAGTGAGACATATAGGGATGGCCAGGGCCAAGTGAGATGGTCATTATAGAATTATAACTAGCAACCTAGATGGGGAGAAGTGTAAGGTTTATGTGCAAACACAGGTTTGACCTGGCCCGCTAGCCTGAGTCATTCTGTGAGAGGCTATGGATGCTCCTAAAAGAAAAGGGATGGCTTCATTTCTTGTGTTCCTGCCTTGGATTTTCCCAGAGGACATCAGGTATTTCCCCCAGGGACTGGTGAAAGGGGCAGAATGTGGGGCTCTTTACCCAAGTCAAATCACATCACTGATGCCAAGCCCCTGCATGGCTAAGTTCAACCTCCTCTGGAATACAAGGTGTATGTCACCCATTTAACAAATACTTATTGATCCCTGAGCATGTGCCAGGCTCGTGCTTCATGAAAACCATATTTATTAAGAGCCTGGAAAGAAGCTTGCAAAAATCATTCTTTCGGGGTCTTGTCTACATGACACCTGATCACCTCAATGCCAAGGGGAAGGAAGGTCAGAGAGCTGACTGCTGAGCCAAGGACTGCCACGATTCCAGCCTTGAAACACGCACACAGGAAAAGGAGACGTGAGAAAAGAGAAAACATCGACATGACTTATCCAAAGCCATATGGTATGCCAGAGCTACCTCAAGACACACACCTTCAGTCTCAATTTTATTGTAAAATGGGGACAGACGTCCCTACCTCTCCTGCTGTTTGGCAGGACAAAGTGATAAGATATGTAATGGTGTTTTTTGCCACCAAACAAGAAAATAAAAGCGAAGCTTTTGGAAATAACATGAGAGGCTGTGAGAAGTAGAAACTCCCTCTCCAGATGAACACATGGGATTATCTATAGTAAATTCTACCCTCCATGACTGGGTTTGAGGGTCTATGATTTTGTAGCAGAACTGGGGTGAGGCAAGTGAACCAGGGCACAGCATTTAAGGTGGCATTCCTTCTCGGGGCCCTGCGAGTGCAGAGCTGCCACTTACACAACCCTGAGAGCGAGAGCCTCCTTAATTTTTGCTAGGCACCTCATTCTCCTCACCCTGCTGCTGGTCCTGCTATGTGGGGAACAGCAACTAAGGCAGGAGAGTTAGGGGGTGGAAAGCTAGCCAGAGGGGCAACTGGAAGGAGTGATAAGGAGTGTGAGAGATCCCTGGAGAATCACACTTCCCTGGGGGCAAGGGAAGAACCAGATGCAAAGATCCAAGATTTTATTTTACCAAGCATGTGATTTTTACCCAGGTAAAAGTTCTTTATAGGAGGCAGAGAGAGCTGTGGGAGGTGGGAGGCGAGTGAGGAAGCGGGGAGGATGTCTTGGTCCCTGGGAGAATTGGGCTCAGAGCATGACAACTGTGACATTCCCAGGGGTGCTTAGCAGATCATGGAATGAGAGTAATAAAATGTCAGGCACTCCCACATCAGCCTAAGCCCCTTCCTGCAATCAGATAAAATCCAAATTGCACAGCTGGCCCAGGGAAGCCAGATGTTGACCTAAGGATGCAACTACTTCCAACCCTACAGGAAAAGCTGAGGGCACCCAGCAGGGATTGTGCTGCCCCAAACCCAAAAGTTGCTGGGTGTCAGAGCCAGGAACAGGACGCTGGTTCGGTCCGTGAGTGCTAGCTTCACTCAGCCCCACCCACCCCGGGAGCCTAGGTCACTGAGCCTTCCTACCACCTTGCCCCAGGACAGCCCATGGGCAGAAGCAAGCTTTCTCTCTCAAATACACAACAGGAACATTGCCAAATGTTGGGTCTTTCTAAACATGCACAAAGATTTATTAATAAAACTCGGGAAAATTAGCTGATCTGTCCCCGCCTCCCTCCTCTGAACCACCATGGCAGTCCAATTATGCCCCTGAGGCTGGGTGGCAACTTCTTATAATTGTTTCTGTACCTCATCTATTCTACCTGCTGGACTATACACAATTAGAGGGCAGAGGCTATTCATCAACAAATGATGATTGATTGCCGCTGCACTCCAGGCACAGAACAAGACAGACTCAAACTCTGCCCACATGGAGGCAGAGACATACTTACCTGTGTCTCCCCCGTGGTGCCTCATGCGTGCAGTGGGTGCTTAATCCCTCAGAAGGATCAGAGGCTTTTTGAGCAAGAGGGCCCGTAGAAATGAGACAAGCCTCCTCTCTGCAATGCAGTCCCTTGGCAGACAGTGGCGACCATCCTGCTACCCTTCCCTGCTGGGTTAGACCCCAGGACCCTTCTCTGGGCAGCCACTGCCAGAATGGAGTGGGCACGCAAGGTAAAACTGACCCCTGCACCTGACCTAATCCTGAACTGCCATTTCACAGAAGAAGAAACTGAGGACCATCAGGGAAAAAGAATTAGCCCAAGACCATACAGAAAGCTAGTAATAGAGCCACGACTACTCCTGGGTTTCTCAGCCCCCACTTTAATGTGTTCTGCTCTATTCCACAGTGACCTTCATAACTGTGTATTGAGTAAAGGCCCATGGAAACACATGGCTGACCTTCAAATGACCTTGACTAGTTGACCAGGTAATTTCTGCACAAAATAAGCACCAGTTCATTGGACTACCTCTCTGCCGAAGCACAGGAAACAGACATTCTAGCACAAGTCAGAGGGCAAGTTGCATGCAAGGTGCCTTTGAGGTGTCTTTGGAGGGCCCATTTCCCAAGCTTGGCCAGGCCACAATTCACTTTAACCAGAAACAACTAAGAAATTGGATGGATTATTTTTACTGCAAAGGGATTAAGGAGGTATAATCTTCCCTGAACTTTCAGACCCATGGTAAGCCAGAGAACTGGGTTCGAGCCCTACTACTTCCATCCCCACAGACTCAGCGTTCCATCCTCACCTCTTATCCTCTCTCTTTCTCTCTCTCTCTGTCTGTCTTCCCCCTCTCTTTCTTACCTTCTCTCCCTACTTTCCTCTCTCATACACACACTAAAGTTTCCATTCTCCAAGCCCTCTCTCACCTCTAGACTTTACACGTGCTGTGTTCCTTCTACCCAAAACACTCTTCCTCCCTATTTCTTCCAGGCCAACTTCATTCCCAACCTTTAAGTTTTACTGTAAAAAGCCACTTTTTCCACATGCCTCTTGGAAACCCCCACACTTCCACCAAGTGCAGTTGGGTGCCTGACCTCTGTACTCACCGCCATATCTCAAACACCTCCACTTTCTCACTTGCCTCTTCCTCTCCCCACCCCCATCTCCCTTCCCTTCTAAGTTGGCACCTCCAGCTTCCTCCCCAGCCCTACCTGTCCCTCCCTTGGTTACCCTCAGCCTCTTACACTCTGTCTTCTCCCTCGCCTTGCCTTTCCTCTCCTTTCCCACCCCTGAGCTCCTCACTTCTCTGCCCATGGTGAACTGCAGAGATGGAATCTGATGGAGGGACCCTCTCTGCTAACCCAGGTGGTTCTTGGGGGTATGGTGCCATGCAGGGTGTGATTGAAACTGTTTTTCCCCAGTACCATTGCTACCCCCAGCTCATTTGAAATTCAGATTGACAGCTCCATATTGATTCCCTATTTCCAACTGATGTTGCAACTGAAGAATGAGAATCTAAGCATTGATCTGGCCTTTCTTCCAACAAATCCCTGAAAAATGAGTTGGTCCACTGGGGAGAAATCTTGAGACTGGATGTGGAAGAACCAAGACACTAACACGCTTACATTCCCACAAAGGAGTTCTGACAAATTCAAATCCCAAGATCAGATGTGTAAAAAAGAAAGAATACTGTAGACTAATAAAATGATGATTTAGGGCCAGTAGGACTCTTAGAGATTATTCTAACCCCCTCATTTTATAGCTTGGGAAACTGAAAGCAAAAGGGGGAGTGACTCACAGGAGTTCACACAGGAAGTCCTTGCTGGACTGGTGTGGCTCAATTGGTTGAGCATCATTCCATGCACCAAAAGGTCACCAGTTCATTTCCAGGTCAGAGCACATGCCTGGTTCCGAGCTTGATCCCCAGTAGAGGGCATGCAAGAGGCAGCTGATACATGTTTCTCTCTCTCATCAATAAAAACATTATTTTTTTTTTAAATCGGAGGTCCTTTAAGTACCTAAGCTCCTGGGGTGATAAATCCCCTAACTGAATGGTGATAGATAGTTTACCTCCATCCAGTCAGCCACCATCATAAGCCTCTCTGCAAGGGGCAGAACACTGGGTCCCAGAAGACCTCACTGTCTTTCTGGAAATTACTATTAATCAAATCTGTCTAAACTAAGTCTGATTCACTACATTGCATTGCAGTAATCCCTGAAACAATTTGCAGCACTTCCAAATACTTGTACAGGGTCAGCAGATCCTAACAATCACATGTTTCATGGCTCAGCTCCATCCCCAGCTTCTCTGTCCAATAGCTGAGTCTGTCAGCAGATGTTTGCTTTCAGCACAGGTAGTGGTTCCAACTGTGCAGCAAGGGCCCGTTAATGCCTGTTTACTCTGCACAGGTGCACAGAGCACAGGTTTACTATAGGGGCCTTGACTAATTCTGTGCACAGTATCTAAATACAGACAAAAAGGTGCAATGATTGTCAAGTGGAGGGGTATGACTATTTTGACATTAAAATGGAGCCTTTGTAATTCACAAAGAATTGGGGACATTTTGGATGGGGCAGTAAGAGATGGGGGAGGATTTTAGTTGGTTCACACACAGTATCGGTGAATTATTACTGAACCAGTTCTCTTTCAGTTCTTCTCATTATCTCAAGGAGAAAGTCTCAGTTATGTGTTAATACATCTCTAACGCCTTTCCAACACTCATGGTCTCCCTGTGGGACTTAGGGTAGTCCTGTTGGCAATCAACAGCGTTTACATCAAATTTTAAACTTCTCCTTTTGTTTTCATTGTATTCACTACCATGGTTATTTCTATTATGCCAAGTAATACTAGTTGTTCATTTTTGAGTGGTGTAATATAAAACCCCTTTTTTACAATGGTAGGTTTAAAAGAAACAGACAATTTAGAAACCACTGGTACATGATACTTCAGGGTATGGACTAGAGAACCCCAAAGTTTCAAAGACTTCTGTCAATCACTTGGCAAAACAGTCTCATTTGGTAATTCACAGCAATTTCTCCTCCATTTTTAGGTGTGTATATAGGGTTGCTGGAAGTCAGACACATGTTTTGATTTTCTTGGATGTAACAGAATATAACAAGCTTCAAAACAAATAGTAATAATAGTGGCTACCATGATTTATCCTCTTCACCATTTATAAAAGGCTTTCCCGTACATGTAGCATTGGATGAGTCAACACTTGAAAATCTGTGCTCTAATTCCTTCTCTCATTAAAGTGCTGTGTGACCTGAGGCCAGTTACCTAACTTCTCAGAGTCTCTGTCTCGTTCAGCTCGCCCCGCCAGGGTTTTTAGTGAGTCAGTACCAGGTGACCAGGCTGCAAGTACCTTGCAGACACTCAAGCTCAGGTAACCAGAGGACTCTTCAGCGCTGGGGAGGATTCAGGTATTAAATGGCACATTTTGCTAATAGCAAATGGTGAGTGATAATTTGGGGTGGATTCATTCTCTCACTGTGCCACCTAATAGGATTCAGGCTTACGAAAGAGGCCTAAGGGCCACGAGATCGCCTGTGCTCTAGTAACTGCTGGGAGGGCGTACTATGTTCTCAAATCTTATTATCTGAGAGGAGGGGCTGGACAGAGAACAGGAGCTTATGAAAGCTTCATCACTGCCACTCCTGGAGAGGTTCTAGAAGTGAATTATAGCCGCAGAAAAGTCGTAAATCAACAGCTGCCTGCTTGCGGTCCCCTTTGCTCACACCAGAACCGCAGAGCGGCTGTGAGTCTGGTGAGTCTGGTGCTGAATGGAGAAGAGGCTGGGAATGTGGTACTTCCTACCTGTGGGCCATGGAAGGTACCTGGCAGGACTTCCCAGCCACATGGGGTCCGTGGTGCAGCTGAAAGCAGTGGGACCCAAAGAAGTCCCCAGACTAGTTCTGAACTACTTCAAACACACACACACACAATCACACACACAGCAAGTCAAGAGCAAGACAATAAATATACTGAATGTCTGCTCTGTTCCAAGAACTAGGTGCTGTTGTTTTTTAGCTGTGCTACCTCAGTTACTCCTTGTGTAAAACTAAAATGACATATGAGGCAATGGAAGTTCAGAGAGGTTAAGTAACTTCCCCAGGATCACACAGCTAGTATGAGACATCATTGATTCCAAATCACCCGTGCTTTTCACTCTTTTTTGCACTATTCTATTTTACATCTCACAATGCATTTGAGAAGCACACACATGCAATATACACACCACATACATACATCCACAAAGGCATCTTATACATTCATATCCTATACTCCATGTACACATGCCCACACTAAATGTCACACTGAACAGCATACTTCACCATGATCCCAGGTATTCACATTTTTGCACATACAAATCTATGTAACAGGATCCACTATCCACCCACAAACACCCCCATGCACACTCTACTCCCCACACATCCATCCTCACCCACACAGCTGTACATATAATATGCATACACATCACACCTGAAAACCCATCCGCTTCACACAAAGTCACAAACATCCAGTCACACACATGAAAACAGTAAAACGCATTTGTCCTGTCAATCAAAACTAGCTCTTCAGTCTATGAATAAGGGACCTCCAGATTATTAAGCATGAGTGTCTGCATCATCCTGGAATGCCTTCTGAATCTTCAAAGGAATACCAGGCATTGCTTTCAGTATTTTTTGATTAGTGGGTATAATAGTCTAATCATTTTAAAATTATTGATCCACGTATGCATATTTACGAATATACTACTCGCCAGGATATTTGATTAAAGTAGCAAATTATTCAGTCACTCATTTACTGTGCAATTACTGAGCACCAATTATGTTTTTGAAACATCATCGTGGACACAGTAGGAGATTAAAAGAACAAACAAACAATAAATAAAAACACCATGACTCGTGGTCTTAAGATACAAACACAAGTAACTATACTTCGAGGTAGCATGGCCAGGACCTGCTGAGCGAGGGGTGTGTAAGGAGAGGGGGCCAATGAGATAAGATGGCTGGGACACTTCCACGCCTAGAGGATGGGGAGATATTGGGGCCTCCAGGGACGCTGTGGTCTGGAGAAGCAAGTTTAGGAAGAAAGCTGTGGCATTCAGGGTGGGAAAGGAACCGGAGGCCCAAACAGGACATCTAGATGGACACGCCCTGCAGGTGTCTGCAGATAAGGAAAAGGGGCTCCAGCGAGAAGCTGGCATGGAGACATCGATGTGAGAGTCCTCTGTAAGAGGTGATCACTGAAACAGGATTGATGAGGTCAGAAAAGGGGCCAGGGTACGAACAAGAGGGGTGGAGAGCAAATCTTCAGGGAGCTGATGTCCTAGTTGGCAACACACAGGCGCACATCTCTATACCTACACTCCCTCCAAGGTACCAGCCCCTTGGCACACACGACAGGGTGCCTAGCTCAGGGTCTCCTGGTGGCATTTCGGGACAAATGGTTATCCTCCAACCATTTTTGACTCCTCTAGAAATCTGCGCACCTTTGATTGAGAGCGGCAGGTGGAGGGCCACTGTCCTTAGACCTCAGTAACTCTTGCTACGGTATGAATGAGCCTAAAAGCACTTTGTTGAGTGGGAATGGGGGGTCGGTCACTTCCACCAGCTGTGCCTCCATGTTCCCAACAGACTTTCTAAGTGTGTGTTTCATGAGATACTAGTCCCATAAGTATAGCATCTAAGCTAGTTAAAGGCTCTGAGAAGACCTCGGGTAAAGATGCCTGGTTAAATTTGTGTTCCCAAATGCACTAGACTTGGGCAACTTTCCTTTTTGTTCAATTAGTGACCGATTCTGAAGAGAAACTTTGGGGAAATCTGGGACTACTTGATCTCTAAGATTCTTTCGCTGTTCCATGGACCCATGGGGCGGGGGGGTGGGGAGGGAGCAGGGTGCAGGCACCCAAAACACAGGGCTGGGCCTAGTGGGAGGTTAGCCCTTCAATCTCCTCTCCCCTCTCCCCGGGAGACCTGCAGCCAAGTGTGATTGCTCTAATCCCCAGGCCTGCAGCCTTAGAAGAGGCAGCAGCATCTCAGCAGCGGTCAGACACTCGGCTGCCTGCCAGGATCCCACGCCGGCTGATATTTGGGCTGGATAAACAATTTAGCCTGGGCCTTCCCTCATTAAGGACCCGGACCTGTATTACCTATTTCTCGGGTCTACAAGGGCTGGGCCAAGCTGGGATCTGACCGCGCATGAGAAAGGGCCATCGTTAACCCTCTGCTCTCCTCTCTCCTTTTTTAGCCTTGCTGCTTCTAAGGAGGCTGATGCCGCCCGCTCCGCGCCCAAGCCCATGTCTCCCTCGGACTTCCTGGATAAGCTCATGGGGAGAACCTCTGGATATGATGCCAGGATCAGGCCCAATTTTAAAGGTAGAGAAAACTTTCCTTCCAGATCCCCAGGCACCTGTTTTCCTAGATTCAGAAGCAAGCAGCATGGGATTGGATGGTACATACATGGCAGGAGCCCAGGCCTCCCCTCTGCCCTAGCCCGATGCTATTAATCAGTTCGGACTGCTCCCCCACCATGCCCACACAAACCACACTCAGACTTAACAGCCCTCTGGCTGCCAGGAGTCTGTGTATGAGTTGAAACCTACTTGCTACCTCTGGTATAATAGATAGATAGGTAAATGTGGCATGTAAAGAAACGGGGTCAAGTTTGGTTCAGGCACAAACTCACTCTCTGAACTCAGATAACCCTCTTCCTCTCTCTGGGCCTCAGTTTCCTCATCTCTGCAGTGATGAAGCTGTCTATCTGTGGGAGCTCTGGGACTCCCACCATGTCCCCCCAAAGGGAGGAGCAGAGAGCACAATGAACAAGACCACTCTGCTTCTCCTCGAGTGGTCCACTTCTACTTGTTTTACATAAGAGGCTTCCAACTGAAATTCACCTCCTGGAAAGGTCCCAGGGATTAACAAATAATTTTTGAAACTTCCTAGTCTAAACCAGAGTCACAATTTCATATGCCTACAGGAATTAGGTAGGTAATTTCAATGAGTGAGGGGAGCCAGGAGTAAGGCAATAGGGGGTGGTAGAGACTATGGAGAAATAGAGGTGCAGGCCCTCTAAAGGGGACAGCCTCTCCTTAGCCCCAGCCCACAGTTACCCAACAGGAATGTGGGCCCCGTGTTGCCAGGTCACCCAGTATTCCGAGAAGAGCCAGAAATGAAGATTTATGCAAAGTTTCTTGATTCCTAAAATATGTACATTCAAACAGAACATGTTTGTTGAGAGCCAAACATGCCTTGTGGGTAGCCAGTTTACAAACCCTCCCCGCAGTGACCTGAGGGGTTTCTTTTAGCTCTCACAGTCCTGGGAGATCTCAACAAGAGGGAGTCGGTTCCTTTGGTGCCTTAGGAAGCTGTCTCCACCTCACACTGCCGGGAACCAATTCCAGCATGTAATAATTACAAGAGTTTCACCAAAAGGTTGGTGAAACTTGGGTGGCTCAACAAGGGTGAGCCACATATGTAATTTACCTGTTGGGAATGACTAAATGGCACTTCCCCCAAACCTGAATAGGATAATCACTTGCTGCCAGACAGCTCAGGGCATTTTATTGCCTCCTGTTGGCCAAACACCTGAACAGCTGTAGGCTATTCCCCAAACTGACAATGCTTCTGTACCCTTTGAAACCTTACCCTTTGAAGTGTATATTTCCACCTTGCCTTAGGACAAATTGTGTTAAATAAATAGCACAGGATCCTTAGGCAAAAAGGAATCTTTAGCTCCTTTTAGCTGAAGATCCTCTGACCCCCCAATGCTTTTCAAAATTATCTTTCGTCTTTGGACTCCTTCTTGAATCTACACATCAGCCCCTTTCTCCAGATTGCTGAACCCTTTGTAAGGCTGGGAAAAGAACCCCAGCATCACACTGCTGAGCAGAACCCTGCAGGTGCAGTCCTAGGACCTCCCGGGAGCCTGTGCTCACGAACCTTCCTCCCAGCACCCCTGCAAAAATCTTATTTCAAGCACCCACTGTCAGCCTCCTCATCAATTTTGATTCCAGATGCCCTTCCTCACTTCTCCTTTTAGCACAAGTCCAAAACCAAACAAGGGAGGTGACAGCTGGTACAGCTTCCTAGTATTTGCTCACTTTACCCCCATTCTCAGTGCTCTGCAGGTAGAAAACTGTCTGAGAGACGCACTGAGGTTTGTTGGGGCCCACCTCCACCCTGCTTATCTCGAGGCTCCTTCACTCCCCTGGCACTTTATTCCCAGGGCCACACCTTCCAGCACTGTTAGCATAACCTTGGTCCCCTCAAGGGCAGGTAAGTCAGGACCAAGGCTGCTGTCATACATAGCACTGGGTCCAAGCCCTTCACCAGAGTCTCAATCTCAAACACCCAGAGGAACTAGGCAGATATGGCACATGAGTGAGGCAGGAGGAACATGAGGAAAGAAAACTAGAGAACACAGGGCTAGTCTCAGGGCACCTATTTCTCAGCTCTGGCAGTAACTGCCTAGTAGAAACACAGGCCCTGTGCTGCTGGCCCTCCAAGACTTGAGTCTGGAGTTTTGTGAAATCTTTGAGGTTGGCAGCTAAGTCAAAAATTTTAGAAACGCCGTTGTCCAAACCAAACACATTGAAGAACTGACCATCAGGTTGTGTCCAGTTTTCAGGAATTCCGATCCACTATGCCCCCTAGTGGACACTCTCAGAACTCCATACTGAGTGCCGTGGTTTTGCTCTCCTTTGTTGCATGTGCATGCATCCCGGGTTCAGGTGTTAGCTATCCTTTGTGCATACCATTGTACCTGGCACATAAAAGGCCCTCAATAAACATTTTGTGAATGAATGAATGAATGAATGAATGAATGAATGAGCCAACCAACAAATGTGCTAAGGCTTAGAGCAGTTAAATGACTCCTGAGCCATGCTGTCAAGGCTGTAGGGACTTTAACCCAGCTAGCTACTCTGACTCAGTTCTTTATCTAATGCTAGTCATTTTTTCTTTTATTTACTAGCTTACTTACTTAGCAGTGAACATCTTTAAGAAATAAAATTTCACCCAGACTATAAAACCATTGAATCAGGGCCCATCCTCTCCCCACTCTGAAAGCCTTCCTCCAAACACTTGGGCCCAAGAATCTACAGATCTAGATCATCTTCGTCTCCTGACCCTGTGTCATCTCTAGCCCCTTCAGGCCCCTCCGAGTAGGGCTCTGAGCAAGGTGCAGCTTCCCGGAACCCAGGCTGGAGCTGGAAACAAGGTTTCTCTCTCTCCCTGGTGTTGAGGGCTGAAACACTGGCATGAGGAGGGGACCTCCAGCCCCTGACCCCCATGGTCCCTTCATACTTCCACCCAGACACCAGTAAGATTCCCCAAAGCCCCACACAAACTACAGAGCTCCTGAGAAGGCCTCTGTGACCCAACACACTAGGAAGAGGCCTGCATTGTTTGAAAACCCAGTGATTAACCACTCCGCAGTTTTCTTCAAGCACCAGAAATGTTGCCTGCTCCTGGCTCTCCTGAAGACAGGGAAGACCGGGAACAGCAGGCTCGGCCTGCAGAACACAGTGGCAGTGCAAATTGTAATAGGAAGTAACAGAGCGGGAATATTGGGTTCTAGAATGCCCGCTACTTACCTGATGCGTGTGACCCAGAGTGAGTCACTTGCCAGGCCTCTGTTTCCACATCTGTGAAATGATCCAGCAGCCGAGGCCCCTCCGGCTCTGATAGTCTGCATCTCCTCCAAGACTCTGTGTCGGACAATGGTTCCCAGGATCAGGGGCACAGCCGATGCAAACACATACACAAAAGCAAAATTAAACTTTAATATTTAATGAAATATATACATTATCCTGCTGCCAAAGGCAGCCAGATTGTAATTTTCTTGAGGATAATTTCATTTCAGATGTATGTCAATGACTCTCACCTCCCCATGGGGTCCTCTGGGCAGGCACCCTCTCGCACACATAAATCAGGACCTACTTTATAGGGGAATCACAGCACCAGGCACTGCATGGGGCTGGGTGGGAAGTCTGTGCACGTGATTCAAGGCACAGGCAGTAACTCTTTAGGGCATCTTAATGGTATGAGGCTAAATGAAAGAAAAACCTGGGTCTGAGTCTAAATGAGAAAGAAAAAAAATATCTAATGGGCCTTTGTTTAGGTGGAAGTGACAAGGAGGCAGATGTCTACTCAGCATAAGAGACATTTTTTAGCAGACAGAGCTATCACCACAGAATGGACCACTCAAGACAAAATGAGTTCCCACTACTGGAGGTGTTCAAGCACTGAGCTTTGAGAGGGTGGCTGGTATAGCAGGTTCCTAAACCTGGCTGTGCATGAGAGTCACCCAGGGAGCTCATTACAATACAGATTCTGGGCTGATCTCCAGAGATTTGGCTTCACTGGGCCTGGGGTTGGGCTGAAGAATCTGCAGTTTAACTAGTTCTCCTGGTGATGCTACCTCCAACAGCCCTGCCTGCACGTCAGTTCGGGTGATCTTTAAGAAACCTCCCAGCCCTGAAATCTTATAACCTTGTAAGTTGAATGACTAGCTTCCATAGGGAATTCCAAACCACTGGAGCACAGAGTGACTACCCAGATAAGGAGCTACTCTCCCAGATTGATGGGAAACTGCAAACCAGAACAAGAAGGGGTGGGCCTGAGGTGAAACAGCCAATGAGCACTGGAGCTGTGTCCAAAACCCAGGGATCCTCACACTCCCCTGGAGGAAAAACCTGGATTCTCACCACAAGAATGAGTCCCACCCTCTACACTAAGACTTCTGAAAAGAGGGAAATCTTGGCTGAGCTTGGGTGAAATGCTTGGGCTACTTTTTCAAGGGTGACAGAGAGGACATGGTAACAGGACACAAGGATATCTGCTTCCTTCTTTCCACAATCAGAAACTTGGGTTCAAGTCTTGGCTCTACCACTTGCTGGCTAAATCAACCCAAGTGAGTTGCTAAGATTCTCTGTGCTCCACCTGAACAGCAGGGACCGTTAAGTTTGCCTTGCCTACCGCAGGCCCTCATGGGGAGCAACAAGAAAGTGGACCTGAAAATTTCACAAATTGCACATTGCAGTCTAAGTCTTACCCACCTTCAAAGTCAGCTCAAGGTCATCATCTTCATGAGTTCTTCCCTAATACCGCAGTCTCCAGAACTTCTCTTGTACCTGGGATCCTACTGCTTATGTCACTCTTACCCACCGTCTCACATTTCTTTCTGTTTATTTAGGTTGGCCCTCTTGTCAGCTCATGTGGATGCCCAGTGCTTAAAATCCTGGATTCTGCCACTATATGACCTTGAGCATTCCATTTCCTTTTTCTAACCTCATTTTTACAAGAACAGCCTTTAAGACCATTCGCTTTGGAATTAGACAAATCTGAATTCAAACTCTGATTTGTCCATTTACTAACTGTATGGCTCAAGACAAATAACCTCTCTGAGCCTCTGTTTACTCATCTGTAAAATGGAGATAATAACCATGCCTCCTCGTGGAGTTACAGAGAGGATAGAAGGAGATCCATGTTAGTAAAACTCAGCCCAGTTGCAAAACCTGTAATGCTCAATAAATGCTAAGTGCTATAATTAATAGCATAAAATTAGCTTCAACTGGACAGAGGTCCCTCTAGCAATATGATTCCAAAAAGCAAATATTCCTCCACTTCTCTCCTATCTTTTGCAACAGGATTCAAAAAGCCTGCCTAGAAAGTATTTAACAAAGACTTATGGACTTCCCTTGAGGTTCCCTCTGGATTCCTCAACTGGTAATTCCCATCAACGCCCTTTCAGGCAATCATTCTTGGTTCATAAGTTCAAGGCAAGGAACTCACTGTTCCTTGTGATTCCCAAGATGGCCTCCAAATGTTGTAGCCGTAAATACATTTCAGCCACAAATTAGCAGGCGGCCGGTGGGGTTTGGGGAAGGGATTTCAACCATATGGCAGGAAGGTGAATCATCCTGCATTAATGAACATACATCCCGGCTCAGACGATGGTGCTCTGCACCTGGTGCTCACTCGGGGACCAGAGAATCTGGCAGAGTGGTGTGGCTGGGAGTCCCAGATGCTCGGGGTGGGGTGGAGAACAAGCAAGGGGCTCCTCACCAAGGGGTGTCCATCCCTGAGGTCAGTGTTTCAGGCACGGGTCCTGTCCTGTGGGTTTCTTCATGGCTATGGAGCTAACGCAGGTATCTCTCTTGATTGGCAGGTCCCCCAGTGAATGTGAGCTGCAACATTTTCATCAACAGCTTTGGTTCCATTGCTGAGACAACTATGGTGAGTGAGTCAAAACACAAGTTGCTATTTCCTGTGGGGCATCTCTCTCTCCCTGAAATAGTTCCCCTCTGCATTGGGCTTCCCAAGGAGGTGGGGAATCTGGTGTGCTTGTGGGTTTCAGGTGGTATAGCGACTGAACATTTTTACTGCCCTATTCCATGTTTTAGGTGAGCACATATATCTGAAAATGGCCAAAGAGCCAGCAGGGCCTGCACATGCCAAACACCCAGGATTGCAAAAACAACATCATATCAATGGGCTAAAGTTTTAGACGAAAACATAAAGACCTACTTGTAAAGTTCAAGTGCAACTTGAATAGCAGAAGACTGGATATAGAAGCTGAAATGGATATGTTGGGTTGATTCTACTCTACTCTCTACTTTTGTATGTACTTAAAAAGTCCCATAGTAGAAAGTTTAAAATAAATTACACTAGAAAAAAAAGGCTAGAAGGAAAAATACTAAAATGTTAAAAGCAATTATCCCTATATCATAGATTGATGGATAATTTTATTTTCTTCTTTAAGCATTTCTATATTTTTCAAATTTCTACAAGGAGTAAATATTACATTAGTAACTATGAATAGGTACAATAATACTTTAAATTTTTTCTCACTCCTTGAAAACAAAAATAATCCATTGTGCTTATTTTGAAGGGAGTGATTTCACTTGTGAGAAAATAACAAAGGCCATTTATAGTCATCTTTTTATGCCCTGGCTGGTGGCTTAGTTGGTTGGAGTGTTGTCTCACATCAATGTTTCTTTCTCTCTCTCTCTCTCTTCCTTCCTCTCTTTCTAAAATCAATAAATAGCCCTAGCCAGTTTGACTCAGTGTATAGAGCATCAACTCAAGGACTAAAGGGTGTCAGGTTTGATTCTGGTCAAGGGCATGTAACTGGGTTGCAGGCTCAATCCCAGCCCTGGTCGGGATGCGTGCAGGAGGCAACCAATTGATGTGTCTCTCTCACGTCAATGCCTCTCTCTCTCTCTCTCTCTCTCTCTCTCTCTCTCTCTCTCTCTCTCTGTATGTGTATGTCTACCCCTCCTTTCCACTCTCTTTAAAAATCAATGGAAAAATAAAATCAATAAACACATCTTCTGGTGAGGATTAAAATAAAGTCACCTCTTTATGAGCAGAGTAAGAAAAGCCAGTCACCAAGTACTATAGACAGTACTTCCATAAACTCCTCTAAAGCATCCATTTCTGGACATCCACCTGTGACTAGGCTACTTCAGGCTTCCAATGAGTCTTGTTCACATTACTGCAAAGAGTTCTCAACTTTCATAAGGGAGATAACTAACAAAGCCCCCAGTGGGGAGATCAATGATCTTAGACAGGAAATGCAGGACTGGCAATGAAGTGCTTCCTTGGGAGAGGTCCCCAGGTGACAGGTTTCCCCTTACTTATTAAAGTTAATCCAAAGTAGGAAGGAGTTGCCATTCTCCAGCTTGCACATCCACAGTACTGCGATTTTCCCCACACTGGGTTCTTAATGATCTATATGTGTTTCATTTGCTTTGTAGATGATTTGGGGGGAGAAAAAAATCTAAAAATCTCAGAACTGGCAAAAAAAACTCAAGAAACTGTCTAAGTCAGTTCTTTGTTTTACAGAAAGGGAATCTGATGACTAGTGGTGACATCACTTGAGCAAGGTCACGAGGTCACAGAGCATGGAATGGGTACTTTCTGCAGCAGCCAAGGGTGACCCTCCCTTCAGCTCTTTCTCCCCCAGCTCCCACCAACCAAACCCATGTGGGCCACTTTCCCATTCGAACCTCTTTCCTTATCACTCAGAATACAACAGCAACAACCACATATTAAACACCGCTGTGTGGTAGGCAGTATGGGGAGTACTTATGCATATTACCTCTCCTTTAGACTCACAACAGCCCCCCTGAGGCAGGAAATGTTATTTCCATTTTACAGATAAGGAAACTGAGCATCAGAAAGGTTTGGTCATAGGGAGTTAGAGCTGAAAAGAAACTTTTTTTAAAATCCTCACCTGAGGATATTTTTCCACTGATTTTTAAAGAGAGTGAAAGGGAGGAGGAGAGACAGAGAGAGAGAAACATCAATGTGAGAGAGACACATCTATTGGTTGCCTCCTTCACGCGCCCCTACCAGGACCAGGGATCAAGCCTGCAACCAAGGTATGTGCCCTTGATGGGTATCTAACCAGGGACCCTTCAGTCCATGAGCCGACGCTCTATCCATTAAGCCAAACAGGCCAAGGCCGAAAGGAAACTTATTGAACAGACATGTTTAGGCCCAGTTCCAGGCCAGGGCTCTGCCTCTCCAATCACGTGAAGAGCAGGTTGTGCACCCTGGATCCCCGGTAATGTGGACATATCCTGTGCCAGAAACTCCCCAGGTTGTGTCTGCTCTGCAGGAGCAGCAGGAGTGCCAGCAGCTCTATAAACAGCTGGAGTCCCCGAGCTTGACTGTCTGTTTCCCAGGGCCTGGCCTTGTTCACCAGACCTGAGAGCAGAGACAGGCAGCCAGCAAAGCAGCAATGGTCTCAATTCATTCCAGACCAGCGGAGGGCTGAGGCTTCCTGTCCTTCACCTGACCTTTCCAGGGACTCTCTTTAAGTCTAAGCAGCAAGACAAAGGTAGAAGTTGGAAAAGGAGTGAATGAGGGAGAGGTGGGAAGGGGCTCCTGATCGAGAGTCTCCCTCCGGCAGTCTCCAAGAGCAAGATCTGGAGCTAGAACCTTCTGGGAACCACCAGCTTGTCTGGACATGCATACTATGAGTGTGCACTATAGCCTCTATGTGTCTGAGTAGTATGCATGCACATGAGTGTATTGTGGAGTTGTTTGTACAAATGTACACATAGGCATGTGCATATTTATATGCTAGTTTGAATGTATTTGCACATGTAACCTCAAAGGGAAATGTGTATGGCCATGCATAGGAATAAGTATGTGTATTTCTGGTTATAAATGTACATGTGAATATGTATAAGTATGAATGTGCATGTATCTGTGTATGTATATATGTAAAAATATGAGAAAGTATTTAAGAGTGAGTGTACATGAATGGTACTATTTTCATTTATGTAATTGTGTGTGGATATTTGCAAATATGTGAGCACATAGTGAGGTATGCATCAGCATGAGGCATCATATTTATATGTGTGTCTATGCATGTGCATGTGAATATATGTACAAATACATGTGAATAAGTGAAAGAGAATTTACATGTGAATCGGTATGTGAGTGTGAGTCTCTCTATACATGTGTGCAGGTGTGCATGGGAGTGTGCACATATGGGGGCACGTATATCGCTCAATTCATGTGGAACTATATGTAAACAAATGAGAGCGTGTGTGTGTGTGTATTGGTGTCCTCTGGGCATGAATCCCAGTATTTCCATTATCAGGTCTTAAGCTGCAGCCTCTCTTACCAAGGGTCAGACTAGCTTGGCTCAGATCCAGGCACACTGGCCAGGACCCTGGGGATTAGTGACCGCCTATCCACAGTATGCTTATGGACAGCAAAACTCTGGCACATGGTTGTTGTTATTACAACAAACTTTGTAATAAGTCCAATAAAAGAAAGAGAGAAGTAGGAATGCAGACAAACAACCTAGTGTGCGCCCGACTAGGTCCTCCCCTTGACTGTGCATACATTGTGGAGACACACATCTCTGTAGAAATAGGATGGCGCAGTAGTACAATTTGTGTTTTTCTTCCATCATGGCCTGGAATCTGTCCACATCACTACATGTTGGTATACCTCATTCCTAACTCTCCACACACCACCAAATTTGGGAACATAATAGGTAATTACTAGTATTATTATATTCAATATATGACAAAATGACTTTAATCTATGTTTCCAGACTTTATGGCCTACCTGTAAAATTCCATGGTCTGAACATCATTTCATGGTATTTAACCACCCTTCTCCTGATGGACCTTCAGGCTTATGTAGCTTTTCATTATTACAAATGAATTTTCTTGTGTATAGCTCTTTGCCCATTTCCTTAGGATATATTCCAGAAGTGGAATTACTTGATCAAAAAAGCATGCACTTCGTTTTATTATTTTGACAGATATTATTGCCCAGCTAACTTCCAAATAAGTTTTAATAATTTACTGTCCTCCCAACAGTGTTCATTTCTCGTCACTCTTGCCAACCCAAGATATTACCATTTATTTTTTATTTTACCAGATAAGTTTTTTAATGGTACTTCATAGTCATTTTTAATTTTCACTTCAGATTCTTAGTGAATTTGAGCATCTTTGCATATGTTTATTGGGCAGTTTGAATAATATTATAGGTTATTTTTTTAACATGTACTTCCCTAATCCATTTGGTTTAGTTTAGTTTTCTGTAAAGTATTTGGTGGTGGTTTACTTTTCTCTGATTAGATAGTAATATTTCCAATATCATTCTTAAGTAGCCATTATTCCTCCACTGATTTCAAATGCTCTCTCTTTCATAAAGTAAATCCCCATATAAAAATAAAGAAAGAAAGAAATCCCCATATATACCTAGTCTGTTTCTAGTCTCTGTTTATTGCCCATTGCTCTGTTTGTCTGTTTCTGCACCAATGCCACACTACTTTCATTACTAGGCTTCACATTATATTTCTATGCCTGGGAGAGATAGTCCTCTGTTGTTCTTTTTTAAGGTTTTTCTTGACTTTTTCAGCCCATTTTCTCTGCCACATGAACTTTAGAATCCCCTGTCAACGCCTATAAAAATTGCCTCCAATTTTTGAGATGGAATTTATAGATTAATTTGGGAAGAAGTGACATCTTTAGTATATTTTATAAACATGGTGTGTCTCTCCATTTATGTAGGTATTCCCTTACTCTTTTCAGTAAAGTTGAAGAGTTGTTGTTTTTTAAATATATACATCTCACACATTGCTTGTTAGGTTTATTCCTGGATAGTCTGTGGGGTTGGTTGCTATTGTGGATGAGATCCCTTCTTATGGTTGCATTTTCCATGACACTCTCAGTCTTTCTACACAGCTAATGCTAGGTCACTTCTTATGCTCATGGGTTGGGGGAATCCAAGAAAAATTATATTAAATGTCATCCAGTTTGATATGGTTCAATACTCCACAAAGCCTTGGTAAACTGGAGACTAAGAGAAGGCCACAGAGAGAGCTCTCAGAAATGCCACCAGCGTCTGTCACAGGCAGAAAGCGAAATCATAGGCAGACTTGGTAGCATCTGCAGGGTGACTCTCTCCCGACAGCACCAAGGGAGGCATCACCAGCATGCGTTTACGACAACCCAGGGGGCTCTCCCTCAGATGAGATTCAGCAAGGTTGACTCATAACAGTCAAGCCCACAAAAGATAAGCAGGTAAGTAAGACTGCCAGGTCATTTTCATTTATGACGGATCTTTCCATTCTAATTAGAGGAATGCTCTCGTCCTCCATGAATGCACTCCCTGACCACTCTTCTGAATATTAAGGGAGCCAATCAAAAGTTGTTTTGATGTACCTGGAACTGGAGAAAAAAAAACAGTCTTGAAGGCACGCTCACCAGGCCGTTTTAGGGGTCTAATAAGACACCATCCTCACCTCGCCACACATACACCCTCCTTCCAGTGACAACAAAGCTGGAGTGGTCCTGTTCCCCAGGTGCTGCTGCCAGGTTCCTGCTCCTCCGCCTGCCCTTTCTTATACTACTTATCAATGTCTCCCACATGTTTGTAAAATAGTTCTCTAAACAAGACACGATCAAATCAATTAAGGTTCCACTTACTAAATCACAACACATGCCAGTCTTCAATCATGGAGACTGCACAGAGGTCCCTGTGATTGATGCTGAGCCTCGCCCAGCTCCTCTCCTGCACACTCATCTCTGCTGTTAGTTTAACTCTCAGAGAGCAACCTTGTTTTCCACATTTCCACATTTGTTAGTGTCTCACTATGGTGCCTGGACTGCCAACACTGTCCTCTTTCCACGTTAGCATCCGCCCTTCAATTTGCAACCTTTGGCAACCACTTATGAATCCGTCTCACTGCTTAACAGGCCAGTGCAAAGTTCCCCACCTAGCACTATCAGGATATGTATGAGCCAACTATCTCATGAGTTCAGTAGGACACAATGCACTATGTCTGCCTGCTACCCACTCCTGGATTCATATCTCTGCTCTAGTGCCTACTAGCTATGGAACTTTGAGCAAGATGCTTAACCTCTGTCTAACCTCTCTGAATTTCAGTTTCCTGCCCTGTAAAATGAGTGTAATAATACCCAGTGTGTTGGATTGATGAAAGGTTTAGGGATAGAATGTATATAAAGTTCCGGCAAGTGCCGAAACCGGTTTGGCTCAGTGGATAGAGCGTCGGTCTGCGGACTGGAAGGTCCCGGGTTCGATTCTGGTCAGGGGCATGTACATTGGTTGCGGGCACATCCCCAGTGGGGGGCGAGCAGGAGGCAGCTGGTCGATGTTTCTCTCTCATCGATGTTTCTAGCTCTCTGTCCCTCTCCCTTCCTCTCTGTGAAAAATCAATAAAATATATTTAAAAATAAAAAATAAAGTTCCAGCAAGTGTTAGACGCCCAATAAAAGGAGCTGCTATCAGCATGTTCACGTAATTATTAAACTCACGCTGGGCTTTAGTGATCCCCTAGAGACAAATGAAGATGCTCTACTCCACTGGTCAAACCATCTACAGTTCTTTATAACAAATGTAGCTCTGCTTGTGTGAGATCCAAATGAGAATGCACAGGCAGGGTGGTGACTTAGGAGAGTTCAGGGCACAGAGCAGGCATCCAGAGCCAAGGAGGCAATGAGTCAGGATCTGGGGAGTCGCCAGCACTGGACTCCAGTGTAGAGCAGACAATGGGTCAAATTGGAGGGCCAGCGAAGGAAAGAGTAGAAGTGCCAGTGAACTGCTGGACCTGGGACAGAGGCTTTTTGTCCTTCCTGCTGATTGTGGGTCTCTACAAATCCACAGGTACATAACAGCAGCCAGAGGCAGTATCCAATGGCACTGAGGCATCATCAAACTGTTGCTCAGTGCAATTCTGAGAGATCCGGGGTAGTATAGTCTAGTGGTTAAGTACTTGGGCTCTGACATTAACATCTTGGGTTCAAATCCCAGAGTTGACACTTATAGCTGTGTGATGTTAGAAATAGTTCTTTAGCCTCTGTATACCTTGATTTACCTCCTCAAACATCACTGGCCTCCGAAAGGTACTGGTCACATCTCAGAACAATACCAGATCTAGAGAAGCCAACTTCAGGAGGATGGAATAGACTGATAGGGTCCTTTCAAATGCCACCTTCTCTCCAAAAGCTCTTCCAGATTCACCCATCCTGGCTGAAAGTAATCTCCATGTCTTGAGAACAATACCTAATAGCCATTTGTTAGGTACTGCTCTCAATGACCCTTATTACTTTCAGTTTTGCATGGTAGATGTTTGTATCCATATCTTGCCTGGCCTGCTAGATACTTCAAGGTCAGTGAGGGTAGAAATCAAGACCATGTGCCTCCACCCTCACTGTTCTCCCTCAGGGCATAATGTCTATAGAGTTTAATTGAGTTACAGAAGAGACGTCCCTTTGAGGGCTGAAGCGCTTGCTGAGACTTAAGCAGGTATAAGAATCTTGTTCTTTGTCTACCTGTTGGGTGATATCTCTTGGTTCTGATGGCAATGGTTTCTCCATCCCCTTCCCACCAACACACTCATCAGGCTCTTAGCTCTTTCCTACTAAAATACCTCGTGCATGCTACTTCACGACAATGCTGAGTTTAGAGGAGTTTACTGGGAAAGGTTGGAATCTGAAATTAGATACAACGGGGTGGGGGGACACAAATCCAACCAAAATTAGACACAATGAAGAGAGGGTACACAGAAAGCCCTGAATAAATATTTGGTGAATGTCAAAATGAACTAGTTAATGCTTCACCTTGGTCTTACAAGCATGCCAATTGCCCAATTTCCAGAAATCAGACCATCAGGGAATCTCAGAGGCAAGAAAGGTGAGCCAGTGCTAAAGACTGTTGAGCTAGAGCTCAGGAAATCAATCCCTCCCGCCTCAGACTTAGATGAGAGTGTGAAACCTAGAAACCATTACTGGGGGTGGACCTCGAGGTTCTCAGGTGGAGGATTCAAATGTTGCTCCCTGGCCCATGAACCTGAACATGGACTGCCCCCCGCCCTCACCATGTCGAACACCAACCCATGTGAGCACAGGGCTAAGTGAGCAAAACAGCATTTAGCTTTCAGGCTATTGCACCAATTACATTGATCTCTCCCAAACTGCATTTCCCACTGCTGTTCACCAATGAGGCAGGAGAAGTCAATGGCAGCTGCTGAGGGGAAGTGGGGCTGCCTGAGGACACCCAGATACCTTCTCCAGATCTCAGCTCATGCCTTTCATTCGTCATTTCATAATGAGACCCTACAGGGCTTTTTTTCTTCTTTTAGGTGGTATATATTTGTATTTTTACAATCAGCATGCATTACTTTTGGAATAAGAAAGAGTAAAATATTTTTTAAATATCAGTAATAACAAAATAGAGACTATTCCTGTCCATGAAAGAGTGTTATAAATATGTTTTGCATACATATACTTAGATTAAGGGAAATGCATGATGCATTTATAAAGTCTAGCAGCAAGCATCTGGCTTAGAATCCAGCCACTTATTTCCTTCATGAATTCACAAAAATTACTTAATTATTCTGAGCCTGAATGCCTTCAACTGTAAAATGGGAATAAGAACTGTAAAATGGAAATAATAAGCTAGTTTTTAATGATATCATGAGTATTAAATGATGTGTAGTATGTTAAAGTATCCACTATATACCAGTTTAATAGATGTATACAATCAATAAATACACACCTTTTCCTATTGAAAATAAAAATGAAATATCAGCAATAAAATGAAAACATAAATAATGTCCCTCTATAGTTAAAATTCGTCATTGCTTCATTGCTCCCAGGATGAGGTCCAAAGTCCTCGGACGGCTCCTGAGCCCTGCCTGCTTCCCCTCCCCCTCATTCACTTGCTGTTCTTCCAGAGTACTGCACTCTTGCTTGGTCTCTAAATGCCCTTCCTCTTTGGCTCAACTATATCTGGTCTCGCCTTAAATACCATGTCTTCTTGGAGCCTTCCCTGCCCTCCACCCCCAAGTCCAGATGTGGGGGGAGGCTGTCTCCTCTCTCTACCTAGCACCCTGTACTTAATCCCTACCAGAGCCCTTACCTCAGTGCGGTGTAGACATTACACTGTAGGCTCTGTGTCTGCATAAATATGTCTTTCTTGTTCTCGGAATATTCTCCAGTGCCTAGAACAGTGCCTGGCATTTACTAGTTAAACGTTCTTAATTACACAAACAAAACTAGTAACAATTAGCTATTAGATTTGAAAGGGTTGTTAAGAGACCATCTAGCCTAGCTCCTTTTTTTTTTTTTTTAACAGTGAGACCCAGAGAAGCAATTCAGGTCTAATCCCTGGTCCTTTCCTGAATTGCTGTGTGATCTTAGAAAATGACTGGGTGAGTAGGTGGGCTGGTTCGGGAGAAATAGAAGCTCAAGTTCATCCCCTCAAATTGTTGCCAATCAAGGAGAGGAGATAAAACACACACAGTGAGGAAGTGCTAAATTAAACGTTTCTGGTGATTCCGTTTTGCTGGGAGATCAGAAAAGGAAGCGATCAGGGAAGCCTGAGGGCAGGAAGGCCCCTGCAGGAGGTGAGGCTAAGCTGAGTGGGCAGAATTCACTAGGCTGTGAGGATGGGAGGCGCATAGCCCGGCACAAAGCCGGCTCTCCACCCCGTGGGATGTGCGCATGGAGGGTCAGACGCTGCGGATGCTGAGCCCAGCTCTGCCACTTCTTCCTTACCCTCCTCACCATGGGAATCTGGATGTCTAACTTGCAGGAGTTTTTTGATGATTAAATGTGTGACAGTATCTAGAACAGCGCCTATGCCTAACAGATCATTTTAAGTAGTGCCACTTTCTTTTCTTCCTTCCAGCCACATACACAGGCTTGACATGTCACTGGCAAGAACACCAAAAGCACAGCTGGGGTTTGGGGGCTGAAGGCTTTTTCTGCCCAACCATTCACAGTATGTTTACTCTGATAGGACTTCTCTCTCTCTCTCTCTCTCTCTCTCTCTCTCTCTCTCTCTCTCTCTCTCTCTCTCTCTCTCTCTCCTGTTAAATCCAAGAGAGAAAGCTGTCTAACCCCTGGTCAGAGGGGGCCAGACCAGGAGCTGTCTCTGACTGTCAACACCCAGGTCTGGCCTGAAGTTCTCCCTCCACCACGGGACATATAAGACATGAGATTATGAGACTAAATGTCATTTTCTATGGGACTGGAGGGAGAGGCTTCAATTAAATTATAGAACAATCCTGTAAAATACCTTGGAACATTTATAAAGCTACTGATATTTCTGTAGGCAAACGGAATGAGGCCTGTGCTGGGAAGAACTTGGGGGGGAGGGGAGATGTTTGTTCTGGTTCACCCCTGCTGATGACAGATTGAGTGATCAGCATGTAGAAGCAGCACTGCAAAGGAAATGCAGCACATCTCATTTACCGGCACCTTCCAGGAAAGATCGGCAGAGGGTGGAGCTCATGAGTGGAGCTCATGTCTTGAAGGAAAGCATGTAAAGTTGGATTTGACCTGAGGTTATTCATCTTGTAGGACTTTCAACTCTTGTGGGAATCCAATAGAGAGAACTATGGTCTTCTTCTTGGGAAAACTCAGATGTACCCTAAATTCTACTTGCAGTGTCATGATAGTGATGGGACCCAGGTTTATAATGCCTCGCTAACAAAAATTTAAAACTTTTCTTTGCAACTATTTCATTTCATTACCCAGTTCCCAGCCTTGGAGACCTAACCCTACCACTAACTTCTTCTCAGGTTGTGAATGGGAACTACGGACTTTAGTTCCAGGCATCAGCTTTTAGTCTTTCCTCTTGTCTTCTCAATCTGTCTAGACTAGCAGCTCTCGAACCAGAGTGCAAGTGAGAATTACTGCACTGACAGGTTGATAATAAAAGGGGGACTTCAACTTTATCTCTTATCTAACAGGATGAAAACAGGCACTTATTAGATAAGCCTGAACTTTATATTTTTTTAACTTCATAAAAAAATAACATTTAAATAATCTCAGTTCAAGTTGAATATACTCGATGGGGCAGTTAGAGAACATTCTGGGATGGTTTTTGCCTGATGCATGGACTTGTCCGACTCCCACTAAGCTGCCACCACACTCGAACCACATCCTCCAGAGGGTTTGGGGGACACGGGCTGGAAGCACCCAGGACCTAACCCTTGTCCCCTGGCTGCAGGACTACAGGGTCAACATCTTCCTGCGGCAGCAGTGGAACGACCCCCGGCTGGCCTACAACGAATACCCCGACGACTCCCTGGACCTGGACCCGTCCATGTTGGACTCCATCTGGAAACCGGACCTGTTCTTCGCCAATGAGAAGGGGGCCCACTTCCACGAGATCACCACGGACAACAAGCTGCTCCGGATCTCCCGCAGCGGGAACGTCCTCTACAGCATCAGGTGAGCCCAGGGCCCGTCGCCTCCCTCCTCAGCACCTGCCCTGCCCCATTGTCTTCTGGGAGCAGACAGAAGAGGCGGGTCAAACCGGTGAAGGGGCCTTGGCAACCTGACACCTTTGCCAGATGGGCCGAGCCAGCCCAGAACGTACACTCAGCGAGTAAGAATAAAATACCGGGCAAAGTCGTAGGGGCGAGTGGTTTATTCTAACCAGGGAGATCCAGGAAGCATCTGGGAGAAGTGAGGCCCCAACCCTTACCCAGAATTTCGATAAAGAAAAAGAGGATTCAAAGGCAACGATGGATAGCAGGAGCATGCAGCTACGCAGGATGCATAAGTTCTAGAGAACTGCTGGACAACACAGTGCCATAGTTAACAATACTGTGTTGAATGCTTCAACACTTGTTAAGAGGGCTGATCTCATGTTAAATGTTCTTACCAAAATTTTTAAAAATAGCAGGAGCAAAGGCACAAAACCTGAAAAATTCCAGCAACTTCACCGTAAATGGCCTGCCGGTGAGTGGCACTGCTCACAGGTACCAGTCAGGGCTGCTCCATCCCTTCTGAAAATGCTTCCCATCCTCCTTACCTTGTTCCGGGTCCAGGAAGCTGGGCCCCCTTCCCCAGCTTCCTGCAGATACTGGTCAGAGGCAAGCTTTCAGAGTCTCCTGCTACCCCTCCCCACCTAATTCCCAATCTTGTCCCCCAAGACATGAAGAAAATGACTAATGTCCATGTGATTCTTACAGATCACCATTCACTGAAATGTACTTACTAGGCTGGGTCCTTTACACAGATGATTTCTAGTCCTCCTCACAACCCAATGAAGTAGGTTTTATTGTGCTCATTTTGCAGATTAGACAAGTGAGGGCCTGAAAGTTGAGTACTTAGCAAAGTTCCCACAGCTAATCTGATGTCCACTCTGAACCTTAAAGAACAGGGGCGTGGCATTCAATGGGCACTCAAATATTTGCTGAATGAAGATGTTTTTATTTGAAAGGGCTTAAAGGGAGCACTGATCCTAAATGACTCCCCCTCCTCACCCTCCCATTTCTCAGGGGACTAAACCTTTTCATTTCCATTAGAAGGTGAGCTTTTTAAAAAAAAAATTATTTGTATTGACTTCAGAGAGGAAGGGAGATAGACGGATAGAAACATCAAGGATGAGAGAGGATCATCTATCGGCTGCCTCCTGTACACACCCTACTAGGGATCCAGCTCACAACCTGGGCATGTGCCCTGACTGGGAATTGAACCATGATCTCCTGGTTCCTAGGTCAATGCTCAACCACTGGGCTGGAAGGTGAACTTTAAATGTCCAGGCTCATAGGAGAGGCTGCACAGGTCCCAATCCTCGGATGTGGCTGAAAAGCAGACTGGCTGGGAGAGGGGACTTAGAAATCTCTCCAGGGAAAGTAGCACCACAGAGGGGCAGGCTGGGAGGAACCAGAGGCAGATGCCTTCCAAACCTGGGAGCCCACCCCACCCAGTGCCCATCCAGACTGGAAGGGTGGTGGGCTCAGGAAATGGCACCAAGGCCGTGGCTGGCTGGCGGTCAGGGAGGGTCACCCTGCCTGGTTCTTGCTGCTGCCAGGCTAGTTTCATGTCTCTGGGAACCTAGGCCCCAGTGCAGCATGACAGAGGAACAAATCAGCAGCAAGTGATATTCCCAAGGTCATTCAACTTCAGGAAATTAACCCAGTGTGACGGCTGCCCCACCTTGGAGGTTTTAGCTTCAGAAATCAACTGCATTCACTTTCCCCCTCCTCCTCTTCCCTTCTCTCTCTCATCTCCCCCCTCTCTTCCCCTCTCTTTTTCCCCCTCTTGCTTCTACTTTGTGCTTGAAGGGACCCACATGGGAGCTGTGGGTGTGAGCTGGAGGGCAGAGGTTCACACAGGGCCTAGTGCCTCACCACGTGCAGCCAGGGTGCCAGCACTGAGTGATCACAACCAAGTCGGTGCCTTTCAGGACAGCAGTGCTGGGAAGCCAGCCAGACAGCTTCCACACTCAGCATCCCAAGGCTGGGAGACCTGGTTAAATCCTGCCTGAGCCATCGGCTTGCTGTGTGACCTTACACGAGTCCCTCCCTACCTACCCTCCTCTGCACCTCACCTGTCAAATGAGGGAGTTGGCCTGATGATCTAAGGCTCTTTCTTCTCCATCCCCTGCAGCAGGTGCTCAGATGTTGGCAAAGCCATTCAAGCAGAAGCCTGTATCCCATCCAGAGCTGTAGACAGCGGGTTCTGTTAAGGTGGCTTCCTCTGGGTCTGAGGCTGCTGCCCTCTGCAAGGGTTGAATAACCCAGAATAAACAGCTAGCCCAGAAGCCAGGGATGCCCACCACTTCCCAGCTGATACCAGTAGGAGCCCACAGATGTGAGCCAGCTGTGTTTGGACACCAACTGTTTAGGGATCTTTTGAAATAACTTTTGATGAGCCTAGGGCAGTGGTCGGCAAACTCATTAGTCAACAGAGCCAAATATCAACAGTACAACGATTGAAATTTCTTTTGAGAGCCAAATTTTTTAAACTTAAACTTCTTCTAACGCCACTTCTTCAAAATAGACTCTCCCAGGCCGTGGTATTTTGTGGAAGAGCCACACTCAAGGGGCCAAAGAGCCGCATGTGGCTCACGAGTGGCTTTGCTGACCACGGGCCTCGGGTATGAAGGGAGGGAGTCAGGAACCACTAGCGGCACCTGCTGCCAGTGTACCTGGGAATGCCTGAGGCCTGTGCTGCTCAAAGGATCATTCAGGCCTTGTTCCTACCCGAGGCCTCTGCAGAAGAGCAGAGCTGGGAGAGCCCCCAGCCTCCAGGTCTTCGGGCACCTTGCTAAAGGCAGGCCCCTAGGAGCCACACAGACTCCAAAGAAACACAGAAGTTCTATTGACTCTCTGTGACCTTCATCTCTCTCTGCCCCATTTACATATCTGAAGTGTGGAAATGTACATATGTTGTTTCCCTGACCTCTCCAAGTTAAGTGGCTTCTGGTAGTAACTAGCATGGAGGCACAACTTCCCTGGTCTGTGGACCCAGCATCATTCAACTCACTTCTCTCCCCAGAATCACCCTGACGCTGGCCTGCCCCATGGACTTGAAGAATTTCCCCATGGATGTCCAGACATGTATCATGCAACTGGAAAGCTGTGAGTCCCTCACGTGAGGCCTCTAGAAAGAACCAGTCTCCCCTCTACCCACAGGACTGGCATAAATCCCCACACAGCTGCTCCCAACCGCTGGGCCCCAGGAGGTTACTGCAATAACTCAAAAGGCCAGATGAGGGGCTTGGCTCTTAGAGAATGCTTCAGAAATATAACTCCCCTTATATTGTCAGAGGCCCAGCCCTGGAGCCAGCAGCATTCTCCAAAGAGGCATTGTCCCCTGTCCCTCGTGAACATGCTCCCCAGGAGTAATGGGGAAATAGCTGGAATAAGACATGGTCCTTGAACTTACGGGAATGCTCCCTCCAGCAGGGAGACAGATGACTGGCTAACACAGGGCAGCGAGTGGTAAGTGTTCTATTAGAAGAAGAAAAGAGGGTGGCCTCATGGCTGAAAGCGGGCTTCCTTCTGATTGGGAAGGAGGGACGGTATTGGAAAAGGCTTTATGGAGATCAAGTGAACCAGGATTTTAACAGCTGGGGTAGGTAGCTGGATTCTTTGACTGTAAACCCAGAAAGCAATCAGACGCATTTTAAAAGTAGAATTAAATGGAAAGATATGGAGGTTCCTCATGGACTTGTATGAGAAACCAGAAGTACAGAAACTGGGGCAGAGCATTTAGGCATCAGGGACTAATGGGTCCTCCCCTCAGAGCAACACCTCTGGAGAGAATCAGCACCAGCCAAGCGCTGAGCCTCCTGTGACTTCACCCAAGGGTCAAAGTCGTGGGACAAAGGCCTAGTTGAGTCAGCATCTCACACTTTGGCCCCCAAATGATAGTCCCACCACAAAAGCACCCCATAGAGTCATTCCCCTGAGGAAAGTCTGCTGTGAGCAAAAGAGGGAGCTTGCAAGGATGGTGTACAGGCAGGAATAGCAGATGTCAACTGAACTTGACCAGGAGGTAAGGGGGAGGGGCAACAGGACACGCTAAGGTAGGGTGCTGGGAGTTGTAGGGAGAGAGGGAGAAGGGTTGTGGGGTAAATATAAACAATTAAACCAGTTTTAACGTCCTATGTGGAGCGGGGAGGAAGCAACATGGTTTCATGAGTTCCCTCAACTGCCTGGTGCCTCTTTCTCTAACCCTAAAGCCAGACACGCCTCAAATAAGTGCTTCTGGGTGGTGACTGCTTCTTCTTCTTCTGATCCCATCCCAGTTGGCTATACCATGAATGACCTCATCTTTGAGTGGCAGGAGCAGGGAGCTGTGCAGGTGGCAGATGGACTAACTCTGCCCCAGTTTATCCTGAAGGAGGAGAAGGACTTGAGATACTGCACCAAGCATTACAACACAGGTAGGTGTGAGGGGCCACCCTCCGCAGGTCCCACCCCCCACCAGGACCAGAGATCATCTCAAAAATTCATTCAGTCATTGCTTCAACATGATGGACAGAGCTCTGTGTTTATTACTAGTGGTTGTATATTTATTAAAGTGGCTCCAACCCTTTCTTCCTGTGAGTCCTGGGGCAAGTAACTTAAACTTTAGGCCCCAGCTCATTACAAAGAAAGCTGAGATACAGGTAGTCTTTATTCCAGGCAGCAGGGTACCTAACTCAAAATGGACCCAATTCCTAAGGCAGAAGGAAGAGCTGGTATTGGGAGGACCTCTGTGTCAGAGGAACTGCTCAAGGCAAGGGATAGAGTGTAGGTGGTCCCGATTAAGGTGAAGAAAGGAGGGACATGGGATGGAAAAGCAGGCAGAGCTCCATTGTGAAGGACAGACTAAAGAGTTTGAACTTTCCCTGCAGGTAATGGGGACCTTCTTGTATGAGGAGAGAAGGAAGGAAAGAAAGGTTTTACAAAGGGAGCTAACAGGATCAAGTCATGTTTTGGGAAGAAAACTGGCAGAAGGAAAGAGAATGGTCCACTTAGGCCCACTCTTTGCAACAAAATAGTGAGGATGAGGATGATCGCAACTGACATTCCCAAGCACTAATGATGTGTGAGGACTGTGCTAAGTTCTTTATAGGCACCATCTCATTCTCTCATCACAGTTACCATATGAGTAAACATGTGAGGTAGGTATTTTTTATTATTATTATTGTCATCTTCATCATCATCCCCAATTTTCCATAGACAAGATTGTTCTGACCTCAAAGTCTTGTTCCTATCCAGTAGGCTACTTTTATCATTTCTTGCAGGTAAATTCACCTGCATTGAGGCTCGGTTCCACCTGGAGCGACAGATGGGCTACTACCTGATCCAGATGTACATTCCCAGCCTGCTCATTGTCATCCTCTCCTGGATTTCCTTCTGGATCAACATGGATGCTGCACCAGCTCGTGTGGGCCTCGGCATCACCACCGTGCTCACCATGACCACCCAGAGCTCTGGCTCCCGAGCATCCCTGCCCAAGGTAAGTCCCACTGCCCAAGCGCACAGAGCACCTGGACAGGCAGGAGGACACTCATCTCCCTCCCCTGCCTGCAATAATGACAGCACGAGGAATTAGTCACTATTTCTTCATCTACCACACTTGTCAGGGTCCAGCACTCTGATTCACCAAAAGCTTCCTCCAGATTTAACATTATGTTAAAAAAAAAAAAAACGCAAAAGGAAGGAAGGAAGGAAGGAAGGAAGGAAGGAAGGAAGGAAGGAAGGAAGGAAGGAAGGAAGGAAGGAAACATTATGTTCAATACAATCCCGACACCTTTTACTCCATTCTCTACCAACATTAGACACACATTCTGCTTCATGTACTATTAACACTCAATTCCTCCATTCACTTTTAGTGCTGAGTACAACATTCCACCCCTTTCACCATTAATGTAGATACTCTGTGTTGGGGGTCTCCAAGACCACCCCCATGTTCAGGACTTGATAGGACTCAAAGACTCAGCATATAGTTGTACTCAAGGCTCAGACGTCTTACAGTGGTATATCCAGGATGCACAGATAGATGACAAGGAAAGTGACATGAGCAGAGTCTGGAGGAATCCATGGGCAGGCTTCCTTGCTCTCTCCCACCCCCCACGAGGGACCACAGAGAGCACCCTCTTACCCCAGCAACAAAAGGCAGCACAAGTGTGAAATGTTTCTGCCCAGAGAGACAGAAAGAGAAAGTGTTTAGAGATTCATTTAAGATTCATTATTGGGCCAGGCCAGTGTGGCTCAGTGGTTGAGCTTCGACCCATGAACCAAGAGATCACAGTTCAATTCCCAGTTGGGGCACATGCCCAGGTTGTGGGCTCAATTCTCAGTAGGGGGCGTGCAGGAGGCAGCTTATCAATGAGTCTCTCTCCTCATTGATGTTTCTCTCTCTTCCTCTCCCTTTCTCTCCCTAAAATCAATAAAAAACTTATTTTTCTTTAAAGATTCATTATTGAAGGTTTTTACTGGGTGCTGGGTGCTAGCACATAAGAAAATTCCAGACCCCCAGAAGGAAAACAGATGTTCAGCATAAACCATGTTGTTTGCACAAGCAGTCCAAGCACCCTTATCAGTTAGGAAAAGTGGGAACAACCCCCAAATCCAAGTTCCCAGATGTCCTCCGAGCGCCAGCCTTGCAAGCAGGTCCTTTGTTAGGTAGCAGCCTCATATGTTATGCCTGATATGTTAACCCTCCTCTACACATACCTTAATCTGATACTTATATTTCTAATGTTAAACACCACTTTCTAGTACATTCACTATTAACTCTTAAATAGTATGCTGTTCCATTCACTATTAACCCTAGACCACAGATTTCACTCCGTTTACTAGTAATGCCAGGTAGGCATTCTGCTTCATTCATTCTAGGCCAGACACAACATTCTGCTCCATTCTTCCAAGGCCAGGCACAGCATTCCGCTTCATTCATTACTGACAGCAGACACTAACTCTCCTCCAGTCACCCTCACTGTAAATGCACCATTCTGTTCCCTTCACTATTAACACTAGAGCTCACATTCCGCTTAATTCACTAGTAACATCAGACATAATGTTCTGCTTCATTTACTATTAGTGCCAAATACCACATACTCCTCCGTTCCCCTGTGCTTGAGATCCGAGGTTCTGCTCCCTTCGCTGTGAATGCCGGGTGCCCCATTCTGCTGTGCTCTCTTCTAACACTAGGCACTGCCTCCGCCTACATTCCTGCTGTCATTGGAGACACATTCTGCTTTATCCATCCAACACTAGATGCAACATCCTGCACTGCTCCCAATGCCAGACACCACCTTCTGCTCCCTCAGCCTCATGCTAAATGCAATGTGCTGCATAATGTCCAATTAATGCCACACTTGACATTCTGTTTTGATACAGAAACACTGAAATAACACACAATGAGCACATAACACCCTTTACCTGCATTGCAATTGTCAGCATTTTGCCTCATTGCCTTCATCTCTGTCCCTCTATATATAGATAGGTAGATGGGCAAGGGAAGTAGGTAGAGAGATGCAGTTTTTGCTCAAGTATTTGAAAGCTACCCACATCATGACAATAAAGAATAGGGATCACAATGATATTATGACATCTAAAAAATTAACATTAATTGAATAATTATTATGGAATTAGGAATAAGCCCCCTATGGACATCTCACCCCTAGCTTTTCTGTTTAAGCTTTTTGATCAACCTATTGTTTGCCTCAATGGTTATCTGATGCTTAACAGTTGTCACTGTTTTCATCAAGCGCCCCCAGGGAAAGGCTGTTCACACTGGGCCAGCAATTTTCAGTGAGCGCCCCCCCCCCCCCGCCCCCGTTAGGTCCAATAATGACAGTCCTCTGGAGATGGAACTTTGCACAAGCTCCAACTCTGTTCTGCCCCATCAGTAGCTGCCAGGACATTGGTTTTTAAGGCTGGCATGGAGCTGAGGGAAGGGGATAGAAATGGGGCAATTTAAAACTCCACAAAGCCCCAAGGGAAATTAAAACATATGTCCACACAAAAATTTGTACACAGATGTTTGTAGCAGCATTATTCATAATAGTCAAAAGGTAGAAACAACCCAAATGCCCATCAACTGATGAATGGATCAACAAAATGTGGTATATTCATACAATGGAATATTATTTGGCCATTAAAAATGAAATACTGCCTGGCCGGCATGGCTTAGTGGTTGAGCGTCGACCTTTGAACCAGGGGATCATGGTTCAATTCCCACTCAGGGCACATGCCCAGGTTCCAGGCTTGATCCCCAGTGTGGGGCATGCAGGAGACAGATGATCAATGATTCTCTCTCATCATTAATGTTTTTCTCTCTCTCCCTCTCCCTTCCTCTCTGAAAATACATGTTACAATATATATATATATATATATATATACTAATAAAAGGGTAATATGCTAATTAGACCGGGTCGACCGGCCATCTTCTGGATGTCTGACTTCCTTTTGGACAAAGCCATGGTGGTGGGGGCCGAGGCAGAGGTCATTATGGGTGGTCAGGCCAGCAGGAGAGGGCAGTTGGGGGCGAGATCAGGCCAGCAGGAGAGGGCAGTGGGGGCAAGATCAGGCCGGCAAGGGAGGGCAGTTAGGGGCAATCAGGCAGGCAGGGAGGTTAGGGGCAATCAGGAAGGCAGGCAGAGGGGTTAGGAGCAACAGGCAGGAAAGCAGAGGCAGTTAGGGATGATCAGGCAGGCAGGTAGGTGAGCAGTTAGGAGCCAGTGGTCCCAGATTGCGAGAGGGATGTCCGACCGTCGGTTTAGGCCCGATCCCACAAGACGTCTGACAGTTGGACATCCCCCAAGGGCTCCCCAATTGGAGATGGTACAGGCTGGGCTGAGGGAACCCCCTCCCCATGCATGAATTTCATGCACTGGGCCACTAGTATATATATATATATATATATATATATATATATATATATATATATATATGAAATACTAATACATGTTACAATATGGATAAACCTTGAAAATGTTATGCTAAGTGAAATAAATTAGTCATAAAAGGTCACATATTATTCTATTCATATGAAATGTCCAGAACAGGGAAATCTATAGAGACAGAGAATGGATTACTAGTTGCTTAGGACTTGGGGTAGGGGAGTGGGGGCAATAGGGAGATGACAGCTAAAAGTTACTAGGTTTTTGGTTTTGTTTTTTTGAGGTGATAAATTCTGAAATGGACTGTGCTGATGGTTGCACATTATCTGTGAATGTATAAAAAATCATGGAATTGAACACTTTAAATGTGTGTATTGTGCAGTATGTGAATTATATCTCAATGAAGCTGCTTTTTAAAATACTATAAAGCTTGCTGTTCTCACTGAGATTCAGTTGTCTTCCTTAAATAAATGCTCACAGGATTGCTGTTGGTCTAATGGCTAATAACCAGAGTTCTGAAAAAAGTTTTTTGTGACCATTTTTGCTGGTTCTCTTGTTGCTTTGATGGAGGAGCGAGTTTTTAAAGCTCTTATTGCACAATTTGCTGGCATTCTCCACTTTGACATTAGGTGTGGCATCCCGTTTCTTCTCCCTCAGACTAAACACAGCATTCTGTTCCACTGAATAATAATGCTGGGCCCACCGTCCTCCTCTCGCCAGTACTCTTCCAGGCACTGTGTTCTGTTGTGCCCAATATTCTGCCCAGTCTTCTTGGTGGGTTTTTCTTTTTTTCTTCTGTAACCTCCACCCTAATATCCCAGCTGAGGAGAGGACAGCAGTGGGGGATGAGAGGAGTTACTGAGCAGCGGAAAACATTCCACCACACTCAATATCCCACCCTCCTCTGCCCTCACTCCCTTGTGTTCTTCCCCCACCCTGCCTCAGGTGTCCTATGTGAAAGCCATTGACATTTGGATGGCGGTGTGCCTGCTCTTCGTGTTCTCCGCCTTGCTTGAGTATGCTGCTGTCAACTTCGTGTCTCGGCAGCACAAAGAGCTGCTCCGGTTCAGGAGGAAGCGAAGACACCACAAGGTAGGCCTTTGGGTCACTGCCCGAGGGAGGAGGGACAGCTGGTGGCAGCCTTGTCTTGTGATACTTGTGTTGCTGGACCATCCTTCTCAGTGGGAAAGGCCCTGATTGGGTCTACAGGCAGTCACTCTTCCAACCATGATAACACTGCAGAAATTATCAGGTTGCACCCGAAGACAGAACTGATGGAGCAAATGCTGATGGCACCAAGATAATGACTAGCTAAAAACCCAAAGCATGGCAGGCTGCGAGATGCTAATTGGTGTTTCCTGCAGGGCTGCACTATTTCAGTTGGCGTGGTTCCAGAGGGGAACTGTACCACAGAAGGTGAGATCTTAGAGTAGAATGTCCACATCCCAGGCTTCTGCTTCCTACGTCCAAGAAAGGGCCATCAGGAAAGATCCTCCCATGAGCGGATTCTCTCACTAAGGGACTGAATAAAGGAAGATTTGGCAGGCCATCTCTGAAAAGTCAGCCACCAAATGCCACTGGGGAGTGTGCAGCCTGTGGGAGCAAACTGGCCCCACACCTGGTCCATAGCTACTTCCCCAGGAGGATCAGAGAACCCACTCTTCTCTCCAGCCTCATCTTCACAATTGATTGCTGTTGGTGTCACTGGGAGGATTTGACCTCCAGGCCAATTGGCTGTGAGGACTAGCTGTGACTACAGTGGGAGAGCTGCTGTGCAGGAGACACCCCTATGGAGCAGGATTGCTTCAGTGGGGCTTTGGTGCTCACTGAATCTGTCCCCTGAGTGTCGCTTGTGGGTGTGTAGAGTTGTAATCTGCTAAGGTCTGAAGCTGTCTACCAGGTGCACTGGCTCTGGGGCCTCCCAGAAGGTGCAAAGTCAGCCACTGCCTGAGGCTACCCGGCAGGAGCTACAGAGAGATCTGCAAATTCCTCCTATTTGTAGCAGGTTTGGAAGTGCCCAGGTGAGGCCTAGCTGTGAAGCAAAGCAGGCTGGTGCTGGTGCCCGATCTTGGGCCTTTCATTGATGTTTGGGGCATGCCCACACCAAATGCAGCTTGTTTGAGAGATATTAGCAAAGTCTGAAGCCTGAGCCAAGATAAGCCATTCATATGGAAAAGTTGCTGCATACAGCTTGGGTGGGGCTGCAAATTGGATGGAGCGGGGTCTCAGGAATCAGCAGGGCGGAGCAGTGTGTTCCAGGTTGATGGGGACTCAGATTTGGTTGCCAGTCAGCCCTGGGGCAGAGGAAGTCTCAGCACAGGAACAATGACCCCTGTGAGCTGCCCCCAAGTTCCTGCCCCAATGCCAGACAATCCAGTTCCTCCCTGTATGTGTCTAGATCTCCCAACGCCTCCTGGCGCTGGAGCTCAGAGGAAGTGAGTTGAGTAAGTTCACGCCTCGCCCTTTAAGAGAAACACCTAGGTCTCGGGAAACCTCCATGTCCCTCAGCCACAATCCCTGCTGGTTTTTACAGCCTGAAGTTACAAGGACTTTTCTTCCCAGCTCTGGGACCCTCGGTGGGGGGGTCTGGTGTGGGACTGGGACTCCTTGCTTCTCACAGTGGCCTCTGCGGGGACGATCTCCCTCTGGGTTTAAAAAAAGAAAAAATGGTACACGTGGATGCTGGACCAGCCCATTCCATGCCTCCACCCCTCCTATCAGTCTCAACATGCTTTCTTTTTTACTTTTCTAGTTGTAGGACTTCCATTCAGCCAGCTTTCAGGTGGTTCTGAATGATGGTTGTTCTGTAATTTAGTTGTAATTTTGATGTGGTTGTGGGAGGTGGCGAGTACCGACCTTTACCTACGCTGACATCTTCTCATTTATTATTTATGCACTTTCTCTGTTGCCCCTGCACATCCCCAACTCCCTGCCTTAGGCTCACTACCAACATGCCTGCTGCCCTTATCCTTCTCGTCTCTCCATTTCTGAGCTAAGTGATCATCCCCTGTTTGTATGTTCATTCAGTGTTGAGGGGTCAATGAATGTGATAGACTTAACTCTGAGTTCACGGAGCTTACAGTCTAATGAGAGAGGTAGCCATCAATCAAGGAATACAACATGTTAAGAGCTTCAAGGAGGCGGGAGAGGCAGTGTACAGGGACCTTATGGAGAACATGCAGGGACTCCTAACCTATTTCTGGGCTCAGGGAAGGCTTCTGAGTAAGAATTAATTCAGTGGAAGAGAAGGAGTTGGAAGCAGGACTGGAGGTGGGAGTGTGCCCCAGGCAGAGAGGACAGATGGAGCAGGGGCCCGGAGTTAGAGAGTAAGCGTGGCATTTCCGACCCCATGGAAATGTTTCAGGGTGAGTGGAGCACAGGACGCCGGAGAGACAACGGCACAGAGGAGACTGGAGAGGCAGACAGGTCCTCCCTCAGAGCTCACATGGAAAGGACACAAAGCTACACGCGATGAGAGCAGACAATGGGGCTCCATGATTCTGGTCCAGGCAAGATGACTTAGCTCAGGAAGGGAGAGATGAGAAGGACAGGGCAGCAGGCGTGTTGGTGTGAGCCTAAGGGAGGTGGGGTGCACAGGGATGACTCAGGAAGTGCCACAATGCTGGCAGGTGTGCACAGGGAGAGAAAAGCCTGTAAAGGTAAGTGGGAGACAAATAATGAAGGGCCTTGAATGAAAACCTGATACAGGCCCAGAGCTGTGTCTGAGGCCACAACCGCCAGGGATATGGGGACATGGAAATGGGAAGAAGCTGTGGCTTCCCGGCTTAAGAAATGCAGGTGAGGCCCACAGGCTTGCTCCCTCCTGGAGAATTCGCCCCTTTGCCCCCACCCACACACAAGAAGATATTAACTGGGGATGGGAATGGGGGAGGAGGGCAAAGAGGCAACAGAAGCAAAGCAGGGGATCTCTCCAAATTGTCCCCTGGATTTCCAATAAAGTAGCATCCAGAGTGTGTACTCATCTCTGACCTCTGATGGGCAAAAGAAGCTTTGAGGTAGTGAGATGACTCTTAACCCCACTTGTAGGTAAAAATGCAATAAAATAAACCCTGAGACTCACAGAAGAAAGTGACTTGCCTAAGGTCCTACAGTTAGAAGGTAACAGAGCTGACAGGTGAACTCGGGTCTCAGGACCCTATGCCTCCTTTCTATCCCCTGGTTTGCATCTGTTTAAGGCACGTGAGCGGCGCCCCTCTATAAGGCGTAACTCCCCAGCCAGCCAGAAAGCCTCAGAATCCTGGAGTGGTGCAGGGAGGCGGGGGATGGGGGGGTGGGGGGCAGATGGTGTGGCCTGGCCCCAGGGGAGTGCCTTGCAGGGAGGGTGCCCAGCCCCTGTCTTATTTTAAGTAGAGCCCCATGTTGAATCTATTCCAGGAGGATGAGGCCGGAGAGGGCCGCTTCAACTTCTCTGCCTATGGGATGGGCCCAGCCTGTCTACAGGCCAAGGATGGCATCTCGGTCAAGGGTGCCAACAACAACAACACCACCAACCCCGCTCCTGCGCCGTCCAAGTCCCCGGAGGAGATGCGAAAACTCTTCATCCAGAGGGCCAAGAAGATTGACAAAATATCGCGCATCGGCTTCCCCATGGCCTTCCTCATCTTCAACATGTTCTACTGGATCATCTACAAGATCGTCCGCAGGGAGGACGTCCACAACCAGTGACGGGTCCGGGACGGGGGAGGCTGGGAGCGGGCGGTGGGACCAGCACAGGCATCTGAGAGGCGAGGAAGAGGCGGGAGAGGGCGGGGCACGCACACAAGACTCCCACTCTCTCTCTGCACCGTGTGCAATAGCAAGAGGCAGTGATGCATGAGTCTTAGAATGTGGCACTCTCTATTTAACCACGGGGAGCTGGGGGGGAGGGGGTTCCTAACATAGGAACTGAGGGGTGGGGAGGAAGGGAAGGGTTAAGAGGGGCGGGGGGGAGGGCCGTCCACGGGCTGTGCAGTTTTGCTGTTTGGAAGGAGAGTGCAGCCTGCCCCAGAGCAGAAGAAAAGCAATGTAATATATGATATATATTCATGCTTACTATTAATGCAAAACCACAAGAACAAACGATGTTTCTTAACCTATCAGCCTAGTAACTGCTTAAATTGTTAAAGTCACGGAAGTGATGGACAATTTTTCCCAGAGTGGAAACAGTCACAAATAAGCTTGCTCTGGTGTGTGGCCGCGTCACACCCCTCCAAACGCCATGCCTGTCTTCACGCCCACCCGGGTGGACACATGCCAAAGCTTCCGCCTCTGCTTCCACAGGGCTGTGCGGCCAGGGCGTGGCAGTGGGCGTGGGCAGAGGTGGAGCGCAAAAGGGAGTGACTAAAGAGGTGGGACGTGTCAGAGGCGCAAGGATGGAGAATCCAGATAACCCTGCGCAGTCCTGTCTCAGGCTAAGGGTCGCGCCCGCCCCTCTCTGCGCCCTCTCGCTTCTGTGCTCCAGCACCCGCCCCCTTACTGTCCACCGCCGCCCAGAAATGCCACCATGGTCTTCTCATTATATTGCCAATATGCAATCTTTTTTATGGTTAAAAAAAAAAAGTAATAATCTCAAGAAATAATGTGCGTAGACTTGAGTGTAAACAGATGCACTTTTTCAAATGTCTATTTTTTTGGAAAGTCTCTTTGGAATTGCTGTATATTTGGGAAGGTGGGGTCGGTGGAATGAATGAATTTATTACAGGTGGTTCTGCGGAGTGAAGTTTTAAGAGGGAGAGGCGGGTACTGAAGCTGCTACAGCTTAGATATATACGGGTGGGAAGAAAAGGGAATGTGTAGAAAGTCTGTTCATTATATTTTGACATTTCATGTACCGCAAATAATGTGGGAGCTTGGGGGGATGACCCCATTATATTTTTATAAGTCTTTTTTCTTTTTCGGTGCTTTGTTTAGCTTTAACATTTAGGAAAGTTGGACAATTATTTCTCTTTCCTTCTAACTCTGACATGCCAGACCTATCCCCGGGTAGGTAGGGCACCCCAGAAAGAAAGGAGAGAGACTAGAACATGGATTGTAAGGGGAGGGAGATCCAGCGGAAGGGCCCAGCTGCCCCCAGACGGCAGCCTGCGGGGGAGGGGGGGTGCTGCAGGGGAAAGAGGGGCTGTCTCTGGCAGCCTCCGCCCCTCTCTGCCAACCCCACCAGGCCTGAAGCACTGGCACCATGGGCTTGGCCTTCTCCCCACTCTGGTCAGTAACCAGGATACCGGGTTCCACTTCTTTCTTTGCACTTTAGTGTCTTGGCTTTGGCTCAAAATCAGTCGATGGTGAGCTGACAATCAATTTGTACTGTGGCTTGGGGTTTCACTTGTGTCTTTAGAGTGTGCCCAACCCGGGGCAGGACCCAGATGAGATGCTGGGAGCCTAACCCCTCCCTAAAGCACCTTCCTGTAGGGACTCTTCTCCTGTTCCCTGAGGCACAATCAGTGATGCCTGCAGAGGCCAAGACAAGGATCTAGAAGGACTTAGGTAAAGGAGATGCACTATGCAGCCAAAAAGGGATTTGGCTCTGGGGCTTGAGGACAGAGCTGTTTACAGGGGCTTCCAAGGCCAGTGAGTCATGCTCCCCTTCTCGCAGAATCCTTTTCTGAGAAGCACTGACAGAGGGGAGCCACGTGGGGGGAGTCTCTCATCCAAGACCATCCTTTCCCACCACAAACTTGTGTCTATGGAGGAAAAGTTAAATAGAGGGATTGAAACCACCACCAGTTCAAGACCAGAATATCCGCCTTTGAACTGCTATTAGCACCTTTCATTAGCACGATATTCACTTTATTTAAGGAAGGGGGGAAAGCTCCATTCATGAGTCTTTGAAGATGCTATTAGCTCCTTTCACTTAGCACTTTATTTAAAAGAAACATTATTTTTTGCCGAAACCGGTTTGGCTCAGTGGATAGAGCGTCGGCCTGCGGACTGGAAGGTCCCAGGTTCGATTCCGGTCAAGGGCATATACCTTGGTTGCGGGCACATCCCCAGTAGGGGGTGTGCAGGAGGCAGCTGGTCGATGTTTCTCTCTCATCGGCATATACCTTGGTTGCGGGCACATCCCCAGTAGGGGGTGTGCAGGAGGCAGCTGGTCGATGTTTCTCTCTCATCGACGTTTCTAGCTCTCTATCCCTCTCCCTTCCTCCCTGTAAAAATCAATAAAATATATTTTAAAAAAAAATTAATAAAAGAAACATTATTTTTTAATGAAAAAAATTAAAGAGGCCCTTCTCCCTACCTTACTCATTGCTGGTCTGAATTTGGAAAGCCTGAAGTCTGGGTGAGTAAGGCAATGAAGGCACCAGGCCCCGTAGGGGACTAGAGACAGTGCCAATTGTTGAGACATTCTGCCTCCACCCAAACAGCAAAACCCACAGATTTCAAACCAGGCTCCCTGAATGAAGTGTCTGGAATCTCTCTGAGACAGAAATCACCGGGCCATTTGCCCACCCTCGGCGGGGTCCTTGACCTTCTGCCCATATTCAACTTGCGGGCCCACTGGGAGCTGCCGGGTCTAGCAGACAGTAGCCAACAGACAACAGAATGATCTCCTTAGGACACAGAGTGGGGATGTCACTGGAATCTTCTCTCGGATTATTCCAAACATGGCATCCCTCATGGAAAACAAATGTGAGTGGATGCCTTGTAGCAGTGAAAGGAACCTGAACTCTAAGCCTGCCTCTAACCTGCTGGATGACTTGGGGTAAATGACTTAGCTTTACTTTCTCTAAATGCACGTGGGAGAGTGGTGTAGGTGGCCTCTAACTCCCTCCTCGCTCTAACTGTGCTTGAGCTGGTCTTCGGGACATTCACACAGCAAACAGTTTAATGTCACCCTGATTTCTGAACCTCCCCAGTGGACGCACACATGTATGTGCACACATATGTGGACCCACACAATTCTTGTTGCCCTCCTTTGAAAAATTGGCAGATTCATTTTTCCTCTTGCTCTGCTTTATCAAAGGGGAACCGTGGTGGGGTAAACATCAACCATTATAAAGTCAAAACTAGCATCATGAACTAGGCAGGGCGCATGCTCAAGAAGACATTCTCATTAGTGTATAATGTCGCTAAGGATTTAGCAATAAACTACATGGACTTCATCATTATAGAAAATCAAACTAGATAATTTAGGCCAAATACTTTTTAGGTGGCTCCATCAAATAGGACAATACTTTCTGAATTTATGGTTTAGAGGATACCATGGCTTAGCACTACACCTGCCAAGTGCCACTGTGAGGGGGAAACTGACAGGTGTAATGAGTGGTTCACTGGTTTTCAAACCCTTTACATGTATAGACCAGCATTTATGCAGGAAGGGAGAATTTATACTGGCACAGAGGAGTTGATTTCAACCACCCCCAAAACTGCAGCTATTCCTAGGAGCCAAATTTAGGCGATAGCAATTAAGCAGACAGATTAATACCAGTAACTTCCCACCTATTAGTTTATAATGGATCTCATTTGTTTCAAGAGCAGCCAAAATAAATGGCTCAGCTCTGCCACCCTCTGGTCCTTTTAAACATTCAAAAGTCCGCTCTTAGCTAAAGCTATTGGGAAGGACCAAGGACAGCTGTAAATAGAAAGAAAATTGAGTGTGCATGCTCATGAGAAATACCTTGACTATAATTCTATTTTTAGTTCAAGTCTAGAAAGAAAAAAGGTCATTTGATCCAAATTATTTCTTCTTTTAAGCTTTTGATAAATAAGAAATGTATCCCTCTACAAAGCTCACCAGTATTTTTCATAGGCTTTTTTTTATACTGGGGAGAAAGTAAATATGGCAGGAGATGGTTCCTTTCCTTCAAAGTACCCATTTTCATGAGCATCATTAAAAAGAGGTGGCTTTGTGAGGCTCTATAATATTAGGTTGCCAAGTAGATTGGTGCCCCAGCTAAGGTGATACGATCACTGATAAGTCAGTCTTTTGTGAAAATTAGATTCCTTACTTAATTGCAACACACTGACATTGAAGGGAGTTGTCATTGTGTCTGCAGGAACTGCCTCCTTAGTAGGAACAGCTGGCAAGCAGAGGGCTTGGTAGTGGTGCAATCGTGCCAGCTTCAGGACTGGGTTGAAATCCGGGATTTGCCGCCATTCTCCAGTCCAGCTGGAAGCCCAGGCCTGGACAATGAGCACCACTCGGGAAGCTATCTGATTTATTCAACCAGCACCTGCTGCACACTCTACCCCCACTCGCAAGGCGGTGGGAAGATGGAGTTTTCTCTCTGGGCTCCGTTTCTCGGGTTAACCAGAAAGCTTCTCTGAGGGGCTGGTGAGGTCTGTTGAGAAGGGGTGAATGGCTCTCTACCCATGATATAAAGCATCGTTAATTCATGAACCAACCAGACCAAAAATTCTCTAAACAGACAAGCAGGAAAGAGATTTTTAAGATATAGTTTAGCTCTTTTCGCTCCACTAAGCCCCTTCTCTTGGAAACCCACTCTAGAAGTTTGAATTAAGGAACCCCCCCTTTTCCTGCAGCTCCATGAAGCTAGAAACAGGAGCTTATCCTGGCCAAAGGGAGGAATAAAAGAACTAGGCCTTGCTTGGTTGAGCTGGCTTACTTTTAGCAACTTGTATCAGTGTAAGGAAGAGCGTATGTTGGAAAGGTTTTGGTCTCACAGTATCCTGAAATTCCAACGGGTAGAACACCTTGGATAGGTTGAAATCCCTGTGGATTTAAACTTTTAAAGCCCTAGCCGGTTTGTCTCAGTGGATAGAGAGTTGGCCTGTGGACTGAAGGGTCGTCAGGGAGTGTGCAGAAGGCAAACAATCAATGTGTTTCTCTTACATCGATATTTCTCTCTGTTCTTCCCTCTCTCTTATCTTAGTTCAAGTCTAGAAATCACTTTTAAATCACTTTTAAAAATCCTGAAATGCTACCACCCCACCCTAGCCCAATAGCAAGAGAATGAAAGCACTGACTTTTTTCTGACTCTCCACGCTGAAGATCTGAGGATACCAAGGTGTTCAAGGGTGCCCTGCAAGCATCCCTCCCAGGCCCGAGTGGCCTAGAATCATGAGAGCCCAGGCTAGATGATGCTTCTATCAACTTTTCATCCTGTTGCTTCCTTAAGGATTTCTCAAGCTGTAAAGACAGCAATGGCAGGAGATGGGTTTGTTCATATGTGGGTGCTATTTTATGCTGTTTTGATGGAGCTGTGTGGTTATTTAAAGCGATAATTAAGGTACTTTATCATTCTTTGGAACAGCAAAATGAATTCCAAAGTAGAAATTATTGCCCAATAATTTTTAGGATCATTAAGGCTTTTTCATCTAGCATCCAAACCATTACTTCTTCCTCGGTTGCTCCCCTCCTCCCACCGCCTCCCTCTGTCTGCATCTCCTCTGTCTCATCAGTCTGCACATCTCATTTTGAGACTAGACTCTGCCAGAGGACGCTGGTTTATTTCTGAGGGGGCCGGGATGTGTGGGGACGAGAATGGACCTAGGAGCTCCTGTCTCATTTGTTTTAAGGCTGCGATTTGTATTCCCTCCTCTGGCCCATGCAGTTTGAAATTTCACTGCTCTGAAAATCTCCACGGGAACACTGGGTCGAGAAGTCAGAGTATAGAGAATGGCAAGCCAAAAATATACCCTTCAGAGAGCCCAGCAACAAAAATGATATTTTACATAAGGCCAATAACCAGCTACAGAGCGGTACCAGCTAACTAGTCTGAGGATGAAAGGCACTTGCTGGCTGCATGCAGGTTCCAGGCATAATGGGGTCCCAATCCCCACACCTGAGCTGCTTCACAATCACCTGCATTGCCTTGTTCCTGGCCTGCCTACCTTTTTCAGATCCAGCTGCTTTCTTATGCAACCTTAGAAACCCAGTGTCCTATTTAAACACATCTGCCATCCAAGGTGGACAGAGGTCAGTTGGAAAGGGTCCTCGTTCTGGCGCTACCTTGGGCTCACCTTTCTTGGCTGGCTTACTGCCCTGTAAAAAGAGGGGATTGGCCCTAGCCGGTTTGGCTCAGTGGATAGAGCATTGGCCTGCGGACTGAAGGGTGCCAGGTTCGATTCTGGTCAAGGGCATGTACCTTGGTTGCAGGCTCAATCCTGGTTGGGGCACGTGCCAGAGGCAACCAATAAATGTGTCTCTCTCACATCGATGTTTCTCTCTCTCAGTTTCTCCCCGTCCCTTCCACTCTCTAAAAATCAATGGAAAAATATCCTCGGTTGAGGATTAACAAAAAATAAAATAAAAAGAGGGGGTTGAAGGAGAATTTTCGAAGCCAAACTCTAGATACTTTCATGGAAAGGGCGTGTTATAAAATGCTTCACTGTTTCCCCATTTTAATGTCACACTTAGAGCCCCTCCCAGGCCTTCCGGGACAGGTAGGGAGAGGTTGAGACAGAGGGGGCCCTCAAGCAGATTACAGTCTTCACTTTCCTGCCATCAGTCAAGGTATTTCCCAGCACCGAGGACTTGCCTCTCAGACTAGCTTCTCACCTGCGAATGCCATCAAACACCAGGACATTGCACCGGGCATTTTAGCAGGCATGTCCTGTGGAGGCTGTGGCCCACTTTCCAGGGCACCTGTGTGAATTCGCTCTGCCAGAGCCTCTGGAAGAATCAAAGAGAAGTGTGTCAGAGCAGAACCTGTGAAACTGCCCTTGGGAAGTGACTGCAATGACTCCAGTCCCCTCCCGGCCTGATCCAGCCCCCAAACAGACATAATTTAAATATAAACAGAAACTTCCAGCAAGATTGAAGAATATTTCCCTGTTAATGTAGTTGTAGTTACAGGCAGAAAAAAATGGGACTGCTCCAGACCATTGGGGGAGGGGGGGACATCTAAATTCATACCATTAGCTAGGCTACACTAATAAAAAGAAAAAATATTATAGCAGGTGTGGCTGGAGTTGGGCCAGCGCTCTCCACTCCAGCTGTCTCCACTCCTCACCCCCAAACAAAACCTCACCCTGGCAACCCTGAAATTGCTTCCACACTCCTGTAGCTCCAACAAACACTGTTTGTCATCAGAAAACACTGCTCCTGTCTTTCCCAACAGGGATGTGTTTATGCTCCATTTCAACGGAATCTCTTCAAAATGTCTATAGGGTGACATAACAAATGTTCTTCAGTCTCCCTTCATCTGGCCCTGGAATTAATGAGAATATTGCAGACAAATTTTTTTCTTGTTCCCAATGTTAAAAATTAAGACTTAAAATTAACACTGTAAAGATTTAATATTTCCCATAATAATATGGAAACCACATTATAAACCATTTCCTACCATCACTATATAGCTAGCCACTCCTTTGCCCCTGAAAAAGATTCAAATCAGGGATATTTTTTTTAAAGACCTCAAAAAATAAATAAAATAAAAAGAGCCCTCTAAAAGGAATAGCTGTTTCAATAAAACAAATATAGCAAAATGGTAACTGTGTATTCCAGGTGGTTAATATAGTCATCTAAAATGCTTCCACATTTTCTCCCATTTCCTCGGGCCTCAATTTTCCTATCTGTGAAACAGAAATCAAGCTTGAAGGGTTTTCCCAGCTGTAAAGTTTTCAAAAGGCCACTTCTCTAGTTGTCTTTTAATTGCAGAAAAATAGGAGGACTTCTCACAGACTCTAAGGTGGCCCCACACTACATCTCATCCTCTCAGCTTTCCTCTAAATCCACTCCAGGTTCCCTTGTATGGTGGGAAGGGCACTAGCTTGGAGGTGCAACTACCAAAAGGCACACTATCCTGAACAAGACCATTACCTCTCTGACCTTCAGTTTCTTTGTGTGTTCCGGGACAGTAATCTCCACATCACAGGTCCAATGTCCAGGTAAAATGACATAATGACTGCTAACTCCACCCCTACATTGCAAACTGGAAAGCATTCTCAGGATCTCAATCGCTATGACTCTCATCACTTCTTCCTGTTTGCCAGAAGAGGTCATCAAAGAGCTTTCTTTACTGAGATGGGCTCCAAAAGGCCAAATCCACCGCCCTGACATCTCATGACCAGCTCAAGGACCCCCTCACTGGTGAATCACTCCCTGCTCACTGCCGCGCCTGGACACGCTTTAGAGACCTAAATTCTAGTCCTGGTTACACTGATCAAGCACCTGCATCCCTTTTACCCAGAGATGTGAGCACCCACTGAACAGAAGGCACCATATTAAGCTCTGCGAATAGTTGCCACTTACATGCAGAGTAGTAGTGGACTGTGAAGAAACCTGGACTATCACAATATTGCTACTGAACACCTCCTGTGTGTCTTTAAATTAAATAACGGAATTTCCACAATAGCCCTGATTTTATTTCTCATTTTACAGTTGAGGACAGTAGGCTCCAAAAGTTCCTTTCACCAACCCAAGTCAAAGCCTTGCAGAGTTTGGACACGATTCTAAAGACAATGGGAAGCTAAGATTTGGAAACAGCCTTGACAGGTTTACATCTTCCACTTTCTGTTTTTGACTTTCAACAAATTATTTCACCCCATGACCTCAGTCACCCACCTACCTCCCAAATTGACTATAAAAGTAATTGATGTAGTTTGTCATTAAAAAGCAGAATACATGAGATTGTCCATTTTAACTGAATCTTATAACTTAATAAAAATTATGGAGCCTTTAGCCTGGGTACTTTCCAGTATACAAAAATTTAACTCCTACAATCTGTTAAATACCAGGGAATACTATCTTGTACTAGAATGGAAATCCATCATCTTTTAGATCAAGAACCAAACGAGACAATCCTCAGTCTTGATTTCTCAGAACTTGGTCATAAGCAACATAAACTTTGAGCACCTACTAATCCAGTGTCTGATACATGATGTGGGGCCATGTTCCAGCTAGAGTTATGAAAGAACCCAAGCAGGGTGAGCAGCAGGCAGGTGGTTATCGATGACATTTGGAGGACAGTGAGAACACACTCCGTTAACAGTCCTGCAGGAGAGATCAGTGTATGCCTGGAATGGCCTAGATTTGCCCAGAATCAAGAGTAAAGACTAAACCTTTTCTGGAGGTCCTCCCTACATCTGGAATCCCTTTAAAACATCACTCAACTAAGACGAGGCACCTCCTACAAACATGGCAAGGCACGGGAACCAGAAAGAAGCACTGTCCCTAACTACAGAACTTAGTGAAGTGAGATGTGATCTGGATATGAGTTCTCTAACTCGGGAAGATGTGGTAATAGAGACCAGAGGAAGAATTCAGAGGTGAGAAATTGGGACTCACAGGAACCTTCTTGGAGAACAGGATAGGTGAGCTCAGACTCCTATTTCCCACAGCAGTTTACTATCTGGATTTATATAATTGTGGTTTCACCTTTTAAATATAACTACTTCCCCCAAGCAGGTGTTCAGGTAAAGAGGGAGCACCTCTATATGAGATGCCATTGAAATGAGTATTAAAAGTAGTGGCAGGCCCTAGTCAGAATGGCTCAGTGGGTAGAGCGTCAGCCTGCGGACCAAAGGGTCCCAGGTTCGATTCCAGTCAAGGGCATGTACCTCAGTTGCAGGCTCCTCCCTGGCCCTGGCCCTGGTCAGGGTGCGTGGAGGCAACCAACCCATGTTTCTCTCACATTGTATTTCTTGGGTGAGAATTTTCTTTTTTAATTTATTTTAAGGAGAAGCTGCTGCTTGTCTCCCCATCCTTTTGCTTCTGACCTAACAATCCCTTGGGTAACTTGATGTGCACAAACTAGGCCAGACCAGTTCACGGGACAAGGCCTCTGCTTACTACAGTTCCCAGGACTCGGTTGGCCTATCCATGTCTCTCCGCGTGCATCCAGAAGCTTGGCCTTTGCAGAATAAGACCATGAGCTACAGCAGTAATGCCAGAATGTGTAGGCCACTGCTCTGAAGGCCAGGGCCAGTCCTGCATAGCTCTGCGTGCTGGTGAGACAAAGGGCACTCTGAATGGCCTGTTGAGTGACCTCGTCAGGGTCACTGGGTATGTAGGTCACTGCTATGTAATTAATTGCCTTGATATGATTTTTCAAAATGTCTCAGCATGGAGAAAGCAGCTCAGCCTCTCAGGGTACACGTCAGAAGTGGAAGCTCAGGGAGGAGGTCTCCATAATTACTGTCATAGCCAGGACTAACCTCCCTACACCTGCCTGTCATCCATCTACCTGCTGTTTATTAAATCTCTGTGGCAAGAACTGCAGTGTAAAAGCAGGGCATCAGAATGAAAGCCTCTTTTCTTACAATAGAACTTGCAAAACAATCACTAATGAGGAATGCAGAAAATATGTATGAGGAGGGTGCCCGAAGTGGGCAGAAAACAGATCATGGAGCCTTTCAAGACCTGAGGGCCATTTGAGCAGTAGCACCTTAAAGAACAGAGGGAATAGCAGGAGTAAAAAACATGGAGGTAAAAAAAAAAAAAAACAAACTAGGGGCACATACAAGGTACAGTGATTATCCGTTTGGTTCAAGTGTAGTGAATGCTAGGCACAGATAAAGCATGGAGTACATCATAACAACCTTAAAGTTCTGACAGACCTGGGGCACAGCACACCTTCAAGGGCCGAGAGTTCATTCTATCTCCTTCCCATTAGCTGACACTTCCAGCCTCATTCAGATTCTCCTATACTTATCTGAGGGAACTTACCTTTTCCTTCATCTTAGAAGTAGACAGAGTACCCACTAGAAAGTCACATCTTCAAGGGCATTAATTCACCCCAACATATAGGAAGCACGTAGGTTGTGCTCAGTAGGCACTGGAGAGGGAATAATAGAGTACAATCAAGTCCTGATTCTACACTGAGATTGCTAGTCTATGGTGACTCTGAAAAACTTTCTTCTGGAGCTTCATCTTTTCTCAGCCAGCCAGCCAGCCAGCCAGCCAGCCGGTACTTAGTGCATGCAGGTAATTCTAAAGGAGAGCTTGTGGTGCAAATACTATTACCTTTTGTTGCTCTGAATTAGAAAACAGAGCTGACCTGGAAGGAAAATATAGCCTAGCATATCCTTAGTTTCAGCTGCATCGAAAATGACTTCTCCCAACTTAAGCGTCTCTCCCTAGTCAAAGCATGAAGTCATGTTCATAGAGAAAAAAAGGTGTGAAGAGGAAAAGAGCCAAATATGAATTTTTTAAAAAGACAAATGTAACTGGTTTTTAATCAAGTCATTGCTAGTATGTAAAATGAAGTTTCTTTCAGAAAGAGTTGCCTTTCTTGGTTAAACTCTTTAGAAAGAATACTGTGGGGGGGGGGGGGGGAGATTAGAATTACCTACACTAGTAAATGATTGGCCCAAATCTTTTTTAAAAGTGGTGCTTACATATCAAATAAGTAATTTGCTAAAATCAAATATTTTCCACATTAGGTATTTCTACCTCATTTAAAGGTATGTGTACCGCATGCTCTCAGCATGCCATTTAGCCCGAATATAGTAAGCTTTAAAAGTGAGTGTTCCCATAATGCATTTCAAAGTTTAATATTTATACCATGAATTTAAGTCATACTATTTCATATTTTAATAGTTCTATTTTCCAAGACTTAATCTATTATTGTATTTTCAGCACTAACAATAGTTAAATCCCAAAGGAGTGCATCCTGCTGGTCTATTGGACAGATGAAATGCCTACCCAATGTGATTCTTGTGCATATTAGACAAACAATAGTGCAAAGATCTCAAAAAGAACCCAAGAAAACTATGCAGGTAAGTTCTAATTTCAAGACAAACACAGCAAGGACCTCAGCTGCCTCTAAGTTTGAAAAACTGGACAGAATACCCATCTTCCCCTTCTGTAATTACATTGATATGTACAAAGTGAACCACAAAGTGACCAAGACAAAAACCTTAATACTTTTAAGTCCTCTAGTAAGGTTGTCAAAGGGTGTCCAGGGCTCCTTGTCTGGATCTCATTGTCATGATCGGCCTATTGGCTAAAATCACTTCTCTAGAACTGAGAATTACTTCAATATAAAGAACTAGTGTCATTTGGGCAGAGAGCGGCTGGTGAATGATTGAAAGACAGTGACTGCTCACTTTCTAAGTGTTCAAACACACTAAAGTGCTTCCAAATCACAAATTGTTTGGTCCTCTCTCCCAGGAAGGCCATTTCCAGAGACCTCATTCTCAAAGTTGACTGGCCCAGGGAACCCATGGGAGGAGACCAAATTAACTTGCAGCCATAGTTGTGAACACGCAGGAGGCATACCTAGAAACAGGACGAACAGGGCTACTGGTGATATTCAATTCACAGCTAAGACATCAATGAGAAAGCAGTTATTAGATTGATTTAAAACAGTCCAAAGTGAGTTAGAAATTATCAAATAAAAGCTTACTCATTCACTGGGGAAAGGGGTATTTTATTTACATGATGTATCATAAACTTAGTTTTAATTTTTTTTTCTCTCAAGATTATCCACTAAAATAGGCCAGTTTCTGCCAATAGAACCAGTGCCCGATCTCGTCTCACCAAAGCAAATGGCTCCTGCATAACTGCAGTCATCTCCAAAGGACGCACCCTTCGTGTTTGCTCCATTTCATTAATTTAGATATCTGCACAAAAGACCTAGCCTTTGTCTTAACAGTTACCTGATTTGATATTTAGGCAGAATTATTCTGCAAGTGACTTTACATTTCCTTTTTTCCAAAAAGGTAGGTGCCAACTGAAATGTGTTGTGACAGGGGGTGGGGTAAAAGTTCAGTATTAACTTTCAAGAGATCCAGGGTATGTTACCTGAAACCTCACACTTCAATTCATTACACTATAGCTTTTCAAAATTATTTTTAACCCCAAAGAACAGAAGGGCACCCAATTCTTCAGGTGACATTATCAGTGCAGGCTGTGGAGACTGCTACAGGTAAGACAACTGAAGTTACAATTCTGTGATTCCCATACTTTAGGGAGATGTAAAATATATGCTGCGCTGGGCAGTGAATTAGTTAAGCTACAAAGTGCTTGATCACCTATGATGGAAGAGGTTCAAGATCACTCATACTTCCACGGAAGAGACTACAAAAGTCATAAGCCCACAGAGTAGTAACTGACAGCTAGCCAAAGTAAAAGAGAGTTCTAAGAGATAGCCTAGGGAAAACAATTACTTGGCCTGGAAAACTGGGTCAGAATTACTCACAAAGCTCCTCATCCTTTCCCATAAGAAAATGTGACAGTATGTCTTTTATATGGAAATTTCTTTGTATATATGTATAAACTTGGTATGGCCTTAATGCTGCAGTTAAGGATTTGTTTGGCTACCACCTTAAGCAGCGTGTTAAGCAATCGCTTCCTTAATGTAAAATTTTTACTTCTTACAGGACTCTTAACCTTAACCAACCTATTCCCTTTTGCCCCTTACTCCTCCCTTTTTTGCATGAAGTCATAAAAGTTATGGCAATTATTTTTTGGCTTGTAAAAAAAAAGTCTATTTCTGCAGTTTGAAGATGGAATGTAAAATTTCTGTGATACATGTATATAAAAATATATTTATTGAACCATCCATATACACATATCCATGCTGATTCCAATGAAAAAAAATTAAAGTTTTCTGAAATTTTCTTTGTGGTTAATCCATAGTTGTTATTATTCAACCAACTTTATATGTTAGAGAACTTTTGAAGTCTTGCAATTACCCCAGAAAGAAACCTACATATGATCTAGAAATCATCATTTCACTTACGACAGGCTTTATATTAATTCAAGAAATATTTATTGATATGTGCGCTAGGGAGATACAAATGACTCAGACACAGATCCTGCCCATCAGGAGCTTACAGTCTAGCAGGGGAGATAGAACACATACATGGGACCATAGTCAGAGCTGTTTCAGTAAGATGAATCTAGCGTGGGCTATCAGTAGGCTGGGGTAAGAAGAGGTCGAGGAAGCTGAGAGGCCACTGAAATTATCCCAGTGAGGAGAAAGATGTGAAAGACTGTTGAGGTAGAACTGACAGGACTTAGCTGGACACTGGATGTAGGGAGCAAGAAAAAGGGAAGCAGACAACATATAGACTTGGGACATGGGTGATGACATGAACTGAAAGAACAATGGAGTAGGTTTGTGAAAAGAATTTAAATTTGGCACATAAAATTCTTCTGCATACAAACAAAATGCCTGGGATATACTGGGCACTTAAGTCAGGCCAAGGATGGCAGTACCTCAAAATGACCAGTGACTTCCTCCCTCCTCTGTCTCCCACCCCCCGCTTAAAATTTCCCAACAATCCCCTCCACTATGAAATGTCATAGTGCCTAAAATTTATTCAATTAAGTCCTGGCTCTAGACATACCTCCCTTTTGAAAATGAAAACAGAAATACATTAATTCATTCAACTCAACGAGTCATCATTAAATGCCTCTTTCCTATAGTCACTGTACCTTCGGTGGAGTGCAGGGATTAATTTCCCAGTCCTTATTCTCTAGGAGCTGTGGTCTAATGATGTTGTAAAACAGATACAGGTCATTCTAATTCCAGGTTGAAGGCATAAGTTTTCAGCTAGGAGAAAGGTAGAAAGTGCTCTAGGAACACCTATCTTTTAAAAATGAAGATTGGGACAGACTGTCAAACAAGAGAGACAATGTGGAAGAAGATGGGAATGAGTTTGTTGTTCATTTCAAATTCTGGCCAGATCAACCACCAAATAAAGGCTCCCCACTCCTGTTGCACATTTTTTCTCTCTTGGGGAAAAAGAACAATTAGTTCTTGAACTGGATCTTCAAAAAAATGACTTCGATGGCAAGGGCTATATGGACGGGGGAAAGCAGATGCAAGTGTATCTTCAGGGAAGAGAGAGGCACTTGAAGCAACGGAGTTGCAATGCCTGGCCTCTCAGAGGAGCCAGGAGTAGTTCAGGATGGCTGGAGCATCACTTCCACGAAGAATGGGAGAAATCACTGGAAAGGAAGGTTAGGACCCTGATACACACACGGCATTGCCAGGCACTGAACAGGGTACCTGCCTAAGACCAAATTGCTGCCCCTTAGGAGCTTACAGTTATAACAATACAAGGTGGAAAAGCACCACAATGTACAGAATGTAAAATGCTGACAGATTTAGGAGAAAATTACAGCTGAGTTTCAGCTATTAACACATTAGGATACCCAATAGCTTTCGGACAGCTAGTAGTAAACCCATCCCTGAGGGGAACACATGTTAACGTCCTTCAACAGGCCCAGGTAGAAGTGGGCATTAAGAGAGTTCTAAGGAAATGGAGTAAACCTAGGTATGAAAACTGAGCTATATAGGAGCAACTGAGTGAGCATGTAAAATGTGGCTCCTTCCCCTTTCTCCCATATCCGGACCCTTCAGCCAGCATAGGGAGGACTAGCAATCCCCTCCATGTTACTTCTACAGGACGATCTGGGACACTGTACCAATAATCAATTCTCTGAGTACCTAGATCTTTGGAAAAATGAAGGTGTTATACAAATCATTTTAGTCCTTTCCAGCACTAACTTTCTATGAATTCTAGGAGCTCTTCTGTCTCTTGTGCTAATAATCAGAACGAGAAAAAATTTTTTAAGGAAACATTCAATTGTTTCTCATTTAAAAATTATGGGTTTTTTTCTTATAAATCACAAAATGATTCTTATACCATCAGCTAAGTTCCACCTCCACCTCACTCATCTTCAAAATCTAACAACTACCTATGTGAATTTACTTTTAACAAGATATGTTCTACAATCTAAGTATGCACTGAATCTTTAAAGGAAGAGAAGTCCTTTTCTTCTCCCTACTCTCTTATGCCAGCTTCTCAGTATGTCTTCATTTAAAAGGGCCAAATCAGTATACATACACAATCTTCAGAAAGACATTTAAGAATTTAAGTAAAATCCAAAGTAAAATAGGTGATTCTAACAAAGCTTGGGGAAAGTTTCAGTAACCAAAATGGTTAATTATAACAATAGTTAAAATTGCTTGTATCCAGATTAAATAAGATATGATCATCCCTGAAATTACTACCAAATGTATAAGCAAACTTCCCATAAGTGGGTTTACGAAAAAATACTTTTGTTAAAATAATTCATTAGTAAACTTTTGGTAAACATCCCTTAATTTTCTTTTTTTAAGTAATAAGACACACTGGGTAGATGCAAGTCCCTTGGAATCTGTGACATAGGCCACGTTTCAAAGTGCGAAACATGTGGATTTCTAGGTGGCCAGGTCACATGGTTTATGGAGTAATAGTGGAACTGACTTCCAATACTATTTTCTTTTCCCAGCGAACTAAAAAAAAAAGCTACCAGGTTCAAGTGGAAATTGGAGGAGAGACTGTCCAAGGTTTTCAAAATAAGTCACATAATCAAAAAGCGAACAACCTTTATTCTAAGCCGTACTTTAGCATAAATCAAAACTAAAATAAAACTAGTGCTTTTAGGCCACCTCTAATCAACTCTTTATTCATTCAGGCCACAATGAGAGACTGTTTCATGAAAGCACAACAAAGCAGTCTAATTTCAGCATTATTCTGAGCTAGATACATAGTCACTAAAAAGAATATAAATGGAAGCTTTATCTCACATGTGCCACCATTTTTCCTTTAGTAAGAATTCACAAGCCTGCCTATGGTCCCCAGAACTTCAATATCACAGTATACAAATGCAAATCCCAAGAGGAATTACTACCTTTAAAGCAGAAATCCTTACATAATTATCTAGTACCACATAGCCAATACTTTACTTGATCATCAAGTTAAATCTACAACCTCATCCCACACAAGACGTTGCTAACATTCATTCCTAAGGTTTTTAAACATTTGTGAAAGACTATCATGATTATCTAACGCCCATTTTCAATATATTAGGCAGTTAGCTAGAACCTTATATTCAAATAAATGTTGAAGTTGCTTTTTTTTTCGAAGTTCAAGATTGCTTAACTAAAAAGGTCATCTGTATGTAGTTCCTGCAGAAATTCTTTTAAGTAGCACAAAAATAAAACTTCAATATAAAAGATAATCTTTAGATCAGTAGGTTTGACAAATGCAACCATTTACATAAAAGAAATAGGCCATTCAGCATAAACAATGGTCTACAAATTTAAACCTCATAGGAAGATTATTTCCATATAGATTCTAACAAATTGTTTTCTATAAAGTGCCACATTTTCCACTAAGCTCATTAAACTCTACACGGATTTTCAAATAAAGGGATGAAGAAAGTATCAGAGGATGGCAGTTATAAGCACAAAACATAACTGCTATAAACTCACCTGGATTATGCTCTGATAAAAATATTCACTTCCAGATTTCAAGACTGTACTAAATGTATTATCAAACCAGATAAGAAATTAATCTAAGAACAAGTCATTATTATTGTTACCAAATAGTCTGTAAATCAAAAGAAGCCCTATACAAATCATTTAATTATATTATTTACCCTAAGGAAATGAACAGAAATGCTAACCTTGTTATGAATGTTTTATAGACCCTGGTTTCTATATGGTCATATCCTGTATCTTAATATGTCATTCAAATGTACATATGTAGGCATTTTGGTTTTGGAGAAAAAGCATCAGTTCGGAGGTCAATCTGCTCCTTGCTACATGGATGGTTTGGAGGCCTAGTCACATAGCTGCTCTGATGCCGTTTCTCCTTTATCTATTACTTTGGGGAAAATAGTACCTAATCCAGAGTCGTGAAAATTATTTTTCCAACCTAAACTAAAGTGCAATTCAACTAATACTGTTCAGTAACCTACTCAAATAATTATTTTTGGATTATTCTTTTCACTGCTCCCCAGCAAAAGCTCAAAAAGTTGAGAACACAGGCATACACAAGTCAAGACCAACCTCACCATAAAAGCAAATAAAAGTACTTTTTTAAGTCCCAAGGTGTATTTATTTTCAACAGGTCTTAAAAGACCAAGATGCACAATGAACTAAACTAATCTTATACCTAGGAAGATACTAGATAAGTAAGTGAAGGGTGTTAAGCTCAGTAGAAAAGAACTAGACACTGGGCCATACCTAGAAATGAAAAACTGTATTTTAAAACGTGAAAAGGTTGAATATGATGAGCCAATGCTGCCTATAGAAAAATCTTGCCTTATTTTATTTTCACTTTCTTCCTGTGAGAATATATGTATCTCTACAGTATCATGTTTATTCCATCAGCAATAATGGAAACAAAGATACCAGGATTTTTATAGTGTTAAAACATGATGCTAAAAAAAAAAAAAAAAAAAAAAAAAAACATGATGCTAAATCCTATATATAAAAGTCCTCAAAACTCCACAATCACCCAAATTCTGATGAGCTGAAATTCCTGAAGTAAACTTTTGTTTTCTGGGATTAAACAGTAACTCCCTGCAACAAGTTACAAGCAGCATCTAGCATAATGCGACCTTCTCCAAAAACTTTTTTAAACCACATATTGGTACAAATGAAGGAAAATTTAGATAACTTACAATAAATGTTACTATAATTGCTGAAAGAGCTATTTGCTAATTCATTTATTTTTATTTATCTGAAGCTTTATTGCAAAGGAATGAGTCTTCAACTCCAGCTGTAATCCACCCATCATCATTTATAGAAGTAGAAACTGTTTTTAATGCAGTTGCTTCATTTTTACAGAACATGTGGCATTGTTGATCCCTACCCACTAAATGCCAAACGCAGTGTTCCCCTCCAACACCCTTCACAATCTCACACATTTCCAATGTCCTCTAGGATATAACAGCCCCAAATTGGGTACCACTGTATCTAGTTAGTACCCTTAAACCTGAGTAGAAAGAACTCCTATTTTGAAAATGCATGGTTTAGTATTCACTTGTGAAAAATGATTTATAGGTTATCCATAATTTATCCTTTACAGTTACTGCAAAAATAACTCAGGCTAAGTTTTGTTTTCTTTCCACAAGCTTAATATAAGCTACAGAAGTATAAGCTGAATTTCTCCTAATTATCACTGGCTAGGCCAAATGAAGTGGTTACCAAATAATCATTTAAACTGAACACCAAAACAGCCATGTGATTCAGTTATGTAAGTTTCTTTATATGAAGGAGATGCTGCCAATTTTCAAATATTTGAGGTATTGAGGACCAACTGATAACATCAAATTTCATTTTAGTTTAAGACTACACCCTTCAGCAAACCTAGTTTCCCAGTAACAGAAAAACAAACATTCCTATTCCTACTCACACTATCCTCAAGCAACAGTCCTAAAGATGAATACTGTTAAAAAGAAAATAAGTTAAATTTGACAGCCTTCTTGCCCTTCAACTAGTAACAATGACATGATACTACACAAAGGCTTGCTTCACAAATGTGTAAACAAAACCCAAGTCATACACAGCATTCAACAAACATACTATGTAAAACGAGTATTAGTCTACATTGCCAGATTAAATTTTCTTCCAGAAATATTTTAATAAAAATTGGCCATTTCAAATAAACACCTACTGCATGTCCATCAATCAAAGAGAACAAGTAACAAAATAGAAAATTTACCAAATGGCTATGATTTAAAGGAAAAAAGACTAGCAGACAGTCAAGCATATCAGCAAAGTCCAATATGAAAATCACATTCCTTCTTGTGGGCTGATTAGAATTCTGGATACCAAAATAAAATGCTGAGCTATTTAGGTCAAAGAACCTCTACAGAAGCACCCGTCCTCAAGGCATTCCAGTTTGAGACTCAATTTCAGACTAAAGCATAACAAGTGAACAGGAGACGCACAGTGAAAGAGGGGTTCCACAATTCCCAACATACTCTGTGAACCTGGAAAAAAAAATCTAGATTTTTTTTTATTATTATTTTTCTTTCAACAATTGCCAAGACCGGAATCAAAGATAAATAGAAGGCACAACAGTTTTGCTCTGGTTTTGTGTTATTCGGATTGTGGCGGGGAGGGTGTTGTGTTTTTTTTTTGTTTGTTTAACAAATACAAATTAAACATGAAAATAAATTCTACTTCAAAATAACCCCTAATAATTTAAGAAAAGCACATCAGTTGCATTCTAGACATTTAAAACCTATCTCACAATTTAAATTTCAACAAGAGTGGTAAAAAGAGTGGATTTTATAATTGTTTTGTGATCACATATCAAAAGAAAAAACTTCACTAACATCTTTTATTCAGTTTTTATCCATATCAGCGAGAATCAAAATGTCAAATTTTCCAATGGCAGTTTCTCCACACCAGAAGGTAGTCATGACTCTCAAAAGAAACAATTTTGGGGTTTTTCCTGCCTTCAAAATGTTTATCAAATCCTGTATTTCTCAAAGGCTTTTGAAACATGTAGAAAATAAGTAAGAAATATCCCAATGAATGAAACATACCAAATGTCAGTAATAAGCGACACATTCCTTTGGGGAAATGGCTGTTTAAAAAAAAAAAATCCAGTCTGTATATGCAAGGTAAAGCAAGGAGATTCAGTCTCTTTTTTTTCTTTTCTTCTTTAAAAATCCATTTTTCCTAAAATATCATTCCACAAAATTGGAAGTGAAGGAATAAAAGGTGAGGAGAGAAAAGAGGAGGGGAGGGAACACACACCATTAACACAAAAAGTAAAATTGTACAAACTTAAGCAGTTTATAAGAGACCAGGGTCATACTGCAAGATACCAAAGGATGGTTGAAGAAATCACCATTCTGCAGGAACAGGGTTTGTACTGCTGCGTGAAGATCAGTGAAGAGCAATTCACTGCCTTGGAGCAATTCCCCTTCCCACTCCAAATCCTGGTTTCTGCACCATGCCTCCACGGGGAGGGCCTCTCATTCCACCACCCAGCCCACCTCGAGGGCCTCCAGGTCCCCGCAGGCGGTTATCTCGCCGGTCTCCTTCCCGGGCAGCTCGATTCTTCTTCTCTTCCACATTCAGACGGACCTCACCCCTGAACATGATGGGCTGTAAGAGTCAAGGAGAGAAGACTTACACACAGTGCTGACCAGCGACCAACTGGCAAGGTTAAAACAAAGCAATTATACAGAACCAGCAGCTTACAAATCACCTATGTCCTCACAGTTCAGTTTTTCTTTTAAATTCAGAATATATAAGTGATCTGCATACCAGATCACCATGGAAAGGCGATCTGGTATGCAGGAGTATGCAGGCTAGTCCAAAAAAGTCCATTTAAACAGCATAGGAGCACAAGTAACTCTTTAATTGTACTTTATTAAAATAGATCTTATTTTCCCAAAGAATTACATAAGTAGAATATAAGAATTGTCATCTTCTCTATGAATTTCAAGGCTTAGAATAAAACCCCATCACCGAATGTGGAAAGATTGTGCTGCACATATTTATACAAAGTACATATACATCTCAAAAGCATTAATTTTATCTAAATACTAGTGTCCCCGTACACGAATTAGTACACACTGAAAGGAAATTAATTAGAAGAAATATTTAATATCGCTATTCTCGTCTTGCTAATGAAAAGAAAATAGGATTCTACCAAGTCTCCTACCTACCTACTCTAGGACTTCTGTAAGGATCAAATGAGATGAGGCATGGGAAAACGCTTCACAAATATTTGGTTAAACTGTAAAATGTTTGCACCTGGCTATAAAGCAAGTCGAGTTCCTGGGCTGAAGAAACTCCAAGGAGGCTAGTCTCTAAGGAGAGGAAGCCAGGTACAGCTACGTGACATCATTACCCGGCGCCCACAGCCACCGTTTTCCAGGCGGGGCTGGGCTGTGGAAAAGACCTTTGGCGCCATGAGGTCTTAGCAGCGTTGGCTGCAATTTCGTGGGGTGTCACTCCAGGATGGTGGCGGGCCTGTGTCCCATTGGGGGAAGCCAAATGTTGGTTTGTCGGCGCCAGGTCCTTGGTGCCACTTATTTTTAAATGGCTAGTGAGCATTATGGCAGCTTCTGTGTTGAGCGTCTGCCCCCTGGTGGTCAGTGTGTCATAGTTACCGGTAGGACTGACCAACACTTAGCTTATATATATATATATACATATATATATACACACATACATACACACACACACACACACACACATATACATATATATATATATATAAAATTTTCACAAAATGCTATTTGCCTTAGAATTTTGAAAAATACTGAGGACAATAAAGGTAACATTATCTTATTAAAAGAAAAAATATACACGCTAAGTCTTTGGCTTTCCTTTTCACTCAACAGAGCTAAAGTAGGAACAAAGGGTTACTCCAGATTCTAAAGAATTCAATGTACACATTTCATTAGCAATCCTGTTTGCTGAAATACTTTTAAAAATAAATATCTAACAGTACTTGCTCTGCAGATAAGTATTCTATATACTTCACATGTATTCTCTCATTTGACCGTCACAACCCTCTAAGGGTTGTTGTTATACCTATTTTAGGGGCCAGCAAACTAAGGGCCAGGAAGGTTGAGGAACTCTCAGCTCATGGGCCACAACATTAGTGAGTGAGTGATGGAAGAGGACTGTAAACCAAGCCATCCGGCTTGAACCACCACGCTACACAAAAGAATGTCAAATATCATGGTCATCAGGCTTATATAAGCTACTTCTATACTCATAAAAAATTACTGAAGGGATTTCTACCAATACAGTAAGATGAGGGAAAAATCAAGATACATTTGAAGTTCCCAAATTACAAAGACATAATCTGAAAGTATACATTTAAAAAAGGCTTTTTTGAATTCTAATTTATACTTTAAATTCTGATTAAACATATATTTATATTTGTACATTTATATTTTAACACTTAAGATAAATAACAAATATTTTTATAAAAAACACTTCACATGCAATCTGAAGCACTGTTCTAGGCAATCTTCTAGATACAATGGGAAGAATAAAATCATATTAAAGTCTGAAAGATTCAAGGGATAGAGGTTTGTGCTGGGATATTTTGAAACATAGTTATGGAAAACATCGCTGGGAGTTATAGGGTAGAAGCAATCTGAATGAAAAGGTATCAGACATACGACCCCTTCCTGAGACAATTTACTTCAAACAATTCTTATACATAAAGATACCCTGGCTCACGCACGTTCATTAAAAGAAACAAATCCCTATCTTGGGCAATTAACTAGGAAGCCAGTTATCAAGTCTGACATCCTTTGGCCCACTGGGAATATCATACCCTGCAAGGCGGGGGGTGAGGAATCGTTTTTTTGCTAAAGGCCAGTTGGGTATTTATAACATCGTTCACCGGCCATACAAAATTATCGACTTATAAATCAGGCTGCTATATTTAGTCAAACATTTAATTAACTCACTCCTAATGTCTTGGCAGGACCAGACCAAATAATTTTGCGGGCCTTATACAGCCCACAGGCCAGATGTTCCCCACCCCTGCTGTAAGGAAACAAAGAATTCAAGGCTGCACCACAAAGGTTGGCCACTAGACCTATTGTATGCTCGATGATGGATTTAGCCACAAAGCCTACTGGAGATTTCTAGGTTCAATATTCTGTGGCCTTGGTGAGAAAATGAGCTAGTTTTCTCACTTCTCAAAGTTGTGCAGGAGATGCTTCACAAAAATACTAGATTCAATGTACACATCTCACTGGCACTCAAGATAATGCACACCTAGAGGTTAAGGCTCACATAATATTATGACTACATCAAACTTTGCAGTATATAGCCATTAACATTCTGGAGAACCTCTGGGAAATAATGATCTACAACATTCCTATTACATGGTTAATAAAACTTATAGTTTTAATTTGCAGAGACTGAAAGCAGAATACTGGTTGCCAGGGGCTGGGTAGAGAGGATAAGGGAAGAGACTGCTTAATGGGTAAGGGACTTACTATTGATGAAAATGTTTGGGTTTTTTGTGTGTATGTTTTTTTCTGATTTCTTCCTTTTTTTTTTTTTTATTTCAGAGAGGAAGGGAGAGGATGAGAGATATATAAACATCAATGATGAGAATCTGACTGGCTGCCTCCTGCACGCCCTCTACTAGGGATAGAGCCTGCAACGTGGGCATGTGCCCTTGACCGGAATCAAACCCGGGACCCTTCAGTCCGCAGGCTGATGCTCTATCCATTAAGCCAAACTAGCTAGGACTGATGAAAATGTTTTGAAACTAGATAGGTGTTAATAAATGTTACTGTATTGTACTAAAGTTATAGGGGGTACCTTGTAAATTATATAAATGTCTAACCAGGCGTCCTCAAACTACGGCCCGCGGGCCACATGTGGGTGTTTTTGCCGTTTTGTTTTTTTGCTTCAAAATAATATATGTGCAGTGTGCAAAGGAATTTGTTCATAGTTTTTTTTAAACTATAGTCCGGCCCTCCAACGGTCTGAGGGACAGTGAACTGGCCCCCTGTTTAAAAAGTTTGAGGACCCCTGGTAACCACTATGCTGCATACCTCATAATATTGAATGTCAATTATAATAGAAACAATTTTTTAAAAGAAACAAACAAGCCTTAGCTGGTTTGGCTCAGTGGATAGAGCATTGGCCTGTGGACTGAGGGGTCCCAGGTTCAATTTCGGTCAGGGGCATATGCCCAGGTTGTGGGCTTGATCCCCAGTGGGGGGCGTGCAGGAGGCAGCCAATCAATGATTTCCTCTCATCACTGATGTTTCTATCTCTCTTTCCCTTCCTCTCTGAAATCAATAAAAATATATTTTAAAATAAAACTAAGATGAGCCAGTGTGGCTCAGTTGGTTGGGCATTGCTCCGTGCACCAAAAGGTTGATGATTTGAAGGTTGATGGTTCGATTCACCATCAGAGCACATGTCTGGGTTGATGGCTGGATCCCCAGGAGGGGGCCTTCAGGAAGCAGCTGATCAATGTTCAGTTCTCACACTGATGTTTCTCTTTCTCGCTCTCCCTCTCCCTTCCTCTCTCTCTAAAAATCAATAAAAATATTTTTAAAGTAAGACTTAATTTTGTTTTGTGAATTTCACCTCAAATTTTAAAAAGTGAGGTTTTTAAGTTCCCATACCCATCTCAGAAAATTAACAATTATCTCTTTGTTCTTCTCTACTACTAGTGCTACAAAAAGTATTTTTTTGCTACTAATGAAAGATGTCGGGGAAGGGAAAAGTTCTTTAGAACTACACAGTAAGACAATTCCGTTTCTACAATCCCTCTATAATTAGACTAACAGTGATTTTTTAAAAATATTTTTTTATTGATTTCAGAGAGGAAAAGAGGGAGAGAGGGAGAAACATCAATGATGAGAGAGAACCATTGATCAGCTGACTGCCTCCTGCACACCCCACACTGGGGACTGAGCCCGCAACCCTGGCATGTGCCCTAACCGGGAAATGAACTCAGGAACCCTTTCGTCCGCAGGCCGACACTCTATCCACTGAGCCAACAAACTGGCTAGGGCAGACTAACAGTAATTTTAGTAAAAGTGGTTTCCAAACCCAGACAATTTATAGAAGAATAAAAGGCAAAGCTCCTCCTAGTTATAACGCAGGCAGCAGTTTTATACCAAGACTACCCAGGGCAAATAGGCTCTTAAGCTATCTTAGCTAAATACAACATTGCATTTCATGTTCTACACCAGAAGCCACCACCAAGAAAAGGAATTTGCCTAACTCTCAGTGAATCGGGAATTATTCTCATCATTCACTTATTAAAAAACTAAGTTATTTAGACAGAAGCTTTGTTTTTCTAAACTCCCAGGCAGTTCTTTTGATACAAAGGGTTGAACATCATCATAGAATATATTACCCAAACATGTTGGAATAAATTGCACTTTACATATCAGACAGTTATAAGGATAAATATTCCAAGAGCCAACACACATGCTTATAAACAAAAAAAAAAAAGATGAAAAGATGCTTACCCTGTTGCTAAGGACCTTTTGGACAGGCTCAGAATCATCAAACACAACGAAACCAAAATTGGGCAATTTCCCACCACTGTTAATGCGCAGCTCCACCACATTCCCATAATCTGAAAGTGAAATACAAATTCTCAAATAACTTATTAGGACATTTCTTTTAAATAATACACGCACACTATCCAATACGACATGGCTACAGAGTACGTGACATGTGGCTAGTTCAAAACAAGACATGCATTAAGGGTAAAAACACATGACTCTGAAGACTGAGAATAGAAAAATGTATACTATCTCTTACATATTTTTATATGTTGAAATGACAGCTTAGATACCTTGTGTTAAATAATTACATATATGGCTCATCTTCTATTTCTACTGGGCAATGCTGCATTAGATTAATCTAGTGTTTAAAACTCAATCACCTACTTTGAAAGAAATCTTTAAGCTCTGATTTGTCGACCTCATGAGGAAGATTGCCAATGAAGAGTTGGTGACTGTCAGGGTGTCTCACGATTCTTCGGGGTTCAACATCACCTTGCTCACCAGCCTCACGGACTTAAGAGAAAACAAAAGCAACAAGGAAAGACAAAGACACCTTTCAGTGACTGTACCATACAAGTGTTTTCTCTTTACCCTAAATACAGGTAATTTCAACTCTCAGGTAATTTTTTAATCTAAGAAAATATTGAGCACAGCCCTCCCCTGAAACAAGGTACCCACTTCAAAATCCCCCACACTAGAAAGGTCATTCTTCTGAGCTCTTACTTGGTCTAGGTCCCCTCTGGGGAGGAATATTTATCCGTTGTTCTCGAACTCTTTGATCCCTCTGAGGCCTCTGCGGTGGAATCTGAGATTCAGGCTTAGACTCTGGGCGAGGCTGAAACATTTCTAAGTTAACTTTTGTGTAAAAACAAAGCATGCTTACTTTTATCTTGTGAAGTTTCTTAGCTAACAATAAGGTTTAAACTAGAATATGACAATTCCCTCTCACACACAAAAACCATTAAAAACTATCTTTTACCCTTCTCCTCTGGTCTTATAATATTAGTTTCCACATTCTCTAAAGCACTATGAAAAGACAGTACACAAAATAAAAATAGATTCGCCTTAATATGCAAGCTGAATTAGAAATTTACCTGTGAAGCTGGTACTTTAACAACATGAGGTGGTATCCCAGTAACTGGAACAGCACCACTGGGTGGAAGGTTCTTACTGGTCACAGATGCCCAGGAAAATGTCTAAGGTAACAAACACCAATACCAGCTGATTATACCATACATTAAAACAATATAAAAGCCATTAGTTCTTGATTTCTTGTACATGATATATGCATCACATTTTCATAGGCAGGGTAGTTTATAAGTATCTTGAGATTACCCTTCCCCCTCCCCATTTACAAATTTAGTACTAAAATTTCTTAGAAATGCTATGATACAAACACTGATCCAATATTATCAACTTTAGAATTATCTTAAACCCCTTTTCTATCTATATAAAAATCACCAAATCCTGTTATTTAATTTTGAATTATCTTCTTTCCATCTCCATTGCCATGTCCCTAGTCCAAAGTATCATTCATTTTCTCTCTCTCCAGAATTAATATAACAGCCACCTAGCAACTGATCATTCATTCTCAATCCAGCCAACCTACTTTTCTACCTGCAAGGCACTACAACATTTCTTCACAGAGTACCAAATGCAAAGGTTCTGGGAGTTCAGTTAGCATCATCCTGATGTGACAGGAGTTACTGAAAAGTTTCAACATTTTGAAATCAGGTTTCTCATCAGGAAAGTAGTTACATTTCAACAGTTTGCTTCTACTCCTACCATAAAGTTATCCTCAATTAGATTTCATCAAAAAAGGGAGGAAGGTCTATTGTGTCATATTTTTTTAAAGATACATCACCACTTGTTTATTAGAACAAGCATGTAATAATCTGCAATTTAAAAGATGAAATATTAAAAAGATGAGGGGTTGTTGATATGGTGATAAAATAACACCTGAAATTTCTGGTACAAAAAGTATTGAAGATTCCTTAGAGGGGAAAGAAAAGTTACTTTTGATTTTATAAAGCAATATGCATCTCTTATCTGAGGCATGGCTCAGTGTGTAAGAAATTTCCCTGAGCCACCAATATGAAAATGCACATACAGAAGTCAACCAAGCATAACAAGAGAGAGATTTAACCCTTTGCACTTGCTTGCTTTTTTCTCGATTCCTTTATTCTAATGCTAACCATGTTGAGTCACACTCGACATCGAGTGCAAAAGGTTAAAAGTAAATGAGAAGGAGGGTAAAAATAAAGACATGCTACACACCCTCAAGTCTTCCTGCGCTGTCTGAGCGATGTCTGTGGGTGCTGGGGAAGAACTCTTCTGAGCATCCTCAGGAGCAGTTTCCTCCAATACTGGCTCACACTTCTCCTCTTGGATTTCAGATACAGGTTCTTGCTCCGGTTCTGGTTCAGGATCAGGCTCAGGTTCAGCAACAGGTTCCTCTAAATGTTCTTCCAAGTCATTGCTTTCACAGAAAAATTTGAGAAATATCATTCTACCTCCACTGATTTAGCAAAAAATTCTCAAGTATTTATTAATTAACTATAGAACCCAAAAACAGATATAAGAAATTCATGTCTGAGTATTAAAACAAGGCAGTTTTTTAGAAAAGCACTCAATGAGTCCGGCTGGTGTGGCTCCCGTGGTTGAGTGTCAACCTATGAATCAGGAGTTCACAGTTCAATTCCCAAGTTGCAGGCTCGATCCCCAGAAGCCGGGGAAGGGGGGGTGGGGGGGGAGAGGGTGGTGCAGGAAGCAGCCAACCAATTAATTCTCATAATTGATGTTTCTCTCTCTCTCTTGCCCTTCCCCTCTGAAATTAATAAAAATATGTATTTTTAAAAACAACAAACAGAAAAGCACTCAATGAGCAAACCTTAACTACAGTTAGATTGGCTCAATTCTCATAAGCAAATGCATCAAAATGATCAAAATGGATCAAAACTATTACAATTTTCCGATCCCACAACTCTAACAGGCTGTGAGGAGGGGGCAAGGGTAGTTGAGCTGTTCAATAGGCACAGTTTGTTTTGCAGGATGAAAAGTTCCAGAGATGTGTTGTACTACCATGTGCATATAGTTAACACTACTATACATTACACTTAAAATGGTTAAGAAGGTAAATTTTGTTATGTGATTTTACCACACAAATAAAACCTCTCATAATAAACGAGGTAAAAAAAGACATTAATTATGATTCAGAATAATAGTTCTTTAACTTTCACATAAATCAGTTTGTTCAAGCTGTAGATGTTTTCTCCCCTGAAATTCTAACTCGGTAGGTTTGTGGTAGAATAAGTCATTTTCAACCAGCAACGCAGGTGAATACTGTGATAAGTTCATCAGTGCACCTTAAGAAACATATGAAAATATCCTTTAAGCACTGAATATTAACATTACTGGTATCACATGGCAACACATAAATATTGTAGTAATTTCTGTTACTATCTAACACATTTCTGTTCTGGTTGCAGATTTTAAAAAAACACATAAGATACAGTAGCACATTTATTGTCTCAGTTAATGATATTCTTTACTGCTATAAATCATGTCTGAATTTCTATCTATTTATGCCTAATCTGCAAACAAGTCCTAGTAACTTTATAGTCATCCTCTTCCCCAAAGCATTTAATGCTGTGGCTTGCTAGGATGTGTTCATTACTTGGTAAGAAAGCCTAACTCTTTTACACTTCTACCCAGAAAAAAACTAAGCCAAAAAGCAACTGGTAGATACTATTTAAATAGTCCTCATAATGCAAAGTATATTGAACACATTATAGATTTTTGGAAGCTCAAAGGTACCAAAAGTAAAATCTTTCTTTTGGGAAATTATCACTATTTTCTGAGGTAATTCTGAGATTACATGACTGCCCTCCAACAAAGGGAAAGACCAAACAACCCCAATTCTCAAGAGCTCTGGACAGAAAAAGTTTTCCTTACCTGACAGTCTGATCATAGAAAGTTCCACCATCATCAGGTACCACTTCTGGTGTTTGCTGTCTTTCTTCAGGTTCCTCTACTTCTTCCTCAGATTCTAAGTGAGAAAAGAAACGTAAAGTACTTTGTGCTTACTTAATTCACAAATAAATTCTCTTTCACAATGTTCATCATAATAAAAAATGCAGACTTAAGCAGATATATATTTAAAAAGTCAAGAAAATAAGGCAATTTAGTAAAATCATAGCATAGGCTTTAAGGACACTGTAGTGTCGGGTTAAGAACATGGAATCTGAAGTCATATTGCCAGTAATCCAATACAGACTGTACCACTATATCAGCTATATGCCATCGGGAAAATTGCCTGTCTTTATTGCAGTGCCCTAATCTATTAAATGGGAACAACAGTGCCTAAAGTACTTACTTATCTATAAGGCTATAGTATTACATAATAAATATAAAGCACTTAGAATCCTCTCAGCCATACAGAAATTATTCTGACAATTCTCCATGTGTCTCTTGTGTTTCTACACATCTTACAATTGAGGCAATGGCTATCCTTTGTTCCAGACTATCTTTTAAGAACATTTACAGAGCAAACAACCTCAGAAAAGTGTCTCCCTCCAGATACAAAGGCAGGCATGTTTACTGTCCATTCTGAAAGATCTGGGTTCCCTAAACTTAAGGTTCCATTCTTATAACGCATCCCACTGCAATGCAGGTATCATTTGGACTTCAATATCCTGTGGAAATTGTGACAAAAAAAATGCTACTTATTTTTGCTGTAATAGCCTATCTACTTCTGACTTAGGAGTTTTATGTCTTCTACCAATATCCATGAACTTGTTAGCTTCAAGTAGGTTAAAAACTCAGGCCCTTCATACATCTTGACAACTACAAGTTGTTAATGAAGAATACAGAGTATAACGAAAACATTCAAGAAACCCATATTCTTTCAGGTCAATTAATGCCATCAAAAAAATTTAGGCAAGTAACTTACCCTCCTGAGGCTCAGTGACAAAGCCACCAAAGACCTCATCTTGGTATCTGAAGATATCATTGTGAACGTAGAACTTATTTGCAACAGAGCCCTGCAACACCAAAAAGTTTTTACTTACTCAGCAGACTTTTAAAAAGCCAAATCACCCTACACTGGCAGTTCTCAACTATAGGCATTATTGCCCCTCCAAGGAGCTATTTAGCAATACCTGCAGGCATTTCCGTTTTCACATAGAGAGTGAAACTGACAACTGAGTAGAGGACAGGGATGCTGCTAAGCATCCTTCAAATGCACAGAACAGCCAGCCACAACAAAGACTTATTGGCCTAAAATATTAACTGTGCCAAGGTTGTAAAACCCTACTCTACATTATGGCTGTTAAAAACAACACTCAAATATATGGTTTGCTCGGTTTTATTTTTTTAAAATTATAAGAAAAAGTTTATTTAGAAAGCTACATAGGTAGTAGAAGTGAGCCAGCTGGGCTGCATAAGCTCAGGAATCAAGTTACAGAGGTAGAGGAAGAGCTCTTAGAGCTTAGGAGAAAGGCAAAGGTAATGTGCCTGGGGGCAGGGGGGAGTGTGGGGGGGAGTGGAGAAGGGGAAGGGAAAGGCGCTGGCATGCTCCCAAGTGAAAGAGCCTCAAATATATGGTTTGCTTTACATACCAACAGTTGGATGCCCAAAATGTGATAAAGCTTTAAGGATGTAAGATGCCACAGCCCTCACCTCAAATCATTTCTTGAACAACAAATACCTATTACCAACTTCAGCCGATATTTTAAATTCCCTAATTCTGTACCCGACTATTGATACAAGCACTCAAGAGTGGGGTAGCTGGAAAAGTTTGCCTATACTAGACTTAAGATACTCGAGTCTAAATCCAACTATGTCAACTCCTAGTTATTCAACCTCTAAGACTGTTTCCTCATCTGTAAAAAGGAATACCAACATATACCTTAGAGCTTTCAGTATTAAATGAGATAGACTTTCCCTCTTTTATATCCCAACTAACTCCATGCAGATTCAGAAAGTCATCAGCAGTTTTACACTGTAGATAATCAAAGCCTTCCTCTAAAAATTATGACTACAATGACATGTAATTTTCAAAGACAACTGAATTATTTTATGTTCAAACAGTAAAATGATAGGAGGCTTTTAGATTCACAATCCTAAACAGAATATTATCTTAAGAGTAATGGTAAAGAAAACATTTAATCAGCAAGTCCTTATTGAGCCACTTCCACAGACTTAAGCAGATAGGCTTCCTGCCATGGTTCAGTCTGGACCAGTTGGGAAAACAGTACAAAAGCAATTATTGAACATAAATCTGTGGTCCTTTAATAAACATGATAACTAAAAAGAGCCAGGGCTTCTTGAAGAAAACAGCTGATCCAGGGCTGGGGCTGGGGCAGGGGCTGGAGTTGAAGCAGAGACAGTGCAAGATGAGCCTGAAGCATCTTCTGCCACAAAGTTACAAAGTGATTAAAAAAAAAAAAAAAAAGACACACACACACACACACACACACACACACACACACACACAGAAGCTGGCTTAAAGGGGTTCATACTTACCATTTCTGGGACATTTTAGACATTAATATAAAGTTAGCAATGGATTAAACCCATCACATAAAACTTCATGAATGACAAGAGATAGGAGAAAACGCAAAGCTTTTTACAGTAGAATACCAATTAATATTGAATGATAGAATCATATAATCATCATTTGTAACTATTCAAAGTAGCAGTTAGTTCTGGCAAGAATCATCAATGAATGAAAAAACTACTACATAAGTTTGATGAAGAATGGGGTATTTGGCCCTAGCTGGTTTGGCTCAGTGGATAGAGCATCAGCCTGAGGACTGAAGGGTCCTGGGTTCAATTCTGGTCAAGGGTTCATGCCTGGGTTTTACAGGCTCTATCCCTAGTAAGGGGGGGCAGGGCTGCAGAAGGCAGCCAATCAATGATTCTCTCTCATCATTGATATTTCTATCTCTCCCCCACTTCCTCTCTGAAATCAATAAAAACATTTAAAAAAAAAGAACAGGGTATTTGCAGTCTCAAGGAACCACCCACAATCTACACTAATAAAAGAGAAACATGCAAATTAACCATCACTCTGCTACACCCAACAGCCAATCAGGAACGAGTATGCAAATTAACCCAACCAAGATGGCGGCCACCCACGGAGCTAGAGCAAGCAGGAGGCTTGGGTTGCCCTGGCAATGGAGGAAGCCAAGCTTCCCTACCTGGCCGGCCCTGGCCTCAGCTCAAGGCTACAAAGTTTCTATTATAGAAGATAAATAAATCCTAGATACTTGCTTCCAGCTGGCCCTGGCCTCTGCTCAAGGAGGCACTAGGGAAAAAAAAAAGGGGAAAAAAAGGAGGGGCTGGGACCTTAGGTCGCTGGGGGGATGGGATGGCAGGGGCCGTTGGGGGTAAGCAGTCGAGCAGGGGGGCCAATTGGGGGTGAGCAGGCCGTCAGTGGGGGGCGGGCAGTTTGGAGTGAGCAGGCCAGCAGGGGGGGGTCATTGAGGGTGAGCAGGCCACTGGGAAGGGAAGATGGGGGCAAGCAGGCCAGCAGGAGGGGCAGTTGAGGTTGAGCAGGCTGGCACGGGGGGGGGGGGGCAGTTGGGGTGATCTGGCTGGCTGGGGGGCATTTGGGGGCGAGCAGGCCAGTGGCAGGGGGCAGCTGGGGGCAAGCAGGCTGGCAGGCAGAGTGGTTAGGGGCAATCAGGCAGGCAGGCAGGTGAGCGGCTGGAGCCATCAGTCCCAGATTGTGAGAGGGATGTCCAACTGCCAGTTTAGGCCCGATCCCTGTAAACCGGCAGTAGGACATCTTTCGAGGGGTCCCAGATTGGAGAGGGTGCAGGCCGGGCTGAGGAACACCACCCCCACACTCATGCGTGAATTTCATGCACTGGGCCACTAGTTTATTTATAAATGAGCAAAGTAAAACTAGTTTATTTATAAATGAGCAAAGTGATGAAACCTGTTGACCATCGCCTTAAGTGGCGAAAGTTTACATCACTAATAAGAGGATTAAAAGAAATCAAGAGCCTCCCTAATATGAGGCAATGAAAGAACTTAAGTGTATAACTTAAATCTAATCACAAGAAGTATCAGACAATTCAAACTGAGGCATTCTACAAAGTAACTTGATCATACTCTTCCAAAATGTCAATGCCACCAAAAAACAAAAAATAAAAGTAAACTATCAGAGCTATACACAATGTGTACTCCTTCCTGTACTCAATCTTAGACCGGGGAGGTGGATGGGGATTACTGTAAAGGACATTATTGGGAAGATAACCAAAATTTAAATATGGACTATAGATTAATAACTATATTACATCAATACTTCATGAATTTGATAACTATACTATGGTTATGAAATGCTCACTTAAGATTTGAAGATGACTAGGCATATTTCTAACTTACTATCAAATGGCTTAGAAATTAAAATGATAGGTTAATAGAAAAAGAATTCTAAATGTATGGACAAGTGTTGACAGTGGCTCTAGGTAAGAAGTATATAGGAGTTAATTGTACTGTTGTTATAACTTTTCTTTAAATTGGAAATTTCAAAAATGAATACTTTTTTAAGAGATACACAACCATTCACTGTTTCTTTTTTCATACCTCAGGAGCAAGGACAAATGTCTGCATGAATCTCCTCAAAGCCTGGTTATTATTGGAGAGCAATCCCATCACCTGGACCACCACACCATCATTCAAAGTGGCATGAGCATCAACATGGCGAATCTTAGTGTGGCAATTGGTGAAGTTTTGTGACATCACTTTCCTATGGATTTCCTAAGGAATGAAAGCATAGGTTAATGCCTTAAAACTTACACAATCTCCAACAACAAAAAATTTCCCACATAACACAAGTAAAGAGAATTTACATGTTTAAATTACAAACTATACAGACCCTATTCTGATTTGTCTTCTTTTTTTATATGTAACAGCTTGAGCCAAACTGATGACATATGGCAGGCAGCAAGATGTCAAATGCTCCCCCATAACTTGCTTTAATATAGTATACTTAAGAGGCCCAGTGCACAAAATGTGTGCACTGGGGGGGGGGGGGGGGGGTCGGGGGGAGGCGGAGAAGGAAGAGGGGGTCCCTCAGCCTGGCCTGAACCCCCTCGCAGTCCGGGACCCCTCAATCCTTACCTCTCGGCTCGCTGCTCCTTAGCACTGCCGCAGAAGCGGGAGAGGCTCCCACCACCACCACAGAGCGCCATAAGCCCAGCTTCTGGCTGAGCGGGGCACCCCCTGTGGGAGCGCACTGACCACCAAGGGGCAGCTCCTGCATTGAGCATCTGTCCCCTGGTGGTCAATACGCATCATAGCAACCAATCGTTCTGCCGCAAAGGTCACTTAGGCTTTTATTATATAGATTAGAGGCCCAGTGCATGATTGAATCATGCACGTGTGGGGTCCCCTACACGCTTTCGCTTTTCGTGGTGGAGCTGGGTGCCTGTCTGCTGGTACACCAGGCCTTTCAAAGCCTCTGGCTCGGCGGAGGCTTCTGAAAGGCCTGGTGCCGGAGCAGACAGGCACCCAGCTCCCCCACTTTTGATGGTCCGCGGCCGCTGAGGGGGGCTGCCGCGGACACCTGGCTACCCTGCCCTTGAGAGGCGCAGCTGGGTGTCCGCGGCAGGCCCCCTCAGCGCCGTGGATCTGGCCGTTGAGAGGCACAGGGGGCGGGAGTCCCGCCCCCTGCGCCTCTCAACAGCAGGGTAGCCCCCCTCAGTGGCAGTAGATCCATGCCTCTCAATGGCCGGATAGGCCACCCCGAGTCCCGCCCCCCAGCCTCCCGCCGCCTAATCGTGGGCGTAGCGGAGTGATGGTAATTTACATGTTACTCTATTATTAGAAAGGATTCCTCATGACCACCCCTGAGCCTTGTAAATTATTGTATTGAACATACCTAAAAATATTTACAGCCCTTGACGGTTTAGCTCAGTGGATAGAGCATAGGCCTGGGGACTGAAGGGTCCCAGGTTTGATTCTGGTCAAGGGCACATGCCCAGTTGCCCAGTGAGGAGCATGCAGGAGGCAGCCAATCAATGATTCTCTCTCATCACTGATGTTTCTCTCTCTCCTCCCTCCCTTCCTCTCTGAAATCAATAAAAATGTAGTTAAAAAAAATATGTAAAAGTTTATAATAGATGACCCCATGCTAAAACCAATAATCTCCTCACATATAAAAAAAACTTCACAATATGTAATACAAAATGAGCAATGTGACATCATAAGCATTTCAATAACTACCGTATTAACCCTTTGCACTCGCTTGCTTTTTTCTTGATTCCTTTATTCAACTCGGGATTTTTTAAATACCCCAGATTTTACAAAGCGCGGCAGTAGAATAAAAAACTGGAGTTTCTTTTCATACAAACTTATTTATTTGAATTTTTTTATATTTCAAATTATTGATACATTCAAAGAGTAATTTGCACTCGACATCCGAGTGCAAAAGGTTAACCAAATAGTTATTAAATACCTGAATTTTTCAAAACTTGACAAATTTGATCTTTCAGTATCAGCAAATCTATTAAGCATGCATCTACCTCAATTTTAGGGATTATTTTCTAGCTGCTAAACCACCTACATAAAGCTTGGTATGCTTACTTTCTGTCCGTAGACTGCATCTGCTGGCTTTCCATTTGAATCCAATCCCCCGTGGACATAAGAAGAGTTCTTTCCATAAAACCTGTCAAACAGGAATATAATTTACTTGTCATCTTCCTAAGAACAGGTATTAATTTTTCATGTTTGGTACCTAACTGCCTGAGCAGCAGATTCTTGGAAGCAAGAATGTGCTTTCTTTTTCATCTTTGTATACAATCATGGATCCATCCCCTACATGTCAGTAAACACTGCTGAATGGGAATGGATTTGGTCAATGAGGTGAACACTTATATTACTAGTCACACCTTCCAGGTTTCAGAGTAGGATGATCATGTTGAGAAGGATCTTCAAGTTAATGTCAGGAAGGGCACTTAAAATAAAACAAAAGTCCCTGTTTTCACTCAAGAAGCAATAAGGCAGTTTTGAAATAGATGAGGACACCTATACTCTCCATAGACTTGGAGAGTCCTTTTGTATCCCAGAATGCAGGTAAGGAATTTCCATTAAACTCATCATGCAAGTGTGTTTTAGTACTTTTTAGTAATGTTTGCTGATGCACTACAAGCTGTAGATTTTAATTCCCATAGCTTTTTCATTTTTCTCTATCCTCGACTGCTGTGTCTCATCACAATTCTATACTGGATCAGGAAAGCCAACCCACGGTTTACCACCCTATAAGGATTTATTGATATCTGTACTTTATATAAATAATTTTCACAAATGAGCCCATAAGTGCCATTTCTACATCTTGACTCTACCTCCCCCAACCCCTAAAAGGAGAAAGATCTGGGCCCACAAGACCCCAAGTATACCTTTTAATTGTTAGTTATTAAAAGGTTGCACGTCAGCCAGTGAAATCAATTCACTGCTGGTAAGCCACTTTTCATATCTTAGAGATAAAATGTGAAAGAAAAAGGATGTCTTAGAATAAAAAAATGTCAATGTTGATAAGAAATATATGAATGTACTTGGTTAGTTTCTTTCAACTCCTGCTTACTAAATTCAAATTTACCTAACTTGTAAGGGTAAGAATAAAATTTTGACCTAAGTCCTAACCAGTTTGGCTCAGTGGATAGAGCATCAGCCTGCGGACTGAAAGGTCCCGGGTTCAATTCCGGTCAAGGGCATGTGCCTTGGTTGCGGGCACATCCCCAGTAGGAGGTGTGCAGGAGGCAGCTGATCGATGTTTCTCTCTCATCGATGTTTCTGGCTCTCCCTTTCCCTTCCTCTCTGTAAAAAAATCAATAAGATATATTTTTTAAAAAAATTTTTTTTGACCTAAAACACAACAAAAGGCCCAGCCAGTGTTGCTCAGTGATTGAGGGTGGACCCATGTACCAAGAGTGGTTGGCAGTTTGATTCCTGGTGAGGGCACATGCCCGGGTTTTGGGCTTGATCTCCCGTGAGGGGCATGCAGGAGGCGGCCAACTGATGTTATCTCTCATTGATGTTTCTATCTCCCTTTCCTTTCCTCTCTCTCTAAAAACATTAAAAAAAAAAAAACTTAAAAATTTTAATAAAAAATAAAACACAACAAAAACTTTGGATACTTTTTCTATCACTAACTGTCATGAATACCAGCAGATTTTTAACTCTTTAGCATCTTTATCTGCAAAATGAGATTAACTCTATACAATGCCTTACCAAAAAGTTTTGGAAAAGATCAAAAAGAAACAGGTACAAGAAATATTTCCCATTTCTAGAGTACATACATAGAAAAATGGTTACCATGGTTTTACTTCCATGTTTAATTCATGTTTTAATTTACAACAAGCATTATTATTTCCACTAAAAAGAGCCCCTAATTTCTAAAAGCATAGCAACACTAAAGTATGTTATTACAAGAACGGTCTTCAATAGTCTTCAATACATTCTTACTAAATAATTCATGACTCAACAAAAACAGCAAAACAATGAACAAACAAAAGCATAAATATACCTTTAGATTTTCAGGCATTATTTTTCTGATAATGTATAAGTTTTGTTAACTTAAGTCTAATTTTTAAATAATATTTGTAGCCCTGGCTGGTTGTTCAGTGGTTAGAGCATCCACCTGCAGACTGAAGGGTCACAGGTTTGATTCGTGGTCAAGGGCACATACCTTGGTTGCAGGTTCCCCAGCCCCAGTAGGGGCACAGTGCGGGAAGCAACCAATCGATGTGTCTCTCTCAAGTCAATGTTTCTATCACTCTCTACCCCCTGCCTCCCTTCCTTCTCTCTCTCTAGAAATAAATGGAAAAAATATCCTTGGATGACGATTAAAAAATTATCTATATGCTAGAGGCCCGGTGCACGAATTCGTGCACAGGTGGGGTCCCTCAGCCTGACTGATGATCGAGGCCTATCGAAGGGCCGGCCAGGGGGAGGGACAGCGGGAGGTTGATGGGCCAGGGGCAGAAGGGCCATGGGAGGTTGGCCGGCTGGCACCCCAATCGGGGCCATGGGGGGTGGTTGCCGGCCGGGGGGAGGGACTGCAGGAGGTTGGCTGTGGGAACGCACTGACCACCAGTGGGCAGCTCCTACATTGTGCGTCTGTCCCCTGGTGGTCAGTGCACATCATAGCGAATGCTCGACAGGTCGTTCCAGTTGTTCATAAGAGCTGCCCCCTGGTGGTCAATGCACTCCCACAGCAGGAGCACTGCTCAGCTGACTGACGGGCACCAGACGCAGGGCTCACGGCTGGCCGCAGCAGCCCGGAAACCGCAGCGGAGCAGCAGCAGCGAGCCTACCAAGTGGCGGCAGCAGGCACAGTGGGGCCGGGATGAGCAGGAGTGGCAGGCAAGAGCAACGGCGCTGGACTGCCGGTTTTGGCCCAATCCCCGCAAGCTATGCCAAGGGACCCCACCGGTGCACAAATCCATGCACCGGGCCTCTAGTAATAATAATATTTGTATATTCTATTTAAAATGGTATCATTTTAACAACCACAATTTATTGGCACTTATATAAAGCACCATTAGACATTTTGACTTGGGGTGGTAAACACACAATACAATATACAGATGATGTATTGTAGAGTTATATACCTGAAACCCATATAATTTCATTAACCCATATCACCCCAATAAATTCAATGAAAAGAAAGCACTATTATGCAACAACCCTACAGGTGAAGGATGAATAAGAGAATTTCAAGGATAAAAAACCACATACTAAAAAACAGCAGTTGAAGGAGAACTTTTACCTGTGCAGCATGTCTGGGGCCTGGTTCAGCAGTGTGTAATACTGTCTCACGAATTCCCGCCCGACCAGCAGGGGACTAGGCTTCTCCATAACCATTGCTTTGGTCAATTCAACCTGGAAAAAAAACAACAGTTAAATTTGTTCAACCGGAAAGATCAAGTACTTACAAAGGGAAAAAGTAGCAGGGGAGAAGATAATCATTTAGCTAAAACCAACTCAAAAGTAAAGACAAGATTACTTTAGAAATTCTTGGTTTGAAAAAGAAATAATTATTATAAAAACAAAACACACAGACCAGGTGAGATTTTATACATTGAAATTTATTGTAATCAGAGAAATACTGTGAGAAAAAAAATATCACTATAAAAAATTAATTCATCGCCCTAAGCAGTTTGGCTCAGTGGATAGAGCGTCGGCCTGCAGACTGAAGGGTCCCAGGTTTGGTTCCGGTCAAAGACATGTACCTTGCTTTCGGGCACATCCCCAGTAGGGGGTGTGCAGGAGGCAGCTGATCAATGTTTCTCTCCCATTGATGTTTCTAACTCTCTATCCCTCTCCCTTCCTCTCTGTAAAAAAAAAAATTAATAAAAAAATATATATAATTAATTCATCATTATTCCCAATATTCAATTTTCTTAAACTGAATATAAGAAACTCAAAGGTACATATTTCCATCCTACCGTAATTTTCCAAATTAATTTAACCCAGAGTATTCGAGTTATAAATTACAAACATATTCTTATTTATGGAGCTATTTCATTTGAGGATAAAATCAAACAATAAATACAGCTTAAGACATATGGGCACATACTATCACATTTTTAATCAAACTAAGTCAGAGAAATATTTGGTATCTTTAAAAACAAAACCTGGAAGTTCTAAATATGCTCAATTTATTCTATAATGGGACCAAAAATAATCTGAAAATAATGTGGGTAAAAAAAGTTAAAATGTTTTTACTCAACAAAATAATCTTTATCACCTCAAAATTATCATTATGATTTAAAGTTAGTACCTTTGAGCATTAAGAAAGGCACCTGACAGATACTAAGTCCTCAATTATTGTCAGTTATTATTTTAAAAGAACTTTAAGGATATGATTTTTTTAATCATTCTGCTGTACATCTGAAACTAATACAAAATAATATTGAAAGTAAACTGTTATTGAAAAAAATTTCAAACCTAAAAAATAGGAAAGAAAAACTTTGAAAGGTATTTGGCGTGAGATAATCCTAACTTTTTACTTAAGAGGTAAAATTATCTTGAATTTAAACATAGAGGGGTATATACAGATTAATTACAGTATCAATTAAGGAGACAAATTTTATTTCAGTTTTCTAAAGGATGGGCAAGCCCTAGCCAGTTTGACTCAGTGTATAGAGCGTTGGCCTGTGGACTCAAGGGTCCCGGGTTCAATTCCGGTCAGGGACACATGCCCAGGTTGCGGGCTCAGTCCCCAGTTGGGGGCGTGCAAGAGGCAGCCAATCAACGATTCCCTCTCATCATTGATGTTTCTGTCTCTCTCTTCCTCTCCCTTTCTCTCTGAAATCAATAAAAATACATTAAAAATAAAAAATCTAAATAAAAAAAGGATAGGCAAAGTGGACTGAGTTTGGTTTGTCAATTCCTGAATAAGCAGTTTGTGGAGATATTTTATCCTCACCCACTGCATTTCCTCATTATTTTTTTTCTTTTCCTTTTTTTAAAGACTTTATTTTTATTGTTGACATTATTACAGATGTCCCCATCCTTATTATTCTTAAATCTGTCCCACTTACTTGTTTCACCAGAATGTAAGAAATTAGTTGAAGGCCTGTTCTGCATTTTCCCCAAATTACAGCCCCTATGAAATAGCTTCCCAGTCATACTGAAGAGTAGTTAGCCTGCAGGCATGGTTATGAGGATATCTGTAACAAGAATTTGGATCCCAAGTCTTAAACTAATAAACTTCAAGTAGACTAACCTGAGGCAGAATGTGAAATGGCTGTATTTTTTCCCCTGGCTCTTGGTCCAGGAAAAGATAATTCCAGATGTTTTTACTGATCCTAGATTCTTCAGAACTTACAGATTACAGTTGGATATTAAAGGTTCTTAATAGTCATCTAGCCTGCAGTTTCTGAGTTTTAAGATTTCCCATTACTTACTTAACCCTTTGCACGTGCTTGCTTTTTTCTCGATTCCTTTATTCTACTCGGGATTTAATTTTTTAAATACCCCAGATTTTACAAAGCGTGGCAATAGAATAAAAAACTGGAGTTTCTTTTCATACAAACTTATTTATTTGGATTTTTTTATATTTCAAATTATTGATACATTCAAAGAGTATAAAAAGAGCTGCTACCGATGCTAACCGTGTCGAGTCACACTCGACATCCGAGTGCAAAAGGTTAAACCAGAGTGACTACACTTTAAATTTTCCTTTCTTAAAAGGGCTTAGCTTCTCACACTAGCTGGTTTGGCTCAGTTTATAGAGCATCAGCCTGCAGACCAAAGGGTCCTGGGTTTGATTCCAGTCAAGGGCATGTACCTTCGTAGCAGGCTCCGCCCCGGCCCTGGTCAGGAGTCCTGCAGGAGGCAACCAATCGATGTTTCTCTCATATCAATGTTTCTGTCCTTCCCTCTCTCTCTTCCCTTCTCTCTAAAAAATAAATAAATAAATGGAAAAATATCCTCGGGTAAGGATTAACAAAAACAATCCTATATAATAAAGAGGTAATATTCAAATTGACCATCACACCAACATACAAGATGGCTGCCCCCATGTGGACTCAAGATGGCAGCCACAAGATGGCCAGCAGGGGAAGGCAGTTGGGAGGGACCAGGCCTGCAAGGGAGGGCAGTTGGGGGCAACCAGGCCAACAGGGGAGGACAGTTAGGGGCGACCAGGCCGGCAGGGGAGGGCAGTTGGGGGAGACCAGGCCAACAGGGGAGGACAGTTAGGGGCGACCAAGCTGGCAGGGGAGGGCAGTTAAGGGTGACCAGGCCGGCAGGGGAGGGCAGTTGGGGGCAACCAGGCCTGCAAGGGAGGGCAGTTGGGGGCGACCAGGCCTACAGGGGAGGACAGTTAGGGGCGACCAAGCCAGCAGGGGAGGGCAGTTAAAGGTGACCAGACTGGCAAGGGAGGGCAGTTAGGGGTGACCGGGCCAATAGGGGAGGACAGCTGGTGGCAACCAGGCCTGCAGGGGAGGGCAGTTGGTGGTGACCAGGGCTGCAGGGGAGGACAGTCAGGGGTGACCAGGCCTGCAGGGGAGGGCAGTTGGGGGCAATCGTGTCGGCAGGGGAGCAGTTAGGCATCAATCAGGCTGGCAGGGGAGTGGTTAGGGGTGATCGGGCTGGCAGGCAGAAGTGGTTAGGGGCAATTAGGCAAGCAGGCAGGCAAGCGGTTGGGAGCCAGCAGTCCTGGATTATGAGAGAGATCCCAGATTGGAGAGGGTGCAGGCTGGGCTGAGGCACAGCCCCCCGCCACTGCCCTGCACGAATTTCGTGTACCCAGCCTCTAATAACTAAATGTGATTAAATGTTAAAAAAAAAAAAAAGGGGGTGGGGGGTGGCGGGACTTAGCTTCTCTACTGAAAAATCACTAACATCTGACCCAATGTCAGATTAAAGAAAAAATTCCCAGATCTCAGAACTATTTTCAGAATGTTAAACCAGTCTTCCAATTCCTCAGAAACTGATGAAGTTAATACCATTTTTATTCCATTAAGTTGTATTTACATATTTTTAAATATATTGAGGCTGAACAGAAAGTTTTGCTTCCCTGTCTCATCCAAAATATACAATTTATCCACAATATAAAAAGCAATTTAAACGGAACCTTCATGACAGGACTGATAAACCAGAGAAAGAAAACAGTACAATTAAGTAAACACCGATCTTTTTTTTTTTTTTTAGTGCCCTTAACCTGAATTGAACCCAAGACCCTTTGGTGGACAGGCTGATACTCCATCCACTGAGCCACACTGGCCTCCTCCTATCTTTTTCCACTAATTGCACTCCCTTCTCTTCAGTACCATATGCTCTTATTCACTAGGCAATACTACAAATGTCACCATTACTAGGCCAATAACATCAACCTAACTTTGTCCTTTGATACTGTCAAGTAGTTTCATTAAAATATAAATTTCTAGCCCTGGCCGGTGTGGCTCAGTGGATAGAGCGTTGGCCTGCGGACTGAAGGGTCCCAGGTTCAATTCTGGTTAAGGGCATGTACCTTGGCTGCGGGCACATTCCCAGTGGGGGGTGTGCAGGAGGCAGCTGATCGATGCTTCTCTCTCATCGATGTTTCTAACTGTCTATCCCTCTCCCTTCCTCTCTGTAAAAAATCAATAAAATATATATAAAATATAAATTTCTAAGTAACATTTTATCAAATACTATTTCTCATGTCCAATCTTCCTATGCAAAAATCCTGAAAATCCTTTAGGTTGTATATCAAAGGTAAAAAACAAAAACAAAAAAATTAAACCTCTAGACCACCTCTAGAATTTCTCTTTTCTCTTTCTGTGAGATTACCTATATAATTCAAATTAAAAGAATTTTAAGCCGAAACCGGCTTGGCTCAGTGGATAGAGCGTTGGCCTGCGGACTGAAGGGTCCCAGGTTCGATTCCGGTTAAGGGCATGTACCTTGGTTGCGGGCACGTCCCCAGTGTGGGGTGTGCAGGAGGCAGCTGATCGATGTTTCTCTCTCATCGATGTTTCTAGCTCTCTATCCCTCTACCTTCCTCTCTGTAAAAAAATTAATAAAATATATTAAAAAAAAAAAAAGAATTTTAAAAGCTCATTATTGGTTTCACTGAACCATTATCATCAACATTTTATTTCAGGTCATCACCATAAAACCAAGTAAGTAAAATCAAACATATTTATATGCTAAATTTATCTTCATCACATTTGTGCATTTTTCTTAACTGCTATAATTCTGGACCTTGTCAGAGAAATACTTATAATTCACCAAGTTTCCAAACATTAATTTTTTTAGTTTACTAGCTTAACATAATTGAAAACTAGGTTTATAATTACAATTTCTGAATTTTCCAAACAGATGGTACTTTATTTGGGGTTGAAATTTTCAACTTCAGAAACATGCAATATAGCTACATTGAAACCAAATTTTCAATACTCTAGTACTAAAGTTACAAGTTTTAATGTGGATCATCAGGGTTGCTTCCAAGGCTTATTTATGTATACCACTGGCACATGTGGTTCCACTAAAATGAAAGCTTTGGCTCTTGAAGTCTCTCCTTTAAGCACTTCTATAATAAACATTGAACAATGAGCCCAAGGGAAACTGTAGCAGTATTTAAAAATAATATTCTTGGCAATTATTTCTCAATAAAACTGGGGGAAAATTATGTCCACGTGACTAAAATATATAGTACTTTAGTAGAAAGGAACTGTATTGCTTCACTGTTCAAAAAAGGGGCTGATTTCAAAATTAAAATATCAAAGGATTCAAGAATTCCACATTAGGAAGAATGCAAGCTTCTTACTACATGTTACATTTCTTAAGAATAGAGATAATTTCTTACATAACTTTCTACTCCTAAAACTTAATAGTAGCTGAAACATTAATAGGAAATAAGTTTTCTTTCATTCAACATTCTCACACAAATGGAGGATAAAATTTTATGCAAGCAAAATGAATATCTGACCATCCATTTGTCAGGGTTTGTATAATTTAGATTAAGATAGCAGGCATAACATTGTTTCTTTAAAGGTTAAGAAAAGACTATGGTTAAGGTGGCTAGAAGACAGTTGCCTGAGAGGGAACTGACTGAAAAGGATCACGGGAACTGGTTAGGGTGAGAAAAATGCATGTGTTAAGGTGACAGTTATATGTATATGACTTCTCAAACTGAACCTTTACATTCTATGATCTTACTGTTTGTAAAGTACACCTCAAAAATTCTTTTAAAAATTTTTTTAAAAAACCTTCCACGTTTAAAAAAAAATCCTGACTTTTTTTTTTCTTTGGGGGGGAGGGTACATGTAGAAGAGGGTATGGGGGGATAAATGGTGATGGGAAAAAATAAGGAAAAAAAAGATAGCATTGGGCATGTGTCAATAAAGCCATTTTTGCATGTGATATTAAAAAAACCCTGAAGACATCACAAAATGTATTGAAATAATTAAGATTACTGGACCACTAACAGCATCAGTGACTACAAAATGTTTAGGGAAGTTCTTAGGTAATCTAAGATCATACACCTAAAGTTTTGCAAATATTCATCTCTATTTAATCACCATTCTCAGTAAAAAAGAAATGCAGAAAATGTCTATAGACTCAAAAGATCTGAGTCTATACAGAGAGACTCTATCCTAATTAGAAAAATTCTATTTGTTTAATCATCTCTGAAATCTTCATCGTTGTTTCTGGCCCAAACATAAAACATAAGCTATGAAAAATATGTGAACTAATGTCACATCTCCTGAATAAAGTCACTAATCTCACTCTTGTTCGTCATAACTCTCAATTCTATCAAATCTAAAATAATGAAAGTAAACAGACTCAAATGGATTCATCTCAGAAAAGCTGGTGTTTTGCCAATCACTGATTCATTGTGACAATTATAAACTATTAATGAAAACCCACGTTAAAAAGTTCCAACATTCTCCCTCATTTACTAAACACTCCTAAAACACCGTGTCCTTTTAAAAGAGGTTTTATAAATTTATACAACTATGGAGTCTGGCTTTTCCTAACATAACAGCATATACCCATCAGTGGAAAGATTATTGGTTAGACCAGTGGTCGGCAAACTGCGGCTTGAGAGCCACATGCGGCTCTTTGGCCCCTTGAGTGTGGTTCTTCCACAAAATACCACGGCCTGGGCGAGTCTATTTTGAAAAAGTGGCGTTAGAAGAAGTTTAAAAAATTTGACTCTCAAATTTCAATCGTTGTACTGTTGATATTTGGCTCTGTTGATTAATGAGTTTGCCGACCACTGGGTTAGACTATGATGCATGTATCAAAATCAGGAGTAGGAAACATCTTACTATTGCAATCCCCTGGCTGAAGACTTCCTAAAAGAAGCCATTCTCCCAAGAAACAGTAAGTTCGTTAAACAAACATTCCAAATAATTCCAATGTTGGAGAAACCAAGATGGCGGCATAGGTTAAACACCTAACCTACAGCCGGGCACAACAATATCAAAAACACAACTAAAAGTCAAAACGGACATCATCCAGAACCACAGGAAAGCTGGCTGACCAAATAATTCCAATGTGGAGATCACTCCCTTATTACACTGCTTTCAGAGCAACAGGATAGATCATTCTTAGGAATATTATTTTTATTATTTATTTTTTAAATGTCTTTGATTTTAGAGAGAAACATATAGGATGTCAGCCCAAAATTTTATTTTAGAGAGGAACATTGATGTGAGAGAAACATCCGTCAGTTACCTCCCACATGCATCCCTACCAGGGACCGAATCCACAATATGTTGTCTGTGTATATTTTACACAGACAACAAAGTACAGTGATTGCCAGAGAGAAAGGGGGTGAGAAGAAGAGGATAAAGGGGGGATAAATGGTGATGGAAGGAGACTTGATCTTTAATGTGAACACAATATATAACATATTATAGAATTGAACACTTGGTACCTATATAATTTTATTAACCAACTAGACTCTAGTTACTAGAGGCTTGGTGCATGAAATTCATGCACGGGGGGGGGGGGGGGGGGGGGCGTGTCCCCCGTCAGCCCAACCTGCACCCTCTCCAATCAGGGACCACACAATCCTGGACTACTGGCTCCTAATCTCTCACCTGCCTGTCTGCCTGTTCACTCCTAACTGCCCCCCCCCCCACGCCGGCCTGATCGCCCCTAACTGCCCACCCTGCTGGCCAACTGCCCCCTCCCTGCTGGCCTGGTCGCTCCTAACTGCCCCCCCCCACTGGCCTGGTCACCTCTTACTGCCCCCCTCTGCCAGCCTGGTCACCCCTAACTGCCCCCCCACCGGCCTGGCCACCCCCAACTGCCCCAACCCCACCAGCCTGGTCACCCCTAACTGTCCTCCCCTGCTGGCCTGATCGCCCCACGCAGCCTGCTGTTCATTCCTTTGGTTGTCCCTCACTAACCCCCCTGCCGGCCTGGTCATAAGCAGCCATCTTGTGAGGGTTAATTTGCATATTACCTCTTTATTATATAGGATGTCAGCCCAATATGTTCAATAAGAATTTTAAATAATAATGATAATAATAATATTCCTGCCCTGACCCATGTGGCTCAATTGGTTGAACATTGTCCCATACACTTAAAGGGCACATGCCCTGGTTGTGGGTTCAGTCCCTGGTAGGGATGTGTGTGGGAGGTAACGGACAGATGTTTCTCTCACATCAATGTTCCTCTCTAAAATCAAATAAAGACATATTTTAAAAATAAATAAAATAGCAAAATTGCAGACATATGTCATAGCAGTATCTTTACAGACACAGATCCTAGGGCAAGAGAGACTAAGGAGAAAATAAACAAATGGGACTACATCAAAATAAAAAGCTTCTGCCCTGGCCAGTTTGGCTCAGTGGATAAAGCGTTGGCCTGAGGACTCAGGGGTCCCGGGTTCGATTCCAGTCAGGGGCATGTACCTTGGTTACGGGCACATACCCAGTGGGGAGTGTGCGGGAGGCAGCTGATCAATGTTTCTCTCTCATCGATGTTTCTAACTCTATCCCTCTCCCTTCCTCTCTGTAAACAATCAATAAAATATATTTAAAAATAAAAAAATTTTAAAAAGCTTCTGCACATCAACAAGCCCTAACCAGTTTGGCTCAGTGGATAGAGCGTCGGCCTGCAGACTGAAGAGTCCCGGGTTCAATTCTGGTGAGGGACATGTACCTTGGTTGTGGACACATCCACAGTAGGGGGTGTGCAGGAAGCAGCTGATCGATGTTTCTCTCTCATTTATGTTTCTAACTCTCTATCCCTCTCCCTTCCTCTCTGTAAAAAAATCAATAAAATATATTTAAAAAAAAAAAAAGAAACCATCAACAAAACAACAAGAAAGCCCACTGCATGAGAAAACATATTGGCCAGTGTTATTTCCAATAAGGGTTTAATCTCCAACATTTACAGGGAACTCATACAACTTAACAAAAGGAAGATAAACAATCCAATCAAAAAATAGGCAAAGGACCTAAATAGACACTTTTCGAAAGAGGACATTCAGAAAGCCAAGAGACACATGAAAACATGCTCAAAGTCACTAATCATCCAAGACATACAAATCAAAACAACAATGAGGTACCACCTCACACCTGTCAGAAGGACTATCATCAACAAATGACCAGTTCTGGAGAGGATGCGGAGAAAAAGGAACCCTCCTTCACTGCTGGTGGAAATGCAGACTGGTGTAGCCATTGTGGAAAACAGTATGATGTTTCCTCAAAAATGAAACTGCCATATGACTCAGTAATACCACTTCTAGGAATATATCCCAAGAAAACAGAAACACCAATCAGAAAGAATATATGCACCCCTATGTTCATAGCAGCACAATTCACCATAGCTAAGATCTGGAAACAGCCTAAATGCCCATCAGCAGATGAGTGGATTAGAAAACTATGGTACATTTACACAATGGAATACTATGCTGTTATAAAGAAGGAATTCTTACCATTTGCAGCAGCATGGATGGAACTGGAGAGCATTATGCTAAGTGAAATAGGCCAGGCAGTGAAAGAAAAATACCACATGATCTCACTCATTTATGGATAATAAAGAACATTATAACCTGATGAATAAAAAGATAGATACAGAGGCAGAGAATCATCGAACAGACTGTCAAATTATAGCTGGAAGGCTGGGGAGTGTTGGGGGTTGGAGGAAGGCAATGGACACAAGACATTGGGGGGATGGAGTGAAGACATGTGCCAGGGGGTAGGGGAGGCCAGGGCAAGGTCAATGGGGGAAAAAAGGAGACATATATATGTACTACTATTTGTAATACTTTAAACAATAAAATAAAATGTAAATAAATAAAATAATAATAATATTCCTAAGAAGGATATAAACTGAAATCATTATAGACTAGAAAGATCAGAGATGAAAGAAACAGGACGTGGGAAGAATAAAAGGAAGAGAAGTGGATCATTTTTCACTAAAGGAAGTTCACTTTCCACTAATTTTATATCTAAGTTTTAATATTCCCATTATTTGTGAATGTCATGATATCTCAAAATTACTCAATGAAAAGGGACAGGAAATATATATATTTTTAAATATTATACTTTCCCTCAAAATATTTTTCTGGAAATACTAAAAAGGTGCTAGGTTAGGAAAAGGGAATAGTTCTTTACCCCAAGAACTAAAGACAAAATTGACCACTTAGAAATGATTAAGAGAAGTAAAACATGACAAAACTTGGAAATTGAGTGCTCTATTTTAAAAATAGTAAATGAGTATTGGAAATACCACAACAGGTACCCCCAAACTTTCTTTAATGCTTTCACTGGGGAAAATCCTCAACTCCATTCACTAGCTGTGCTCATGGACTAGTAACTTGCTATCTGTGCCCCTCAGTTTTTTCATCTGTAAAATTAAAATCCTAATTATAAGAATTGTCTGGTAGACAGTAAGCACTGAATGTTAGCTTTTAGTACTATTAATATTATAATTATTAACTATGATAAAAGAAAGCATTTCTATATCCCATCCTTTTCTGTCACTTATAAGACAATTTATTTAAGTATTCTGCTAGCAAAATAAAAATGTAGATGTCATCTATGAGAAGAATTTTTGTAATGTATCCTGAAATACAGAAGCCCAAACATTCAATGTAAAACTTGACCTTTTTAGAAAACTTTTAGGGTGACTTTATGACTGCAGTGGTCTACCCATACTAATGCTATGTAGAAAGACTTGTCTGTGTGCCCACAGAATATAACTGTCCAGTCAAACTGTAAATCTAAAACTAAATCAAGTACACATCTTAATATCTTAACTTTTAAAACATGCATCTTGGAACTACAGTAGTTTTAGGTATGTTTAAGCCCTGTTAGGTATAAAAATTTCTGCTCTCTTTAAAAAAATTAACATTAGCCCTAGCAGTTTTGGCTCAGTGGACGGAGCATCAACCTGCGGACTGAAGGGTCCCAGTTTCAATTGAGCCCCTGTCAGGGCATGTGGGGGAGGCAACCAATCGATGTGTCTCTGTCTCTCCCCCTCCCTTACACTCATTCTAAAAAAAAAAAAATCAATGGAAAAATATCCTCAGGTGAGGCTTAACAAAAAAAAAAAAAAAAAAAAAAAATATTAACATTAAGTTTTACTTTTCTGTTAAACACTGCTAAATAATTTATTCTTATGCTAGGAAAATTAGTTTGCTGAATAAAATTAGTATTTCTGAAACAATGTTTACTCATCATAGTCATCAGGAATATTTCCCTTGAGAAAAACTACTAGAAAATATGTGAAAATGTTTATCTCATTTTATTCCAAATACTAGAGGCCCGGTGCACGAAATTCGTGCACTGGAGGGGGAGGGGGTCCCCCCCCCTCAGCCCAGCCTGGACCCTCTCACAGTACAGGATGCCCTCAGGGGATGTCCGACTGCAATGAGGCAGGAGAGGCTCCCACCACCGCTCACCACCCATGAGCCTGGCTTCTGGGTGAGCAGGGCTCCCCCTGTGGGAGCACACTGACCACCAGGGGGCAGCTCCTACATTGAGCCTCTGCCCCCTTGGTGGTCAGTGGGCATCATGGCGACCTGTCATTCTGCCGCTTGGTCAATTTGCATATTAGCCTTTTATTATATAGGATTAGCAACTTAAAACCTCTGAGCACTGACCACTTTCTTTTTAGAGGTGAGGGCAGTGGAGGAATATTATATTATAGATTAGTCCATACAAAAATTACATTTAAAAAAACACGAGACGTGCTCTAGCCCATTTTGCCCAGTGTATAGAGTACTGGCCTGCGGTCTGAAGGGTCCTGGGTTCGATTTCAGTCAAGGACACATGCCGGGGTTACAGTCCGATCCCCAGTAGGGGGCATGCAGGAGGCAACCAATCAATGATTCTCTCTCATCATTGATGTTCCTCCCTTCCTCTCTGAAATCAATTTAAAAAAATATTTTTTTTAAAAGTGTCAGAATCATAAAAGACAAAGGAAAGACAGAAACTGTCACAGACCAGAGAAGACAAACTAAGGAGACATGAGGATTAAATGCAATGTGGTGTCCTAGATTGGATCGGGGAAATGAAAGGTGACATTAGTGGGGAAAAAAATAAGGAAATCCAAATAAGGTCAATGATTTAGTTAGTAGTATTTTACTAATATCAATTTCTTAGTTTTGATAAGTGTACCATGATTATGTAAGATGTTAACATTAGGGAAGCTAGACAAAGGCTATATAAGATGTCTCTAGCCATGGCTGGTGTGGCTCAGTGGATTGGAGCATTATCAGTACACTTAAAGATTGCAGGTTCAATCCCAGGTCAGAGCACATATGGAAGGCAGCCCATCGAAGCCCACATTAAAAACAGATCCTGTAAATACACATATCCTCAGGTGAGGATTTTTTTTTAAAAAAAGATGTCTCTACATTACATTCCAACTCTCATATAAATTTAAAATTTATCTATCTCAAAAACAACTTTTCCTGAAAGATAAAAACTTCAAGACAGAAATTAGAAAACATAACATGCACTAGCTTTTCGTGGTTTTTAACATCCCTTTCCCATTTCAAAATTAAAAGTTAAGTCACTGTGTTTAAAGTTAAGCAACTATATATTCTTTCTTATCAAGAAGAAAAGATACTTTATAGTTACTATTAATGCTTTACCTATGAAATTCCTAAAAACATAAACTTCCTAGCCTTTAGATCATACAGCATAGGGGGATACACTCCAGGAAACCCTAAGAGCAAGCTCACAAATGTGGTGTGTACTTGAGGCACAGCCTAGGACAGGTAAGTGTCACACTCACGCCATCTTGATTCTGAATCCTTCAGGGTTTTTCTTTGAATAGCTAGATACACCACAAGCTTAACAAAATAGTTTAGACAACTATTTGAATATCAAATTATCAGTTCTCTTTTTAAGTAAAAACATAGGCAAATCTAAGAAATGTGAAAGCAATTTTAAAACATGTAAAGGGCCATACAAATATACAATGCTGTTATATATTCATAGCCACTTAAGTTAACAGCCACCAAGGATGACATACCTACAAAATGTGCCCCATCCAGGATGCCTGCTTTCTTTTTCTGAACCATCTAATATTTTTTAAATACCTCAATAGCACACAGGCTAAACAGCTAAGCAATATTATGAGATTGGCCGAGGACAGAAGGGGAAATCTATCATATAAAGACCTTACTTACTGCCCTAGCTGGTTTGGCTCAGTGGATAGAGCCAACTGAAGGGTTCCAGGTTCGATTTTGGTCAGAGGCACATGGCCCAGATTGCAAGCTCAACCCCCAGTAGGGGGTGTGCAGGAGAGGCAGCCGATTAGTGATTCAGTGATTCTCTCTCCCCATTGATGTTTCAATCTCTCTCCCCCTCCCTTCCTCTCTGAAATCAATAAAAGTATATTACCAAAAAAATAAGAACTTACTAAAGCCACAGCCTTTTTTCATATTTACTTTCTGCTTTATAAAACCCACTCATCATGTGTCAATTATTCCTAGCTCTTCACCATTATCACCTGGCTTGCAATTTAGCTTTTCCAATCAAGGCCAGACAAGGTGTCCAATAATACTTAAAATAAAAAATTTAAAGTAAACAGAAAGCTTATTTTTGAGATTTAAAAACATAAACCTGCCTACCAGTTCTGGCCCAGTGGATAGAGTGTCAGCCCATGGACTGAAGGGTCCCAGGTTCGATTCCGGTCAAGGGCACATACTTCAGTTGCAGATTCAATTCCTGGCCCGGGTTGGGGCACCTGCAGGAGGCAACCAATCGGTTTTTTCTCTCTTTCTCTCCCCCTCCATTCCACTCTCTCTAAAAACCAATGGAAAAATATTCTCAGGTGAGGATTAACAAAAAAATAAAAGTGACAACATAAACCTGGTTAACTGCCACAGTGTGATCACGAACTATAAGTGAGATTACAGTTGCTCAATGTAAATTTAACTCCATGGCTGGAAGGACATTATTGCACGAAAGGTTTTGCCCACTAGATGTTAAGAACTGACTAGCCAGAGGAGAAAAGAGCAGTTTGGTGTGTTTTTTTGTAGCCTACCTACTCTGACAATTATCTCCCTTTGTAAAGTCAATTAAGTTTTGTGCAAAGCAGTCTTTTTCTTTAAGATATTTTTTAAAAAAAAAAAAGATTTTTTTTAAATGTTCTTTTTGGAAGTGATTTCCTTTTGAATTTATTATTTTTTTTAATTGATTTCAGAGAGCGAGGGAGAGGGAGAGAAAGATAGAAACATCAATGAGGAGAGAGAATAGAATCATTGATCTTCTGCACATATGCCCTTGACCAGAATTGAACCCAGGACCTTTCAGTCCACAGGCCAACCCTCTATTCACTGGGCCAAAGAGCTAGGGCTCTTTAAGATTTTTTAATTGATTTTTAGACAGAGAGAGAAACATCGATGTGAGAGCAAAACATCAATCAGCTGCCTCCTGTCTGCCCCCCTAGCAGGGATAGAGCTGAAACTGGAGCATGTGTCCTCACCAGGAATGGAAATGGTAACCCTTCAGTGCACAGGGCAACGCCTAACCAACTGAGCCACACCAGCCAGAGCTCCAAAGCAGTCTTAAAGCACAACTAAATGAACATACAATGCATATATAAATTCTGAAATATTAACTTTAATATATATTTGCTGCCGAAACCGGTTTGGCTCAGTGGATAGAGCGTCGGCCTGCGGACTCAGGGGTCCCAGGTTCGATTCCGGTCAAGAGCATGTACCTCGGTTGCAGGCACATCCCCAGTGGGGGGTGTGCAGGAGGCAGCTGATCGATGTTTCTCTCTCATCGATGTTTCTAGCTCTCTAACCCTCTCTCTTCCTCTCTGTAAAAAATCAATAAAATATATTTTTAAAAAATTTTAAAAAAAGAAACTAAAATATATATATATATATATATATATATATATATATATATATATATATATATACTAGAGGCCCAGTGCATGATTGAATCATGCACGTGTAGGGTCCCCTACACGCTTTCGCTTTAGATCACAGGGGAGCTGGGTGCCTGTCTGCTGGTGCACCAGGCCTTTCAGAAGCCTCCGGCGCGGCGAAGGCTTCTGAAAGGCCTGGTGCCTGAGTGGACAGGCACCCAGCTCCCACGCTTTTGCTTTCGATCACGGGGTAGCTGGGTGCCTGTCCGCTGGTGCACCAGGCCTTTCAGAACCCTCTGGCGCGGCGAAGGCTTCTGAAAGGCCTGGTGCCTGAGCGGACAGGCACCCAGCTCCCCCGCTTTTGATGGTCCTCGGTGGGACGTGAGCTCGCTGCCCCAGAGGCCCCTTCTGTGCCGCAGCACAGCCATGGCGCAGACGCTGAGCTTGAGCCGCCGCTGGCGACGCGAGCTCAGCGTCCCGCAGGCCCAATCAGCCACCCCAGCCACCCCGAGTCCCGCCCCCCCGCGCCTCCTGGCCAATCGTGGGCATAGCGAAGGTACGGTCAATTTGCATATTTGTCTATTATTAGGTAGGATTTGCTGAAAGGTCAAGTGAGTCATTTTATTAAACTGGCAAAAAGAAAAAAATTATTTAGGTCACAAATTCAGGCTTTATATTAAATTTCATCTTTTAATTAAACATTTCCTTATCCATCCTAAAAGCCATATACAATTCAAAAACCTGTAAGACGCCCTAGCTGGTTTGGCTCAGTGGATAGAGCATCGGCCTGCGGACTGAAGTGTCCTGGGTTCAATTCCAGTCAAGGCACATGCCCAAGTTGCAGGCTCCATCCTCAGTGGGGGATGTGCAGGAGGATTCTCTCTCTTCATTTATGTTTCTATCTCTCTCTCTCTCTCCCTCACTCTTCCTCTCTGAAATCAATAAATATTAAAAAAAATAAAAGAACAAATGATTAAAAAAAAAACAGTAAGAATTTAAAGCTAACCTCTGCCCTTTATTTTCTATTCAAAGTACTAAAACAAGTAAAATAAAATAATGTAAATTACAAAAAAACTGCTGCAAAGTAGGTCACCAACATTTCCACATCTCCTGATGTTCCTTAGCAGACTGTCAGCTGAGAACTGCAAACTGAATTAAATAAAGAACAAAGAACTGCCTACTTTTCTACCAGTTAAAAGAGGCACAAAAGCTTATATTGAAAGGGTTTAACAATAACAAAAGTAACCTCTGACTTGGCTGGGAATCAAGGTGGCACCTAAGTCTTGCATTATTACAATTTTTCTTCAAAAATCACTTGTTCTTGATAAATGAATGCACACGAGATCAGCTAGGCTACCAATTTGGGAAATAACAGTTTTCATATTCCTGCTGAACTGATAACCATTTGCCTGAGGCCAAGAACAGGGGTTTTTTTTTTTCCTTAAAAGAAGAATTTGAAGGGGAAAGTAACAAAAATTTTCCCCAATTAATGCATAAGATAATTTCATTGATGTGTCTTACCTCAAGCAGTAATAAAATTAGCTGGACTCAAACTCAGTTTAAATGTAGGTCATGAGTGTTTTAACATTTGCTAACTTAAAATGCTAATTCAATAGTTAACGGGTGTCTAATCGCAGGTAAGTGGCACTGCTACAGGAAGGCAAGTTCCAAGTAAAACAATGTTATATTCTAAGGCAATCTGTTATTTATGGCAACACCAACATACCTACAGCTTTTCAATACAAAATTTCGATCCTATATTTGCTGCTACTTTCTGTTAAGAAACATGGGAAGTATTGAGTAAATGGACACACTTACAAATATTAAGCTTCCTGATAGTTTTTAAATATACTTACAAGGATTAAATTATGTGTTCTCTCTGATTGCAAAAAAATCAAGACCAATCGTAAATAGTGTCCATATACTCAAAACAGGTACATTTCTTTTTAAAAAAAAAGTTGAAAGTCATCCCAATCAAAATTCAAAAGGATTAAGTCTCAAAACTTTTACTGTACTTTTTATCTCAAGTAGAGACATCTGTGGTGTAATGATGGACCTGCAACACAGGAACATTTATTATTTCATGAAGCCAGGGAGTATACTGGCTTTCAAAAAACTAAAATATAACTTTACTAGAAAAATATACACTCAAGTCTTTGAAAGTGTCTTCTATGTCTGCATATACACAGGAGCCTAAGAGTAAATGCTAAATAATGAACTGAATGCGGATAGGCTGTCATCCGCAAACGATCCCAACTACCAACAAAGGTGAAGATTTCCCACACACCTCAGTCACCCCTAATTTACCTAGCATAAGCTCCACAGAGGTCAGATTTACACTGTAACTGAGCACCCTCCTTCCCATTCCTATTTCAAGTTTTAACCCACACATGCTGGCGAGGTCTGAAACACATGGCTCTGAACCTCATTTTCTTCGATTATATAAAACGAGGAAGTTAAGCTATGTTCTCGAAGGTCTTTCTCCAAAGTATGCTCCGATTTTTTTTTTTTTAAGAGAGAAATGATTCAGGGTCTAATATCAGAGCCTAACTTCCTGCTGGCGGGAATTTCCCATCATCACGCTGTGAGTTTCAAATCAGACGAGGAACACTGTCCATGTTCCCTTGCACTTATTCGTTTCATCGGATACTTTTCCCAGGAGCTTTGAGGGCAGCACACCCATCGGCTACCTACGCGAATACAAACAGAAAGGAAGCCCAAACGCTTTCTCTTCCTTTGTCTTCAGCCCACGTCCAACCCTGGTCTCCCTGGAAGCCCAGGACTGGCTCGAGTACCAATGCCGCTGCAGCCTTCGCAGCAGGGCTTTCCGGGGCGGATGCCGTCCCCAGGGGACTACCAGGTCTCTGGGGGCCAAGGTGCCCTGGGGCCACCTAGGACGCTGGAATACAGAATAAAATAGGCTCGGGGACTAGGAGTCAGGCAACCTGGGTGCAAACGAGCACCTGCCCCCTTACCGTCTGCATGCCTCGGACCATGTCACACACCGCGGGACCTCCGAGTCCGCTGTAAAATGAGGAAAATCATCGAACCTACCTCCCCAGGCCGTGGGAGTCAACGAGAGGCACACAAGTGGCTCAACACAGTGCCTGGCACACAATAAGGGCTGGGAAAGAATTCGTTATTACCACTCATTACCCATGCATGCACCCACTGCTCCCCCTTAACTCCCTGGAAAACCAAAAAGCAGCACTTCTGCTTCCCGGTCGCAAAATCCTTTTCTTATCGCACTTTCGTGACGCTCCCACCCCCGAATAAAAGCCTCCTCTGGCCCAGGCCACGCTGGAGCCCCCTCGCCAGCGGAGGAAAGACCAGCTGGCGCGTGGGGAGGCGGGCGGGAAATGCGGGCGAACCCTCGAGATCGCCCTGGGACCCCGGGCGGCGGCCGCGGCTCGCTCTCGCCCCGCGTGGCAGTTGGGCGCGGCACGCGCACGCGGCGGACACGGCCACGCGCGCCGGCCCGGCGGGGGGGGGGAAGGGGAACGGAGGGGCGGAGAGCCTCCGCGCGCCCGTGCGCCCGCCTGCGGCCGTTGAAGGGGGGGGCGCGCCTCACACAGGCGCCGCTCGGTCTTCTCCTCCCTCTCACAACCGCTGCCGCTCTTCCTCGACCCCGGGCCGCACAGCGCCGCCCATACCCCGGCGTACCTGCGCGGCTGAGACGGAGAGGAACAAGCTTTGCGCCACTGCTCGGAGGAAGGAGAAAAAGCCCTCGCGCAACTGCGTCCGCACACGCGTGCTCCGTCGCCGGTCTATATAACCGCGACGCAGCCTAACTTGTTGCGGCCAGGTCCGGCTGGCTGGCGACCAATCCCGACTGCGTCCTCTGGGCTCCTCGAGCAGCAATTGGATATCGACTCAGGGTGAAGGCGTGACTCTTGATTGGCTTTGACTCATGCCTATGAGACTGTGAGGATCTCGTTTCCCTAGTAACGGATTGGCATAGAGAGGGACCAATTACTTAAAGGGAAGGTGGAAAGGAGGGGGGGAAGTTTTTTGACCGATGCCCACAATGGCCAATAAATGCTTGGGGCCGCTCCCATTCGTTGAAACGTCTTACCCTGGGCGGAGATCCGTTTTCCATTGCAGGAGCGGTTGCTCCACAAGGTGGGGCCCGTGTACTTTGGGGAAGTAAACCCCAAGCAACTAGGAGGTGGGAACGAGGGAGGCCGAGGAAGGCCTCGGCCAATCGCAACGCAAGAAAGGGCTGATTGACACGGGGGTTGGACTCCACCGTGGAGAACGAGCCCTAGGGCCGCCGTGCCTTCAGGGGCGGTTCTGAGCCTCTCCAGTCCGGGGCGGGGTCCTTTTTCCTTCTTTCCCTCCCTTGTTAGATCCGGCCCCTGCGGCCCCTCTCCCGCCTTTTCGGCTGATCGGTACCAGGGAAACCAAGTGGTAAACTTTCCCCTTGTTTGTTTCTTCTGATGGCAACTTTTTATTTCCATGCCGAAGGGCACTTGCTGCCCACCCCACCCCCCCATTAGTCTGCACTAGCGCGGACAACTATGAAGGGAAAGCCAAGGAGAAAGCAACTCCCGTGAAAGAAGTAAAAAGTAACGCGTGAAAGCTGCTGTTGAGCTGGAGATCACACATTTCAGCCCGGCCGTTTGGGGCAAGTGCGGCTGCAGGTCGGCCCGAAGGCGCCGCGTGCGTGTTCGCTGAGGTTTCCCCTTTCTGCTGCTGCCGAGGGGCGGTAGTTTGCAAACTCTTTGATCCGCTAGGGCTTCCGTGCAACACCCTGCGCATCACGGCCATTGTCATTCGGTTTTCTAATCCGCTAGGGAGGAGGGAGCGCTTATTTCTCCAGGCCATTCCGTCTTTAAAAGGTCATTTGTCAAACGCCTATGTGGACACCCCAGGGGTTCCCCGAAACGGTTCTACGGCTCAGCGGCGCCCCGGCCGGGTCCGGTCCACGTCTCTGAGTGTATCGCTGGGCCCTCTGTTGGTGACCAAGAGCATTTTCTATGGAAATACAAAGACACGCCTGGGGCCATTCTCATTGCAGGCACGTGAGCCTGCGGGAGGGGGCTCCCGATAAGTTTTGCAGAGCAACGTGGAACTGAAGCACGTGGAGCGACTCTGTCGGGAGCGAAAGGGGCGCGGGCAGCCACTTGGTTCGCTCCCCAACGCGGGCCTGGCCCCGGGAGCAAAGTGAGAGCGCCCCTCTGCCCCCCACCCCACTCCATCCCCAGGCCTCACTCCGGCAGCGGCCTCGCTCTTTCAGCATCTATTGAGCTGCAAGGGCTGGAATCAGGGCTATCTAGATGCTGTCTCTGCTCGCTGTCGCCCCTTTCAGCAGACCTGAGTGCAGCGCTGCGCTGAGCCCGGCGCTCCCCAAACCGGGGACAGGTGTCTTGAGGCTATGAAGACACCAGAGGCAACTCAGCCCAGAGGAGAGAAGGTTTTCTGGAGTAAGGGACCTCCGGGATCACGTTAGCCATCCTCAGGAATTTGAGCTTTATTCTGAAAGCAATGGAGAGCTACTGAAAGGTTTCTTAAAGTTGGACCAAGAAATTTGCATTTCACAAGACAGCCCTCCAAATTGAAACGCGAATGAGAGCAAATTGGCGCAACTTTAAATTCACAGATTGGTCATTTAACCCAAGTGGTCTGTGATAGGGGTCAAGGCTATTCTTAATTTCATTTGGGGGGAATTTTAAATGATTACAGCTCTTTTTGTAAGGCTACTTGGCAGTCTCTATTAAATCGTGTATATCCCACTTCTTGGTTGATGGCCACTTTTTTTTTTTTTTACAAAGAGGCATGTACAGTGTGTACATTACAGTATTGTCAGCTTTGTTAGACTATTTGAACCGCAAAAGTAATTGCTCTTCAGTTTCCAAACTAACTGTTGATATGCATGTAATATAGAATACTATGCAGCAGTTTAAATTTTTTTATTTCTTTATTTGAGAGAGAGGAAGAGGGAGAAAGCGAGCGAGGAAGGGGGAGAGAGAAAGATCGATTTGTTGTTCCACTCATTTATGCATTCATTGGTTGATTCTTGTATGTGCCCAACCTAGGATCAAACCCCCAACCTTGGCGTATGGGATGACACTCTGAGCAACCCGGCCAGGGCCAGGGCCCTATGCAACAGATTAAAAGAGAAGGACATAGAATTGTACAGATATGGATCAGTATCCAATTGTTAATTGAAAAAAATCTTAAGTGCAGAGGGAGAGTTGTAAATTTAAAACAATAGCCATTCCCCCTAGGGCAGTGGTCGGCAAACTGGGGCTCCAGAGCCACATGTGGCTCTTTGACCCCTTGAGTGTGGCTCTTCCACAAAATACCACATGCGGGCGTGCACGTACAGTGCAATTGAAACTTCGTAGCCCATGCGCAGACGTTGGTTTTCGGCTCTCAAAAGAAATTTCAATCGTTGTACTGTTGATATTTGGCTCTGTTGACTAATGAGTTTGCTGACCACTGCCCTAGGGAATCCACTAGGTTGGAAGCAATGAGTATTTGAAAGTTTTACATGGGGAATGTGTTTATGTACTGTGTTGAGCAATGGGAGGTAAGAAGACCAGAAGAAAGGCCGGAAAAAAGGGAAGGAAAAAAAAAGAAAGGAAGGGAGGGAGGGATTACCAGAGAGGGAATGTGGACAAGACCTCAGGTGGCTGTTGCTGTCTTCCACAGGAGAGAGGGAGTTGACATCTTGTGATGTCATCCTAAACCCTCAGGATCCAGATGCTAGATGCTTAGAAAATGCTCAATGAGTCATTTACCACTGTGAGAATAAACAAGTCATCTTTTCTGTCAAAGAACAGTTTAGATAGCCGCCATTTTGGACCGTGTGACTTGGCAGCCGCCATGTTGGCCTCATGGCTTGCAGCTCCCCTGGGAGCTGCCCTTTGAATTAGCCAATCGCGAAAGACTGTGGGCCTGAGCTCCAATCAAGAGCAAAGGACAGGTCACGTGCATCAGGGATTATAAAGCCAAGCAGACAGTCTGCTCGGTGTGCACCCTTCTACATAGAAGTAAATATGTTTGCCTTGCTGCCTGGCTCCCGAGTGTTTTGTATTCTATCAGAACCCCTGACTTGGGGGGGCTCGCCTTATTTCTAACACCACCAGTGACTTGCCTGGAGCACTCTTCTCAAGGTGGAGACCGCAGGGGAGATTTTGAAGAAATCTGGGTAGAGGCGCTACTAGCATCTAGTGGGCAGAGGCCAGGGATGCACAGGAGAGCCCCCCCCCCCCCCCCCTGACAAACTGTTATCTGGCCAAAAAGTCAATAGAGAAACCCTGGTCTAGTTGTTACTGGTGAGACGATGAGACCTCATTTCTTGTCTTCTTGAAGGAAAGATTTCAATCAGGAGACAACGTGTAGAAAAACAAGCCAGAATGTATTGGCTGCAGCAGAACTATACTTAGGAGAGTGAAACAAAGAAGGGCATGGAAGAAGCAACAGGAGAGCCTAGGCTGGGCTGCTTTGGCTCACTGGGAAGTCAGAAAAAAAGGGGGCCTTGGAGACAGGTTCAGGGGGTTAGCCCGGGATGAGCTATTACTGCCCATTGCTCCCCTGGTTGCAAGTTTCGTGGGGGTCCTTTGGAGTTTAGGAGATGCATGCCTGTGGGGAAGGGAGAAGGGGAAGGGAATGGCACGGGTGTGCTCCCTGGAGGGAGAACTCCCAATGGGTCCTTTGCTTGGGGGCATTTGTCTCTCTCTGGCTGGTGGGAATCTTTGGAAAGGTCTCAGGGAAGTGTCTCAATAGAATATTCATCAGTTTTCCAGCTGTGTCCTTTCAGGGTCATAGTCTCCACTGATTGGGTCAATGCAGCTGGTCCTGAGGCAGCCGTGGCTTCACTTGTCTGGTTTTTCTGCTTTTCTGGGCCTGGAGCTGAAATACAGCCGAGGCCTAGATGTTATCCTTAGGGAGGAAAAGGTCAGGAGGTCTAAACCACATGACTAGTGATATCGCATCAGTATTCTAGGCAGGAAGGGGGAAGGAGTGGTATCTGTTCTCTTTGTGAGAAAAGCAAGAGCTTTCCCGAAAGCCTCTCCTAAGCTTCTAGGCTCCTTCCAGACTTCTGCTTCGGACTCTTCATCCAGAGCCTTATTGTATGGGCAAACTGGCTGCAAGGGAGGATGGGAAAGCAAATATTGAGACATCTAGCCTGTATAGTAGCAAGAGTAAAAAGATTGGGAAAGAGTGTTAGGTGAGCCAACCAATGGTTTCTGCCATAGGGCTGGTTAAATAAACTATGGAATAACTAAACGATAGAACACTATGTAGCCAAGATAGTAAGGTAGAGCACCTAAGGAAGAATCCCCCCACTTAACCACACCACCACCCCTAGGCTGAGGTCCACTGAACTCCCTGGTGATGGAACTTGCTAGACACCCACCCTCTGGACTGGAAAACCACCTGCTAGGATGCTGGAAAAAGTTCTTCACAGCCCTGGCCGGTTTGGCTCAGTGGATAGAGCGTCGGCCTGCGGACTGAAGAGTCCCAGGTTCGATTCCGGTCAAGGGCATGTACCTTGGTTGCGGGCACATCCCCAGTGGGAGGTGTGCAAGAGGCAGCTGATCAATGTTTCTAACTCTCTTTCTCTCTCCCTTCCTCTCTGTAAAAAAAATCAATAAAATATATATTTTTTTAAAAAAAGTTCTTCACAGAAAGAGGCATCTCACTGGAGGCATTCTGCTATGAAAGCACACAAGGGGGGTAGGTACTGGGGTGGGGGGCTGCTGGCTGCTAGGTGCTGCTGGTCCCCCTGCTCAGCAGGAGCCTGGTGCTGGAGAAGCCACCCTCAGAAGCTGGGCCTGGGGCAGCCACACATGCCTAGGGGAGCACACTGAAACCAGGAAGGAAAACCTTTCCCCTCCCAGTGTCTCTACAAAAATTTGACTGAGGAAGCTCAACATCCTGCCAGCGGGCAAAGGAAAAATATGTAATGGTCCAGATCCATTTTCACAGAGTAGGCAAAAAGGATGAATTGGAGCTGAGAGACAATAACCAGCACGCTATCTCAAAAAGGTTTCATGTGTTAAGATTATAGTTTTCTTCATCCAGTGGTTCCCCAAGCCAAAAGGAGGGGGGTTGGGGGGGACTAAAAGTAGGCCTTGAAATTCAGGGGCAATGTATCCAGGCTGAGGCCTAGAAATCTGAGGGTTTTGTTTTTTTAAGTTTATATATTGATTTGAGAGAGCGAGGGAACATTGATTTGTTATTCCCCTTGTTTATACATTCATTAGCTGATTCTTATATGTACCCTGACCAGGGATCAAACCTGCAACTTTGGTGTATTGGGACAGTGCTCTAGCCAACTAAGCTACCCAACCAGGGCTAGAAATCTGAGGGTGTTTTTTTTGTGTGTGTGTGTCTGTTGTGTGTTTAATTTATTTGAGAGAGAGGATGGGGGTGGGGAGAGAGAGAGAGAGAGAGAGAGAGAGAGAGAGAGAGAGAGAGAGAGAGATTTGTTCTACATATTTATTCATTGGTTAATTCTTTTAATTTAAAAAATATTTTTATTGAGGAAGAGAGAGGGAGCGAGAGATGGAAACATCAATGTTGAGAGAGAATCATCGATTGGTTGCCTCCTGCATGCCCCCCAATGAGGATTGAACCTACAACCCCAGCATGTGCCCTGACCTGGAATCCAACCATGACCTCCTGGTTCATAGGTCGACGCTCAACCACTGAGCCATGCCGGTTGGGCAGTGGTTGATTCTTGTATGTGCCCTGACTGGGGATTGCACCTGCAACCTTGGCATATCGAGACGATGCTCTAACCAACTGAGCTACCCAGCAAGGGCTCAATCTGAGTTTTTGATAAGCTCTCCAAGCACTCTGTTGATGGAGAATTCTTTGAAACTACATAGACTGAGCCCCTTTGGCAGAATCCTTGGATATTCCAAGGACAGAACCACCTTGGTAGTGTGTGTGTGTGTGTGTGTGTGTGTCTGAAGTTCCAAATGTTGGCATGCCTGTTTCTCTGGAAGTGGCCTACAGCATCGGCCTCCATCTGTCTTCACCCATGGCTGTTGTTTCATTTTCCCATCTCCCTGTGTCTGCCTCTCAGTCTGAATATCTCCACCTCTCAAACCATACTCACACTTGTCTCCCAAGTTTTGTACTTGCTATTTTGCCTGCCTCCCTCCTTCCCGAATTTCTCATCTATTATCATCATGTAGGGCCTCATAATGAGTTACCCCAAGATGAGCCTCTTCGATATGTGGATTATTTTCTGCTAAAGACAACTGAGTCCTGTTACACACTTGTGTGCCCCCGCCCCCCACTACCTAGAAGAATTTAAATTAGGGACCTTGCCCATAATAAGATTTATGACCAGAAATAACTTTCTATGACCTATCTGTATGTTAGGGCAAAGTTCTAATTACTGCACTTTTGCTCTTTTTTTTTTTTCTCCTGCTCTTCTTATTCTGAGAATGACCTTCCTTGCCTTTGAATCCCCAAGTACTTGACCTCATCCTTAGCTCAGAATGTCATAGATTCGCCATTTCCCGTATCTCAGAACTCTCATGGACATGGGGTCTCCGACTCTCTCATGTATGTGGGGTTCCCATACATAGATATGTTACTAAATTGGGTTATTTTCTCTCATTAATCTGTCTCATGACAACTTAATTACTAGACCAGCAGAAAGAACCCTGGGACGTGGAGGAAAGGATCTTCCTCCCCCAGACCAGATGCAGGTGTACTCACGCTTCCCTGAGCTCAGATACCACCTCCGGCGCAAGTCTGCTCTCTTCCAGACCCCTCAGGCCCCCACCACGCACACTCCAGTCTGAGTCAGCCTTTCCTGCTCCCGTGACACGACTCCGTTAACCCTGCAATTCCGCACGCTTCCTGGGCTCCCTACTTTTCCACTTGTGCTTTGTGGATGCCTCGCCAGCCTGGGACGCGCTCATAATAGTGACTGAGTGAACACCTGCGGTTGTCCCTTTAGGGAAAGACGGGGTCTGTCCCGGGCACTAAGGGGCCCTCGTGTTCCAGCCCCTGATACAACCCTGAAAGGAAGCAAGCTTTCTAAGAAAGGCCAGCAGGCGGCCGAGGCCAGCCCCGTTCGCAGCCACGCTCACAAGTGGCGGGTGTCCCGGCCACGCCCGCCGGAAGGAGGCGGAATGGCCAACCGCGGCCGGGCAGCTCGGGGGCGGGGCTGGGGGCGGGGCCTAACTGTCGGGGGCGGGAGGGGGCGTGGCCTGGCCTGCGGGCGGCTCCCCCGGCGCGCACTCCCGGAAACACAGCAGCGCCAGCGGACAGAATCCCGAGAAGCGTCGCCGCCGCCGCCCACCGCCCACCGCCCACCGCCCACCGCCACCCTCGGTCATGCCGGTAGGTGGCCCCCCGCCCCGGCCCCAGGCAGCCCGCGGCTGCACAGCTGCTTGGCCAGATGTTGCTCCTCCCGGGCTCGGGCGCAGCCGGAGCTATCGCCCCTCTTCCCAGCCATCGCCCCTCTTCCCAGCCCTCCCCACCCAGCCCCTGCTTCGGCGCCGCTCCGGAAAGTCGAATGTGAAAGGGTTTTTATGTGGAAGTCAGGCTCCAAAGCATCGGAACTGCAAGGCCTCCAGCGATTACAAGCCCAGTCCTTCCCTGCAGAGACGGGGAAAGAGAGCAGCCCGAGCTCACCGGGAGTGGGTGGCGAGCCGGACCTGGTACCGGTCCCGGTCCCGGCGCCCTCCACCTGGGCACGCCTGTCCGGGGAGCTGGCTGGGAAAGAGGGGCGGGCGGTGGGGGGAGGAGGGGTGGCTATTGCCTTCCGGACTCGGCAGGTTTTCAGAAGTCCGTGTTTTTCTTCCCTTCCCCGCCCACTCTGTCCAGGGAGACACTGAATGGACCCAGTACTTTTACCGGCCACTTGCTGAACTTGAACCCATGAGCCCCAGAGAGGTTCAGGGACCTGCCCAAAGTCTCCAGTTGCTCAGTGGCAGAGTTTGGGAAGGAATGAGCAGGTCTTCGTTGGTCTGTGCAGCTCACTCAGCCTTTCCGCATATTTCTGGTTGCCCCTGGCCTCATTTTGTAGATAAGAAATTAAGATCATGCCCTGGCCGGTGTAGCTCAGTGGGTTGGGCGACTCCCTGGCACCAAAAGATTACCGGTTCCATTACTGATCAGGGCACATGCGGTTGCGGGCTTATCCCAGGTAGCCGATTGACATATCGCTCTCACATTGATGTTTCTCTCTCCCTCTCCCTTCCTCTCTCTAAAAATCAATTTTTAAAACTTTTTTTAAAAAAAGAGATTAAGGCCTTTTGGCTCACTTTCCCGCTCGGGAGCACACTCCCTGCCTTTCCCGTCCCTTTCTTCAACCCCCTTCCCCCTCCCCTTCCCCCTTTCCTCCCCCTCCCCCTCCCCCCCCCCCCCCCCCCCCCCCCCAGGCACCTTACCTTTCTCTCCTAAGCTCCAAGGGCCCTTCTTTTGCTTCTGTAACTTGTTTCAGAAGCCCAGCTGGCTCACTTCTACTACCTCTGTAACTTTCTAAAGAAACTTTCTCTTATAATTTGAGAAAAAGAAAAAAAAATTAAAGCCTTTTGCAAATAACAAAAACAAAACGCCAAAGCATAACTTACTCAAGGTCTTGGGAGTTGGATGGAGCCAGCATTAATCCCCTTATCTTCAGACTCCCAGTCTCCTCTGGCCTGGCCATGCGCAGAAAGAAGTAGTCACACTGGCTAGGGAGGAAGCTTTGATCCCAGTGGCATCCTAGAGATCCTGGTTGGGTCATGTGGTGTTTAGCATTTCCCCCCATGGTGCCTCCTTCTCAGCTCTGCCCCAGTGAGTACTCAGAGGTGTCTCACCGGGCGCCCTGTGTCTTAGCAGCCTAGCTTTGGGGAAGCTGGCAGGGGAGCCAGAGGCCCCCTGGGCCAAGCCACAAACATCTCAGGTGTCATTTCCCTTGGGTCTTGGCAGGTGCCTTGAGACAAATCCTCAGACAACACAAAGCATGGACTAAGAACCTGACAGGATCAGCCCTCCCAGCTGAGCAAATGTTAGAGGACAGCATTAATCACCCTGGGACCTGGATTGTGGAGGCCACCAAGTTTTTGTGGGGTGTGGCAGTGAGAGGAAGGCCAGGTGGAGGATCACTATCCCGTGCTCACTTCTGGGGATTTTGACAAACAAAAGACCCTTCAGAGGGATGACGGGTATGGAGGGCTCTTGGTGCCATGTTACGAGATGAACCGCAGAAGGAAGGAGGAGGAGGACTGTCACCCGAGAGGTTTCCCAAGCACTTAGAATCTCAGAAACCTTTTTGAAAATCTGTGCTTCTGCTTGCCAACCAGATGACCTCAGTTAAGCTGCACCTTGATTTCCTCATCTGTAAAATGGGGATAAAAACTGACCTCCCAGGCCCTAGCTGGTTTGGCTCCGTAGATAGAGCGTCAGCCTGTGGACTGAAGAGTCCCATGTTTGATTCCAGTCAAAGGCACATGCCCGGGTTGTGGGCCTGATCCCCAGTGGGGGGTGTGCAGGAGACAGCCGATGGATGATTCTCTCTCATAATTGATGTTTCTATCTCTTTCTCTCTCCCTCTCCTTCCTCTTTGAAATCAATAAAAATATATTAAAAAACAAACAAACACAACAAAAAAACTGACCTCTCAGGACTGTTGTTAGTGTTAACTGGGAAAATGCCACTAAAATGTTTGGCACAGCCACTGACATAGCTAGCCCACAAGAAATGGTAGCTCTTGTGTAGATTTAGGACAAGTAGTGTAGAACTATAGGCAGGCAGATTTCAAACCCCATTTTAGCACAAGGACCACAGTGGTTAAGAGTTTAGGCTTTGGAGACTATGTCCGGTCTAGGCCCTGCTACTCCTAGCTATGTCACACTGAGTGAGTGGCCAAACTTCAATTTTCTTATTTGTCAAGAAGGGATAATTATAGTGATTAACTCATGGGATTGTTGTGATGATTAAACAGTGTAATTCACGGAAGGTGCTTAGAACAATGTTTGGCACAGAGGAGACACTCAAATATTACCAGTAGTAACCTCCCAGTATTTGGGGTGTTCAAAAACTGACTGTCTTGGAGAGTGGAGAAAGAATTCCTTCTGGACAATGTGACCCCACTCTAGTCCCGCCTTTCCAGTTCTGAGATCCTGTGAAAGAATTGTACAACTTCCTGGATTTTTTCCATCGACTTTAAAGGACCCATTTTCAGGTGACAGATCAGAGGCTTTGAGGGGCTGGAGCTGCGCAAAGTCAAGCGTTCGGTGGTGGGCCGGTCTTGGGATTCTCTGTGAAGAATGGCGTATGCTGTCCATTCAGATTTTCCACCACCCCCAGATTTACTTTTGCACTTTGCGTGGAGGGGGAGAACACTGGATTGTAATGTTTGCCACCCAGAAGCCTCCTGCTGGCTTCTGGCCGCTGCACTGAGGATGAAAGGAGGCCTGTCTGTAGTCTGCAGAAGAAAGCTTCGGATAGCTGGTGATTTAGACCCTTAGCAGCAGAAACACATGCTACCTCACAAGGTGTGCTCACTCTCAGAGCGCCTGCTAAGAGTCAGAGTTGGGAGTCGGGGGTGGGGGGTGGGGGGGGGGGGGAGGGTGGTGGTGGTAGGTGGCAGTGCTGATTGCTGGTCCAGAACCAACAGGATGTCCCTGGAGCCAGGAAAGCCTGTGTTCACATCCCAGCCTCAGCACATGCCTGCCACAGGACTGTGGGCAGTTTAACCCCTGGGGACCTCAGTTTCCTCCTGAGTAAAATAAGGTGACCAGCTCCCTTTCCAGGCAAAGATTACAACTTGCTTTAATGCGATACCCGCTATACTGTGGTGGTCTGGAGTCAAACCTGCACTCTCTCCGAGCTGTGCCTGTGTTGGGGATGCAGCAGTGACATGGACCAAGTCTCTGTCTTCTGGGACCTCAGTGTGTTGGATATTGTGGAGACTGTGGGTGTCAGGCCTGCATGAAGCGGCCAGGAGCCTGGCTTTCCTCATTGGTCTGCCCTCCGACTCCCTGGGAGCCCATGCAAATCCTCTCCCTTCCCAGGCGTTAGGGGCTGCCTCTGAGAATGAGGCATTTGGATGAGAGCATTGGTCACTGTATATCAGAACCACCAGGGGAGCTTCCTAGCCCTTGTACACACCCCAGCCTACACTGGTTGATCAGAACCTACAGTTTTTGCAAGCTCCCTGGTGATTCTAATGCAGCTGATCTGCCATGCATAAATAAGACTACCAGACCAGCATGGCTCCGAGGATGGGCATCCACCCATGTCACAGTCAATGGTCCTGAAATAGCCCCATAGCTCAAGAATCAGGATTTTGAAGGTGAGACTAGAAACCAACACTTTTTAAAAAATACATATTTTTATTGATTTCAGAGAGGAAGAGAGAGGGAGCGAGAGAGAGAAACATCAATGATGAAAGAGAACCATTGATCGGCTGCCTCCTGCACGTCCCCTACTGGGGATCAAGCCTGCAACCCGGGCATGTGCCCTTGATTGGAATTGAATTCAGGACCCTTCAGTGTGCAGGCCAACGCTCTCTCCACTGAGCCAAACCAGCTCGGGCGGAAACCGACACTAAACTAGCTTCCCAGCTGATTGAACTCATTGAGTGCCAGACACTGCTGAAGGAGTTGTAGGGATTATCTCACCTAGTGCAGCAGCCTGTGAGATACAGAAATCCTTAGTTACCCCATTCTGAAGAGAGTGGGGCCCAGAAACAGGCTACGGGTGAGTCTGATGACAGCCAGACCTTGCCCCGTGTCTGGGCCCTTGAGTGGGCCTGCATGCTGGTGAGGTGTGTGGGTCTCCCTGCAGGTCTTTGCCCATGGTCCCCTTTGTTTATTTCAGAAGTACGAGTTCTTTGTAGAAATGACTTGTGAAGGCTGTTCTAACGCTGTCGCTCGGGTCCTCAACAAGCTAGGAGGTGAGTGAATGGCCCTTGGTTGGGGCTGAGGTGGGGGAGGCCAATAAACTTCATATTGTGTTCAAATGCTTGCAGACATGGAGCAGGAGAAGCTTGGCTTGAAGATGATAATAACAGTACAACTAAGACGTATTGAGTGCTTAGCATGTGCCAGGTACTCTTCTTACTGGCTTTCATTGAATCCTCACCACCATTTAGGGAGCTTCTTTTTTTAATTGGTTAATCCTCACCCAAGGATATGTTTCCATTGATTTTTTTTAGAGAGAGTGGACGCGAGTGGGGAGAGACAAAAAGAGAGAGAAACACATGGGTTAGTTGACTCCCGCACGGGGACCAAGCCTGCAACCCAGGTACATGCCCTTGACCGGAAGCAATGCTCTATCCCCTGAGCCAAACCGGGTAGGGCTAGGTAGCTTCTTAGACTATCTCCGTGATAGCAGGAGGGAACTGAGGTTCAGAGAGGTTGAGTAACTTGACTGGGATCACACAGCCAGTAGCCAGTACGTGGCAGAGCTGGGACTTGGCCTTGCCGTCCGGAGCCCTGTCAGTACAAGTCAGTATGTTGGTGATCTCCAGTGGGATCGCTTTTGTCATATGACACATTTGAGTGTCATTTTCTATTAAGATTTTTTAAATGGTAACAATTTAAAAATTAAACTTTGAAAAAGTCATGTGTAGAACTCCTAAAGCGTCTCTTTTGGACATATTTAGAAAACCTTTATTCTCATTCAGCTCCCTCAACTCTCAGCTGGGGAAACTGAGGCCCAGAGAGGGCTGAGGGCTGCCCTGGGGCTCCATGAAGTAATGACTGAGCTGCGAACAGAATTCCGGTAGTGCTGTGGCAGTCGGTCTTCCAAGATTTTCACTTTTAAAGCCCTCGATGGTAATGACGCCCCCTTTTCAAAGGGCTTCCGGGAGGATGTGCTCTGGGCAGCTCTTGCAGCAGGTCCTCTGAGCGGTGCATTCCATCTGTGGAATGGGGATGTTGACGCCAGTGCCCCGCGGGGAAGGGACTTGCCCAGATTCCCCGTGAGTCACTGGCTGGTTTCTAGTCCTGGTAACTAGAATCTTAAGTTGAAAGAACCTGGCTGCTGACCTGTCCCATGACCGGCCTCTTCTCCCCCTGGCCTGAGTTTCCCCGGCTGTACTATGGGGATGTCAGCCTGTGTCTGCTTTTGCTGTGGATTCTGTGAGTGAGCTTCCGCTCAGAAACGCCTCCTATACAGAGTGGCTTGGCCTGGATGAGATGAGGGGGCCACTCTGTACATGAGGACACCTGCCCAGGAACCTGGGCGGCAAATTTGAAACCCGCTGTGTTAGATGGTCCCAGGGCTTCTTCCAGCTCTATTACACCCCCAAAATACTTATTCCAAAGAGGAGGGAGACACTTCTGAACCAAAAGACAAAAGTCCAGAGTGTAGCACGGATACATTATAGCACCCACCCACCCACCCCAGGTGTCATTAGGTACAAATTCAGGCACTCAACCTTGTGCCATGTGATGGTCAGGACCCCTTGACCGAGGCTTGGGGATCTGCTCTTGAATTTGGGCAGGTTTCTCCCCACCTTTTACTACTTTCCCTCATTTGGGGGGGCCTCTTGAGATGGGTCAGAAGGGTTTCAAGTTGGTTGGGGCCCTGAGGAATCACAGACGAACAGCATACTTGAACTTGGAAAGACCATCGGGGCTGGCCAACCCAGCTCCTTCAGTACAGATGGGGAAACTGAGGCCTATCCTGGGCAGGACCCAGCAAGTCAGTGGTGAAGCCACACCTAGAACCTGTCAGGGGCCCTCCCTCTGCATTCTGTTGTCTCCACAAGATCCATTCTGCATACTCCCATGTGCCGCTCGGGGGATTAAGTTGGCACAGCCCTTGAAGAGGGCAGTTTTGCAATAGCAGTTACCATCGAGAAGGTGCCAGGTTGCCCCACGATTTCGACTCTGTGAATGCATGGGACAGAAATACTTTCACAGGTTTTATAAGAAACGTTCACCTATGTTTACCATATCACTGTTGTGGTAACAGCGAGGAACTGGAGGCACCCTCGGTGTCCTTCAGCGGGGGATTGAGTAGACATGGGTACGTCCACACTATGGGACACTGTGTAGCTGTTAAAAAAAGAGTGAGCCCTGGCCGGTTTGGCTCAGTGGATAGAGCGTTGGCCTTGGGACTGAAGAGTCCCAGGTTCGATTCCGGTCAAGGGTATGTAGGCACATCCCCAGTGGGGAGTGTGCAGGAGGCAGCTGATTGATGTTTCTCTCTCATCGATGTTTCTACCTCTCTATCCCTCTCCCTTCCTCTCTGTAAAAAAAAATCAATAAAATATATTTCAAAAAATAAATAAATAAATAAAAATAAATAAAAAAAGAGTGAAATAGGGAGGGGCGGGGGCGAGCTAGAAGGGGTCAATGAGGGGAGGAAAGGGGGACATATGTTACTTTCAACAATAAAAATTTTAAAAATTAATTAATTTTAAAAAAAGAATGAAGTATGTATGTGCTACAAGATATCCTGGCTATTGGCAAGTGAAATTCAGCCAGACCTGTTTATATAGGATGATGTCATTGGGAGAACCATTTTTTTTTTCATTTGTCTATCAGAGAGAGAGAGTGGACAGTGCCACGCTGTTTGCAGTGATCTCTAGAGGTAGAAGAGAGTAGGGGCCTTACATTTTCAAAATTTATTCAGACACATTTGCCTTTTTTAAAAAAATGGTGTGTCTCTGTTACTTTGTTGTTAATCCTCACCTGAGGATATTTTTTCTATTGATTTTCAGAGAGTGGAATGGAGGGGGAAGAGAAGAGAGAGAGAGAAGCAACAATGTGAGAGAGACACATTGATTGGTTGCCTGCTGCATGCACCTGGACTGGGACGGGGTAATGAACCTGCAACCGAGGTACATGCCCGTGACCGGAAATCGAACCCGCGACCCTTGGGTGCCGGGCCAATGCTCTAACCACTGAGCACACTAGTCAGGCTGTCTCTACTACTTTTGCCGTTAAAAAGACACTTAAAAGAAGCCCTGGTCTAGAGCAGGGATCAGCAAACTGCAGCCTTACAGGGAGTTTCCCGACCCCTGCTCTGGAAGAAAGGGGAAGAGTGGTTGTGAATAAGAATTTCAGAGCCTGAACTCTTTCTTCCTCTTCCTGTAGGAGTTGAGTTTGAGATCGACCTGCCCAACAAGAAGGTTTTCATCGAATCTGAGCACAGCGTGGACACTCTGCTGGAGACGCTGAAGAAAACAGGGAAGACTGTTACCTACATCGGCCCCAAAGAGTGAGGGCCTGGGCACCCAGCCCACAGGATGGACCAGAGTGGGCAGGTGGGTGAGGCCCCAGCACTTTGCCAGAATAGTTCATTATCTAATGCACATCACATGTCCAGGGAACCCTTGCCGCTCCTGTGAGTAGAGGTTGCCCTGGGCGATGTCTCCCATGGCCGCTTGTATGACATGGATGCATTTCACAATCAGCCAGGTCTAAGTAGCAGTGACCCTGAGCAGCGTGCTTTCTGCTTTGATAAGCTGACTGTCCGTCAGAGATGACAGCTCTGCCCTGGGCCTTGTGCTCTGTGTGCTGACCAGGTAGGTGTGCAGACTGATGCAGAACAGTGGCGTGTCTCAGCTGGATATTCCCGCTGATTTTCTGAAATCCAGGAGGCCAGTAAGAGGCACTGTACCAGCGCTCTTCACTAGGGAACCGGGGCAGACAGCTCTCGTCCACCCAGCGTGCCCTCTGTGCCCAGCCGCAGCCTCAGAGCCCTCCACGCACAGCCTCCTGCCTGTCACTCCCCACGTAGTGCGTGGGCTGCGGGAATGGCAGTGATTGCCACATCCCTGTGCTCTCACTGTGACTGAGGAAAGTGAGGCCTGCAGAGGGGAAGTGGCGTGACTAAAGCCCCATCCAGGTGAATGGCAGAGGCAGGATGGGAGCCAAGCATCCTCAACCCGAGATCTGTAATGGCTGATGGCATTGTCCCACGTGGCCCGAGGAGAGCTCCCCAGGTGGAGGCGGCCAGCCACACCTGACCGGTGGGCCACGTCCGTCCCCGGGAGTACAGCCTCCTTCCTAAAGGTGCCCATTGGAATCTGGGCCAGGGCAGTGTCCTGTGAATATAGTGACCTCACATGCTAATGGCTACAACCCACATTCAGGATGAGCACAGGATGAACGGTCGGAATCCCAGGATTCTGATTCCAGCCCCACCCTCATTGCACACCGTGACTTTGGACACTTCTGCTTACATGCCGAGACTCAGTCTTCCCTTCTGTAAAAATGGGGCCACACCTCTCCTCTGCTTTCCTGCCTGGCAGGGGTTACTGTGAAATCTCTCAAAGACTGTCAGCTCCAGGTGCTGCGGACCAGTGTCCATCATTATCCCTGCATCCCTCGGGTTCTGTGGGGGGCTGAGGGATGGACGGAGGGAGGAAAGACAAAAGCTTCCTGAGCTGGTCAAACACATGGGGAGCCCCAGCGCCCACACTGAATTGGAACCTCCCGGCCTGGGCATGTGAATTTTGTAACACCTGCCAGTTGTAAACCATGCTTGGCTTAATGTTTTTATCATAGTATTTTTAAAAATTGATGTGAAATTCACATAACACGCAATTAACCATTTTCAAGTGTATCATTCATCAGCATTTAGTGTATTCACAATGTCGTACAATCACCACCTCTCCCTAGATTCAGAGTTTTTTCATCACCCCAGAAAAATTCCCTGTACCCATTAAGCAATCTCTCCCCACTGCCCTCTCCCCACCCCATCTCCTGGCAATCACTAATCTCTCCACCTCTGGATTCACCTATTCCAGACATGTCCTAGAAAAGGAATCATACAATGTGTGACCTTTTGTGTATGGTTTCTTACACTTAGCGCCATGTTTTCAAGATTCATCCAAGCGTAGCATGGGTCAGTACTTCATTCCTTTCTGTGGCTGGGTAATGCTCATAGTTCTTATTTATGTATTTATTTTTGATTATTTTAAATCGTAGGAAGTGTCACACACCTACAAGTAGAGTTGTAAAAATAAATCCCCATGTACCCATCACCCAGATCCAACCATTGTCCAGTTGCTGCCATCATTATTTCATCTATAGCCTCTCCCCCCGCCCATACTGTCCCACAGAACATTCCAGACATCATATGCTTTTATCTGCACGTATGTCAGTAACCGTGTGTAATACAGGAAGGCTCCCCGAGATCCGGTTCATGGCACTGGGTGAGAATCGCCAGTCAAGCGTTTTGCCCTACACACCCAGGTGGCATTCCATCTGTCTGAGTCTGCTTAAGGGCCCCCAGTGACTGATTTCAGGTTTGGGAACAAGAGCTAGAATGTTTGTTTGTTATGACGTCACCTTGACCATCTCTTGGCGGGTTCGTTTGCCCAGGATGCTGTTCATTGCCTTCCCAGTGTAAGTTGAAGCGGGACAGGGAGTGCTTTCCCAGCAGCCCCCAGAGGTCCCCAGAAGAGGCCTCGGGTGTGATTGGCTTAGAAAGGTTACTGGGCTCCAGTCAAGCTGGAAACCACAGATGAGGAGCAGTGAGCAGGGCTAGACACTGGGCTTTTGGGTCTTGTCCAGCACCTGGTTTCCCAAGTCCCCTCCCATAACCGCCTCTTAGTGAACTTTACTGCTTCTGCAATGCATCCATGTGCACAGCAGATGGCGCCCTTGTCCCACCTAACGTCTCATCTTTTCCAGGACCCCGATCCTCTCCTGCCTTCCAGACAGATCTGGAACCTGGCAATCCTGCCCCTCGTTGGGAGTTCCTGCGGAGACCCTCACTTGCTCTGCTCCTCCCTAGCTTCCCTGCAATAAAGTCAAACTGCTTTTGTTGATGTTGTCTCGTATGTAGTCCTGATGTCACTTGCTTACACGCTGTGCTGTGATGCTCACACATTGCTATGAAGGAGGTAACTGCAGTGTTTACTTGGGTTGGAGTTCTGAGAGCTCCTCACTGGGAGTAAGAAACCCAGTGGATTTGGATGCTTTGCTGTGTGATATTTTACAAGTCACTTACCCTCTCTGACCTTCGCTTTTCCTCATGTATAAAGTGAAGGTGTTGGTTCAGATTGGTGATCTTATTTCTTTTCACTACTTCCTTGGACTCCATATTTTGAAAATCTTTTGTCCTATCAAGTGAATGTCAAATCTTAAGACAGAAAAAAGGGGGAAGAGGCAGTGAAGACAGACTGCCTGGGACAGATTCCAAGCATATGTACTCCTCAGCTGGGCCACTCATCCCCTCAGTGTCCACAGGATAAAATGTGATAATAGCATCTCCTGCAGATGGTGGTTGGAGATTAGATGAAGGAACACATGTAGATCACTTAGAGTAGAGCCTGCCCGTTAGAAGTCACTCAGTAACCATTCTCTACTCACATATGTATTTTGGTGTGTTTCATTAATCTATAGAAATGTTAGTTACAATGTCAATCAGCCTAAGAGTTAGGATTTCAATCAACCTAAAAATCAGTGCCTCACAGCATAGAGTTGGTTCATCTAGAATCTAGATTCTAAGTCAAAACAAGGAATGTTTCCATTTGGGTAACTTTATTTTTTGAAATATTTCTTTAAACCAGCAGTTCTCAAACTTTTTTATCCTAAAGCCCATTTATACTCTTCAAAATTATTCTCTCAGAGGGCTCTTGGTTATATATGAGCCATGCTATATTAGGAATTAAAACAGGAGTTTTTGAAACACAAGAGAATATGAGCACACATCCCATCAGCATTGGACAAGATGAGGTCACTGCACAGCACTTACTAGTTGATTCTGAAAATTTCACTGTATGATTGTAGGAGAGAAGAAGGTATCTTATGAAAATGGTTTTTACCTCCTGTACCTTCTGAAAGGTCTTGGGGACCACACGTTGAGAATCACTGCTTTAACCATTAACCATTTATTGAGCAGAGACGTGGGACCCTGGGGTAAGACCTGGCTCTGTACTTGGCCACATGTGACCTTGGACCAGTCACCTAATCTCTCCAGGAGGCAGTTTCCTCATCTGCACAATACACAACCCCTGCACCTCAGGAACCTGGCAGCCAGAAACAGGACTTGGCTTTGACTCTGAAATGTATGCCCACGTTACTTTGGTTTCATTATGAAATTCAGTCCCAGCCATTTCTGGCTTTGTGGTCCCTCGGGGGCACAGGGCCTTTCCCAGCTTTCCTGGTGTCCGGGTTTCTGGGCCACGAGATGGCAGTGTCCTCTGGATTTACACATCCTTGGAGGAGCCTGTTTCTGCAGGCTCTGGGAACAGGAACTTGGGGAGTTTTTCCATTTTCACAGCTTCCCCCGGAGACCCGGTTCAGGCTGGCTGGCCCGTTGGGAACGCCTGAGGGTTGAGACACTGGTGCCTCTTGGGGCGAGTGGTCTTGGGAGGAGCTCTTTCCATTGCTCTTGGAATCCAAGTTTCCAGCCGAGGCCCCAGAGGAGCTGGGGACGCTCCCACGCCTGCCAGCAGCCCAGCGGGCTGTCCTGTCCGCAGAGCAAATGAGATCACACAGCAGGACCAGCGCCTCGGCAGGGGTAGGGGTGGGAGTGGGAGCAGATGTGTGCTTCCCCCAGCACTGACCCAGCCCACCTTCCCGCCCCCTATGTGTCTCCCAGGTGTCTGCCTTTTGTTCGTGCTGCCCCACTGTCTACGGAACGATTCCCTCCCGCCTCGGCCTCAGCCTTGTCTCCGTGTGCAGATTCCTTTCCCTCCCTTACATGCCACGGCCTCCGTGAAACTCCACAACTGGAAGTCATTTATTTCTCCTCTTGGCCCTCAGAGCGCTCGTCCCACCAGCTTGTGTTGTGGCAAAGCTCTGGGTCCACGTGTCTTTCCTGTCTTCAAGGATCAGGCCAGGCGCCTATTCCCTCAGCGCACAGAACAGCCACTGAGGGAACATTTGATGTCTGTGCAGTAACTGCCTTCGGGGGACATTTGTCCCTCGAGCCCTCGCATTAATCTCATTCATCCTGTCTGGTCCCCAGGAGACAGTGGACTAGCCCCGCGACATTAAGCCATGCTCCGACATGCACATCTGTAGTCAGCACATCTGTATTCAGTCTGTTTTCACCGCTTCATAATGACGCGACCTTGGAAAAGTCACCGATTCCTTTGCGCAACTCAGTTTCCTCATCTGTAAATTGGGATCATCACAATCGCGGTCCCAGGTGACTACCTCGACGTAAGAGCCATCGCCTGCCTCATGCTTGATGATGGCAATCCACACATCAAGTCTGAAAACGAAACATTCAAATCTCGATCCGTTCAACCCTGGCAAACGGTGAAAAGTAAAATCGGAACCTCGGGCGCCGTGGAGGGGGGTGAGCGGTTGTTGTTGGGGACGTGGCCCTCCGGTGGCATTCTCCTTTAATTGGTGCCAGTCTCTTAAAAAGCCCAAGTCTGTAATTTCTGGGGCGTGTCCCTCCGAGCTGCTTTTAGAATGCATTAGGGCCTGTGGCCACATAGTTTAAGTGGACAAGTTTCCCATCTGCTTCCTGAGAGAGGAAGGTCTGCGAAGCTCATGACCGCCCACGGCAGCCTGGAAATAAAACATAAAAGCCTCTGGGCGCAGGGACGTTATCTGCCACAGGTCTCCTCATCCTGGGCTCCGAGCATCCTAATCCCTTAGCACTGGAGAGCCCAGCTGGAGGCAGGCTGTGTCCTGGGTAGGAATGCAGGCTCTGTGCAGGCCGAGGGTCAGGCCAGCCCGCCGTGCACCGGCTGTGTGAGCCTGGGCAAGTTGCTTCCCTGCCTCGGGTCTTGTTTGCTCCACCGTAAAATAGGAACAATAGCAATGAGGCCTTCTCAGACTCAAGTGAGAGAATGCGTGCACACAGCGGGTGCCCGGCTCGGCTACCGTCCTTATCATTGCAGGACCTTAGGGGCGGAGAAGACCTAGTTGGTCATCCAGCCCAACGTGCACCGCCCTCCCTCCGCCGGGCGGGCCTCGGTCTTGACCTGCTCGCCAGTCCTGAGAGAGTGCCAGGAGCAGCTTGCTCTACCCTGGGCAGCCTGTGAGGGAAGATGCGGGTGCTGAACTCACCCGTCTCCCTGGTACTTCTCACGACTGGGCTGGGATTGTCGTGACACACGGGGCATCCGCCTAGCCCTTCCCCATGGTGGTTCCTCAGAGGCCAAACAGCCTTCCCTTTCCCCTCCCACCTCCCTCTCCACTCTACGCCACAAGGAATCCCCAAATGCCCTCCTCAGCCCTCCCTCAGGGGCCGAGCTGGAGCTGCCAGCCACCCTATCACTGGCCTCTTTGTCGAGGCCCTTTAGATGGTGGGAGCCGAGAAAACTGGGCAAAGGGCAAGCAGTTCTGGGCACCCACTGACCAGCTCACACGGTTCCCGACTCAGCATGGACAAGCCGGACCAGTCCAGGGGTCAAGGTCACCGACAGAGGAAGCTGGGCAGGTCGCTCGTCTTCTGCTCCCTGACGGCACCTGCTTCCCAGGCGCAGAGCCCCCAGCACGGGCGGCCCAGGCAGGGCCGGCACTCTCCTTTACTGTTTGAGAAGGTGTCTCTGAACCCTGCCACTTTGCGAAAGGACCCGCAGCCAGGCCGCACCCAACAGCAGACCAGCCCCTGCTCTGCTGTCCCTGCCCCTCCCAGGGCCCAAGTTGGAAACAGCCCTCACCGAGGCCGCCGTTTGTGGGTGTCTAACGCCTGTTTTGTTTTTTGTGGGGGTTTTTTGGTCTCAACAGAAGCTGTGATTCCCTCTAGGTTCCTAGTAATTAGAGAGGCCAGAGAAGCCAGGGAGATGGTAGGAAGGGCTGGAGGGAGAGGTCAAGGCTCAAGGCAGGAGGAGCACCCTGGAGTCACTAAGATCTCCAAACTCCCCTTCCTGGCCCGAGACCCCCTCAGGTCCTCCCACCCTCACCTCTTCCTCAGACCAGATACCTCCAGAGACGGCAGGTGCTAGAGGAAGTCTAGGATGTTAGAACTGGACAGGTCTTTTGAAATAAAGAGACCTAGTACCTCATTTGTTGGTGTTATTATTAATGGAAGTAGTTAACTTCTAATGATACAGAAGAATTATAAACTACTTTAGAACCTTATTTATAAATCACCCCTCCCCCATTCTCCACATGACAAAGAAAATCCTTTTACTTTTTGGTGGATGTCCTTCCAGATCCTTCTTAGGCTTATGCAGTATATATAGGTAAACATAGAAGGCAATGCAGCTTAGCGTTTCAAAGTTCAGGCTCTGGCGCTAGACTGCGTGGCTTCAGGTCCTCGCTCCAGATCTTACTGGTGAGGTATTTAAACCATCTATGCTGCTGTTTCCCCACCAGTGAGTTGGAGATCATTGCATTTATATCTTAGAGTGGTTCTGAGAATTAAGGCAGATAATGCGCAGAATCATTGGGCACAGTGCCTGGCACGTAGAAGTCTCAATAAGCATTAGCTATTCTATTAGTGTTGATATTTATAACTGGCTTCTTTCACTAAATATTTCATGGACTCACTTTCATCTCACATGCGTGTGTTATCTGCACCTGCTTCTGCACTACAGTGGCTCAGTTGATGGTGCAAAGACACCGTGTGGCCCAAAGCCTAAAATGTTTACCATCCTGACATTACAGAAAAATTCTGTTGATCTGTGGTCTAGGTCAGTGATTTCAAACTACCGGTATGTTCTGTGGAAACCATACAGGTATGTCAGCGAAAAGAGAGGAGTAGATGGTGGAATCCTGGCTCCCAGCACCTTCCTACCAAGATTGATCCTCTTATTGATCCAAATTAACTAATTGTTCCACCAAACACTTAAGGAAGAAATTATGCCAATTCTACAATCTCTCTCAGAGACCAGAAGCAGAGGGAATACTTCCCAACTCATACTATGAGGCCAGCATGATCCTAAAACCAAAACCAGACAGACATTACAAGAAAACTACGAACCAATGTATCTTATGAACATACACACAAAAGTCCTCAACAAAAATTAGCAAATCAAATCCAATAATCTCTAAAAAGAATTATATACCACAACCAAGTAGGATTTATTCTCGGTATGCAAAGCTGGTTCACCATTTGAAAATAAATTAATGTAATCCATCATACAAGCTAAACCAGAAGAATCACACAATCATGATTAAAACTCTTGGTAAACTAGGAAAAGAGGGCAACATCCTCACTTGATAGAGAATATTTTCAGAAAAACTAAAAATAACATCATACTTAATGGTGAGAAACTCGAAGCTTTCCCATGAAGATCAGGTTCAAGACAAGGATGTCCCCTCTCACCACTGCTTTTCAACATCGCACCGGAAGCCCTTGCTCATATAAGGCAAGAAAATAAAATAAAAGGCATACAGATTAGGAAGGAAGAACTAAAACTATCTTTGTTTGCAGATGAAATGATTGTCTCTGTAGAAAATCGGAAAGAATCGGGGCTTGGAGACCTTCCAGGTTGGTGAACACATCCACGTGCCAGAAGGGTGTGCACCCCAACTCTATGGGGACAGAAGCTCCTGTGCTTGGGATCTGCCCAGACCCCATCCTGTGGACCTCTTCATCGGGCTGTTCAAGTGTATCCTTTATCGTTTCCTTTAATAAACTGGGAAACGTAAGAAAGTGTTCCTCTGAGTTCTAGCAGATGATCAAATACAAAGGGGAGAAGGTCATGGGAACCTTGTAGTCAAGTCAGACAGAAGTTGTGTGCAACCTGGGGCCCTTCTACTTGCGACTGGCATCTGAGTAGGGGGAGTCTTGTGGAACCAAGCCCTGAACCTGTGGGGTCTGACTCCATCTCCAAGTAAATGGCGTCAAGAGCTCCGTTAAAGTGTAGGACGCCTGTCCGGTGTTGCAGGTTTCCTGGGTGTGGGCAAACCCCCACACATCTGGTGAGCAGAAGGGTCAGAAGTGTTCTGTGTGAAAGTAAAGGAGAAAGACACAGGTGGGAAACGGCAGGCTTTTCTGATTCAATCATCTATGGCAAATGGGAAGATTTGTCAAGGCCAGCAGGTAGATACAACGGTATTAACTCTATTATCCTCTAGACTTCGTATGCTTGAAATATTTCATAAATTAAAAGAAAAACAGACTTGATACATAGACTTGGGAAATATTGCCAATAGTTCAAAAGAGCACACAATGAAAAATAAATATCCCATTCATTTCAGGTCCCTGGTCCTTCTCCACAGAGACGCTGATTATTACCAGTTTCATATGTATTCGGACGAGTCTGCAAACGTGAATTTTAATACTAAAAGAGCCACTCCACTGAGAAGAATCACGAACCATCCCCACCCATATGGCCTGCACACCCAGGCCTTCCTTTGAAGAGTCCACCTCGTGACCCTGTATTTTGGACGTTCACTGGAAACCACTCCGTGTCCTCTGTCATTGGACCTGAACCCACCACCGTGTGTGTCTTTTCCAATGGGCAATTATGTGGGCTCTCTTGCTTAACCAGGGCAGCTTCCCCGGAGCAGGACGGCTTGTCTCTCTGACACATCCTCCCCAGGGTCCCCAGATGAAATTTTCATGAGCCAAACAACCTGTATTTTAAGTCAGACCATTGCAAACATATCTTCAAATTTTAGTGCAGATCAGTCTGCCATTTTCTTATGATGAGGTGCACAAGCAGACAGGAAGCCACAAACCTCACTTTGTTACATGGATGAAACCCCACTGTCCCCTGCTCTGACCTTTAGGAAAAAATGAAAGAGAGAAACTTTCAAAGTGAGAGCACGCTCAGCACACTACTCTGTATCCTGCCTTTTCCTTCTTGCTGATCACTATGTCTTGAGATGGTTTCATGCCACACAGTTTTGCCCTTGCAGTTATATATCCATACTGGTTCAATTCTATTTGTGAATATACTGGGAGCTAAAATTAATAGTAATTTTATTCTTTCTAAAATAAAGTCTTCAAAAACAGAAAAAGAAATAAAAACGAATAGCTCTGACCTCCATGGCTTAGTTGGTTGAGTGTCGACCCATGCACCAAGAGGTCGCCAGTTAGATTCCCAGTCAGGGCACATGACTCAATTCCCAGTAGCGGGGGGGGGGGGGGGGGGGGTGCAGAAGGCAACTGATCGATGTTTCTCATCTATGTTTCTCTCTATCTCCCTCTCTAAAGTCAATAAAAACATTTTTGTTAAAAAGTCTTCCTTTCTGTTAAGTATAGTGTGAACAACCCATCCCTTTGCCTGGGATGTTCTCTGTCTTCTTACTTAAAGTCCTGTGTGCTGGAAAACCCTCAGCTCTGGGCGAACTGGGATGTTTGTCGCCATATTTAAGGACCATATACACATTAACCAAGTTTGAATAGGAGGTGGTGCATGATCCTCATCTCTGCCCTAACATATTTTTTAACCAGATATTACCCATATAAAGTAAGGATTTACCAAGGACTTTTGTTGTTACTATTGGAAATTGCCTCATGCTTTTAGGAGGCTGCATAATATTCCATTGTATGACTTCCCCATAATTTTATTAAATTTGTTCCCTACCGATGGACATTTCGTTTCTTTCCAGTGTTTTGCTGGAATAAATAAGTCTACCAGAAATGTCCTTATTTAGTCTATAAACTGGCAAATCATGCAGAATAATTTGTTTAGAAAATAAGGTTTTCCTGCTAAAAACAAAACCCAGAAAGCCACGGGATTAAAGACCCTTTCATCTGGGGCCCTCTGTGAGTCGCTTTCTCTTCAGGTGACTGACTGGGCTGAGGATGAGTTTAAAATGGATTGGCAGCCAATGCCTGGGAAGGAAGCCCAGGCCCAGGGAGGGCTTCCTGGGGTGCAGGAGGGAGAAAAACAGCCCGTGCTGTGGTTCCCAGCATGGAGGGGGTGTTTATCAAGGCGGTGGGAGATGAGTTGGCCAGACTTTGAGGGGTCCAGTGTTGGCTGGGAGCAGGGCTGAGAGACTGGGCCCATTCAGCTATGTTCTAAAAGAGGCAGGGAGAGGAAGGAAAAACAAGCCCAGACACACACTGGGTGGCTGCCGGCTGGCCAGGGCTCTTGGTACAACAAGCCCAGTGCCAGGCTGTGGGGCCCAGCCAGCTCGCCCCCCGGAGAACCCACCCACTCCAGACTGGGCAGGTTTAGGTCAGATCCGCAATGGCGTCTTGGGCTGTTAGGAATGGATTTTTACAGAGGATGGGATAATTCAGTACTTTTCCAGAGAGATGGGCGGCCTGGGCCAGAAGCGTGGTTTTCTACCGTGTTCTGGGTGTGATGCTTGTGTACTCATGCATCTTCACCCATCAAAGGGATTGCGGCATCACTTGCCACACTATTCTATGCAGAATGCTGTTAGTGACACTCACGGTCCCAAAGGCAAGAAAGTGTGGGAAATGCCAGGTCATCAAAATCAAATGTAACTCTTCACTGTGGGAATTCTCAGACCTTTCAACATGCTAATACTGTACTTCATGAGTTTTCCAAAAGGAGATCTATATGTGTCCTGGCTGGGTAGCTCAGTTGGTTAGAGCATCATCCTGATACCCCAAGGTTGGGGGTTCGATCCTCAGTCAGGGCACATACAAGAATCAACCAATGAATGCATAAGTGGATAGAGCAACAAATCAATGTTTCACTCTCTCTCTCTAAAATCAATCAATAAAATAAATAAATAAGTAAAGAGTCTTAAGATAAAAGGAGATCTATGTGGGAAGAGCCAGGTCTGTTGTTGGTGGAGGAGGGAATGCCCTGTACTAGAGGCTCTATGTGCAAGCCTTTCCCATCCTTCAGTGATTGGGTGAGGCTGGGACCTTGTATCTAGGGTCCCTTCTCCTGGAAAGAACCAGAAAATGAAATGCTAAAGAGTCAGAGAGAACCTGAGTCTTAGTTCACTCTGCCACTAATTTGCTGATCGATAGTAGAAAGTCCTTTCCCCTCTCTGAGCCTCACATTCTTCCTCTAGAGCATGAGGTGGTGAGACTATTCCAGTTATTTCCTAACTTTTTGATAGGAGGAGGCCTTCTGTCAGTCTTAAGCACCATCCCATATAAAACAGATAAAAGTGGCCTTTAATCAACGTGTTTTTGAGGTAATATTACATTATTCTAACATGGAAGTGTTCTCCATAAAAGTCAGGATGGAGGCAGTTTCAGGAGCAAGGAGGCAGTTGTGATTGGGGCAGGGCACGCAAAGGGCGTCCAGGGTGGCTGTAAAACTCTTTCCTGACCTGAGTGGAAGTTACAAGAGGTGTTTTCCTTAGAATCATTCAGTAAAGTATAAAAATATTATATTACTAATGCATTAAAGAGTCCATCACTGAGACCCCCAAATGTATCAATTAAGTTTAGCTGCAAAAGGCAGAAACTCCAAAATAAGAGTTGCTTTAAGAAGATAGTTTATGTTTCTTTCGTGTAAATGAAGTGTCGGGGTGAGCACTCAATGAAAGTAAGAACCCAGTGACCATCAAGGACTCCAGGCCCCTTCTCTCCTTTGTCCACCACCTTCAACATGAGACTTCCAATGCCAAGGCCAAGGTGCAGCCTGAGCTCTACCTTCACGTCCACCTGAGGACCAGCAAGAAGAGGGATGAGAAGGACAGAGCCCTTCCCTTTAAGGAAACCCCCAGAAGCAGAACTCACAGCCTTTACTCACATCCCATTGGCCAGAACTTTATTACACAGCCTAGCTGCAAGTGAGGCTGGGAAAAGTAGTCTTCGACTTGGGTGGCCATGGACCCACCCAACTGCAGTATTCACAACAAAGGAAAAAGCAAAGGGTAGATTTGATGACAACCAGCAGAATCTGCCACAACACGTGAATGGATTTTGGTTTCTGATGTGTTGAAATTTAATGGGAGACCCATGTCAGTGTCTTTGCTGCTTTTCAGTCACAGTTTGAAATACAGCTTGAGGTCGCCCAGCCGGTGTGGCTCAGTGGTTGAGCATTGACCTATGAAGTAGGAGCTCACGATTTGATTCCAGGTTAGAGCATATGCCGGCTCGATCCCCAGTAGGGGGTGTGAAGGAGGCAGCTGATCAATGATTCTGATCATTGATGTTTCTATCTCTCTCTCCGTCTCCCTTCCTCTCTGAAATCAATAAAAATACATTAAAAAATTAATAGGGCTTGAGCTATACAAACCAAGATGAATACTAATAGTTAGAGGAACTGCAGAAGCACTTGCAGATACAAATCCCTGAATGAGAAACTCCGAAAGAGCTTTCCCAGCGTTGACATTCTAGAATGCCATGAGGGCCCTGCCCGTTCCACAAGCTCACAGAGGGCTTTCTCCCTGGGGACGGGCAGGGGACTTCAGTTACCTTTGGGACTGAGAACTGTGCTCATTGTTTCGTCTGAGTCAGCACAGCCCCAGCCAAATACCTTGAAAAGCTCTCTGTCACTCAGCAGCCTCCCGTCTCGGGCTGGGAGTTCCCCAGAGGAGGTGTAGTTTACTGGGGCACTGAAAACGCAGAGTTTTAAAGCGGTGGCTGCTTCTAGGCAGGGAGTGGCTCAGCCTTCCCCTCCAGAGCCTCCGAGATCTTTATGGCAGAAGGGCCCACCTTTGATTCAATCCTTTCATTTTGCAAAGGAGGAAGGATGGATCCTGGGAGGTTGAGTGATTTATATGAAGTCATCAGCAACTCAGAGCTTGGCTGGGCCACATACTCACTTGTCCTGATACATTCCATTGCCCTTAATGATAATACCTTGAATTGAATGTACACTTTCTATGTGGCAGGCTCTGGGCTAAGCTAACATCACATGCATGATCTCATATCATCCTCACAATAAACCTGAGAGGTAGTTACATTTCCCCCCCCCTTTTTTGGTCATTTTGCAGATGAGGAAACTGCAGCCTAGACTTGGCTAAGGCCACATTGTCTCTCGGTGTGGAACAGAATTTGAACCCAGGCAGAGCAATGGCAGAGGCTGCCCTTGAACTTCTATGCTAAGAACTACTGCACCCCATGGCTTGGTATGAGGATGGCAGACCCTACTGTCACCGGAAAGGAGACCGGGCCTGGAGCGGGTCTGCCTCGGGCCTGCCGGCAGTGTGTGAGTTCTTCACTTGGCTCAGGGAAAGATCTCACAACTCGAAACCAGGTGATTTTGAGAAAACCTTTATTAAAGCGGGACAGTGAAACAAAGGAGGGCCTGGGGTAGAAGCAGCAGGAGGGAGCCTGGGCAGGGCTCTGTCTGGCTCCCCAGAAATGTCCTAGGAAAGAAGTGGGCTGCTGTCAGCTCACTGAAAAGTCAGAGAAAAGGGGGCCTTGGAGGTAGGTTCAGGGCGTAAGCCCGGCATCCGAACTGCTGCTGCCAGGTACCTGGGTCACTGCAAAATGCAGCAACTTAATTATTTCCAATCAAAATAAGCAACAAGCCAGTATGATCTCATTTCTGTTAACCTTTGAAGTTTACAGCAGTTAAAGTATTTTTTGCTTCTATGTATGAGGTTAAAAAATATTTTTCATAAAATACAAGAGCAACCAATTTCACCATAGAGACTATGAAAAAAATTCATTGTCTCCTCCTTGGTATTCCATTCCCTGGAAGTCTACTCCGTACCACAAGATACTCCAATTCCACCAACTCCTTTCACAAACAGGGACCCTTCTTGTGACTTATCTGTGACAATTTCCAAATTTTTTTTTTTTTAGGATAAAGGAAAACTTTAATTCAAATCACAATACAGATTATTGGGCACTCTGTAAACCATCATGGCAATTTTTAAAAAATATATTTTATTGATTTTTTACAGAGAGGAAGAGAGAGGGATAGAGAGTTAGAAACATCGATGAGAGAGAAACATCGATCAGCTGCCTCCTGCACACCCCCTACTGGGGATGTGCCCGCAACCAAGGTACATGCCCTTGACCGGAATCGAACCTGGGACCTTTCAGTCCGCAGGCCTACACTCTATCCACTGAGCCAAACCGGTTTTGGCGATGGCAATTTTCAATAGCATTTATTGTAAATCAAATTTGGGTGCACAGTGGGTGCCCAGAAACCAGTGGGATCATCCTCACTAGCTTCTCAGCAATTTCCCAAATTTTTAATAGTTGTTAGCAAACCATTCCAGCAGGGGCGTGCTCTCAGTGAGTTCCTGTCCTAGTCCTGTCTCTTTCCTGTGAAAGGGGATTTGTCCTTCTCTTGTTCTGGAGTTAGATCGAGAATTTTCTCCTCTTCCATGCCTTGGCAATGAAGAACATATCTTATTATATCCAGATTTTCATAGACCATTAGAATTTCTACAGCTCCCATTTCTAAAGCCTCTAGTCAGCAGTGGTCGGCAAACTCATTAGTCAATAGAGCCAAATATCAACAGTACAACGATTGAAATTTCTTTTGAGAGCCAAATTTTTTAAACTTAAACTTCTTCTAACGCCACTTCTTCAAAATAGACTCGCCCAGGCCATAGTATTTTGTGGAAGAGCCACACTCAAGGGGCCAAAGAGCCGCATGTGGGTCGAGAGCCGCAGTTTGCCGACCATGGCATATCTTCAACTCCAAAATAGTATTTGCCCATGTCCTGGCTGATTTTATCACCCTATTAATTTCTTTTCTTCAATGAATTTTACACTGGAGAAGACTTCAGTAGATAACTCATTAGCTTGGTTGAATCCATTTTCACCATCAGAGGATATATCAATTAATTTTATTACTTTAAAAAAATTTTGTTAACATTTTAATACAGATCAGCCTACTGAGCAGGTCCACTTCACCATGCCACCCAGACATCACACCCCTTCAGAGCACCCTTTGCCCCAACGTTATGTTCCTTCATCAACCTCTTGATTCAGCAGCTTGGCCCGGGGAATACTGTGCCCTGCGGTGTGGATACAAAACTTTCCCCAGAATCAAAGCCCGTCCCCAGACGGAGTGGGTGTATTGGTATTTACCATGAGCACCTGTCTCACCCTGTGTGTGAGGCAACCAAGTCTCCACAGTACAAAACGGATCCAATGGCGCTTCAAATCCTGGGGACTACAGCCCCCCACCCCCCGACACAGGGCCAGCAGCCACTCTCCTGTCTGGCCGTGTCTGTGTTGTATACACAGTGGCGTTGCAGCAGAGGGCCTTCCTGCCTGTGTCACCCTTCCTCTGGGCAAAGAAGCAGAGGGATCACCCAGCCTGATGGGCAGCAGGGCGCTCTCAGGATGAGAAGCATTGTGCAGGCCGTGTGCAGGCTGTGTGAAGATCGTATGGAGGCCATGTGGAGGCTGTGTGGAGGATTCGGGGGTGGGGGGGTTAGCTCCCTTCCAGCTCTGCAGGCTTCTCCTCCTCCCTCCCTCCCTCCTCCTCCTCCTCCTCCTCCTCCTCCTCCTCCTCCTCCTCCTCTGGCATCCGAGGATTAGCCTTTAATCTGTCCAGAGGTGAGGAAAAATGGGATGAGGTAATGGGTCTGAGAGACACTGTATCTTAGAGAAGGTTCTAGAAAGGCCCAGGGGCAGAAGGTGCTGCTTTTGTCCTTACTCAGACAGTTCTGGGAAGAATGTTGGCGGGGGTTGGGAAGGCTGGCAGCCTGTTCAGAGGGAGGCCCGGTTGGAACAGGGAAGGGAATCAGCACAGCTGACCTGCCTCTGTCGAGAGCGTAACCCTGGAAAACCCACTCCGAAACGCCATGTGGCCCAGGCTGTGCAGAGCCACGCGGAAGAAAACAGCCTCACCGTCCAAGGCATTAAAAAGCTCTGTAACCTTTACATTTGTATCTCTAAGAGCATTGAAAAGCTCTAATTACTACCCCATGGAAAACTCCATCTCTATTCTCATCAAATTCACGCATCTCCTCACTTTTATTGTCCAATTGCTAGGAAATTGCAAAACCCCACACCCAGAACTTGTGGGGTTTTGTCTCTTTCTTCCTCCCTAATAATTAAAAAAATGTTTTAAAGAATAGTTTATGGATTTTTAGAGAGAGAGGAAGGGAGAAGAGAGAAACATCTACATGAGAGTGTAACATCGGTTGGCTGCCTCCTATTTGTCCCCACTTAGGATCCAGCCCACAATCCGGGCGACTGGGAACTGAACCAGCAACCCCTCAGTGCACGGGACGATGCCAACAACTGAGCAACACCAACCGGGACTAATTTAAAAAGAAATTTTAAGAATTTAAAAAGAAATTTTATGAAATTAAAAAAAATGTTAATAATAGATTCACAAGAAGTTAAAAAGATAGTAGTACTCAGAGGTTCCCATACACCCTTTACCCAGTTTCCCAAAATGGTCCCATCTTACACAATTCATTCCTATTAAATGCGAATAGCTCATCTGATCCTTGTAAGGACTCTGTGAGATAACTATTAGCATCACCGTTTTACCAGAGGAGAAATTGAGTCTCAGAAAAGTTAAATCATTGCTCAGGAACCCCCCACGACTTGGTGCAGAATCAGGGCCTAGATTCACGTGTACTGACTCCAAAGTGTGTGCATGCTCACACGAATTCTCATTCTTCCCCATCCCGGCCCCAATCCCTCCTGGAAAGAGGGAAAGTCCTGAAGAGGCCCAGCCACCGAAAAAACACGCAGTTCTCCACATGCCTCCGAAGAGTGAGGGCCAACGACTTTGCTAAAAGTTGGAGGAGCCTCGCCGTTACATAGCTGGGCTGTAGAGTCATCAGAATTATGCTTGTGACCCAGACAGCAGCCCCAGACAGTGCTCCAGCTCCTCTCCGAAGCTGGAACAAACTCCATGCTCCCCTTACGGCTACTCTCTGCCCCGCCCGTGACTTCTTCCACTCCCCCTCCTGCGTGGCGCTCCTCTGAAGCCAGGGTGATGCTCCTCTGTCCCCTGGAAGGAATAGCATCTCTTTTCTCTTAAAGGCAGGGCTGTAGCCCGCCTTGTCTCACGGACATGAGGAAGAGCTGTAGGCCCACTGAGTAAACAGGAAATCTTGGAGCCAGAAATCTAATCTCTTCTGTTGAATGTGACAGACAACCCATCCCAAACCAGCATAAGCAGAGCAGGGGATTGACTGGCTCCCGTAAGCAAGAGTCCAGGAGTAGGGCTGCATGTCACATAGGAACGCGCTTTGCTGTGCGTCACAGAAACGTAACTCCGAAAGCTTTCATCTCACTTTGCAAAGCCATCTGCCACCTTGGGAGGGTGGAGGCTGCGGCAGGCCTTCTTGTCAGCCTTACCCAGTGCTATTTGTCCCCCCTGCTCTGCTCTGCTTCTAGTCTCCTTCCTGCAACCCAAGAGGGAGGAGGGATAAAGGACAGAGGCCCCTCCTTTCCCAAGCTTTCCCAGAAGCCCCAGGCACTGACTTCTGCCTACAAGTCATTGGCCAGAACCTGCACTGCCAGGGAGCCTAGGAAGCCAGGAATGTTGAGCTGGACAATAGCTCCTGAGCTAACTAACCTGAGGGTGTGATGATTAGATGGAAGAAGAGGATATAAGTAGCAGCGTCTTCCCCAGGCGGGCTTAGGGGCCCGAGACCAATGGCTCAGGACCAGTCTCTGTCTCTGTCCGTCTCTTTCTCTCAGTATCTCTCCACTCTGCTCTCCGTGTTGGCTCCGTGCTCACGGGGTCTCCCCGTGTGACCTCAGGGAGGCGGCTGGTGCACTGGATCTTACATTCCCTCCTAGCTCAGCCCTGAGGAAAAGGCCAGGTTCTTCATTGCGTTCCTGCGCTCCATCTCATGTTCCTCTTGAAGGAGTTGCTATGGCCATGATGAATGGGAGGGCGTAGACCAGTCTCTTGCACTTTTTCTAAGCTGGGCTAAAAGTGCAGGAGAGGGTGTTACCCAAAAGGGAAAAGCAGGCACCGTTCCCAAGAGAGGGGGAGATGAATGCTGGTGGCTCCAAATCAAACACAAACTATGCTGGTGGCCCCACCAAATCATAAACAGATATTTACTGCTGAATCTTAGGCATCATCATTTTCAGAGATATTTTTCCCATTATTTTTTAGAGAGAGTGGAAGGGAAAGAGGGAGGAGGGGGAAAGGAGAGAGAGAAACATCGATATAAGAGAGACACATGGATTGGTTGCCTCCTGCACTCACCCCCAACTGGGGCTGGGGATCAAACTTGCAACCCAGATACATGCCCTTGATCAGGAGTCAAACTGGAGACCCTTGGAGGCTCAGGCCGATGCTCTATCCACTGAACCATATAGGCTAGGGCTATTCAGAGATTTTTTCATGTTTCAGATCAGTAGTTCTCAAAGTATGGTCTGGGGTCCCTTGAAGGGCCCACCAGGCCCAAATTATTTTCATAATATGACTAAGATGTCATTTGCCTTTTTTTAAAAAATATATATTTTATTGATTTTATACAGAGAGGAAGGGAGAGGGATAGAAAGCTAGAAACATCGATGAGAGAGAAACATCGACCAGCTGCCTCCTGCATACCCCCTACTGGGGATGTGCCCCCGCAACCAAGGTACATGCCCTTGACCGGAATCGAACCCGGGACCCTTCAGTCCGCAGGCCAACGCTCTATCCACTGAGCCAAACCGGTTTTGGCTCATTTGCCTTTTTTACTCATCCTCACAGAAGCGTATAGTGGAATTTTCCAGAGGTTACGTGACGTATGGGCTACGTGAGATGTGATGTCATTGCTCTGGCAACTAATGAGATGTGTGCTGTGTATTCTTGCGTTTTAAAAAGATCTTAGTCTTAATTTCTAATACAAGTGTAGATAGCCCACCGAACAGAAGTTGTTTGGGTGCTCGCTTCAGCAGCACGTATACTAAAATCGGAACGGTACGGAGATTAGCATGGCCCCTGCACAAGGATGACCTGCAAGTTCGTGAAGGGTTCAGAGTAATTTTTAAGAATGGAAGGGGGCCTTGAGATCAAAACTATGAGAACCACTGGAAGGGAAATGGAACAGGCCACCCCATGCCACTTTGGTAGATTTGGGAGTGGCCTACTCTGCTACCTTTCAACTCTTTTTTAGATGCTAAGTTTACTTGAAAATCTTAAATAAGGAGCAGTAGGCACTCTTGTGTCAATAACAAATTTTAATACATTCGAGGCCATCATTCGTTCAGCATTTATGTCAGTCAGGTTCAAATAAGACCAATGGTGAAGTTTGTTTTGCTCTCACATAAAGAGCATTTGCAGGCAAGTCACCGAGGGCTGGGAGAGTGGCTGCAGGAGTACCTAAGACCCGGCCTAGATCCCTTCTCTTCGGTTGCTCTGTCACACTCAGCATGGGGTGTGTACCTCAGGGTTCCAAGTGGCTGCTCCAACTCCAAACATCCCAACTGCATTGTCAGCAAGGTCTTTCCCAGGAATTGCTTTTATAACTACAGTCCTGTACCGCTTAGCTTGATGGGATACATTCTGGGAAACGCATTGATAGGCAGTTTATTTTATCCTTAGATGAAGCACCATTGAATGCACTTAACACAAACCTAGACTGCATAGCTTACCACTGTGATTGTAAGAGCCATACTTTCATACCAATGGCGTGCTATAGGCTTGCTTACTCCAGCATCTCCACAAGCATGTGAGCCCTTACAGTAGACTTTACCTTTTGTAAGGCACTAAGAAAAGTCCAAAAATGTAGAGAACTTTCATGAGTATTTGAGCTAAAACTGACAATTACCAGTGTGGACGGAAGAGGCTACATGCTAACCTGGCAGGCTCAGGGGAGGCCTGCATGGCAGTCTTGCAGACTCAGAGACCTAAAGTAACCACAAAGAATGGTCTAAAATTAAACTTTAACTAAAAGCAGTTATGGTGGGTAGTCACCTCCAAGGCCGGTATCTTCACTGACAAGGTCAACATTTACCTTAACTGAGCCTATCTGTCTTTTTGCATCTATAATAACATACCCTTTGAAACATCTAGGTAACTTGTAACTTCCCTTTTTCTCGACCCCCTGGGGCATAACCTAATGTGCTGGGCGCCAGGACAGATACCACAAATTCCTTCATTATCATGTTAATGATTCCTATACCCATCTAATTATGTGTCCATCATTTTACTTTTTATGCAATCCCAGGGGTTTCCCTGCTTTGCTTTCTCCCGCCTCTCTAGTCTATCACCAATGGATTTCATGAAATCCACCTACGCCCCTTTCCTTTGATTGCAATGTATAAATACAGATATAACCCACCAATCTCCGGAGCATTATCTCAATTCCTTGAGGTTCTGCTTCCCAGCATTTGTGGACAGTTAGGCTCAAATAAACTCACAAAAATTCTTTACAGGTTTCAGCACCAGGAACCAAGATCTCAAAGGCTCCAAAAAATGAGTTTTGCAATTACTTTTTATGCATTGGAGATTAAGGAGGAAAGGTAGGGATGATTACATGAAGATGGAAAAAGCAAAGCAGGGATTGGATTACAGGATAGTTAATAAGGTTATGTGCTCTCTTCAAGGCGGTTAAGCTTATTTCAAAGGGGTGTTAACCTTGATGCACAAAAAAACAAAGGACAGGGTGGACAGGGCGTGGTAAAGGCAAAGATAACCTTGATATACTAAAGAAGTTCTAGGCCGGGGCGTGACTACCACCATGACCTACCCTGTTTGGAATTTATGATCAGATCACCTTGTGAGGTAACTTTTAGAAGAACTCCTTTTTCATGGACATGCAAATCCACGCCAGCAAGGCATCCACTTCAAGAAGACTCTCCTGAACTAGCAAATGGCCAGGGACTCCATCAAGAGCCAGAACCCCCTCCTCCACCTCAGACTCCATTGTTTTAGAGATTTTGGTTGAGTTTGATAACGGACCATTTGGGCTATTTGCTTTTTCCTTTCTCTTTCTGAGCTTTAAATTCCCATTCTTATGTTTTAAATTCACCAATAAAGAGTGAGCGCACTATGGCCCTGGCTAGGTAGCTCAGTTGGTTAGACCATCATCCTGATACGCAAAAGTTTCGTCTGGGCATATACAAGAAGCAACCCATGAATGCATAAATGTGTGAATAACTGGAACAACAAAGCACTGTTTCTCCCTTCCTCTCTCTCTCATGTCAATAAATACATTTAAAAATTTTTAAAGAAAAATAATAAAAGCCAGTATTCAAGAGTGAGCACACTAAACCCTAGATCCCCACTCTCAACCCCAATAAAAGCAGAACCCCAGGACTGGTGCTCTCCCTCCCTCTCTGCCCGCCACCTCACTGTGTGCCTCCTGGCAGGCCTGGTCTGCCCCAGGGCCTGTAGGTAATAAACTCTTTCTCCAAATTTTCCTGATGGTTATAGTTGAAGGGCTCTTGAAATCATAAGAACTGCAAGGGTCTGTCCAGCCCCAACATTGGGTTAGAAGGCGAGATGTCTGTGGGAAGCACACTGGGGCCCAGGTGAGTGTCCTGGGCATTTCTAGCTGACAGTGTTACCAGAAAGGCCACCTGGCCCTGTGGGTCTGCCTCGGGCCGGCTGGCCGTGTATACATTCTTGGCTTTGTGCAGGAGAAATTTCACAACTCGAGTCCAGGAGATTTTTAAAGGATGTTTATGAAAGCTGGAGACAGTGAAACAAGGAAGGGCTGGGGAAATGAGCCCAGGCTGGGCTGCTCTGGCTCACTGAAAGTCAGAAGTGAAGAGAACTTGGGGACCGGCTCAGGGGGTTTGCCCGGGATGCGCTGCCACTGCCCAGTGCTGCCCTGGCTGCAAGCCTCATGGGGTCCCTTAGAGTTTAGGAGATGCATGCCTGTGGGGAAGAAGAGGGGGGAGCATGGGCATGCTCCTGGGAAAGTGTGTGCTGGACCTTCGTTTTGAGGGGTTTTAAAGGCTGGGCGTTTAGGGCAGGTCTTAAGGCAGGATCGCCAGGGAGTCTTGGAGGGAGTCTTGGTCACGTGGGAGGTGGGGAATCACTGACCTTGAATTTTAAAGGGTTTGGGTTGTCAGGGAGGTTCTAGGGTGTGCCTCTTTAAAACCGAGGGTTAAACAATTTGTTCTGGGGTTGAGACTAGGAGAACAAGGACAGGTTGAAACAGGCAGGTAGGAGTGGCCTGGGGTTATTGTCAGTGGAGAGATGAACTGGAAGAGTCTTCTAGGGAATTTGGGAGAGTTTTCAAGGAAAAAAGTGGGTCAGATCTCTCTCAGCATCTAGGCTGTTTTTTATGGTCATTAGTTTATTGAGTTCCAAGCAAAGCTCCTTGAGCCATTGAACCTAGAGAATGACTCAGGGCCATAAGTTGAATGACCAGGGTCAAGGTTGGTTTGCTGGGCCTGTGGGGAGGCTGGAGCAGATCATCAACTGGAGGTCACATTCCAGAAAGCTTGTGCAGGACAGGAAGTTGCTTTCTGAGTCTGACGAACTGGATTGAGTGGACAACAGGTAGTAAAATAGTTGCTGTTTTGTTGAGCCTTTTTTATGTGCCAGCCATTGTGCTAAGCTTTTATATATATTGGTTTCAGAGAGGAAGGGAGAGGGAGAGAGAGATAGAAGCATCAATGATGAGAGAGAATCACTGATTGCTGCCTCCTGCATGCCCCACACTGGGGATTGAGCCCAAAACCCGAGCATGTACCCTGACCAGGAATTGGGAACCATGAACCTCCTGGTTTATAGGTCGACCCTCAACCACTGACCCATGCCAGCTGGGCTCTGTTAAGCTTTTTATATGAATTATCTCCCTGAATCTTCTTAACTGCTGCATGGGGATAAATACCAACATCCCCACTCTACAGAGGAGAAACACGAGATAGAAAAGATAAAACAATTCTTTGGAGTGACTTCTATTTGATGGGGTGAGTTTAAAAGTATAATTGGATTTCTCCTCCCCCTCCTCTTCCTCCTCCTCCTCCTCCTCCTCCTTTTTCTTCTTCTTCTTTTTTCTGTAATCCTCACCCAAGGATATTTTTTCATTGATTTTTAGAGAGAGTGGAATGGGGAAAGAGAGAAAGAGAGAAAGAGAGAGATCATTGATTAGTTGCCTCCTGAACATCACCCAGGGCTGGGAATAGAACCCGAGACCTTTTGATGCACAGGCCAACGCTCTAACCACTAAGAAACACTAGCCAGAGCTGGATTTCTTTATGTTACCTCTTCTCAAAGTAAATGGGAAAGTTTGGTGTGTTTATGCTGGTACTTGATGTGAGATAAGGAAGGCTGTGGGCTGTGGTGTTTTGTCCCTCTGTGTCCATTGACCCTTTCTCCACTTATGGTGCCCTAGTTTTCCCCTGGAGGACCCCTCCTCCCACTCTCAGCACCTGTGTGGGGTGGAAAGACTCTAGGTCAGGGGTCCTCAAACTTTTTAAACAGGGGGCCAGTTCACTGTCCCTCAGACCGTTGGAGGGCCGGACTATAGTTTAAAAAAAACTATGAACAAATTCAAATTCCTATGCACACTGCACATATCTTATTTTGAAGTAAGAAAACAAAACGGCAAAAACACCCGCATGTGGCCCGCGGGCCGTAGTTTGAGGACGCCTGCTCTAGGTCCTGCTCCAAGGATAAGAATGCCCCTCACTTTGGTCAATCAGAGCATCCCGCCCCCCCCCGCCCCCGCCCCGCCACCGTCACAGGAAGCCAACAGCTGTTCTGTCAGCTGCTCTGAAATGCAGTTGGTCTGAAGAGAAATAGTCAGGACATTTGAGTAGGCAGGAGAACAATGCTTCAGATTCCTCCCAAATGTACCACTGGGCCAGGGTCTGTTTTTCAGAATAGCTGACATTCTCCTGGACATGGCAGCTCACAGCTAGATTCTTAAGTTAGCTCTGTGAAGGCAGGGACTGTGTCCACCTTCATCCCAGGGCCAAGCTAGTCCATAGTAGGTGCTTGATAAGTGACTGTTGAATGACTGAATGAGTTGTTACACACATTGATCAATCACTGAATCACAGCTTGACATAATTTGAGGAGTCCTAGAGATTTTTAGTCCGATCTCTCCCATTTTACAGAGGAAGAAACCAGAACAGGGGGCTTCCAGCGAGACCAGACTGAGTGAGAATTAGATTCCAGGCCCCCTGTCCCCAGTCCTGGGCTCAGTTTATGATACCAGAGCTTCTCAAGGTGGACGCTTACCATGTTTTTTGTTCTGAAGATGATTTTAGCATGAAATGACACTTAATCCAAGAGTAAGTAAATTAGTTCCTGTTCCAGTCTTTTCTTAATAATTTTTATTGATTTTTAGAGAGAGAGGAAGGGAGAGGGGGAGAGAGAAAGAAACATGGCTGTGAGAGTGGAATATCGATCGGCTGTGCCCTGACCAGGAATTGAACCGGCAACCTTTTGGTGCATAGGAGGATGCCCAACCAACTCAGCCACACCGGCCAGGGCCCCAGTCTTTTCCAAGCTTTCTGACCACACGGTCAGAAAGTCTTAATTTGGAGCTACTAAACTGCTAACACCTTTCTAGCACTTGCTAACCTTTCTGTTTTTTAACAAAGGGGCTGACTTTGGCTCAGAGCATTCACAAGTAACAGGATTAATTTAAGGTTTTATGGAAAACTTCAAGCACTCTTCAAAACAAATAAAATAACATTATCAACCTCCCATGTACCCATCACCCAGCTTTAACTACTATCAATATTTTATCAAGCTTGTGTTACATAGCCACCCCCTGCACACACCCAATCTCCAGTCATACATATTTTTAGTTCTCTCTCCTGCACTGTGAACATTGTTCTGCATCCTGGTTCTTGTTGCTTGTTTTTCACTGGAGATCATGTTATAGCATCACATAGACATTCTTCCTGTTCCTTGTTACATTTAGAACTTAGTGGCATACTCTGACCAGCACTGTGTCAATTCCTTTCTATTTATGACATGTATATCGGTCAAGGTCCTGGCAGGAAACAGATGGCATTTTCAAAACGGGCAATCTGAGAATTCAATCAAGGGGCCATGTACGCAGACATGGCCCCATGTGGGTAAGCCAGAGGAAGGGCGCAGTCCCCGGGGCCAGCACTGCAAGGGGCCTGTGGGGCACGGAAGCTGTGGTACTAGGACCAGAGAGGGTTCTGGGGAGTAAATACTCCAGCCTCAGTCTTCTTCCCCCTCTTCCCAATCTCCGACTGATGCGCCCGCCGCCAATCCCAATTGAAACAGAGGCCACAGGGGTCTCCTGGACTCAGGCTGAAGGTCAGCCCTGGTGCCCAGAGCAGATGGGGAGGGTGGAGAGTGGATCTCAGGGGCCAACAAGACACACTGGCATGGCAAGGGATGTTCTTTTTCATGTATTCGTGACCTATGTTTTCCTTTACATTAAATGTACTTATGTTTTAGCCCAGCCCGTGTGGCTCCATGGATTGAGCGTTGTCCCATGCACCAACAGGTCACCAGCCCGGGGGGTGGGCTGGATCCCCAGCAGGGGTGTGCGGGAAGCAGGCCATCCATCTCATCCATGTTTCTATCTCTCCCTCTCCCTTCCTCTTTCTAAAAAATCAAGAAATACGTATTTTAAAAACTGTATTTATGTCCTAAAAAATAAGTTTACATAATGTTAGGGATATGAGGATATGACGGAATGGAGAGGGTGATGTGAGAGGAGTGAGGCTTGGAGGCCCCCAGGCAGGACCACACTGCCGCCTTGTCTCTAGGTAATGGGCTCTCCCGCCGGCCCCTCTGGACCCGTGAGAATTGCTAAGAACCATTAGGCAAATGGTTTAATTGGAAAGAGCAGGAGAGGCCCTGGCAAGTCGCTGTGGGAAGGGGTTGGAGAGCCCCTGAAACGGAACCATCTCTCATGGGGCACCTCTCCCCACCCAGACCACTGCCTTGGCCTCCCTCCCGGGGAGCACAGGGCCCTCTTTCTTAGCCCTTGGCCAGCTGAGCAGCTGAGGGAAGCTGGACACTGCCTGTCCTTGGGGCTGAAAGTCTGGGTTGGAAACTAGAGAAGGACCTTAAGGGGTGGAAGGATCCCAGGCCTGTATTCCATCCAAGACCCACCTGGCCCCGGCTCACAGCCAGCCATTCCTAAGGGCGAGGTTATGACCTCCAGATGCTCCCCTTTCTCTCTGAGGACTCGGGACCCAGGGAGGCAGGAAGCTGGGAGGTGAGTGGAATGAAGGAGACAGTTTTAGCAGTAGGCATCCCTTCTGCCTCTCCTTGCCTCCATCTCTAGACCTAATGGCTCACTGAGCTGAGTGATTGAGCCCCTCCTCTGGGCTGGGCCCTGTGCAAACACTAGGGACACAAGGGAGACAGGTACCACTTCTCCCCGCATGACACTCCCAGTGCAGTGAAGACAGATGCGGAAACAGTACGGGACCTCCAGGGCAGGTACCTAACCCAGACCTGGAGTCAGAGAAGCTTTCCAAAGGAAGTGATGTCTAGGCTGAGAACAGAAGGATGGTAGGAGAGAGCAGTTTAAGTCCCCAGGGAAACAGTTTTCAAGCAGAGAAAACAAAGGTAGTGGGAGCATACCCAACTGGCGTGGTTCAGTGGTTGAGCATCGACCTATGAACCAAGAGGTCACGGTTCGATTCCAGGTCAGGACACATGTCAGGGTTGCGGGCTCGATCCCCAGTGTGGGGTGTGCAGGAAGCAGCCAATCAATGATTCTCTTTCATCATTGATGTTTCTCTCTCTCTCTCCCTCTCCCTTCCTCTCTGAAATCAATAAAAATATATTTTTTAAAAAACCAAGGTAACGGGAAGGTCAAGAGATTCTGGTTTGACAGAGCAATTACAAGTGGGTCAGGTTAATAGAATGTGTTGGTGGGGGAGGGGGAGGCCAGGGTTGTGGGGGGTGGTGAGGAGACTGGAGGGGTTGGCAGGGGCCAGGCTATGCAGGGACTCCTAAGTCACCTTAGGATCTTGGAGGGAATGAGGCTAAGGAACTAGAGGTGGTTGCCTGTGGGCCTAGCAGTTTTCAGAGCTGGAGAAACCCTTCAAGACATGGACCCACAACCCGTGGTGCCCAGACCGTGGAGGGTGGTTTCAGACATCAACATGCCTCCAGTTCCCAAATGTCTTATGAGTGGCTCCCCTGCCCTCTATCCTTGATTCCACATTTGTGAAAGGCACGGGCCTCAGGCCCGAGAGCTCAGATGGGAAGGAGGGAGAAGGCCCATTCCCGGCTCCTGCTGGCCCCTCCACCCGCCCCTGGCTCTGTTCCTGCCATCTTCCCGCCACCTGATCCCTCAGTGTTTGCCTCTTCTCTGTTCCTCCTGCTCCACGTGAACTCCTGGTTCCTGCCCTCCGGGGCCTTCCTCCCGAACCTCGCTTTCTCTGCAGTGTTGCTCCTGATCCATCTTTCTTGGGTGGTTTCCTCGCTCCCAGTCTCTCTTTTCCTTAGGCTCTATATCTGCTTCTCTGTTAGAAAAGCATAGACTGACAGGTGGTTATATGCTCATAAGAAATTCAATAGAGAAGTATAAAGAAGTAAATATAAAGGTCCTCACTCCATTTCCACCCCACCCCACCCCCTCTCTAGCAGAGACCACTGTTTATGCTTTTGTATGTATGTGTGGCTCACCTTGGTCTCTACTTTGAACTCTGTGTGTGTGTGTGTGTGTGTGTGTGTGTGTGTGTGTGTGTGTGTAGATTTGATTGGGTCTCAGTCCCTTTGCCTTCATCTCTTTCTGTTTCTCTGTCTCTTTCTCCTGCCTCTCTCTCAATGTCTCACTATCTCTTTCCCTTTCTCTCTCTGTCTCTGCCTCTCACCCACTTCCTCCATCTCATCCCTGTCTCATTCTATGTCTGCCTCTTGTCAAAATATGGTTCTTTAGAAGTTAAAATCACACCCTGGCCAGGTAGCTCAGTTGGTTAGAACATCACCCCGATATACCAAGGTTTCAGGTTCAAGCCCTAGTCAGGGCACATACAAGAATCAACCAATGAATGCATAAGTAAGTGGAACAACAAATCAATGTTTTTCTCATTCTCCCTTCCTCTCTCTCTAAAATGAATTGAGAAAATATTTAAAGTTAAAACCACAACTCTCATACAAATAAAACATGTCAGTCAGTGATTTCTTTACACCACGGGGAATTGAGCAGAATGGTAAAACTGATTCAGAGAAGTCAAAGAGAGATCGTATGTAATAGGTGTCCCCCCAAATATATACACACACCTTGAATAATTATAAAGACAGTATTTATTAAAATATACTTCATTTTCAAAATTAAGCTATCGGCTGTGAAAGTGTGTATACATTTTTGGGGGCACGCTGTAAAGGGGCTGAAAGAATGCTGGGGAAAGACTGCAAGATCAAATGCAAGCCTGGTTAACGTCCTACACGGCATTACAACTAACCTCTGGGGTTCTTCTTCAACTGGACAGAAACCTATGAGTTAATGTGCAACTTTAGCTTCAGTTCCCTAATCAATAGTAAGCAGGAAGTCAAACAAGAATAAGAATGCATCCCTAGAGAAGAAGCTAATCCTCAGATGGGCCCCTAGGCCAGGCCCCAGGCTGACGTCGGAGGACATGCAGGCAACTTTTGTCTGATTGCTAAGATGTGGGAATGTTTTCTCCACATCTGATTCTGTCTCTTCCTTTCGGTATCTCCTCACCTGTCTCTCTCTTGACCATGCCAGGCTCTGTCAGTGTCTCTGTCTTGATTTGACAAATGCACTTTAGTACCTTTTCCTGGGAGTCAACCATGTGCCAGGACCTGGGCTCGGAGCTATGGGGAAAAGACAGCCCGATCCGACATGCCCTTGCCACTCTGTCTGCATTTCTTTCCAGAACTGGAAGGAACTCAAATGGAAATTCTGAGCCCTTGGAGGAGAGGAGCTGAGGGTGTGGGACGTGGCAGGGTGAGGGAGGGCCAGCAGCTGCCGTGGGCTGTCCTGAGCTCCCGGCTTCAGCTGGCTGGGGCGGAGGTGACTTCACACCACAAGAATGTCTGAATCAGGAGTGTAACTCAACTTAGAATGGGGCTGGGAAGCGGGCAGCCTAGTGGGGGAGGGGAGAAGTTGGAGATCTGTGTTGGGACCAGGGACCGAGATGGGTGGGCTGGCTATGATCTATTGTGGCCCTTGGGTATCCCTTTCTGTTCTTGGATTTCCAGAAAGAAAGTTTTCTTTTCCTTTGTTGCAAGTGAAAGGGCAGAGCCGGGCCTCCAGAGGGATAGTAGGACAGGCTCAGGACTCATAAGGCTCCACTGGCAAACCTGAGGATCCGAGTGGGGAATCCGAGGGAGGGAGAGAAGCAGGAGACAGAGAGGAAGGGAAGAGGAAACCCTGCATTTGAAGGCTTTAAGTTAAATGACTTGGTGGTTGGCAAGTGGTTTGTTATTAGTGGGAGAACCCTTTGTTTACACGAGAGAGACCCCTATTATTAAAACAGCCAAACAGCTGCCTCTGAGGGTCCAAGGGGCACCCTGAGCCCTCTCATCTCGGTCCTTGGGAGTTGTGACCTAACCCAAAACCCTCATCTTACAAATGAGCAAACGGAGGCCCAGAGAGGGGAAGCAATTTGCCCAAGCCATTTACTGGTATGGGGTGGGTGTGGAGCCAGGTCTCAGTGTTCTTTTCAAAAGGATGGGAAGGACAGAAAGAACCGGTTCCAAGCAAAAAGGATGGAGAGAAGAGAAATGAGAAGATGGAGGAGAGGAAAGATTAGGAGAGAGAAGGAAGCAAGGGACTGCGTCTCAAGGGGCTGTGTGTCTTTCAAGTTTCCTAAACTAGAGGTTGGACATTAGCCTTTCTTTCAGAAGAATACAGAAGAGAGAGGGTCAGTGCCTTTAAAGAAAGATGAATCCAAACCCTATCAAAGGTATCAAACTGGTGGCTCGAGGAGAGATTTCCCCAGCAGGTGGGTTTTGTGTAGAGAAGGGACCCAAGCCTCAGGGTGGGCACACACTCTCCAGCTTGGCACAGGCCCCCTGTGTCCTGGTGTATTGCCTTCTGTCACCTGCCTGCCCCTGAAGACGCTGAGTTTGCCTCCCTGGGAACCCTGGTCTCTCCTCCAGGGATGCACCAGGTTGGTGGTGCAGCCCCTTCCTTTTGCCTGGGGAGGAAGCAGGGACTGCTGGCTGCTGGCCAGGCTGAGCAGACTGCACGCTCCCAGGGTGTGGGCCTCACATCCTCCGGGACTCCCACTTGGTTCCTTCCCCTTTCCCATGGTCCCTGAGATGGTTTGCAAGTCTGTGATACTCCGTGTCCTTGAACAGATCGCCCTTTCTCTACAGGGCTGGTTTTGTTTCACTAGTAAAGCCAGTGGCCTGAACATAAATTTGTGCATTTAAAAAAAAAACAACATCACTTTTTAAAGTAGTAAAACCATTGTAATAAACAAAATCTTGCCCGGCAGGTGTGACCTATGAACCAGGAGGTCACAGTTTGATTTCTGGTCGGGTCACATGCCCGGGTTGTGGGTTTGATCCCCAGTAGGGGGCTTGCAGTAGGTGGCCAATCAATGATTCTCTCTCATCATTGATGTTTCTATCTATCTCTCCTTCTCCCTTCCTTTCTGAAATCAATAAAAATACTGGTATATTTTTAAAAACATTTTAAAAAAAGAAATGAAATCTTCAGCAAAGCCCAATATGTCAGACCGATAAATGTAGTTCTGCTCTGGTTGAAGGAGGGGTGGACTGGGGGATGGGAGACTGCCCTCCTGGCCTTCCTGCTGCCCCCTCAGGGCTCCTGCAAGGAACTCCTAGAACTCAAGAGGGCCGCCTGCAAACCACTGACATGGAGAATCTCAAAGATTCATTACAAGAAGCTCCTATCTTCATTCTCTCATCATTGATATTTCTCTCTCTCTCCTTCTCCCTTCCTCTCTGAAATAAAAAAATATCCTATATAATAAAAGCCTAATATACTAAGTGTCCGACCGTTCAACCGTTCGACCAGTCGCTCTGATCACACTGACCACAAGGGGGTAATGTTCTGACCAGTAGGTTAGCTTGCTACTGGGATCCAGCCAATTGGGACTGGGCGAGACATCCTGGACAGGCCCTGGAGCCCTCCCACGGTTCCTCCCTGGCCTGATCGTGCACCAATGGGGTCCCTCAGCCTAGCCTTTGCCCTCTCGCAATCTGGGACACCTCGGGAGATGTTGGAGAGCTGGTTTTGACCCTATCCCCGCAGGCCAAGCTGAGGGACCCCACCAGTGCACGAATCCATGCACCAGGCCTCTAGTATATATATATAAAAAGAAGAGGGCATTGAGGCCTGGCTTGTCCAGGAAACAGTGCAGAAAAAGACTTGGGCTGGAGAAGGAGGTAGGGGCTCAGAAGACCAAACGACTGTCCAGGCTGTCTCTCAGATTGGCTAAGTCACAGCGTCAGCTGCCACGTCGCTGGGCTGGCAGGCTGTCATGATTTCTGGTTCCACAGCTGCTAAAACTGAAGAGAGGTTTGGTTTGTGGGCCACGTCAGGGGACATGTAAGAGCCACATTGTAGGGGTGAGTTATTGGGCTTTCCCCTCCTTCAGAAAAGATATCCGGGCGTGTGGGGTTTCAGACGAAAATTGGTGCCTGCGTGTGAGTGTTCCCTGGACCGGGACCAGCAGCTGCAATATTACAGAGCCAGGATGAGAGGAGACAGAACCAATCCATCGCTGAGCTCCTCCAACCCTGCCCAGGGCTGCGAGAGACAGCTCAGGCCAGGCTGGAGGGAGCCCTGCACCCTCAGTCAGAGATACAGAACCCCAGAGAAAGGCTAAAGGGCTATGAAGCCTGCAATATAAATCTTTAACATTGAGACGTGTGTTTCCACACCAACAGCAGAAGGTGTCTTCTCAGAGCAATAGGCCAAAGAATTCATTATCTTGGGTCAAATCTCAGCTCTGCCACTAATGTCCCAGGTGACCCAGGACAAGTCACTTCACCTTCCTACACAAGGGTGTTGGATCAAATAAACATTTCCCAAAGAGTTTTTCACGGAATGCAGGTTATGTAGGATGCATGCATAAGCTCATGAAATGGAGGGTCTGTAACAATTAAATGGGGTTAATCAAGTCTCTTTTCTACAGAACTTTTTCAGAGCCTTTAATGTTTTAATATCCCTCAGGAATATATACCCATGAGGAAGGTGATGAACGCCACATTAACCGGACTCACTTGAACCTAGGGTCCCCCTTTTTTTCTGAGGATTCATATTTGTGGAATACACTTTGAGAAACGTCCAATAATTTAATGATCTAATGATAAGATAGCTAACATTGATAGGTTATGACATAATATGCAACAGTAAGCCAAATGCATTATACATATGATCTCATTTAATCCTCTCAAGAACCTAAAGTGGAAAGTTACACTTTACACTTGAGGAAACTGAGGCAGGAGGTTCCGTGAGATGCCCCAAGTTTTCCAGAATTAAATAACTCGCAGCAGGATCCATTCCCAGAAATCTGATTCCAAACTTTGGTCTCGTGTTTACTGATTCTCCAAAATGCATGCTCACTTGAATTTTACATGGACTTTATACCCAGGAGGGTCAAGTATGATGATCATGCTCATTTTACAGGTAAGGAAACAGGTGGAAGGGAGAGGTGAGCTGCTAACAGACTATAGGCAGGGCCTATGGGCACAGACCCTACTGAGGGCAGAACTGAACTCAGAACTCAAACCAAAGCATCACTTTGAGTAGGTTTGCGTCAACATGAGAAAGAGCTACAAACACACTATAAACCATTCGTCACCTCAGTGAAGACGGGGGCTCTGTGAGAAGATACCTTGGCAAACTCTCACTGGAACCTGGATGGAGGAAGGTAACACAGTGGGAAGAGTCTTGGACCAAATGTTGAGTTTGGACTTTCCATTTCTGCTCCACATGGGCCAGCTGGGTGACCTTGGGCAAGTTCCCCAGGGACACCGTCGACTCAAGCCCAAAATGTACTTAGTGAATCCTGACTTTTCTACCTTATAGACTAACTGTGCCATAAAATAAGATTATGGTTCTAACAGTCCTTTGTGAGCTGTAACAAGCTGAGGGCACAATTTGAAGCTACTCAATGGGAGAACTGCGAGTGGGAGGGAACTGCAGTGAAATTTCATCCTCCTCTCTGTTTGGCCTTGCCCTGGTCAGTGGCTACTCTGCCCAGGGGACCAACGGCCAGAAGACAATGAGGTCTTTGTGCCCTTCAGCCAATGGGAGGGCCCCCCTGGGGAAAGATACAGTAATAAGACAACAGGCTGAGCCAGTCTCCATACCCCAGCCTTCTTAGCTTGGCAGCCTTGACTTTGAGGCAGACATACAAAGGGTACATTTCAGAGTTTTGATATGTAATCTTCAGCCTAAAGGGATCAGACAGTCCAGTCCCTGCCTCCACAGGTGAGGGGCAGCTAGAGCTGGAGCTGGGAGACCAGGGCTCCAGGCCTAGCTGTCCACACTGTGACCTTGGCCTCTAAGATCCTCAATTTTCCCAGCCGTACAACTGGGTAGGGCCCAAGGGCCCTATTAGCCCTAAGCTTTGAGAGAATAGAGATTCAGCCTGGATTGAAGGATGGGTAGGGTTGGGGCAGATGGGGAAGAGGGGCAGTCTCACCAAGAGTGTGGCAGAAGCAGAGGTATGTACAGGGAAGCAATAGAGAGTGGGTATGTGTGTGTGGAGTTGAGCTACTTGTGTGGATTCTCGGCTTCACCAATACGGGACTTTGAGCTAGTTATTTAGTTCTCTGAACCTCTGTATTCTCTTTAAAATGGGAATGGGACTCAGCCGGTATGACTCAGTGGTTAAGCATCGACCTATATGAACCAGGAGGTCACAGTTTGATTCCCAGTCAGGGCATATGCCTGGGTTGCATGCTCGATCCCTGGTGTGAGACGTTCAGGAGGCAGTCGATCAATGATTCTCTCTCATCATTGATGTTTCTGTCTCTTCCTCTCCCTTCCTCTCTGAAATCAATAAAAATATTAAAAAAATTTTTTTAAATGGGAATGGGAATTGTACCTACCTATGGTAGACCCAAAAAAGCGCCCCCCCCCAAAGATGTCCACATCCTAAATCCCCATAACCATAAATATATTACCTTAGATAGCAAAGGGAACTTTGCAGATTAAGTTAAGGAATCTTTTTTTTTTTTTGTAATCCTCACCCAAGGATATTTTAGCATTGATTTTTAGAGAGAGTGGGAGGGATGGGGAGAGACACATAGAGAGAAACATCAATGTGAGAGAGACACATCAATTGGTTGCCTCCCATGAGATTGAGCTTGCAACCGAGGTACATGCCCTTGACCGGAATCAAACCCGGAACCCTTCAGTCTACAATGTGATGCTCTATCCACTGAGCCAAACTGGCTGGGGCAAGTTAAGGATTTTGAGATGGGAAGATTCTCCTAGATTATCCAGATGGGTCCTTATACAAGAGTATGAGGTAGGCAAGAGGGTGAAGTGAACAAGGAAATGTGATGATGGAAGCAGAGGCTGGAGTGACGTGCTTAGAAGATGGAGGAAGAGGCCCTGAACCAAGGAATACAGGTGGCCTTGGGAAGCTAGAAAAGGCCAGGAAACCGATTCTCCCCTCAAGCCTCCTAAAGGAACACAGTCTGTCCACACCTTCATTTGTGGACATCTGACCTCCAGAGCTAAAGTAATAAATGTCCAACTTTAAGTCACCAAGTTTGTGGTAACTTATTATAGCAATAATGAGAAGCTAACATACTACCTAAGTTTATATATTAAGTGGAGATTAATTAAGATAAGAGGTATAATGTGTTTTGCCCAGTGTCTGCTCAATAATATTGGATATTATTTCTCTTCCCAGCTTAGTCATAATCGTTTCAACAGGCCATCAAGTTCCCACATGCAAAATTTGTTGTTGTTTTTTTTACCTGTGAGGCCCACTCAGGATTTATGGCCTGGAGAGCTGAACCAATGAGCTCATGACAGTTTCTAATGTATGGCCTTAGGGGATGGTTCCTGGCACTGCTTTTATTTATTTAACTTTCTGCTTGGTTGCTTTCCTCTTTGCCAGAAACCAAATCAACAGCCTCGCTGGTCTCTTTCCAGGGTTCAGATGTCTTGTTCCCTGTCCAGGTATTCCTGCTCTCACAGGGAAACTGGTTGCCCACCTGGCCCCAGTCCAGCTCCAAGAGATGGTCCATCGGGGGATCCAGGTGACAGACTCGAGTCACCCAGCAGAAAGACAAGCAGGTTCCCAGTGGGATTGAGAATCTGCCTCTTAGCCAGGAGTGAGGAGACTTGGTGTTGAGCCCTAGGTGATTGGGGCCTCAGTTTCCACATATCTACAATAGAGGTTCTGAGCCCCACCCTGACTCCCTCATAGACTGCTGTGTTGTTCACCGAGACAGTAGAGAAGGAAGCACTTTGGAATGGCCAAAGGGTGTAAAAATGGTAGGACTAAAGAGGAAGGAGAAAAGGAAGAGGAGAGACACGAGTCGCCATGTCCCTTCCCATATAAACCTGCCACGTTTTCCTCTGAGGGATCCCGGCACAGATGTCCCCACAGGGGCCTGGAAGTGGTCCCCAGATGGGATCACTGTCCCAGAGCTTTAGCTTAGCCCCAACCAGCTTTCCAATCCCTGAACCAAAGGCCACCTTGGCACTCCAGCCACACACTAGGAATAGTTCCATCGGCTCATTTTCATCAGAATCATTATCTTAGTTTATGAAGACAACACAAAGTTTAGGTTAATTTTAGCCCCTGCGATGCCTGGAAGCTATAGCAACCAATCCTATAAAAATATACATCTGTCCAGATGGCAAAACAGATCTCTGAGGAATCTGCCAGCACCCTGTATGGACAAGCCGAGCAGAGCATCAGCCCTGGCTTTGGACCAGGGAGAGGCCTTGGTGGTCATCCAGAGCAGATCCTTCCTTGGATTTCTGACTAGTCCCTTTGAGGACCTGGAAAAAGCCAGGGACCTTCTCTACAAAAAAACCCACAGATGCCCAAAATTTCCATCCAATTTTTGTAGGTTTGAGGATCTCTGAAGACCAGCGTTCAGCACGATTCCAGGCTGGAGCCCTATCAGAAAATAATGCCCTCATTGATTCGAGCCAACTTTGTGTCGTCGGCCGCTGTTCTAGACACTGGACCACTGCCGTGAGCAAGGCACATGAAGCCCCTGCTCTCATGGAGCTTCCGTCTCGTCGGGGAGAGTTTCTCATCGTGACAAGTTCGAGGAAAGAGGGAAGGAGGTTGATGTAAGTTGGGTGGTCAGGAAGGCCCTCTCTTAGATGACATCAGGACAGAGACCTGAAGGCTGAGGAAACTGTAGACACAGGAAAATCAGATGGAAGAATGCTCTTGCTAGAGGTAAGAGCAAGTGCAAAGATCCTGGGGTGGAGTAACGTTGGGGTTGCTGAGGAACTAAAAGGAAGCCAGTGGGATTGAAGTAGAGTGAGCAAGGAGGACAATGAGGAGGCGAGGAGGCCACGTCGTGCAGACGCTTATGAGAATGTTCTCCGCCTTCTCCCTTTGTATGTGAGTCAAACCCAGTCCATGCTTCAAGACGCACCTCTTCCAGGAAGCCTTCTCTGCCTGCTCCTCCCTGGCATCCCTGCCATGAGCCCCAGGGATCCGCCTCAGAGTCTGTCCCACGCGTGTATCCATAGGGCATGTCCTCTCAGCAAGACCCAAATCTTCTGGAGGTCAAGGACCAGATAGTGATTCTTGTTGCTCCAACCAGGACCGAAAGCACTGAGAAGTTCATGGAGCATCAGTCGGAATCATGTTGAGTGTGTAACCAGCCTGCCAGGTGGTCTTGACAAGTGACTTACCCTCTTTGAGCCTCTGTTTCCTTATTAGTAAAACAGGCATCATAACAATATCCAGGTCAAAGAGTTGCTGTGAAGATCATTCAGGCCTCAGAGAACCTTGACTACGGTTACTTCTCTGGTTATTATCAATACCATCCATCACCTTATCTGTTCTATACTGATGACACAGATCTCCCAGCTGGAAAGCCAACCTCTTATGTGTCTATTTGTGATGTAACTAGAGTTAACAGTGTTGTTGTTTTTTAGACCATATACCAAATCCTCAGCGAGGACGCCACCAGTGGCAGCTTCTCCTGTCTGTACAGAGGCCAGTCCTGGCCTTGCCTTTGTTGCAGACACAAGGCCTTTAAATTGCTTTGCCCTTCTCGGCATTGCCTGATGTTGGGCTCCTGTGAAGATTGCTGTCATAAAATCAAGACACTTGGCCTTGGCTCTGCCCCTGGGGGCCCTTGGGCAATCCCTTGCCCCCTCCCGGCCTCGGTTCCCCTTTGAACAACGGGGAGGCTGTTCTAGGTGATTCCTGAGGCCCTTCCAGCCCTGGCACTCGGTGAGTCTGTTTAGGCAGCAGCCCCAGAACCCAGGAGGCAGGCGGCAGCGTTGGGAAGTCTGGTCAGGACAGCCCACCACAAGGAGAGGAAGAGAGAAATGGAAGACAGAGACAGCTTTGGCTGGGGGTGGGGGTAGGGGCGGGGGAAGGAGGAGACAGAGGAGGGGGAGGGACCTCCCCAGCCCAGAGCTCTGAGTGGTTTCCTGTTGCCCAGCTCTAAACCCCTCCACATTCCCGCAGACCTTCAGACTGTCGGAGCGCACTCAGCCTGCTGCCTGCCTGCCACTGAGGTATGCACGACCCTGCCCTGCCTCTCCCTTCTACATCCTACACCCCGGTTCACCCCTCCAGTGCCTGCACAGGGCGGGGAAGCTGTGCTAGGGATCTGGGTCAGGGAGCGGGGTGCGCATCTCCTTTGGGCTCCCCTTGAGGGCAGAGGCGAGGGACTCCCTGCCTGTTGCTTTTCAGGTGCAATCACAGTGTAACTTCTAGGTTTGCAGAAAATAATCTCACTGTGTCTTGGAGGGAGTCTTCCCTCTGTGTCTGGCTCTGGTTTGAGAGGCTGCCTGCCTGTCCCCTTTGCTCCCTTTGCAAATGTGGCAGCCGCCTCCTTCCCTGGGAATCTGATCTGGTCGCAGCTGCAGAGGGGACCTGCCGGCAGCCAGGGTCTGCCCGCTCCCCATTCCAGGAGAAGAAACTTCCTGGACTCGGGTCTTGGTCAGGGGCTCTGTTTTCTAAAAGGGACTTTGCATGAACGATAAGCTAATCTCCAGAAGGCTAAGGGGGGGGGGGGGGTTTACCTTTAATTAGCACCTTCCAGAAGGCTCCTGATTCCCTTGAATTCTCCCTTATCCACATCCCCACCCCCAGACACACACACTGACTCCAGGGGCCCCGTGTATTGAGCTGGGCATTCTCCCACCCTGGGCTCCTGGGGTGTAAACACAGACAACCACTAGCAGTGGCGCTTAGAGAGTCTAGACCTGAAAACCCAGGCATCTGATATGGTCCAGCCAGGGCGCTGGGCCTAAGGTAGGCTGCTGGGTGTGTGTGTGTGGGTAGGTGGGTGTGGGGTGGGGAGGGGGGAGGGGGGATATGCTGAGAAGGGGAAAGGGAAAAGGCAAGACCGAGAAGGTTCCAGGGCAGTTTTTCCACACCTCCCGGTTTTGAGAAGTCCGAACCCTACAGAGGACCAGTGCTGCGCCGTTAGGGTGTTAGGTCTTTTCCCTGCTGGCCCCACTGGCTGGTTGACTTGATGAGTGGGCTTCCTGAGTCCTGGGGGCACCGAGGGAAAAGGGGCCCTGGCATGAGGCAGGTCTCCAGGAAGCCCAGTCTGCCCAGAAGCGCACAGAGAGGCGCACATTTGCCCCCGGAAAGGATAGCATTCTCCACGGAACACAAAGAGACAATGTTTTCATCAGCCATATTCAGGGCTGAGTGTCTATATACCCCAAGTGCTGATGGTGGTGTGAGAAGTAAGTCGGAAGCAGAATGGCAGACGTTAGGCACACATTCTGCGTGTGGTCTTGGGTAAGTGACTCCTCTGGACATAGTGTCCTGTCTGTAAAGTAAGGGTTGTCCTTGAGGGGCTGTGGGACACCTGACATCCTGTGAGACTCTCAAAGGAAGGTCCCTTAAACGGGCATCCACAGAGTCGCCTGTGAATGGGCTTCAAGGCATCCGCAAGCCCCTTAGAACACTGTGACGAGAGAGAGAGAGAGAGAGAGAGAGAGAGAGAGAGAGAGAGAGAGAGAGAGAGAGAGAGAGAGAGAGAGAAGGGAGCACAAGAGGGTGTTCGTAGCCTGAAAATAAAATATTGTCAGATGGATGCACAGCCTGCAAAATAGCCAGAGGGCATGGTGTGGGAGATGGAGTGGATGGGGACTGGGAGCTAATGTATATTTGCAGGAGGATGAAACAGTTTGAAATAGAAATGGCTGGGGGAAGAGAGAGTTAACTCAGCCATCAGCTGCCACATCGACAAAGCCTGGAGCAGAGGGAGGGAGGGAGGGTGGGGTGGATGGAGGGGGGGTGCCTGGAGAAGGAATCAACTTTTGAAACTTTCTCCAAGTCCCACCCACTGAAAGGCTCTTCTCTGCCTGACTCACTGTGGGAGGAATGCAAGTTGCCACGGTAACCTTTTTCAGGGTTTCTGCCTGCTGGCTGGGAGGGGATGCTGGGAACACTCAAGAGTACATCAGGCTCAGTCTGAATGTCCCCCACTCCACTGCATCCCCAAAACTAAAAAAGCAGGCTGCAGTGCGGCCCTGCCCTGCTGACTTCCCAGGACCCCAGGGCAGCTATGGGGCTGTGATAAGCTTCCCAGACAGGGTCTTGAAGACCTGAGTTTAGTTCCACCTTTGCCCCGAAGATGCCATTTGACCTTGAACTAATGACTTCTCCTTTCTGAGCCCCCAGTTTCCTCCTTGGTTAAAGAGCAGTAGCAACAGCCACCTGACAGGGAAATTATGTGGGCGAAACGGGATACGGCGCAGGGAAGCACTTGCTAAAATGTGGCCCTCCCACGTAGTACTGCACGGGTTTTTAGAACTGATGGATTTATGGCATCCAAAGGGTTGGTGAAATCGTTCCCAGCTTTTTTTTTTGGGGGGGGGGGGGGCAGAGGGCTGCAGCTCCATCATCTTGGGGGTTGTATATCTTCCCTTTACTAAAAGTGCAGACAGTCATATTAAAAATACACTATGTAGATTCATTTTGATTTGGGCCTCTTCTTGAGTATTTCCCAAGAGTATTGTATCCTCCAGTGTTGACCGAGCATTGGTCCAGGCACCAGCAGGAGTGGGTCCTAACTCACAGTGAGTGACATTGGGAAAGATCCTTCCCATCCCTTGGCCTCAGTTTCTCAATCTGTTAAATGGGGAATCTAGCCTAGATGGTCTCTAGTTGCCCTTCCTGCTCTGAAGTCCTGCAAACCTAAATCCAAGATGCTGCCTTCATTAGAAGGAAGAGCTGGCCTACATTTTTAAAAAAAAAAAACATATCTTTATTGATTTCAAAGAGGAAGGGAGAGGGAGAGAAAGATAGAAACATCAATGATGAGAGAGAATCATTGATCGGCTGCCTCCTGCACGCCCCCTACTGGGGATCGAGCCCACAACCTTGGGCATGTGCCCTTGACTGGAATCGAACCGGGGACCCTTCAGTCTGCAGGCTGACGGTCTATCCACTGAGCCAAACCAGCTAGGGCTGGCCTACATTTTTAACACCCCCTGTTCCCAAAGCTGAAAAGGAAACAACAGAGGAGGGGACCTAGCATCTTGGGTTGCATAACAGTCCTGATAAAATCTTTATCCATCTGTAGAGACTTGTCAGCCACTAGTATGGCTGGGGCTCGCTCTTCACAAGAGCAGCTTTTCTTGCTGAAAAGAAGCTATAAATAGGAAAGGAAGGTGGGAGAAAGGCAAGAGCTGAGGATGTGACATAAACAGGAGAATGTTTGTTTTTGGGTGTTATTTAGATAGGTAGCTAAGTATGCAGAGATAAACAGGGACAGACACACGCCCACGAGGATGCAGAGTATACATATTATTTCCTTTTTTTCAGTATACACGTTATTTCATCAATAGGCACCTATTGGCACAGCTAGAAATAAATGCCGATCTATACATGAGCAGACCCAGAGGTCATGCACCCAAATCCCTGACACCCTGACTCACAGACAAGTTCCAGGTAAATATCCTGATGCATCTGCAAACTCTACCCTCGCCTGGACAGGCCGCCTGGACAGGCCGAAACAGACAGACGTTGAGTCAGGTAGACACACACACACAGGCACATAGGTGCAGCTTCACACAGAAGTCCCCAGTCCATAGGAAACTTACACAGACACACTGGCAGGCGTGCAAACGCAACTGCCATTTGCAGCACATATAGATGTGCGCAGCCAGACACAACTATAGGTCACGATGGGAAGATAGACACGCTACATACATACATACAGCACCAGATCACTGTTACATTTCACAGGTAGAGAAATTGAGACTCCGCAAGGGAAATAACTCACTCAAGGTCACACAGCAAAGTGTCTGAACCAACCTTCCAGATGTTTGGAAATATCCAGATGTTCACCTTGCCTTTTTTCTTTTTTTCATCTGATCAGTGTGTTGTCACATCCCCCCGTTATCTAGGCAACAAGCCCCATGGATAACGAGCAGTGTCTCCTCTCCTTTGCTGCCTGCCATGGCCTATCCCAGCCTCTACGGCTTTGTCACTGGGGCAGCCTGGCGATGTGGCTAATAGGCAGCTGCTCTTCGCTTCCCGCTGACTCCCTCCCCAGCCTCTGTCTTTAAAGGAGGGAGGGAGGGAGGCTGGAGCTGCTGAGCTTTCACTGACCAGGGGGATCAATGAAGCTACCTTTTCTCTACATCACAGAGCCTGACTCCCAGCCCCAGTCCTGAGATCAGGGACGGCCGGGCTGAGCAGGGCCAGAGTCAGCAAGCAGTGACTTGACACAATTATTTAGAAAAACAAGCCTCCTCTTCACCCAGGAGGAGGCGTCTGAGACAGGAAATTAACTCTGCTCTCACTCTTCAAGCCATAGAGCTTGATGTCTGGAGGGGAAATATGGATGGGATACAAACTCTCTCTGGACCTGGGTTCTTTCAGAAGCTTGGTATTAACCTCCCTCATCAGGAGATCCCTCTGAACCATCTTGTGTTAGTTGTGGCGTTAGGATTCCAGATTGATCAGATGAAAAAAGAAACAAAACGAAACAAGGTTAACATCTGGAAGTTTAGCTCAGCCACCCGCTTGCTGTATGACCTGGAGTGAGCTGTTTCCCTTCTCTAATCCTCAGGGTTTTTGTTTCTAAAACCAGAAACATGACAAAGAGGTTTCATCACATGGCTTGTGAAGTTCACAAGCCATGGCTAGTGGCTGCCAGAAGAACTGTTCAGGATTCAGATGCCACTCTGGACTTCAGGGGGAAAGGTCATATCATTGATTAGTAATGTCTGCCACATGCACAAGAGGAGCAGGTGGAGGCATATATGCCTCGTATTTGCCATCTTTAGGACTGGGCATTTGGATGTTATTTCTCATCCCCTCCATTTGTGGTCACAGGGATACAGCAGTGGCCCCTAGGGGGAGCCAAGGAGCAGAGCCTGAAGCTCCACCCCTGGGCTGCTCCTAACCACGGTGATACGTGGCATGGTAGACGCCCGAGTTCCAGGCCCAAACTCCGGGGCTATTTCTGAGTTGCCCCAGAACCTCTTCAATCCTAAGCTTGAGCACCCATAACACCCTAAAATTTCCCCTGCCTTCTTCCCTTCCAGCAAGAAATATTAGGAGCAGAAGCGGAGTTGAGGGGCAAGCTGGGAGAGGTGATATTCCTAACCAGCTGCCTAAGTTGACTCAGAAGTCAAGAACCTTAGGGACCACCTTGCCCCCAGGGTTTTCAAGTTGTGTTCATAGGCACCCAGAGAAGCTCCAAGGCACCTCAGGCGTGACCGAGTGTGTAGGGTTTCCAGCCCTATCTCCACTCCACTTTGACTGGCTTTTGTTTTCTAATTTCAAGCTGATTTATTGAATAGATAACAATACATTCACGTGTTTCAACAAGTGCAGAAGGGTTTTAGCTGTTTCATAGGTGGGACTTCCGCAGAAGATGTCACCGAGAGGAAGGGCTCCCTGGCAACCATAATTTTGAACACCACGGATCTAAAACGACCTCCTCCTTGTGCAGCTGGGTGGGTCGGTGAGGTCCAGAGAGGACAGGAGTGTGCACAGTGAGCTGGGCCACATTGCCAAGACTCGATCTCAGGACTCCCGGCTTTCCTGTCGCCTCCAGTGGCTGAGCGGCTCCCTGGCCGGTGAGTGCCAGTGTGGCCTCACGGGCCGCTGTGGCGCCTCTCCGGCGTGGCCCGGCCCTCTTTCCAAGTCCCAGCTCCCTGGCAGGCCTGGCTCACGGGTTCCTTTTAGCCTCTCGACTTGTTTTCCTCTCTTTGGGCTTGTTTACCATGAACATGTGTTTTTGGAAGCCTTGTTTCCAAGCCAAACAGTGGGAGCGAGATGCTCGTTCTGCGTCAGCAGCCCAGCTAAGAGGCCAGCCTGGAGGCGGGGCCGGTCTCCCCGGGACCCAGAGGAGCAATGTCTCCTTTGTTCCACGCTGACTGCCTTTCTCCCTGGGCCACAAAGAGCTGGGATTTCTGCCCTGGATTCTCGAGGGGGATGGAGATTCTGGGATCCTTGGGTTTTAAGATGCTCTTCCAAATGACACTAAGCTATGGATTCCCTCATGTGTATCACCCGTGAGTTTTCCAAGGTAGGTGAGTTACTTCCGTTTTACAGATGGCGAGGTGAATTGAGGCCCAGAGAGTGAAGGTCACTCTTCGAAGGTCATGCAACTGCTAAGCAGCAGAGCCAGGATTTGAACCTGTACATTCCATCTCCAAAATTCTATGATTCTGAGATTTCCCCCAGTTCTGACGTTCAGCAACTTTTCGGTGGCCAGGGAGACCCGGAGGAAGCCCTTTATGTGTGAGGGAGATGAGCTGGGGGGCTGGCTGTACTTTTCCATCCCCAGAGTCCTTTCAAAGAGAGAAGTGACCTCAGCCTCAGGTCCTGCTGGCAGCCAGGGTCGGGTTCTCAGCCATCTCCAGAGCAAATAAAGGCAAAGGAAGGGACTTGATGTACCGAACAGGAGGTGGCGGCCGCGGTGGGGTGGGGGAAGCGGTGTCTGCATTTGATGACCACCCAGCCAAGGGACACACACCTCCTCTTCCTCTCCTGGCCTGGGCCACCTTCCCTCCTGCACCTCGGCCAGTTCACAGCCCAGCTGGGCCCCATTCAGGTGGACACCTGGGAGGGAGCGGCCGCCAAGGGAAACTGAGGTGGAGAGCAGCCAGGGGTGCAGTGGGGCCGTGGGGCCTCACTCAGCCCCGCCACTCACCACCAGGGGCTCTTGGCAGGCTCTCCCCTCCCTGGGCCTCAGTCCCCTCACCTGTGCCATAGGGTAGAAAGACAGGCCACGAGGCCCCAGTGGGATGCTGGATTGTGAAAACACTTTCAAAAAGATAAACATAGGCATCATTAGCAACACAAGAGACACACAGAAGGGAGTTTTCATTGAATACTGGTCGTTTATAGGAAGGTGTTTATATTTTCACCAGGCCTAGGTTTGATTCGCAAAGGCGGTGTGCACAGCTGAGAAGCTGAATGTCGGGGTTGGACCCTGTGTCCTGACCTTGCTGAGGTTCCTGTCGCACCCCATGAGCTCTGCGGGATGGGCGCCTGGCCTCGTTGGCCAGCGGTGCCTTAGAGAACCTCGGAGATGGACTGCACGGCTCTGCAGGGGGTGCGGCTGTGCATGAACAAGAACAGCCCGGCTGCTCCCCTTCCCTCGGTCCCATCACCTGGGACTGTGATGTGGCGCAGGGCGGGACCCAACATTGGGAAAACAACTCGTCCTCCAAGATTTTGGGTCCTTTTCTTTTTTAAAATATATTTTTATTGATTTCAGAGAGGAAGAGAGAGGGAGAGAGAGATAGGAACATCAATGATGAGAGAGAATCATTGATTGGCTGCCTCCTGCACACCCCGTACTGGGGACTGAACCGGTAACCTCCTGGTTCATAGGCCGACGCTCAACCACTGAGCCACGCAGGCCAGGCTGGGTCCTTTTCTTAATGCTTTCACTTTCTGAATTACTGCCCCACCTCTACGCCAGTCTCAGAACATCATCCCTATCAGGCCCGCTCAACGCCATGACCTGGATGTTACATGACTTCGTCTCTCTCAACCACAGACTCCCCACCACGAGAGTGGGCCTAGGACCCTCCCATACCTGTCTGCCTGCCGTGTGTCGGAGGCTCTGAGGGGACAGCGTGTAAGTGAGGCCTTTACTATAAAGCACAGCAGGATTTAGAATCTTTTTCTCTTCTGGCCGGGGACGGAGGAGGCAAAAAGGGTGAGTGTGCCGCTGGGAAAGTGCAGGAGGTGAGGAGGCAGGACAGGTGGCCGAGCCCGCCCCCAGCCCTTCTCTGGTCGGGAGGCAGCAGGGTTCCTCCGCTCAGACGAAGGACACGGACTCTGGAGACCAGTCTTCCTGCCTCTCCAACCCGAGCTTGTTGCATTTCCAGCCCTGGCTGAGCTCTGTCTCCAATGACCGCACCTCTCTGTCACTGCAGCCCAGACACGGTGCCTCTTTTGCCCTAGCCAGTCTCACGTTGGCCTTCAACTTCAGACGGCCTCAGACAAGTCCCTCATTGACACTTTCTCTCCAGCTCCGTCCGTCAGAAGCCACATGCAGGAGGTGTTTGACTTTGGTCTTCCAAAAGGGGAGGCAAGAAGGGAGATTTTCCACCCCTAGGCCTGGAGGAACAAGCCTACAACTGTGTGCCGGGGGAACATTCCCAAAAACTGCCTGGAAAGGGAAGACGGAACTTCCCTGGGAGTCAGGGCCCTGGTGAAGCAGAGCCAAGGCCCCAGGTCGATTCCTTTACATTTTTGTTAGTTTTCTATTATGCCCACCCCAGGAAATGGGAGGCGAGATTTGTGTTTATTTTAATCCAACAAAGGAGCGTTAGGGACTCTGCTCTCTCCTGCCTGCTTCTGCGACTCACGCACTGTCCTCGAGTCCAAGTGAAGATGCTGGTGCCGGAGCTGATGCTGGGTACCAAGCCAGCGTGTGCCTGTGGTATTGTAAGGGCCTAGTTGCCACCTCCAAGCTCACCTAGTCTAACGCTCTCAATTAAAGGAAGGGGGCCACAAGGCCTAGAGAGGATGAAGGACTTTGCCAAGTCACCAAAACACCATTGAGGTAGAATAAGAACCCCTGGAATTTCATTCCAAGCCGAGTGGTTTTTCCACACCTCCAAGGTGCTTGGCCAGCTGAGAGGCCTTGGAAGGAACCAGGGATGATAAGCCTGATCTGGAGGTTTGGGGGGGATGACAGAGGGAAGACAGGACCCTCTGTTAGAAATGGCACAGTTGGCATGGAATCGCCGGAGGGGGTCCTGCTTCCAGATCCTGCCAGTCATAAGAGTCCAGAGTTCAGCATCGAAGGGGTGAGGTCTTAGCAGTGACCAGGGCAGGAGAGCGTCCTAGATCCCACGCACACCCTTCAGCTGTGAAGGGGGAAGAGAACACGCAGCACATGTTCGCATTTGGACAGTCTCCCTACAGGATCCAGAGAAAAACTGCCCCTTCTGGGGAGAACGGAGAAGAGTGTGGCCACCCGCACATTCCACAGGCCCAAGACTATTGTTCTTTGTCTTACAGTGTAGACCTCATTGTCTCAAATTGGCAAGAGGTTGCTGCCTGCTAACTTCTCCCATTGCAGAGGGGAAGGGGCGGCGGGGGGGGGGGGGGGGGAGGGCGAAGGAAGAGGGAGAGGAGGAGGAGACAGGAGACTAATTCTAGAACTGCAGGCCCCTTGGACAGGATCTGGCTCAGCATTGTCCAGACTTGGCAAACTGGCCAGTCATCTTCCTGATCACCTTTTAAAAACTTCAGATAAATGTATTGAGAAGGGAGACTTTGTATCATTACTATAAATGGAAAAATCTGTGTGCCTCTGTCATCAGCAGAAGGAAGCTATAAAAATACATACAAGGAAGACAAAACAACTTGTTGAATTCCAACTGGAAATGGTTTCCCGTGGAGGCTCTGGCCCAGGGCCTGCTCTCTGGTCGAAAGGAAGGTAGATGAGCGTTAGGTGCTAAAGATGCCTCAGCATCAACTAAGACGTTCCCATGGAATCAGCGTGGAAAGAGAACTGAGCAGAAGCAGCTTTCTCCACGTCTTTCGCTATCATACAACACGTCCATCTAAAATTATCTTGTAGGCCTGGCCGGGTAGCTCAGTTGGCTTGTGTTTCTCTCCCTCTCTCTAAAAATCAATAAATAAAAACTTAAAAATAATAATAAATTATCTTGTATGCCACGGGAATTCAGCAACAGAAGGAACCTCCATCAGAAGCCTCCTACTCACTGAAATCTCTCTCCCCGCAGGTTCCCAGCACCATGAAGGCGTGGATCTTCTTCCTCCTGTGCCTGGCCGGCAGGGCCGTGGCAGCCCCTGTGAGTAACGAGAGATCCTCTCTGCTTGGTCTCACCTCCCGCCACCAGCTCAGGGCCATCGAGCCTGCCAGCCCTGGATGCTCAGAGGGCACAGGGACTTCCCCATCTCAGTTATTTGTTTTATATTTTTTAAATAGTCTTTAATAGGCTCAGGATAAAACTTGCAATAAGGACCACTAGGTGGAGATTCTGAAGAGATTTCTGTGTAATAAGATGAGCTTTTTAGCAGTCAGAGTTTCTCAGAAGCAGACTAGGATTGCTTTAAAAGGCAGAGACCACTGTGCCACATGAGCAATTCTGGCCGAGGGGAAGCGGTGCTGAGGGGATGATTTAGAAGAGGGCCCAGCCACAGAGAGGGGGTGGGTCAGTTTCTGGATCTGTGAGAGCTCTTTGGTTGCAAGCAACAGGCTGCAATCTGACTAAATTCGGGGGAAAAAAGATACAGAGATAGATTTTAAAATCAAAAGCCTTGGGAAGGAGTAGAAAAAGGAAGTTCCAGGACCTGGGAGGTAAGAACTAATGGACAGTCTCGGAGAGGTTGCCATCTGAATAGATCTGCTCCAACAGTTTTCACTTTTTGAGAGAATGTGCCAAAAAGATTATAAAAAAAAAACAAAGGAGCGCCAGTCCGGCCGATCTCGGGTCCTGGGCCTGTCCTGGCCAGGGGGGTGCGGGCGGGGCCCCTTGACTGACACGGTCCCTCCGAGAACCATGTGGAGGGCCAGGGTGGTTGTCCAAAGCTACACAGAAGCCTTGGCCAGAGGAGGGGTGAAGAAAGGTGGGAGGCAGAAGGAACAGCTTCTTTCAACCCGGGATTCCCTTACCCTCTCGTCATGAGTGATGGCAGACCCTGGCAGTCCTGATCGAGCGGGTAGATTTTGGCAAACATTTGACAAGGTTAACATTCTTTTTAGAAGCAGCCCCAGCCAGCTAGCGGTCTCCAAGTCAGGTTATCTTGTTTCTGCCTACTCCACGTTGACATGGCAAGAAGGAATTGCCTAATAATCACCACAATCACATCACACTTGCGGGGAAGAGAGTGACACCTGTGCAGACCCACGGTGCCCTCCATCCCCTCGGGGTCTGCCTCCCCATCTGCTCTGCCCCTGTGGTTTGCTGCCTTTTTTTGAGTCACAGCAGTGGGAATGCGCTCCAAACCAAAGCCATACAGAGACTTCAGATGGATGGCATAACCAGGAGGCGCTCGGTGTGCCATGGGGTCCGTGTCTGGCTTCTCCTTAGCCAGGTCGTCCCACCAGGGCGGTCTCGGAGGCATGGCCTGGGAAATCTCCCATGAGCTGCTCCCAGCTTCAGTGCTCCAGGCCGGAGGCAGTGCAGAGGCGAAGCCGGCCTTGGCCTTGACCTCTCTGAACCCCATTTTCTCTTCCCAACAGCAGCAGGAAGCCCTGCCTGATGAGACAGAGGTGGTGGAGGAAACGGTGGCTGAGGTGTCCGAGGTAGGTGGGTGGTGGCCCCGCCCCTCCCTGTTCCATGTACTTTCCCTGTGGAACCCAGACGGGCTCTGTGGGTCTCCTGCTGGATCGGGGCACTTGTCCCCCATGTGCACACAGCACAGATGGAAACCCTATACATCCTACAATCTCTCCCGGGTGCTTCCCAAACCGTCAGTGGAACCCTGCAGGGGGGGGGCTATAATTTTGAAAGCTTTTATTTCTGAAGCTGTGGGACCATTTTTCTTAGATGATCACGAAGTCTCCCCGTACATCCAGCCTTCGAAAGGGGAGCTGCCCGTGTTGCTGGCAGGGGTAGAGGGCTTGGCACTGCCTCTTGCCCTAACACCCCGGTGGCCCCGGAAGCCTCTGGATAGAATCCAGGGCACAGCCAGCACAGTGGGGCGGTAAGGTTAGGTCTAAATTCTGGAGCTGGCATTGGTGCTCGGTGACCTGGGCCCCACACAGCTCTCCGGCTTGTCATCTCACCATCCCCTGTGGGAACCTAAAGCTTCCACCAAGTCCCCTCCAGCCTGCAGCCCTTTCTTCCAGGTCTGGGGTGGGGGTGGGGCCAATGGTCTCCTTCTTCTCCCTCCAACCCAGGTCCCCGTGGGAGCCAACCCCGTCCAGGTGGAAGTAGGAGAATTTGAGGAAGGTGCCGAGGAAGCTGAGGAGGAGGTGGTGGCTGAAAGTAGGTCCCTTCCCCATGTTTTGCCACATCCAGTGTTTGCCCTCTGCCGCCTGGGCGTGGGGACAGCCCACATGAGGTTCCTTCCCAGGGAAATGCGGCGGGTGGGGGGGGGGAGGGGGGAGTCCTCCCTCCAGGGCGGGCTGTGGAGGAGAAACGGCTTTGACTTGAAGGTTGGGAATATTCTCTGGAATCTGGGAAAGGCCTGTGCAGCCAGGCTGTCCATGCTGGGAGCGGCAGGGAGGGAGGTCCTCGGCTGGAAACGGCCGCTCCCTGCACAGCTCTTCTCCCCGATTCCAGAGGGGGTTCGCACTCTCACGGGGTCACTGGTCCCCCAGCTCCGCGATGGCCTCTCCCTGAGCCCCGGCCCCATGCAGGAGCAGACCTGAGCACACCTTCCATACTCCTTAGCTTACGTGATTTTCACGCAGCCCCGAGGCCTGGATCCCTGGCCTAACATATCTGGTGCTGTCCATGGAGTTAGTGCCAGAGAGAGAGAGAGAGAGAGAGAGAGAGAGAGAGAGAGAGAGAGCGCGAGCTAGGGCCCCTGGCTCCAGGCCACCAAACTGGCATCTCCATCTCCAACGTAGACTTGGCAAGCAAAACCACCCACGTGTGCATTTCGACTTGTCGGCCCCTCGGCGAGCACCCTCGGATGGCTGGCTTAGCTCCTGGCCCGGCCTCGCCAGCCCTAACAGGAAGTGATGCCGAGGGCAGCCCCCCGCCCCGGGGCTGGGGAGGATCGGAGATGAAGCATAAGAGCACCTGGCCCAGTGCCCCGCAGAGCAGGCGTCTAATAAAAGGACTAAAATCCCCAAGTCCAGCGTCGGGAGGAAAGGCTGGATGCGCTCTCATCCTGAGGGCACAGAGCTTTGCTGGACGCAGGGGCGTCACTGATTCCTGTTCCTTCCCCTTCACGTCCACCTCGTCCGGTGTTTACCCGGCACGGCGGCTCCATTGTTCCCTGTGGCCTTGGGGCCCTTCTGCCTTTTCCTCTGCAGCCTCTCTGGCCGCTTTTGTTGGGCCTCGCAGCTTCCTGGCTCCAGGATGGTTGACTTTCCCCCATCGTTCTGGAAAGTCTATTCTAGAATCCAAAAATGCCTCACTGTGATCGATCACTCGAGAGCTCAGAACACACTGCTTGCTTTGGTCCTCAGGGGAGCCATATGGCATCCCGGGGTCCTAGACTGAGCCTACAGCACCCCCAAGCTGTGCCTGAACATGATCTCAGACTGAATTTCTTATCCCAAGACTGAGATAACTGCGCCCCTAAATGCCAATCCTGGACTCAGCAGAAGAGAGGGGAGGGCTCAGCTGCCCAAAGCCCAGGGTGGGGGGCACAGGCGAGGGCTTCTGCCCAAGGATAGGACTGGATTGGGTTGGGGAGGGTGTGCTGGGCCGGGTGGTGTGACTGCATGCCCTGCCCTCCCAGACCCCTGCCAGAATCACCACTGCAAGCACGGCAAGGTGTGCGAGCTGGACGAGAGCAACACCCCCATGTGCGTGTGCCAGGACCCCACCAGCTGCCCTGCCCCCATTGGCGAGTTTGAAAAGGTGAGCACTGAGGGGTGAGGCGGGGCCGGGGGATTGGGCCCTTCCCAACACAGTGTCTGCCCAGCAACCTGCTGGCTTGCTGGTTCTACTGAGCAGCTCCAGTCTCTAAAGCCTCCTTGGTTAACTCTTCTGCACACTCTGCCTAGTTGCCATCTCCAGCTTTAATTCACCCCATCTATATCCTCCAGTTTTCTCATATCTCAGCCCTGACTCAGTCGTGCCTCTGCTCAGAGACCAACCATGGCTCTCAGCATGGCCTGAACATTGGCCCGGAGGCTAAAGACTGGGTTCTTTTTAAAAATATGTATATGTATTTTTTATTGATTTCAGAGAGGAAGGGACAGGGAGAGATAGAAACACCAATGCTGAATCATTGATTGGTTGCCTCTTGCACACCTCACACTGGGGATCAAGTCCGCAACCCGGGCATGTGCCCTAATGGGGAATCAAACTGTGACCTCCAGGTTCACAGGTCAACGCTCAACCACTCAGCCACTGAATTCTTGTTGCAGCCGCACCATTAACTCACTGTATGACCTTGGACTAATCGCGTTCCTAGCTTGGCCTTCAGTGTCCCCATCTCTGAGATAGGCGAGGAGGGTGGTACCAGGGCTTTGGGAATGAAGGTGAGGTGCTCTATGCTTTGCCAACAGGTGTGCAGCAACGACAACAAGACCTTCGACTCTTCCTGCCACTTCTTTGCCACCAAGTGCACCCTGGAGGGCACCAAGAAGGGCCACAAACTCCACCTGGACTACATTGGACCCTGCAAATGTGAGTCTCCTGGGGCCCTCCAGCCTCCATTTGGGGGGAGAGAGCACTGAACTGGCATTGGTATTGACTCTGCCACCCCTGTGCTGTGAGATCCCAGGCAAATCTCCTCCCCTCTCTGAGCCTCGGGGTTTCCCTTTATAAAATGAGATGATTGTCCATGAGTAGGTTCCTCTCAGCTCTGCATTCAGGACATCGCCTGGGAACGACCGGGCAGTTGTGAAAGCACAAGAGCAGGGAGAATGTTTTTTCTCCAATGATGAGGAAGTTCTTCTATAGGGCTAACCCAAGTCTTTCCTGCTTCAACATTGTAAAGCAAAGATGAGGTCCCACCTGGTACTATAAAGTGTTTTTAAAATATTGAATGCTTTAACCTAGAGGTATGCCTGTCAATTCCCCTTAAGCCCCCGTTACTCAGTATTGTCAGATCCTTGGCCCTCGTATTCCATTATATTCCTATCCGCCCGCTTCAGACACATGATTAACTACCCTGTTCTAGAAACCTGGGAATCAGGTGTTTGGGGGAAGGAGTGCCAGGGTGTTGTCTGGCTTTCTGTCAGTGATGCCAGGTGCAGGTTCAGCTGGCTGAGGTGCCTCCTTCAGTGTTGGCAGCTTCCCTATCATTTGAAACACCCAAGGCCACATCTGCTCCCCGGCCAATTCAACATCCACGCTGCGTGTCTGTACATTCTGGCCCCAGATGGCCCTGGAGAGAGCCACGCACCTGCCTCAGGTGTGCAGAATGCAGAAAGGCGGAGGGGAAACCCAGGCTCTCCCGTGATCAGCCCACCTCTCCAGTTATGGGGCCCAGGGTGAGACGTGAGAAGGCACAGGCCTGAACAAGGGGGATGTTGGTAGGAGTTTGGGGCAGTGAGACTGAGGAGTGTGCCAAGGAGCCTTTTACCAAGTGGCTCCTGCTGTCCTCTGGGGCCTGCTGCTCACTCGCTCCAACTCCCAGTGTTTCCATCACCGAGCTCCTCTTCCACCCCCAGCTGTGGGTGAGGAGACAGTGGTCCTAACCACCGAGGGGCTCTCCAAAGGTCCAAGGATGAGGGAAAGACAGACCCCTGAGCCCCAGGTAACCACATGCCCTGGATGCTGGATGAGGCTCTGATAACGTGGCCTTGAGCAAGTCCCTTCTCTCCATGCGAACCACTAATAAGTCTCGTAAGAGCGGAGACTTTGATGAAATCTCCAGGTGCAACATTCTGGGATTCTAGGTTCCGAAGACCAGGATGGAATAATTATCACTAAGAATGTTCTGGTGGTTAAACAGTCCTGACACTCCACTCCCCCCACCGCTGCTAAGCATAGCCTGTGGACAGATGTTATTCTTCACACACCTCCCAATAGTTGCCATCACCAGCCTGGGTCCTAGGCCCATCACTCAGAAAGGTGCAGGAGCCACTGGAGTGAGCCATTACCCTCAGCAGGTCAAGGCCAAGGTCAAGGCCAAGGTCAAAACCAAGGGAGCAGCAGACATGCCTTTGAGCTTTTCTGTTTACAGAGCGTTCTTCCCCACACCTGATCTTTGCTCGTGTGGTGTGAAGAAACTGTGACCCAGAGAGGCCGAGCCACTGTGCCAAGGTCGCTTTTAGAAGTGTCTGTAGGACGAAGGCCTGAAGTGGGGAGAGAGGCCCAGCCAGCCTGTTGGCCCCAGGCAGGGAGAGCTGGGGTCTGTGCTGACCACCCTGGTATTTTGGACCCTAGACATCCCCCCCTGCCTGGACTCTGAGCTGACCGAATTCCCCCTGCGCATGCGGGACTGGCTCAAGAACGTCCTGGTCACACTGTACGAAAGGGATGAGGACAACAACCTCCTGACCGAGAAGCAGAAGCTGCGGGTAAGTGGTGTCTTTCCAGGGCGCCTGCCTGGCCCTGAGCTGGCCCCAGCCTGTCCGAGATCCACAGTCCCAGTCCCAGAGCTAGGCCACCAGGCGCAAGCCTACGTCCCTGCTCTGACAGGTGCCTTATCCTGGGCGCTGACACAGACTTTTCCTCGCTGCCTGTGGAGGTTCACTGTGCACAGTCCCACCTTAAAGGCTCTGAGAAGTCCTGTAATGAAGAGACCTGCTGCTCACTTGGTTTAGCTCAATGTTAAACAAGAGACACAGACAACCCTATTATCTTTTCCTTCTGGTCTGTGGCTCTCGAACTTTAATGGACATATCAAGCATGGGGAGTATTGACAAAATGCAGATTCCAGGGCCTGGGCCTCCTGGATTGGTGACTCTGTGAAGAACCCTTGGAGATCACCCAGGCCCCCACCTTCGTGGATGAGATGCTGATACCCCGTCTATGCCACTTCCCTCATTTTGAACCCTGGGCTTGGCCGATTTCTGCCTGCTCTGGCCTCCTGTCAGGGTGAGGGGGACCCTGCCTGGCCCGGTCAGTGTCGTTAGGCCCTCTGTCACACAGTGTCTCTGCCCCCACAGGTGAAGAAGATCCACGAGAACGAGAAGCGCCTGGAGGCTGGAGACCACCCCGTGGAGCTGCTGGCCCGGGACTTCGAGAAGAACTACAACATGTACATCTTCCCTGTGCACTGGCAGTTCGGCCAGCTGGACCAGCACCCCATCGACGGGTAAGGCCAGGCCCCAGGAGCACAGAGGGCGGGCTGCCCTGCCCCCGAGTGCACAGGCATGGGCCAGAGCTGGCAGGTGCACTCGGTACGGCCAACAACCCTCTCAGCCTCCTCTGATGCTCCCAGCCCTGGAGCCCACAGTGTGCCCTGGAGCTGGGGCAGGAAGGAGAGGCATCCTGAGAAAGGATACAGAATTGGGGGGGCAGGCAGTGGGGGGCGAGAAAGCAAGAGACACTCCTTAAGCCAGGAGAGGCGGAAGTCAGCGGAGCCTGACAGTCCTTCCTCAGCCCTGTGAGTGCTGGCCTTGGGCGTCCATTCCTCCAGGGAAGGAGTGCCAGACTCCAGAAGGGGTGGCGCGGGCTGAGGTGGGGCAGCCTGCACGCCCGCAGTCCTTCAGTAAGACCCTGAGACCCAGCCCCACAGGGCACACTGGCCCTGGGGGTTCGTAACAATTCACAAAGCCAATCCCATCACACCGCAGCCTGTGGTTTGATTGTTCTTGCCTCTCCTCCTGATGAAGGCTGTGCAACCGCCCGCAGAATAGGCAGGCAGTGGGCCAGTGAACACCCGCTCCTGGGTGTCCATGTGCCCCAGTCTAGGCGGGGGACTTAACGGTAATCGGACTGACACGGGCCCTGCCCCCGGGAGAGCACACTCTGGGTGATGGTCTAGCTGGACCTCACAATGGAAGGGAAAGGAAAAGACGCTCGGGAAGGTGCAGGCGGTGGCTTGACCACCTGAGGCCGAGCAGCGGTTGTCACCCTCACCGAAGCTCCTGGCCCTGCCTGGCTGTGTTCCTGGAGGAACACGTGGCCTGGGGAGCTCGCTGTGCCCAGGGATGCCCGACTCCGGGAGGCTCATCTCTCACTCGGGCAGGAGCCCTTGTGCCCGGAGCCTGCCCGCCCTGTCGGTGATCTCCATGGCTGGGGTCTCCTGAGCTCTGGGAACTCCCTGCTGCTTCTCTCCCAGGCTCTTCCCGTGGCTGGGATCCGACTGCGTCACTCCCCATGGGAGGGAGGGGAAAAGTCAGGGGAACATCTGGAGCTCGGGGCAGAGCGACTGGATCCCACCACAGGGAAGGGGCCGGGAGGGAGGTTTCTGGGTGGGGCTGCAAGGGACTTGCATCTGGAAGAGCGGACCAGCCTGGGCCAGGGGCCCAGCCTCCCCTCTTCTTGTCCCGGAGCTGCAGAGCTGCGGAGTGACTTGCCCGGGACCCTCCCCTTCCCTGGCCTCAGTTTTCCCGCAGGTACACAACAAAGGGGAAGGGGTTCCTTCTGTGAGTTGGGTGGGGCAGCGAGGGTCTGGGGATTGGAGAGAAAATTGGAGTCACGTCGCAGCCCCTTGGGAAGAGTGTTCTGAGGACAACCAGTTGAGGGCTCTGAGGGACAAGGGAAAATCCTGCATGAGCTCTGGAGTCAAGGCCGAGCGGGAGGAAGAGGGACGCGGACAGGGGTGAGAACTAGAAGGCCTCCCTCTCACAGTCACATCCTATATAAACAAAGTAAAGCTCTGTGGGGAAGGCTAGAGGCCCTTGGGCCCTCCCTGCCAGTCCCAGTCCCTTCCCACGCTCCTCACCGGAAGTCAGCACTGTCATCAGTTCGATGCCTCTTTTTAGACTCTTTCTGTGCATTTGCAGAAATGTGTGTCCCTAGGAAACAGGCGTGGCTTCATACCAGATTTTGATCTACCAATAGCAGAGGTGCTGAAGTTTTCATCTGAAGTTTCTGTGCCCCCGATTCTTAGCCAATTAGGAAACAAACGCACCAAGAGGCCTTTGTTATGAGCCCATGGGACCTCAGAACTGGAAGGGCCCTTAGGCATCATGGTTAATGCCTCCCCTTCTGATGGAGGGGGAAACTGAGGCTCAGGCGGGGCAGTGCTACTCTCTAAGTCCCACGGCAGATCAGTGGCTTTCTCACGCCTAAGGCCCTCCCCACCTCCATCCTCCCCACCCCCTGCAGGTACCTGTCCCACACCGAGCTGGCCCCACTGCGTGCGCCCCTCATCCCCATGGAGCACTGCACCACCCGCTTTTTCGAGACCTGTGACCTGGACAATGACAAGTACATCGCTCTGGATGAGTGGGCCCGCTGCTTCGGCATCAAGGAGAGTGAGTGTCTGAGCAGAGGGGCTGCTGGCCTCCGCCTCCCTCCCCTCTCTTCTGTCATCTGTGTGTCTGTCCTCTTAACTTCTGTCTGCTCTCCCTGTGGGGTGAGCCTCGCTCTCTCAGCGCTTCCTGACTACCGGGCAGTCTCTTTCTCTCTCCCTTCCTCGAGCATTAGCATTAGCACTCACTCTGCCTCGCCTTATTGGGGAACTGGCAGGTACCTAGAGAGGAAAGAGGAAACATAATGTGGCATGTGTGTAAGTAACAAGGACAGGGAGACTAGAGTGCATAGGCACCGACTTCCTGGGTGACCTTTGGTCCTAGGGATGGGGGATCCCTGACTCCTCGGGAAACACGCCTTGTGCACACGGGCCTGATGTCTAACTCTGCTCTCTCTTCTTGTTTGCAGAGGATATCGACAAGGATCTGGTGATCTAAGTCCACACCTCCTCCAGCAGTACCGGATCCTCTCTCTTTAACCTTCTCCTCCCTGTTTCCCCCAAAGTTTAAAATGTTTGGATGGTTTATTGTTCTGCCTGGGGACAAGGTGCTAATATAGACATAACTGAACACATTAACGGTGCTAAAAATGGAAATTGTAACCCAAATCATGACATTCTTAGCGGTAACTCTGCCTCTTGCTCACCCACTAACGGTCCTGTTTTTCTCTGCCCGTTGTCTTAGTGGCAAAGGGGTGGGGACTTTGATCTGTTCCCATCTGCCTTCAACACATATTGCATCTTCAGATTTGCTCTTGAGTTCTCTGTTTCAAACTCGTGCTCACCAATCAGATTCTGTGTTAATTTTATTTCAGGGTGTTGGCTGCCGGTGGGGTGGGTGGGGGTCTTCCCCATGCGGCCTGAAGGTGGCAAAGGGAAGTAACAGACATGTGACGTTGGCAGGAATGTTTCTGGGACTGGAGGACCAGGGGTGGGGGAAATCCTGGAAACCCACCTACGGAACAGCAGATAACCAGTCTTGCTTGCCCGGGGCTGTGCAGGGAGAGCCTGGGGCTGTGTTTGAAAGCATGTAAGCTCTCACTCACACCCAGCTCCTCACCACTCCCCTCATCTTTCGGTGCCATTCCCCCCCCCCCCCCCCACCTTAGGCTGTTTATTCAAACTTTTGGGGAGCAGTGGACCATCAGTTCTCTGGAATCCACGCAGCCTCTGGGGGTGAATCACCACATGCTACAGGGCCTCTCCCCTCCTAGCTGTCTGGGAGAGGCAGGACTAGAATGCTGTTCAGCCAGGAAAGCCAAAATCAGGAGTGAAGTGTGGAAAGTTGGAAAATAGAAAAGTGGAGTTAGTGAATTGGTTCTGTTTTCTGAGTTTTTTTTTTTTTTTATCCCTTTTCATTTTTGGATGAGGGGTCTTTCCCTTGGTTTCTAGCATGTTTCTCCTTTTCTCCTCTCCCCCGTTTTCCATCTACTAACCAAGAGAAACTTCAAAGTCAAAGGGATGGCCAGATCTCACAGGCTGAGAACTCCTTCACCTCCAAGCATTTCATGAAAAAGCTGCTTCTTATTAATCATGCAGACTCTTGCCATGATGCAGAGTTTGACAAATCTTTCTAAATAAAAGTAACGACTTAGAAACTGCCTTCCGGAGTGATTGTGTATGTGTCTCAGTCCCCTCGCCACACTGACATGCAGACCCGTGGACATAGGTGTTTGTGCGCACGGCTACACAAATGCAAACTTTTGCAAACACACTTATGCTTCTGAACACACACCTGTACACACACAGAGGCTTATTTATGCACAGGGGATGTATGGTTCCTATAAGCAGGAATTTGTCTTATTGTTATGACTTGTGGGCTAACTCTTTCCGTTATTGCACTTCATTATCAGAAACACCAGGCTATGCAACTATCTCCTTTCACTAATTAGTTATTCATCCATCCATCCATCCATCCATCCATCCATTCATTATTCAACAAATGTTTATGATGAACCTACTAGGTCCCAGGTCCCATGCCAGGTGCTGGAGATACAACTGTGGGCAATGCAGACACCATTTGTTCATCTGAAACACACAGTTTATCGAGGAATAGACTAAACAACTGCACAACTAAATATAAATTACAAGCTGTGGTAGGTGCCATGAAGGAATATAAGAAACCATGAGTGTAACAGGAGAGCACGGATTATTCTGGAGTCACGCTGTCCCATTGGGTGGCTACTAACTACCCATGCGTGGCTATTTACATTGAAATTTGAATTAATTAAAAATTCAGCTTCTCGGTCACACTAGACACAGGTGGTTAGTGGTTGCCTTACTGAGCAGGGCAGATCTAGACCTTTTTCATCACTGCAGGAAATTCTATTGGCTATGGCTGTTCTTAGGGCATCTGGGAAGATTCCTTGAGAAAATTTGAGTCACAAAAGAAAAGAAGGGATTGAGTGTAGGGGGGGTGGGGGAAGGGAAAAGGGAGGGGGAAAAGCATTCCAGGCAGAGGGAACAGCATGTGCACAGGCTTTGAGGTAGAAGTGGAGCTCGATGAGTCTCAAGCCAGAGTGGCTGGTGCACAAAATATGAGGAGTAGGTCATACCGGGTGAAGCAAGAGGTGGGCAGAGGCCAAACCAGGCAGCCGCGTAGGCCGTGGTAAGGAGTTTGGATTTTATTTTTTTGTGCAATGGAAGTCTTTGGAGGCTTTTAAGCCAGGGAGGGGTGGGTATTAAAATTTGCTTTAAGAAAACACCGATTCTGGAAAGATAATAGCATAAATCCACAGAGCACTTCTCAAAGCTCATGCATGCCATGATGTGATTTTTCAGGGTGGCGTCCCGACTCCCCTTAGAGAGGCAGGCCCAAGATGTGTGCTCCACTGCAGGGGTCACACAGTGGGTCTTCAGGTGCCCAGCTCAGAGTTGTTTCTCCCCACCTCTTATTTTAAATTGTTTTCAAATTACTAAAATAATACCAACTCATAAAAATCAGGCTGTTTTCTGGTGTTCTTTTTTCTGCACTACAGGAGGGAGAGGAATGAGAGGGACTGGCCATTTGGGTCTTGGCCATTTGTGGAATGCAAACCAGTCTCCTAATCTCGAGGATTATCTCTCTCTCCAGGCAGAGAGACAGATAAGGTAAATGTCAGTGTTGGCTTAGCATTCATGCTATGATGTTTATGAGGTGCCTGGAGTATGCTAGACAAGGCCGTGTTCTCTGCTGCTGCCATTAACAACCCCTTCAGGTAGAAAGCATAGAAACACAAAGCAGAGAGCTATCGGGGAACAAGGACTGAACAGGGTATCCCCTCAGGTCAGGAGGGAGCTGTGACATTTGCCCTGAGGACTTTAGGATGTGGCCCAGGGCAGATCACCCTGTGATGCCCAGCACCCACTATTCCAACAGCTTTGCCACCACCTTACAGATGAGGAAACTGAGGTTCAGGGAGGTTGAGTGACTTGGTCATGCAATGGGGCAATAAAAAATGGAGAAGCAGGGAACTAGAACCAAGAGCTTCCCCTCTCCTTAAACTCCCCCCGCCCGCCCCCCCATATCTGGATGCCTCCTTCTAAGGAGCTCCTCAGAGTTTGCAAGGAAAAAGGCAGCATCAAAGAAAGGCATGAAGCATGAATCAGCTCAAGGCTCTGGGAGGGCGGGGGCTGGGGAGGGGGCAGGGGAGGGCTGTGCCTGTGCTGGCTGTGGCCAGACTGATCAGCGGGATTAATAGGGGCCCTCAGAACTCAGAATCCTCCTTCTAGCTGTGCTTTCCCCCGCTTTAAATAAAATCACTTATTAAAAAAAAAAAATTAAAGGAAACGGCATCGTTACTTTAAGTGGAAAATCAGTATCATTTACCACAAATCGAGAAAACCTTAAAGATAAATACAATAAAAATATAAATGCAATCAAAAGACAATGCTATGCAATTATGAGTGTGCCCTGTGCCCGAAGGATGCTCCGTTTCTTATTTAAAGGACATATCTAAGAGACTTTCTCTTTGATAATCAGATGGTCCAAGACAGAATTGAATTATGATGAATTCAATGCTAATTCATGCCTAATCTGTAAATCTCCCAAAATCATCCCTGCCTTTGGGCAATTCCTCTTCACCGAAAAGGGGATGAGGGTCCTTTGGAGACCATCTAGGTCCTGGTAACAGGAGCTTCCCTCCTTCCCAACATCTGCGGCAGAACGGGATTGAGCCCCGTTAGTCCAATGACCTAACGCTGAGCTGGTTTCCTCATCTGTAAAATCCTGATGACAGTGGTCCCCGCCTCACAGGTTGTTGTGTCTAGCATAGAGGAAGATCATCATCATCATCATCATCCTCACCATCATCATCATCCCAACTTAAATGTGAGGGGCCTGCTCTTTCCCCCGTGCTGAGGCTGGTCCTTTCCCCCTGTCCTCTCTCGATGGTAAGGTTGTGAGGCCACACTGCCTTTGTGAAGGGCCTCAGGTGCATCTCAGTCCTAAGGCCGTGCAGGGCCGCCTGGTGTCTACACTGGTTACGGGACTGCAGGGGTTAAATATGTCCCACAGGAAACAGAACAATAGGGCCCCCTACGGCAGTCAAGGCCCTGGACAATGACTCCGGAGTCCAGTTTCCAGGACAGTGTGTGAGCCTGAACAAGCGCCTCACCTCTCCAGGCGTCCAGTCTGCCTTCTAAATTATGGTAAAGGGGGAGCCGGTTGAGATGGTCCCATCTTCAGAGACCCTATGAGTGCTCCCCTTCTCTCCTTCTGAACAGGTTGTCCTAGGAGTGAGTAAGACCTGGGGCCATGCAGGCCTCATAACCTGGTTTCCCGATGGCCCCCTGGAGCCAGAGGGACCAGCTTCCTCCCCAGCCACTGCCTGGGATGCCACTGCTAAGGAGGGTCAGGACACCCCCTGGTGGGGATGGGGAGAAAGGCTCCGGAACTGTGGGATGCCTCTGAACAGACTTCTAGACATTCAAGCCAAGGACCCAGAAAGTCGTCTGGCCCAGCCCCCTCACTTCCCACGTGGGGAAACTGAGGTTCACAGGAGGGGAAGGTACTCCTTTCACAGAAAGTCAGTATCATTTACCGCAAACCGAGAACACCTTCAAGATAAACACAACAACAACATAAATACAAGGGAAAGGCAATGCCATGCGCTTATGAGTGTGCCCTGTGCTTAAAGGGTGCTCTGTTTCCTGTAGGGTTGCCAGAAACCCTGCCAGGACTCCCAGTTAAACGTGAGTTTCAGATAAACAAGGAATGATGCCTTTTTTTTTTTTTAATACAAGTATGCTCCATGCACCATTTACAACATCCTTCTATTAGAAAATTACTCGCTAAGTATCTGAAATTCAAGTTTAACTAGGTGTCCTGTCTTTTTCTTTGCTGTATCTGGCGACTGTACTTCCAAGTCAACCCTCTAAGTTAAGGTCTGAGCTCGGACTGCAGCCCAGACAGGGGTCAGGGCTTCTTCCTTATACTTGGTCAACCCTTTTCTTTTGTTTTTAAATATATATATATATATATATATATATATATATATATATATATATATATATATATATATATTTTATTGATTTCAGAGAGGAAGGGAGAGGGAGCGAGAGACGGAAACATCAATGATGACAGAGAATCATTGATCAGCTGCCCCCTGCATGTCCCCTAATGGGGACTGAGCCCACAACCCGGGCATGTGCCCTGATGGGGAATCGAACCATGACCTCCTGGTTCATAGGCCAAAGCTCAACCACTGAGCCACGCAGGCTGGGCTTGATCAATCCTTCTCACTCAGCAGGGCCAAGGGGGATGCTTGTTGACGTTATTCTAGGAGAGAGCACGTGGAAGGATATCTGAGTACTGACTGTGATGATCCCAGGAGTGTTTCAAATGGAAGAGGGGAGATAGGCCCCCTCTCCCCTCTGGCACCATAGAGTTGCCTGACATCCTGGCCCAGTCTGATTTACAAGGTTAGGCAGGAGCCTGGGCATCTGCATTTCTAAAAGCCCCTTACTCCAATAATTACAGGCTGTTGTTGTTCCTTGTGATTAAGCCCATATCCCAGTGGTCGGCAAACTCATTAGTCAACAGAGCGGCAAACCGCGGCTCGCGAGCCGCAGTTTGCCGACCACTGCTCCAGGTAATCCTGATGCATAGCAAAGACTGAGACCCCCTGGGTCAGCTCTAAGGAAGAACAGAAAACTGCTTGGATGGGGGAGATTTTAACTGATAGGTATCAGTAACTGTGGATCTTCAATATGCATAGGAATCTGTGGGTGAGGGCGGAGGGCGAAGGATGTTGTTAAAATGCACACCCAGCTCTAGTTCTAGGGGTTCTGATTGAGTAGATCCAGCCTGCGGTCCTGGTATCGGCACTTTGGATAAGCACACAGGCTTCACCTTTCTTTCCTTCCTTCCTTCCTTCCTTCCTTCCTTCCTTCCTTCCTTCCTTCCTTCCTTCCTTCCTTCCTCCCTCCCTCCCTCCCTCCCTCCCTCCCTCCCTCCCTTCCTTCTTTCCTTCCTTCCTCATCTGAGGATATTTCTTCCATTAACTCTTAGAGAGTGGAAGGGAGGGAGAAGAGAGAGAGAGAGAGAGAGAGAGAGAGAGAGAGAGAGAGAGATTGTTTGCCTCCTGCACATGCCCTGACCCGGCCTGGAATCGAACCTGAAACCGAAGTCCATACCCTTGACCGGGAATCTAACCTGCAACCCTTTGGTCCTTGGGCCAATGCTCCAACCACGGAGCAAAACTGGCTAGTGCTGTAACATGTTTTATTTCTTAAAAAACAAAACCAGAACTGAAATAAATAAGGGCATATGGTAAAGTTCTTAAAAGTAGACAGTGAGGATACAGTATTCTATTTGTACAAGTTAAATATTTCACTAAAATACTTTTAAAATTAGGGAGCATTTTTGAGGACTGTGATGACCATTCCTTGAGAAACACTGGCTTAGGAGGCGAGAGAATGGACAGAGCTGCCCACTTCCAAATACATACGCATGCCCTTCGTGTCTAAGAGCTGAGGGAGTCAGGGAAGTTTCTAGAAGGAGATGGGCAGGAGGACCTGGTCTTCAAGGGCAGGGGAGGTTCAGAGAAGTGGAGGGAAGTAGCATGGTAAGGAAGCAAGCAGTCTGAGCAAATGGAAAGTAAAACACTAGGCTGTGTGTGTGTGTACATACATAAGTACATACATACATACATACACAATGAAATATTACTCAGCCATAAAAGAAGGAAATGCTGCCTTTTGTGACAACATGGATGGACCTTGAAGGCATTATGCTATGGACATCTGTCAGATGGATCACTTATATCTTTTAAAAATATATATATTTTAAATTAATTTCTGAGAGGAAGGGAGAGGGAGAGATAGAAACATCAATGATGAGAGAGAATCATTGATGGGCTGCCTCCTGCACGCCCCCTACTGGGGATTGAGCCTGCAACCCAGGCATGTGCCCTGACCAGGAATCAACTGGTGGCCTCTTGGTTCCTGGCTCAAGGCTCAACCACTGAGCTACACCGGCTGGGCTATCTTTTTTTTTTTTTTTTTAATCCTCATCCGAGGAAATTTTTCCCATTGATTTCTAGACAGAGTAGAATGGAGAGAGAGTGGGGGAGAGAGAGAAACATTGACATGAGAGAGACACATTAATTGGTTGCCTCCCGCACGTGCTCCTACCAGGCTTAGGGAACCTGCATACGTGTCTTTGACTGGAAAGTGAACCTGCAACCCTTCTATCCATGGGCCGACGATCTAACCACTGAGCAGACCAGCCAGGGCCTCACTTATATCTTGAATCTAACAAAGCTGAATTCCTAGAAATAGAGAGTAGAATGGTGGTTGCCAGGGGCAGGGTGGTGGGAGAAATGGGATCTTGGCCAAAGGGTACAAACTCCCAGTTATAAAATGAATAAGTTCTGGGGATGGTGACTATAATTAACAATACTGTGTCGTACACTTGAAAGTTGTTAAGAGAGATCTTAAATGTTATCACCATGCAGAAGAAAAGGTAATTTTGTGAGGGGATGGAGGTGTTAATGTTATTGTGGTAAGCATTTTGCAATACATACATGTGTCAAATCATCACACCATACACCTTAAACTTACATATGTTATATGTCTATAATACCTCCATAAAGCTGGAAAATAATTTTTTAAAGGTGGTTATCTTTTTATTTTAATTTTTAAAAAAATATTTTTTATTGACTTCAGAGAGGAAGGGAAAGGGAGAGAGAGATAGAAACATCAATGATAAGGCAGCATCATTGATTGACTGCCTCCTACATGCCCCGCTACTGGGGACCAAGCCTGAAACCCAGGCATGTGCTGACTGGGAATTGAACTGTTGACCTCCTGGTTCATAGGTCAATGCTCAACCACCGAGCCACGATGGCCGGGCTTGTTTTTTGTAAAAATATATTTTTATTTATTTCAGAGAGGAAGGGAGAGAGATAGAAGCATCAATGATGAGAGAGAATAATTGATTGGCTGCCTCCTGCACGACACCCCCCCCCCCCCCCGCCCCCGCCACTGGTGATCGAGCCCGAAACCCGACATGTGCCCTTGACTGGAATCGAACCTGGGACCCCTCAGTCCACAGGCCAATGCTGTATCCACTGAGCCAAACCAGCCAGGGCTAGAAAAACATTTTTAAATAAAATCTCTGCATTTCATATATTTCTGCTAATTTAGTAATGTTTAGCTCTCCATTTGTTAAAAGAAGTCTCAGGTCTTTTTGGTTACATATTTGCCAGGGGATAGGGCTACAAACACGAGCGATTCAAGTGGATAAAAATGTGAACAACCACTCTCACGAGATGGTGAACAACGTGTAAAGCTGTAGACAAAGCAAAGTGCAAGCATCAGCAATCACTGGTTCACTGCAGTTCAGTATACCTCGAAGCAAAACAACAAAAACCAAAAACCCAAACAACTGTGTTAATGTGTGTGAGGTTCCATTCCAGGCTCAGGTAATTATAAACAGGATTTCTTTTATTTTTTAAAAACTATACTTATTGTTTTACATATTTTTATTGATTTTAGAGAGAGGAAGGGAGAGGAAGAGAGAAACATAGATAGAAACATGGATCAGCTGCTTCCTGCATGGCCCCTACTGGGGATTGAGCCCACAGCCAAGGTACCCAAGGTACATGCCCTCGACCGGAACTAAACCTGGGACTCTTCGGTCACTGGGCCTACGCTCTATCCACCGAGTCAAACTGGGTAGGGCTAAACAGGACTTCTTGATTTGTTCATTCAAGAGTCATGTGGGAGGTGAGACAATTCCTCACCGTGCAGGGCTGTCTCGGGTATTGCAGGATTTCTAGTCCTCAGTCCCTATCCATTCACTAAATGCCAACTGTGTCCCCACAGCCCCAAACAACTCCACACGTCTCCAAAATGACCCCTAGGGGGCGATACCGCACCACTGAGAACCCCTTTCTGAGAAGCTCACTGAGTGCTACCCGAGAGACCAGCAGGGGGCAGCCTGACGCAAGAAATGGGAACTCCTAGGCCTGTGCACCCCAACTCCGGAGATTGGCCAGGCATGGCCCTCCCATTCCAGAACATTGAGGGGTCATCTGCCTCCACCACACTCCTCCCACGTACCCCATTTTACAAGGCGGGGAAAACAGTCTCAGAGGAAAGGGGCTGTGAGATTTGTTCCATATCTACTCTGAGTGGCACAGTCAGAAGAGGCATTCAAGAAGCAGAAGCCCAGAGTCGTACAATGCCGTCATCCCTGTGCCCTGAGAAACATTATCACCAGATCCCCAGTTCTCAGCCATAGGACAGACAGACAGAGGCCAGGGCCCTCGTGTGCCCCCGGGCTGCCGCTGGGCTTGGCAGAGAAGGCAGGGTGCTGGAGTGGAGAGAGACCAGCAGCCTGGTCCTGGTCCCCGCCTTGGTGGTAACTGGGAGACTACCCTTCCCAGCTGAGGCCTTCCCACCGGGAGCCCCCGAGTTCCTTTTGTGATGAAAATAATACACACGTGGTAAAAACTACCTAACAAAAACCTTTAAGCTGTGCAGAGGGCGTAAAATGAAGTTAAAATGTCTCCTCTTCAGCTCCTATTTCATTTCCTAAAGTAAACTGGTAATATCCCTTATATGTCTTTCTGGAACTATATTACACAGATTGGATTATATTATAAACCAGAGGCCCAGATTGGGCCTAAACGGGCAGTCGGACATCCCTCTCACAATCCAGGACTGCTGGCTCCCAACTGCCCACCTGCCTGCCTTCCTGATTGCCCCTAACTGCTTCTGCCTGCCAGCCTGATCACCCCTGGGACTTCACTCCACTGCCAGCCTGATTGATGCCTAACTGCTCCCCTGCCAGCCTAATTGCCCCTAACTGCCCTCTCCTGCAGGCTTGATCGCCCCCAACTGCCCTCCCCTGCTGGCCTGATCGCCCCCAACTGCCCTCCCTTGCAGGCCTGGTCCCTCCCAACTGCCCTCCCCTGCTGGCCATCTTGTGGCAGCCATCTTGTGCCCACATGGGGGCAGCCATATTTGACCACATGGGGGCAGCCATCTTGTGTGTTGGAGTGATGGTCAATTTGCATATTACTCTTTTATTAGATGGGATTTTATGTGCTGCTTTTTTTCCAATTTTATTTATTTATTTTTAATTTCTTTATTGATTAAGGTATTACATATGTGTCCTTATTCCCCCATTCCCCCCCACCTCCCATTCATGCCCCCGCCCCCCCTGTTGTCTGTGTCCATTGATTAGGTTTATATGCATGCATATAATAAGTCCTTTGGTTGATCTCTTCCTCTTACCCCCACCATCCCCTACCTTCCCTCTGAGGTTTGATGGTCTGATTGATGTTTCTCTCTCTCTGGATCTATTTTTGTTCATCAGTTTATGTTCATTATATTCCACAAATGAGTGAGATCATGTGATATTTATCTTTTCCTCTGCCTGGCTTATTTCACTTAGCATAATGCTCTCCATCTCTGTCCATGTTGTTGCAAATGTTAAGAACTCCTTCCTTTTTACCGCAGTGTAGTATTCAATTGTGTAGATGTACCACAGTTTTTTAATCCACTCATCTGCTGATGGGCACTTAGGCTGTTTCCAAATCTTAGCTATGGTGAATTGTGCTTCTATGAACATAGGGTTAAAAATATATATTTTTTATTGATTTCCGAGAGGAAGGTAGAGGGAGAGAGAGGTAGAAACATCAATGATGAGAGAGAATCATTGATGGGTTGTCTCCTGCACACCCCACACTGGGGATCGAGCCCACAATCCAGGCATGTGCCCTGACCGGAAATCGACCTATGACCTCCTGGTTCATAGGTCAATACTCAACCACTGAGCCAGGCTGGCCAGGCTATGTGTTGTTTTTAATTAAAAATATTGCAAGTAATCTTTCCATAACAATGATATATATTTGCCTCCTTCCTTCTGGCGCCTGCGCAGCAAGAATTCCATAATTCAAATGCCCCCGTTTCATGCTACACCTACTGCTAACCATGCCCTAGGCTTTCTCATGAAGTGTCAGCACGGTATGGGGAACAGCCTTGTTCATACAGCTCTGTGCACATGTACAAGGATTTCTGTAGGAGGAATTCCTGGAAGTGGAATGCTGAGTCAAAAAATACGTGTGTTTAAAACATTGACAGCTGTTAGCAAGGTGTCCTCCAAATGCATCCGTTTCAACTTTGTCCTCTGGCATAGGATAAGGTCATCTCTCCTCCGGGCCAGCAAGGGGAGGGACTCATCTTTGGGGCCTTGATCTTTTCATCCATGTAACAAGAGGCTTGGACGGGGTGATACCTAGGGTCCCTTGCAGCCCTAACATTCCAGGTCTGTGACTCGTTCCTCCAATGTCCAGCTTGGGAGTGGAACCGGGTCTCAAATTGGAGTAGCTCATGCAAAGGCCCTGAGATCTCTCTGCTTCATCCCTCCCTTGCATCCTTTCCCTCTCCTCATCCAGTCCCAGGAAGAGTGGAAAACCAATGATGATGATCAATAATGATTTCTTGTTACACGAGTGAGCCACCTGTTAGCAGACCCAGTTCTGAATTGCTATGGGAGCCTTCCAAGTCCTTCCCACCTGCCCATCCATTTTCCCACCTGGTTTAGAAACCTCTGCCTTCCCTCCCAGGGCTCCCATGCAGGTCTCTTGAGATAACATCTTACAAAGTCCTTTGCCAAAAGCATGCCTTTTTCTGCCCCTGGAAGGAATTATTTTCACTTGTTCTGAAGAAGAGTCTCTGCATGTACTTGTAACTCCTGCCAAGAAACCTGAGAGGCCCGAATTCCTCAGCGCCTGGATTCCAGAATCGCTTCATCTGCTGGCTGCTCCCTTCCAAGGAGCGCTGAGATGATGGAGTTATGAGCTGCTTAAAGGCTTAGAGAGTGTCAGTTTGAAGGGAGGAGAGAGTGAGGGAGCGTCTGCTGCCACTTGGCTCGACCTCTCAGATGAAAGAGTTTGGGAGAAGGGCGTGTTTACAGGGATCACAGCAGACACCCTGGAGGGGCCAGAGTTCCCCTGGGACTTCTCAAAGATGACAGAGGATTGACATCATCAAACCCCCCCAACCCACCCCCAAGATTCGAACTTGGGATCCTCAGAGCCTGAAGGCTCGTGGGGATTGGGGAGGATAATCGGGCTGCTTTGTGTTGCACAACTCCAGGGGGCTCCATTTACATTGGCTACACAGTAAATGGTGCCCCGAGAGGTACAAAGTATTGCTGATGACAGTAACACAGCAGCCAGCATGATCTTTGTTAAAATGCAAAAAACCCCCTAATGACTTATTGCTACACTCAAAAGAAAACCCATAAATCTCTCTGCATGATCTAGCCCCATTTTCCTCTCCAACCTGTTGTCCTACCATCACCCTGGCTTACTAAGCTCCAAACACATTAACCTTCTTTCTCTGGTCTCCAAACAGGCAGGCAGGCAGGCAGAGCGCAGTGGCCTAGTTAGTTCCTGCCTCAGGGCCTTTGCACAAGCTGCCACCAGACCTTCCCAAGGTTGGCTGATTCTTGTTATTGAATGCTCATCCTACTTTAAGAGTTGGGCTCTTTCTATTGGCTTCCAACTTCCATTCAAAGTCCCATCTACAAGGAGCTGGGCCAGTGGACCCCAGTGTCTGTTGTATCGACAATAAACAGAGCAGGGAGCGTACTTTAAGGGGCAGCCTGATCTGCCCTGACAGACCTGTCATGATGCCTGAAATTCCCAACCATTTTTCTTTCATCTGTGTCTGGGCATTGTGTCTCTAGGAGACTCCTATTATTAACACAGAAATACTTCATCAAAATCTCACCCTTTAGAAGAGATTTGTTTCTCAGATAAGCTGAGGTGAAACAGCAAAGGATGGGACCCCGAGGGAGGAGGAAATTCCCAGGGTAGCAGTGGTAGGACATTATAAAGGGGGAAGATTGGGGGGTGAGGCTTGGGGGCAGCAGAGTGGAAGGGAGGTGTGGCCCCATGCCAACCTCTGCCAATCTCCTTTTGCCTCAGGCTGGCCTCAAACCTGAACCACAGAGAGCCATTCAAATGCCAACAAACAAACACGACAGCTAACAAAGAGCTGTTTGTGTTGGGATCACCAGTCCCACGGGTGGTTTGGGTGTAGTGGAAAGCAAGACTCGGGGTCTGGAACAGATGGCATTTAGAAAGATGGCATTTAGGGGAAAGAGGGCCATCCCCTACCTCCCTGTACCCCTGCCCACTGCCCCTGTGGCGAGGACTCCACATCAGAGGCACTCCTGGGGGCTGGACCACACAATCGGAGCCCCTGTTCACTCGTCCGCCCTCCTGGGTGGGGGCCCCGGGGGCTGTGTGCAGTGCTTGGACAGCTGGAATGGGCAGAACACAAGCAAGTCCAGCAAGACTCTGATAGTCTAGCTAAACTATTGGTTTCTAACAGGATCAGCAAACTGCAGCCGGCTTGTGCAAATAAAGCAGGGTGTCCACACCCTCCCTGCTCCTGCAGTCAGCAGGAAACACCCACAAGAAACTTAACAGAACGACCAACAGTGTCGCCAGTGGAACTATTCCTGAGCACCCCATGGTTCTGTCGGCAAGGTTTGTTCTATCCATCCTCTGCTATTCTGGGGGGTCCTAGGACGGGGTGGGGGGAAAGCCAGGGGCTACTGCCAGAGCTTAGTTCCAAGGCTGCTGAGCAGGCCTCCAAAGTGCAATAGTTTCCCTTTCTCTCCCTATTCAAAGCCTATCGGCTCTCCCCGCCTCCCCTCTTTATTTTTATTGATTTCAGAGAGGGAGAGGGAGAGAGAGATGGAAATATCAATGATGAGAGAGAATCATTGATCGGCTGCCTCCTGCACATCCCATACTTGGGATCGGACCGTGACCTCCTGGTTCATAGGTCAATGCTTAACCACTGAACCACACCAGCCGGGCTAAAGCCTATCTGTTCTTAAAGTCTCAGCTCAAGTCCTGTCGAGTCCACAGCACCTTTCTTTCCTTTGAGCTCCAATGGCCATTTGCTTCACCTGGTCCTTTGCACAGGCAGCCCCATGTCACTCCTGTTTATCGGATGCCTAACATCTCTCCCCAGCTCATCCTCAGCTCCTTGAAGGCACAATGCTGAGTGCACAGTATCGGCAGCAGGAGGAGGGGGGCGGGGGGAGGCCAGGAACACTACCACGCCTGCTCGCCACACTTCAGTTTATTGGTTTATAACAGGATCGGCAAGCTGCAGCCTGCTTGTGCAAATAAAGTTTTATTGGAATACAGCCATGCCTGTTTGGTTAGAGGTGCTGTCTATGGCTGTTTTCGTGGTGCAACAGCAAAGTGGGGCAGCTGTGACAGAGACCGGATGGCCCACAGAGTCTAAAGTACTTACTATTTTTGTCCCTTCACAGAAGAAGTTTGCTGACTCATGGTTTAAAATCCTGGGTCACCTCCCGCAGTCCCTCGGGGCCTGACCTTGAGCAAGGCCCTTTGTTCAGAAGCCTCTGCTTCCTCCTTTGTAAAGTGATGAGTTTGGGCTGTGCAGTCTCCACCTCTTCCCAGCTGACTCCATTTGGCCAAGTTGTTCTACAATTAAGCTGGTACAAAAGTGGTTTCTAATAAATGGTCTTAATTCACACCCATTAGGGTGGCTATTTTGGAAAAAAACCACAGAAAATAATAAGTGTTGGTGAGGCTGAGGAGAAATTGGAACCCATGTGCACTGTTGGTGAGAATGTAATATGGTGTAGCACTGTGGAAAGCAATATAGAGATTCCTCAAAGAATTACAATTAGGATTACCACGTGATCCAGTTCCACTTCGGGGTATATACATCAAAGAAGTGAAAGCAGGGTCTCAAAGAGATATGTGCACACCTGTATTCATAGAAGCGCTACTCATAATAGCCAAAAAGTAGAAGCAATACAAACGTCCGTTGACAGATGAACGGATAAATAAAATGTGGTATATACTGCCATGGACTATTACTCAGCCTTCAAAAGGAAGGGCATTCTGACACACGCTCCATCATGGATGAACCCTGATGACATTCTCTAAGTGAAATAACCAGTCCCAAAACCACGAACATGTACGATTCCACTTACGTGAGGTACCCAGAGAAGTCAAACTGATAAAGTAGATGCTGATTGCCAGCCGGAGGGTGTGGCAAAGGAGAGTTGATGTTTAGCGGGTATAGCGTTTCAGTTCTGCAAGGTGACATTGACTGGTTGCTCAACAGTCTAAACATCCTTAACACTGCTGAACTGCACCCCCCAAATGGTTACAATGGTAAATTTTATGTTCTAGACCTAAGTTTTTTAAAAAAATAACTCTTTAAAGCTGTCGTGTGACTTAGTGACTGTGGAGGCCTCCAAGGGCAGTGTTTGTCTGTCTACCTGCTGCGTCCCTCGCTCCTAGAACAGTGCCTGGCGTGGAGCAGGTGCCCGGTACTCGTTTAGGGTGTGAGTGAACCCCAGTCCCTGAAGTACTATGTTACCCCTTTCAGTGTGAGGGTGACATCACAACCACTGTTTGAAGGCCAAGCCAAGCCCCGAGGGTCCTTCTGGAATTTACTCTTTCACCTACTTTGTGCCGCCAGATGAATTGGCACAGCTGGCACTAGGGCAAGGGAGCTAACTGTGCGTGGGCTGTGACATCCCCACACCTACCCAGCGCCAGACCTCGCCAGCATGCTTATGGGGAACTTAAATAAACAGCCGTGTCTCAAAGCACTCTTAGCGAATTTGCTCTGCCAGACGTGAATACGTCAAACGAGATCTGAAATTTTACGGCGCCCGCCCGAGACGTGCACTTCTCCTCATTTCTGTTGCAGTCACAACTGTTCTGGCCGTGCTGGGTCGGTTCCGTTTCTTCTCTAACATGCTCTGGGAGGAGGCAGCTAAGACTTGCCTTTAACCTTTCTTCTGCTTTCTTACACAATGGTGGGAGCTACTCAAATGGGAGCATTTTAGAGAAAGAGGAGCTCTTATTTCAACTTACGCTGTGGAAAATTGGAAGCATATACAGAGGCATACAGGAGGCCATCATGAGCCCCGCCATACCGAGCCCTCAGCTTCAGCAATGATCAATTCACATTCAATTTAGTTTCATCTCTACTCACCCCCGTCCGCCCTCCTAGCTCTCTTATAGTTTAAGTAAATGTTTTTATTGGAGCAAAATATACATTCAGAAAAGTGTAGAGGTCATAAATGTACAACTCAACGAATTTTCACAAATGGAACACATCCGTGTAAACAGTACCCCATTCGAGAGCTAGAACAATCATTACCAGCTCCCCAAGCACTCCTCGTGTCTACTAGGAAGATTCTTACTGATTTCTGGTCCAATATTTTCATTTTGCAGAGGAGAAAACAAAGGCCCAACAGGGAGAATGACTGTCCGAAGATGACAAAGTTCAAGCCGCTGCTACTACTTTGTAGACTTGGAAATGCGATGCCTTCTGCACAGAACACATCCCTCCGGGCTGCGGCACAGTACCTGGGGAGCAGAGGGCTCAGGGCGCCTAGGTCCCCTGGACCTGGAGGACGCTAGTGTCAGGGCGTGGTGCACCTGCCTTAGTGGGCAGTTCCTACACCCTGGCTGTTCCCAGAGTTCTGCAATGACCTCTTCCCTGATCACATGCTCCCAAGAGGCTTAAAAGACTGTGCCGGAGGGGCCCTTTGAGATATGATCATTTTACAGTTTGCTTTAAGAAAGGAAGAAAGAAAGGAAGAAAGAACAAAAGAAAGAAAGAAAAGAGAGAAAGAAAGGAGGAAGGAAAATAAAAAAGGCAGAAAGCCATAAAGCTTTATTTTTAAAATTCCTGAAATTAGTGGCTTGTTATTAAAAAAAAAAAATTCTAAAAATAGAGAAACATACCAAGCAAGCATACACTATTTCCTTGCCTGGATAGTGAATCAGTCGGGGGTACAGGTGGCTACATGGTAGATGGGCTTTATATGTGTGTAATTTAACAGCTAGAGGAGAGAGCAGGCCCTTCCCTCCTCCTTGGCTTTCTCTCAAAGTCGTATTTCTGCTGCCACAAGCAGGGTGAGAAGAGATGAGAAGCGGGTAGAGAGACTGCCCCTGGCCGTGTACCACGGAAGCCCAGCTGTCTCGTTTGGGTTTGGTGTGGTGCCTCTGTGTGTGATAGAAGCACGGAGCAGTGGGAGTATTCCCAGCACCAAGGTCTCTGTGACAGGATCAGTTCCTAGAGACATGGAAGGTTAGAGCGGATGCAGCCCTGTGTTCAGCCACGACATCCTGTGTATGCGTGACAGTGGGGAAGGCCAGAGAAGCTTGTGGTTTCCTGGGGTCTCCCCACCAGCATGTGGATTAAACCCAAGTCTCCTGACTCCCAGGGCGGTGCTCTTTGTACTCTTCCCCTTGTACCCCAAACATGCACATGTGCTCCCTGTGTTAAGTGTCGACTCTGGGTTTGTGAAACAAGGTCATCGTGGCAACAACTCAAAGAGCCTGCCCTTGGAGAGCTGAGTTGGCTAGGAACATCCTGGCCAGTAGGTGTGTGTAGCAATCAGAACTAATTAGGTTGCAAGTGACAGAAACCGAGATGAAATGCGCTTTAGCAAAAAGGGAATTCATTGGCTCCTATAACCAAGTAGAGACTTCAGGCATGGCTGGCCCAAGGGCTCTCTTCTCTCCACCGCTCGGCTCGTTCTGCCTGTTGGCCTCTCCCTTTGGCTGCAGCTGAGCTTCCTCTGCATGGATGGGTGTGGTGGGCTGGACAAGGGCCCCCAAAGGAGTCCACGTCCTAATGCCTGAGGCATGCATATGTACATGTACATGGTCAAAGTGATTTTACATGGGGGATAAAGTTGAGGATCTTGAGATGGAGAGATGATCCTGGGTGACCTAAGTGAGCCCAATGTCATCATAAGGGTCCTGAGAGGTGGGTCAGAGTAGATGTGATGACAGAAGCAGAGGTGTAAGTGGAAGGGATGGAGAGAGAGAGAGAGAGAGAGAGAACACTTTGAAGATGCTGCCTGCTGGCCTGAAGATGGAAGAAGGAGGCATGAGCCACGGGATGGAGTGGCCCCTGGGAGCTGGAAAGGCCACGGAAATGTGTTCTCCTGAAGTTCTCAGCCAAGGAAGAAAGAATGTGGCTCAGCCAACACCTTGATTTTAGGACCTCTGACCTCCAGAGCTAATTGGTTACCACAGCAATAGGAAACTGACACAGTGGGTTACATCCCCAGGGTTATATCTTCTCACTACTAATCCAGTAGTGCATGGAGGGAAGGCTCTTTCTCCCCAAGTCCCCACCGGACCCCCATAGGAAGATTTTCACGCGACTGTCTGTTGTGATACCAATCACCGGTGCCGGAAAGGGAAGGGAGAAAGGCGGCCCAGCCTGGGTCATGTGCCTGTCACAGCGGTTAGGATGGGGACAATGCAATCAGTGGGCCCCTCGGAGTCACATGGAATGGAGAGAGGAAGGCCTGCTGGCCAAATAAAAAATAACACCAATATCCTACAGTCAGGACTATTTGGAGAGCCACATGAGGAGCAGAAACCAAAGACTGGAGTAGGAGAGAGCTGACCAGAGGAAGGGCTCACAGAATTGTCTGAAAGGTTCTGGACCCTCCAGAACCACGTGGGAATTTTTGTTGCTACATTGCAGGGTTGTCGGTGTAGATATTGCTAGAGAAGAAAAGATCAGTGTGTGTGTGTGTGTGTGTGTGTGTATGCAGGGGGGGGGGATGGGTATACACAGGAGGTAGCAGAGTGCAGTGGTTAAGCTCTGAAAAGCTTGGGTTCCTTAGCTCAGCTCAGCCACTTCCTAGCAGAGCAACCCTAGGTGAGGTTCTTTATTTCTCCCAACGCTCCGACTCCTCATCTGTAGAATGGGGACAATAGTAATCCCTACCTCGTGGGACCTTTGTGAGGAGGAAATGAGATCAGGAATGTAATGTGCTTAGTAAGCATAGTGTCCAGCAGAGTAAATACCACATGTATGGTAGCTATTATTATTATTGCTTTAATTACAGAGAAACACTTTCGAAGAATGAGAGATTGTGAGGGGACCGCTTGCTTGTGTGGTCCTGGAGGGCAAAAGGGTGGACTTCAGCGTTCAACAGAAGGAGGAACTTGCTCTGGCTCCTTCGGAGAAGGGCCAGGCTGCGGGGAGGCAGTGAGCACCGTCACTGAGATACTCAGGTAGGGAGTGGGGGCCACTTGGAGAGATGCCAAGGAGGGGGTAGACATTAAATTGGGGGATGCAGTGGTTGCCTTTAAGTTCTCCCCTTGTTCCGAGAGCCCGTGGCTCTTGCCGCTCAGGGGAGCCTTCCCCACGGGAGTTGGGCAGCTGTGGTTTCGGAAAGGCTCCAGGCTCCATCAAGTCCGCACGCATTTGGGCTCTGACATGCCCGGCCTGGGCCTTCTTCCAGGCTTCCCGCTTGCAGCCCCAGAGCTGACTCTGTCCCTAACTTGTTCAGCTGGCGTTTAGGGAGCGGAGCAATTGGTCTGTGATCAGAACCACTCCAGGGCTCCTACAGGGGAGGCTTGGGAATGTAGTTTCTGCTTCGGGATAAATCCCGCACCCCATCGGAGAGCTGAATATATCAGCTCCGTCTCCGACCCTCCTAAGTACCCGGCTGTGTCAAGCTCCGGCATCACCTAGAATTCAGCTCAAATGCACAGCAAAAAGCCAAATAACTGTAGTTTACACATAGACGTTTTGTGTCTTATGCATAAAGGAAGCTTGGACACACGCAGTTCCGATTGACGTGACGATGCCAGGCACATACCAGGGGCTCAGGTCCTTCTGTCTTTTTTCTCTTGAGGGCAGATAAGTTTGGGACACACAACATACTATAACCCGCTTTAGAAATTCTCCGGGTAGCCCAGCACGCTCAGGACCTACACTGCGCCCTTGGCACTTTTTATGGATAATTTCTTTTAAGTATTTGCTTTTTCACTCAAATAGTTCATATTTGCTATATTAAAAATAATTATGTACAGAGCAGAATAAAAGAAGACAATGTCCTTATCTTTGTTCCCAGAGAGCACCCTTACTAGGAAGCTGGCATGTTCTTTTATTCTAGATGTGGATAAGGCTTGAATCCTTTCTCTCCCACCCCTTACCTCCTGCCCGGTGCCCCTCCCCACGGCCTCTCCCCCCGGGCATCGCCAGACTAGACCGAACAGGGTGTACTGCACGGGGCACTTCGGCTCTCACCCCTGAGGGAGCGCAGGGCAGCACAGCCTTTGCTCCAGCACGCCCAGGGAGGAGAGGAGGGTGGGAGGTCCCATGGGGCCCATTCCCAGCGCTCAGTAATGCCCACTGGCGTGCTCTGTCCCAAGGGACAAGAGGGGCCCAGCCCTCTGGCTGTGCTGAGGAGCTCAAACCCTACCTGGTTCTAGAGACAAAACCTACTCCCACAAAAAATCCACAAGCTCCCACACTCCTGGAGAGGCGGTCACTGCAGGTTCAGTCAGCTTCTCGTTGAAGTGTGGGAAGAAGGGAAACGACAAGCAAACAGCACAGGTGTCAGGAAGCTCGCTACCCGAACGCTGGCACCGGTTGAACAGGCACAGGCTGTTAGAAGAGGAGGAGATCCCACTTACTGTACAGCTGTGGGAACCGAGGCTGGGGTGGGGTGGGGAGTGACATGCTCAACCTCACAGAGATGCCCCTGGTGGCAGGGGCAGGATGGGAGATGAAATGCTATGAATTTCAGAGCAGTCCAATATTGGTTTTCCATATACACGGAGTGGCCAGATTATTATGATCTCTGAACGCATAATAATCTGGCCACTCAGTGTATATCCTATATAATAAAAGGCTAATATGCAAATTGTCCCCTTGACCAGGAGTTCGACCAGCAGGCAGGCCAGCTAACCGCCCATGTCCCCTTCCCCTGGCCAGGCTGGCTGGACCCCACCCATGCACGAATTCATGCACCGGGCCTCTAATACACACACACACACACACACACACACACACACACACACACACACACACTGAGTGGCCAGATTATTATGTGTTCAGAGATTATAATAATCTGCCCACTCAGTGTATAATGCTATTCTGTCTAATTCTGTAAGAAATAGATAACATTTGAAGACAGAAAAGTCTGAGACGCCACATCTGGTGGATTTGCTTGCTGGTTTTCCTGCTCTGAGAATCTCCAGGGTCCAGGTGGAACTCTCCTCTCTGCCGCTCACCTGGCCCTTCCTGTCCTCCGGTAGCCTGGGCCCTGAGGGGCCGGGAGAGGCCGGGAGGGGCAGGGTGGGCAGGGCAGGCAGCACAGGGCAGGGCAGGCAGCACAGGGCAGGGCAGGCAGGGCAGTGGGGAGCTGGGCTCTGTTCCTCAGCAGGTATTAGGTGACAATCAGCAAAACACCCAGGCCCTGAGCCTTCCCTGATGGTTCTTCCTATTCCCTCCACGTTGGGAAGTTGGGTTGGGTCTAGTCCAAGGACCAGAGGTTACGTTTGCCACTAGTGGAGCCTGACTTTTGACTTTTGGGGGCCCAGGATGATTACCCACTTGTGCATCAAAATTTCACAGTTATGCTTCATTCCTTTAACTTAAGCATTGGCCATGTGTCTCGGGTAGCCATGCCCACCTCTACAGTTCATCAGAAGATAGGGGTCATTCTGTTCGTGGGAAGGGGGCCTTCCTGCTTTTCTTTGTCTCACTCTCCAGAACCCCTTTGTTGCTTTTGTCAAGTGGACACGGAGCTCTCCTCGGGGCTGCCCCTGATGGGCCTCACGGTGCTCATGAGGCGGGGCAAAGTGAGAACCTCTGAGGGCAGATACATTTACCAACTAGAACAGAAATAGTGAGGAGCCTAATGCTTACTGAGCTGTCTGGGGGCTGGGCATTCTGCTAAGTGCTTGGCATGCATTATTGCTTTTACTGCCTTTACTGCTCACGATGACCCTGAGAGGTGTGTGTTTTCTTCTCCCTGGTTTATTCCTGCAGAAGACCTCGCTAGAGGGCTTAGATTACATGCAGTGGAAAAGAGGGGGGTGGGGGCAGGGCCAGGGATACAGATCCAGGTCTGGCTCTGGGGGGAGAGGTCACAATTGCTTCTGGAGATTGGAAACCCACCAGCTCCTAGACCTTCTCTCGCACTGTCTCTGGCATTGGACAAAGGCCTTGGCTCCATCACCCCTCAGGCCCCCGAGCCCCACTCTCCGCTCCGACTGCTGCCAGGAGAGGCTTGGAATAGCCCCCAGAGATGATCACCACTAACCTCTGTCTTCACTTGCTCGGCTGAGGAAACGGATCAGAGGCAGGGCCTCCGGGTTGCACAACTCGGGCGCATCATCTCATTGTATTCCCTGTGAGTGATTCTACTTCCTGCAGTTATGAAAGGCAGGGTCTGTGAGAGGCAGGCAGGGACTAGCCCACGTCACACGGCCACTAGGAGAGCCAGCACTTGAACCCAGAGTAAGGCAGCCCTGTCGGTGTGCTTTGGAGAATGGGGAGGGTAAGTCTTGCTGGATGGATATCTAGGAGGCTTGGTGTCCACCCCAGCCATTCCTTAGGGCAGCGATTTTCAACTGGTGCCACAAGAATTTTTAAAATGTGCAATACCTGATTATTTAGTCAGGGGGCATTGACCTCTTTTCCCTTAGATTTGAAAAAAAAAAAAAAATGACAACAGCCAATACAATGATAGCCATCTGGTGTGAATGAATCAAAAGTTATACCTATTTTTATGTGTCAGATTGGGGAAAATATGTTTTTGGTGTGCTGCAGAATTTTAGTAATTAGTTTATATGTGCCATGAGTTATAAAAGGTTGAAAATCACTGCCTTAGGGGGAGGCCTTCCGAGCAGGATCCACGGCCTCCTACACCTGGCCCCAGAGCACAGCTGCGCAGCATGACTGGGAGCCCCACTGCCCGGGCCTGGACAGCAATCAGGAAGGCTCAGCAAGCAGCAGGCCCTGGCCCGTCCTTTCCCATGCCGCCAGCCAGCACGGGCAGAGCAGGCCACTCCTCCCTTACAAAACCTGCTGTGGTGCCCACAGCCCGCAAGATGGAAGAACCCAGACACCTCTGCCCGACTTTCAAGGCCTTCCACAGCCGGCTTCTGCATTTGCAGCTGCATCTTGGGCCACAGCCCTCTGTGTGCCCATCAAGCCCAGACCACTCACAACTGTTACCAAGCACCTTGACCTTTCCTGTCCTAGGCCTTAGCTCAGGTTGTCTTCACCTCCCCAAACAAACACTCCTCCTTTCTAACTTTCTAACTTCGTTTTCTTTCCCTGCTGAAACCCTGCCCACCCTTAAAAGGCTCAGTCCAAACATATCTGCTCTAAGAAGTGTTATCTCAGCCCAGCCGGCATGGCTCAGTGGTTGAGCTTCCACCTATGAACCAGGAGGTCATGGTTTGATTCTTGGTCAGGGCACATGCCCGAGTTGCGAGCTCGATCTCTAGTAGGGGGTGTGTAGGAGGCAGCCAATCAATGATTCTCTCTCATCATTGATGTTTCTCTCGCTCTCCCTCTACCTTTTCAGAAATCAATTACATATAGCTTAGAATCAGATGATAGATAACAGAATGATCTTTTATCTGGATTCTGAAAATATTCAGCTGTCCATCCATTCATCCATCCATCCATCCATCCATCCATCCATCCATCACTACCACTAGTGATGTCTTAGGTTAAAGGATTAAATAATGCATACTGCTTGGCCAGTGCCCTAAATTAGTGGTCAGTGAGGGTGGCAGACAACTAAGCAAGGAGGGTGGTAAGTGCTGCCCTGGGGGAAGGGAAGTCTGTAAAAGCCTCAGGAGACAGGACAGGTAATTCCCCTTTAATAATACGGGAGACCTCCATGGATCCAGCCCCACACTACATTGGACTTGCTAGTGACAGGCAAGTTGTCTAGCATGCACTGTTTGTCACCAGCACTGTTGTGTGCCCTTGATTCCCCATATTAATATTTTACTTTATTTATTTTGCAGCATGATTTCTTATGCACTCTCCTGTGGGTCCCACAATTATCTTGCTGTTTATAGATGAAGACACTGAGGGTCAGAGAGGTGAAGAGACCTGCCCACACCACATAGCTAGCAAGAGGCAGAGCTGAGACTAGAACTCAGGTCCCTTGATTTCTAATAGACTGGCCTTTTATCTGTATGTCAGCTGTCTCCTTTTGCACTTCTAGCTATACCCACTGCCTCCTTCTACCCCACAGCTGCTGAGGGACCTCCTCCCCACAGAACCTAATCTTGTGATGGCTTATTTCCTCCTACCCCAATCAAAATGGCCAATTTCTATTGCCTTCCATCTTTATTGGGGAGTTGGGGGCAGAAGGGAATCATGACAATTCTCAAGGCAAGTGGATCATTAAAAAATGTCATCAACCTTCATGTCCAGTCTCCTTAGAACTCCTTACGGGTCCAGTTTAAGTAAGCCCGATCCCTGCCTTCAGTTTCCCTTCTAGCCTAGCTGGTCTACAAAGCCCTTTCTGGGGGTGATCACTGGTCAGCATTGTTATTCCTCATTCCTCTCTTCCTTCCAAATTTCCAGGTGTTCAGCATGCACCGGACACGGGGCCAGGAACTAGGGAAGCTGTCAACAGGACGGACATGGTCTCTACCTTTATAGAGTGGGAATTACAGTCTTTCACCTCTAGCTTTTCAGGAGCAGTCTCTTCTTTTTATATATATACTAGAGGCCCAGTGCATGAAATTTGTGCATGGGGGGGGGGTGTCCCTCAGCCCGGCCTGCACTCTCTCCAATCTGGGACCCCTCAGACATCCCTCTTGCAATCCTGGCCTGCTGGATCCTAACTGCTCGCCTGCCTGCCTGCCTGATGGCCCCTAACCGCCTCTGCCTGCTGGCCTGATTGCCCCCTAACTGCTCCCCTGCCAGTCTGATTGCCCCCTAACTTCCCTCCCCTGCTGGCCTGATCACCCCTAACTGCCCTCCCCTGCTGGCCTGATCGCCCCTAACTGCCTCTGCTTTGGCCCCTGCCACCGTGGCTTTGTCCAGAAGGACGTCCAGAAGATGTCCAGTCTAGTTAGCATATTACTCTTTTATTAGTATAGACTAGAGGCCTATACTATGACATTCGTGCACTGGGTGGGGGGTCCCTCAGCCCAGCCTGCACCCTCTTGCAGTCTGAGACCCCTCGGTGGACATCCCCTGAGGGGTCCTTAGCATTGCTGCAGAGGGAGGTGCGAGAGGTTCCCACCACCACCACCGCTGTGCTCGCCAGCTGTGAGCCTGGCTTCTGGCTGGTCTCCCCCTGTGGGACTGTACTGAGCACCAGGGAACAGCTCCTGCATTGAGCGTCTGCCCCCTGGTAGTCAGTGCATGTCATAGTGACCGGTCTTTCCGCTGTTCGGTCAATTTGCATATTAGGGTTTTATTATATAGGCTTTTTAAAAATATGTTTTTTATTGATTTCAGAGAGCCAGGGAGAGGGAGAGAGAGATAGAAACATTAACGATAAGAGAGAAGCATTGATTGGCTGCCTCCTGCATGCTCTCCATTGGGGATCGAGCCCGCAACCCAGGCATGTACCCTAACTGGGAATCCATCTGTGACCTCCTGATTCATAGGTGGATGCTCAATTATTGAGCCACACTGGCTGGGTGAAGCACTCTCTTCTACTGGGAATTTGGAACTATAGGCCCCAGTGTTTGTTCATCCTTTCTAAGGATTCTCTTTCTGGTTGGTCATGCTTTGGCTGTGTGACCTTAGGCAAGTAACTTAACCTCTCTGAACTTCTATTTCCTTATGTATAAAGGAGAAAAAAAATCATAACTTCCTCCAAAGGGAGTTGGGAGTTTTAAATAAATAAGTACTGTTATTTAAATGATTCATTTAATGATACCTTTAAATTTCATATTTTTATCAATTTAAATGAATATATACACAAAAAAATACACTTATTTAGAGGTTGGGATCTGGAATCACACAGATGTAGGTTCAAATCCCAGCTCTGCCACTAACCAGCTCTGTGACTCAGAGAAAATAACATAACCTTCCTGTGACTGTTTTCATGTCAACAATGTAGGGATAATAATAGTAACCACCTCACAGGGATGTTGACAAGATTAAAGGAGATAATGCTCATAAAAAATTTAGCTCAGTGCCTGACATTTTATAAGCCCTCAAGCTTTCTGGTCCTTATCTCCTTGCCCTTCTCACAGGCTCCCACTTGCCCCCTTTCTTCTTCTATTACATTTTAATTATATTCTATGGACCATATGAGTAGTTGATTAACACAAAAGCACATATGAATTCCCCACTACAGACACTTCAATCGCCATGTTACTGGTTCTTTAACTCTCAAATGTGTGTGTGTGTGTGTGTGTGTGTGTACATAGATGAATTTGTTCCCACCTTCTCTCTTTTATTTTTACACAACCGAATAGCTTTCTATAACATATATTGCTTTGCACTTTGCTTTTTAGTATTTAATACTGCAATATGGAGGCCATTGCATAGTGTATACAAAAAGCTTTCTTTCCCTCCCATAAAAAGCTGCATAATGTTCCATCAGTGGACACCACACTGTTGATCTAACCAGCCCAGCACTGGTGGACATTGAGGCCATTCCCAGTCTTTCCCAGTTAGAAATTCCTTTAGAAAGGTGCTGTCCTTTTGAAATGCCTTTAAGCCTCTCAGCCATGATCACCCTGAGAGAAGGGACTGGGGACTGTAGGACACAGGAGCAAAGCTGAGGTTAGGCGGGAGCCCAAGAGCAGTCAGAACAGCATCTGAGTCCTGGATCGGCCACTTGCCGCTCTGGCACCGGGGGCCCGGTTCTCATTCTCTCTAAAGCCGCGGGGCCTGGGAATGAGCATCTCTAACAAATTTACAAGCGGTGCTGCTGCTGGTGTGGGAACTGCACTTGGATAGGCGGCTGCTGAAGCCACCCAAATGGGGAATCTGATAATTCCCATCGCATAGGCTTAGTGTGGGGATTAAGGTATGTAGCCCCTCAGCGCTGTGCTAGCACCAGACTAAGAACTTAATAGTCTTAGCAATTATAACTATATCTGCCGCTCACCACAGAGAGAAGAGCGAACTAGACAGGGATGGTGCAGAGCAATCCGCAGAGCCCTGGTTTAGGGGAATGCTAGAGCTTCTCCCCAAATCTCCTCTAAGCCCCAAGTCTGGAATGCCTGGGGAACTCTGCCGAGTTGCCAGAAATCTTCTTTTTTTGCCAGGCTGGTGTGGCTCAGCGGCTGAGCATCGACCTATGAACCAGGAGGTAACGGTTTGAGTCCTGGTCAGGGCACATTTCCAGATTGCAGGCTCAATCCCCAGTAGGGGACGTGCAGGAGGCAGCCGATCAGTGATTCTCTCTAACCACTGATGTTTCTATCTCTTTCTTCCTCCCCCTTCCTCTCTGAAATCGATAAAAAATGTATTTTTAAGAAATCTTCATTTTTATGGCAGCTGGGCATGGAGAACTGGGGTGCAGAAGCCCAACCCAAAGCCCTGCTATTGACCATGGTGATGGATGCTTCTGTGGGCACCATCCTGTACCAGCTTGTTCCTTGGCGAAGGGGGTTGCACAAGAGGACAGAGAAGGGCCCCATCCCAGCCCCCACCCTGTGGCCATCAAAGGGCCCCTGCCAGTCTCAGAGCCCTTGTAATTTGCTCTCATTAACTGTGCTTTGTTGGGGGGCGGGCAGTGGAGAATCCCAGGCGGCCACTGCAGGCCTGGTCATGTCCCCACTGCTCTCTCCTTCCTGCCCTGGGATGGGAAGCCTGGAGTGAAGGCACTGCCTTGCTCCTTCCCACGCCACCCTCTCTGCACGGAGCCAGGGACTCAGAAGAGCCAGCCATGGCTGAAGTGTGTGAGTCTGTTAGTCAAAGCAGGGCACTAAGTGGAGCACCAAAATTACTGGGTTGGGAGCAGGAGCTGGGCTGGGCTGGGCTCTGACTTGCCGTGTGACCTTGGGTAAGGCCTTTTCCCTCTCTGAGCCTCGCTGTTCCCTTCTGTGAAATGAGGTGCCCTGAGTCAGTGTGGGGTCCCAGAAATAAGAAGCCAGCAGCATTTTCCTTTGGCTCAGCTCTTAGATATCGACCTTCTAGCACTTGGGCCTCCTCTGCTGCCTGGCACCCCAACCTGCTGCCCTCCCATCCCAGCCCCTTCTACGCTCCCCGGTTTGCATTCTATTTCCCAGGACTTTGGAGACACAACACCAATGCTGTACTGCTTGCTGGCTGTGGGACCTCAGACAAGTCACCCCACTCAGAGTCCCCACGTGTGAAATGGAAATAATACCATTATCTGCTGACATGGGGTGTGAGCATTCAAAGAGATACACATGCAGAATGCTTAGCATGGTGCCAGGCATGTGGTAAGCTCTCAGTAAAAAAGCTGCGGTACATGTATACCATGGAATGTTATGCAGCAGTACAAAAGAAGAATCTCTTACCCTTTGAGACAGCATGGAGGGACCTGGAGAGTATCATGCTAAGTGAAATAAGTCAGAGAAAGACAAGTATCACATGATCGCACTCATATGTGGAGTCTAAGTGAAAAAATAAACTGATGAATGAAGTGGATCCAGAGACACAGAAGCATGGAACAGAGTGCGGAATCTCGGAGGGAAGGCGGGGGAGGGTGGGAGGTAATCATCCAAAGACCTTGTATGCATATATGCATAACCCATGGACACAGACAATAGGGTGCTGAGGCCTGGGTGCGGGTGGGTGGCTGGAGGGAGTCAATGGGGCTAAAAAGGGGATATATGTGATACTTTCAACAATAAAGAATTATTAAAAAATAAAATAAAATAAAATAAAAATTCTTCAGTACTAAAAAAATACATATACACATATATATGTATATACATATACATATATATGTGTGTGTGTGTGTGTGTATATATATATATATATATATATATATATATATATATATATATGAGCCACTCTTGTGATTGTTATCCCTATGATTCCTTTAAAAGTTAAGCAGACCCAGGGCTCTGGGGAGACAACACCCTAACTCTTGAGACCGTATGTCCCTGCCTGATGTTCTGTTTTAACATCTTGCCATTCTCTTCTCCTCTCTCCTCTCTCTCCCTAACATCTAATTATCTAGAAAAGCTGTCCAAGTTGTCTCTCTTGACATAATATTATTTCTTTTCCCCTCAACAAACGACCAAATGCTTATACAGCCCTCTACCCCATCCCAGGCATGGCGGCCATCAAAACAAAAAAAGACCAAGAGGGCCCCTCAAATAAGTGAATGTGTAATTTACAACCTACAAGTGCTCTCTGGATGGCACATTAGAGGGCGGAGAGATCTCAGATAGCTTAAGCAGAGGTCCTCTGCAGCCATGGTTTGGCCCATGAGACTGCAGATGTGGTACATGTCACAGGAGGACAACATCAGAGACTGCAGGGATCTCTACCCTAAGTGTGCTCGGAGAGTTCGGATGCAGCCGAGTGTGGGGGTGAAGGAGGACGGAGATCAGCTACTGTGAGCAAGCAGGATTGGCTGAGTGCCTCGGGTGAGTCACTCGGCATCTCTGTCTCTTCAGCTAATTTAACAGGGGCAGGAAACCCGGCTTTACCGGAAGAGCTGCAGAGTGCTCTCACATGAGAATTGTCCGTGTGTGCCTTCACTCATTTGTGAAAGATTCCTCGAGTGCCGCTCGGTGCTCTGTGCGGGGGAGAGATGGATCCACAGGCACTCTGGAAGGCTCATAGGAGCAGCCAGGATTTATTGAGCTGTAACTACGTCTCAGGCACGTTAACCCACATTAAGTCATTTTATTGTCATAAGAGTCTTAGGACAAGTTATTACTATCCATATTCTATAGGCAGGAAAAGAGATTGATTGACTTGCCCAAAGTTCCCCCCAGTTTGGCTTCAGTCACTGCACACGGGTCTCCTGGAGTGGTCTGGGGACCCACGGGAGGCGCACCCTTGTCGGTGGTGCACAGGTCAATGTTCATCATTACTAAGAACTCCCTGGCCTCGTTCACTCTCATTCTCTCACGTGTGCACAATGGGGTTTTCCTAAAGCCACGTGCCTAGTGATAGCACAACAAGCAGCTCAGAGAATCAGATATTCGCACAAAAGGAGACCGATGCCGCTCTCCGCGCTAGTTTTTCATTCTGATGTTATTTTTTCATAAGAACATTTTATGTGACTATGTGATGGGCTTATGATTATTTTTAAATGATCACATAACTATTTAGAAGGTTCATCTCATTTTAATTTCTAATCAAATAATGTGTAAAAGCTTGACAAACGCTGTACAACACCAAGCAGAGATGCTCCCCAGTTGCTGTAACCCGGGTCCAATTCTCCAGGAGAGGCCTGTGGGGGGTGTGGCCTGGGTGTTGCTTGCCCGCACCATTAGCGTTATTAAGAAAGAGATCCCTGGATCACGCCACATGGAGTGGCCCCTGGGAGAACCAGCCCCACCACACATCAGTGCCTGTGATTCAGAGTGTCTGCCCCTGTGCCTGCGATTATGGGGCTCAGATTTTAAATCCCTCCTTGTGTTCTTCCCCTACAGCTTTCTGAGAGCTATGGCATCTCTCTCGATCAGGAACCCCCTGCAAAATAAATTTTGTTTCCCCCACAGCCTATATTTCACACAAGATGCTCACAAACAGTCTCTCCAAATTTGGCAACAATCCATCCAGCCGCTCCCATCTGATGTGGTGACCAATAGAAACTGAATAATGAAAATGACAATAATAATATCAGGAATTCGGTCAAAACGGATGGCACGGAGATGAATTGCAAACCATGGCACATCTGGAGAAAACTGTGTTTACGTGTCCATTTAGGGGAGTCTGGTCTTCTGGACGGCATTCTCAAGTTCAGCGTTCACATTCTTTTTTAGATTGTTCTCTTCATCTGGAACTCTGTGGGAAGCTTCTTGGAGGAATTCCAAAGGAGATGTATATATATATATATACATGTGAGAAGGATTTCATTCCAGAAATATTGTTACCATCTGACACAAACATGATTCTAACTTTCAGCGTTTCTATAAAGGTTTCTTCAAAAGGTGAAAGCTATGTTTCTCTGCTGTGTAGTTAAATGACCACAGCCGTAGAATGAGGGGCGGGGCTGTGTTAATTCTCTATACCAGTGGTCGGCAAACTGCGGCTCGCAAGCCACATGCGGCTCTTTGGCCCCTTGAGTGTGGCTCTTCCACAAAATACCACGGCCTGGGCGAGTCTATTTTGAAGAAGTGGTGTTAGAAGAAGTTTAAGTTTAAAAAATTTGGCTCTCAAAAGAAATTCCAATCGTTGCACTGTTGATATTTGGCTCTGTTGACTAATGAGTTTGCCGACCACTGCTCTATACAGACTCCACAGAGCACCTAGTCTATAGCATGCTTGGCAACTTGGCCCCGCTTGGCCCGCCTTGGACTCTGCACCCCATTCAGAGGCTTGCCTGAGAGCTGCTCTTGTTTTGGAAGCTCATGCTGGCATGGGGTCAAAAGGAATGAGCTTCAGATCTGACCTGAAAGGGTGGTGCGGGCCACAGATTTCTGCTCCTGAATCGGGATATTCCCGTGTGATCCTGGCTGACCTACTGGACATTCTAGAGCTTCAGGTCCTCAGCTGTAAAATGGAAAAAGAAATCTACCCTCTTGCCTTGACAGCTTTGTTCTGAGGATCAGATAAGGTGAAATGCTTTGAAAAACAGAAAGAGCTTGTCTCTCGCCTGAGGCCTTCGTGCATGCCGTTCTCCCTACCTGGAACCCTCTCTGACCTTTCCCTGTAGCTGGGTAACCCCCAAATGGTCCTAAGACATGGCTCGCTCTGCGCCAGCCACGCTGGCCTACCCCTGCAAGCCTGTCTCAGGGCCTTTGCACCTGCCATGCCCTTGGCATGGAACACTCATCCCTCAGATATCTCCATGGCTGACTCCCCAGTTTCCTTCAGGTCACTGCTCAAGTGTCACCTAATCAGAGGACTTCTCTGGACACACTTTATGAATTGACATCCAACCCGCAGGAGCTCTCCATTCCTCTTACCCTACATCAATGTTTTTCATAGCAAGTGTGCATTTTATAGTTATTCATTTACCTGTTGATTATCTGACTAAAATGTCACTTCCACGAGAGCAGGGACTTTGCTTTGTCCTGCTGCAATCCTCACGCTCAGGACCTAGCATGCATGCCCTCCTCCACCCAAAATAAAAGACAATCGGCAGAGTGTGGGTCAGGGTGGGCTGGGTGGAAAAGATTTCCGTGGCCAGGGCGTAGAGAACGAAGAGGAGGAGACCCCCTGCTCCTCCTGCCCCCACTCCCAGCTCCAGGCTTAGATGTAGTAGAGCGAAGCCTTGGTATAATTATGGGCATTTGGGTGGTTTGCTCCTTGTTAACCATCCTCTTCGCTCACTTAATTGGTCCAAAGCCTGTGGCATGAGCAACTAACTGTGCTGCGATTTGGCGTGTGTGAGCCGGCGGCAGCAGCGTGATTGCAGAGTGCTGCGCTTGCAGGAACCGCGCTCTGGGCAATCCGCACGCAGTGAGGAGCTCAGCCGGCTGCCGCTGCCTACCGCACCTTTGATGTTCTGGCAAACACACCCGTGGGACTTGCTCAACCCCGGCATCTTCGCTCTGGGCTTCTCACGGTGCCTAATTGTCTCCATGCTTTTTATGCCTTTTACCCAAGTGGGCAGAGCTTCACATCGCGGCTCCAGGAAGAATAGAACCCCAGCTGCAGAGGCGAGGTCTGGCCTCTGCCTCCCTGGCCACCTCACCTCACATGCCTCTCCTTCTTGGTTTGCCTTAGTACCACTCACCTCCTCCCTGCTTTCTGGTACAGGTTCTGCCCCAGGTCCTTTGGACTAGCATTTCCTCTCCTATACTCACATGGCTACCTCTTCTTATCTATGCATCGGCTTATGTGAATGACTAATAGTACTGTAGGACTTTATGCAAATCTCTCTCTTGATATCCATTTTCCATCAGATAAATAGGTAAATGGATTCAAACTCTGCGGTCCTCTCCAAAATGCATGTCTTAGCATTGTGCCCACCATCCAATGAGGCCACGGCAATTTTGGAGACACTACTGGGCCCTGGGTTCTAGGGACAAGGTAGATAGTGGTAAAAGTAATAAGATAGATGGGGCATTTGAGGTCTTGCTCTCCTGCATGTGTTGCTAACTTGGCTCAAATAAACTCCTATAAAAAATTTTTAAAAAGTCACACACATAAAGAAAATAAGATAGAAACCCTTTCCTCCAGGGGTGTACATGCATTCTAGAGGGAGGACACTGATAGACAATACACATAGAAACAAATAGACAAAATAACTTCAGTTACTGGTAAGTGCTGGAACAAAAAAAAATAAAGGCATGTGACGGAGAGTGAGCGATGGGGAGGGGGCGGGCTTTGGTGAGAGCAGTCAAGGAAGATCTCTTTGAGGAGGTGACTTCTGAATTGAGACCTGAGCGATAGTGAGCTGGGACAAGCGTTCCAAGAAGGAGCAGTAATTGCAGGGTCCCAGGGAAAGGAGCCAGCATGTCATCTTCCAGGAGTAGAAAGAAGGCCTGTGCAGAGGGGAGGATGCCGGCCACAGGGGACAGAGGATGAAGGTCTCGTTCAGGGGCCATGGACAGTGTGTGTGTTTCATGCCCAGGGCCATGGATGCCCACGGAGGGTTTTAGGAGGAGGGAGACTTACATCTTAGAGCACATCCTTCTGGCTGCCCCTTAGAGAACTGACTACTGGGAGGCGAGAGAGGAGGCAGGGAGAACAGCTCCCCCCAGGGGAGGAAGGATGCTCTGGGTCAAGGGCAGAGGGGCTGTGGAATTCAGGATGGATGGTTTGGAGGCAGAGCCCGGAGCACTTGCTGATGGATTGGATGTGCTCAGGAGAAAGGGAGAAGCATGTGGGGCACAGTTAATACATGTCTGATGAATAACAAACTGGCTCAGTGATCCCGGCGGGGTGCTAGTGTGCCAAAGGGCTCAGCATTGGGGTTTGGGCACATGTGAAACGATAATAGAGTCATCTTTGTATTTCCCACTTGTCATTGTTCTTGAGGGCAGGAGCCATGTGGGTTTTGTCACTTCCCTGCTGCCTAGCACATTGCCAGGTGCCGAGAGGCACTCCTAATAGTCACAAACAGTCCCTGGAGCTCGTATTTCCCCAGGGACCTCACAGGGAGGCTAGGCCAAGAAGGCATTCCTGGGCTTGAGAACCTCGTGCTATCTCATAGTCCCATCACCATGGCGAACCAATCCCTGCAGGTGAGGCAGCTCCCTCTCTGGACTCTGCCCCTTGATGGCAGCAAGACCCTAGGTTCCCAATTTATTTTTTTAAGAAACTTTATATATATATATATATATATATATATATATATATATATATATATATATATATTTTAATTGATTTCAGAGAGGTTCAGAGAGGAAGGGAGAGGGAGAGAGAGAGAGAAACATCAATGGTGACAGATAATCATTATTGGCTGCCTCCTGCACACCCGCTACTGGGGATCAAGCCCACAACCCCGGCATGTGCCCCTTGACTGAAATGGAACCTGGGACCCTTCAGTCCTCAGGCCAATGCTCTATCCACTGAGCCAAATCAGCCAGGGCCAGGCTCCCAATTTGATGCAGTCTAGCTGCTTTCCCAGCTCAAAAATATGCCCACTGATGAAAATTCACCAGTATTCTGGACCCCATCCCTTTCTCCCCCTGTAGGTCCCAGAGGCCGTCGGGAGACCTGGGGGTCTGTCTCATACTAAGGGTGGAATGTCAGTACCACGGAGAAGTGTTAGGGGTGGGAGGGGGTACTTCGGGGAGGAGGACGGTGATCTGCGTTCATCCAGACTTCTGTCGGCTGAGGGGCTCCCACGTGGTCTATGATTAGGGCTGGTGCAGGAAAAGGTATTCCGTTTCCAGAATGTGCCACCCTTCCCCAGGACGCCCTGGAGAGGAAGAGTGTTGCTGTGGAGCGGAGCGTCTCAGGGAAGGGACTCCAGCCCGGCATTCTTGGCTCGCCCTGCACCCTGCATGATTATGCAGGCTGCACCCTGTTCCAGGGCTAATAAGAAAGCACAGCCCCAAGGCACTTGGGCTTTGCATTAAATTTTTAATAGCCCTGGTGGGTTTGATCCCACATCCCTGGGAGAATTAGTCACTGCAGGTTCAAGTGAGGAATTTCTGAACACGCCTCAACAATCTGCTTCTAATTTGAGGATGGAAACTTTGATTTCAGAATCCTAAAAGGCAATATGGTATCGACAAGGAGGCCTCGGTTTCTGCCATTCAAGTGTCATTAATTGAGGTGTCTGTACTAGTCCAGGCTCCCTCCTGTCCGTCTAAAGCTGTGTGATCTTGGGCATTTATAACTCAGCCTCCTCCTGACTTACAAATGACAGCGTGGGGCTCCTCCCAGAACTTCCCAGCTCCCACGCCCTGCGTTTGGGACTGTGGAGGACAAATGGCATCTCCATCTCAGCTGCTCCCTGGGAGGCCTCCCTTATGGAAAGTTGGCTTGGAGGCAGAGCAGTTCCCTGAAGCCCTAGCAGGCCCTGCCCTGGAACCCTGCCTGCCCTCTTGCTACAGGGGGAGGTCTGGAAGGGGTTAAAGTAGGCTCAGCGAGTCCAGAATAGACTAACTCAATCCCCTCCCTCGGCAGGTCCTCTGAGCTTTTGTTCTCAGGGATTTACTCAGCCCGCTGAGGTTATCTAAGCCTCCTCACTGGGCTGGGAGCTAGGCCTCTCGGCCTCTGCTCCCTCTGCTCGGTGAGAGCTGAGTTGTAGCAACTTGCCCTAGCTCTTCCCGCAGGCCAGAAATCTGAAGCTACCGCAAGGGGTGGAGAAATCTTGGAACCTGAGACAATGAGTCTAGCTGGAGCCAGAAGTGGCTTTAGAGATTACAGGGTCCAACTAACGCCCTATGCAGAAGGGGAAACCGAGGCCAGGAGAGGGGACTTTCCTTTGGTTCACCCAGCGAGTTCGGGAGAGACTCCAATGCAGGTCCCCAGATTCCCAGGTCAGATCCCTCCGTTTGGGTTGATCTCTGGAGTTTGGGGACAGTCTTTCGGGTTGGAGCTGTCAGGAATCGATAATGTTGGGGGTCCAGAAGGGAAGTGGAGGACGCATGATTCCAGGTGTCATGAAAGCAGGAAAAAGGGCCCGACTCTTTCATGATGCTCCCTGAGCTGATGCCCATCCCTGCCTTCTCCAGGTTGCTCCAGGTGTCCCAAATGTTGACCCCCTCTGATCCTCAGATGGCAGCTGACAGTTCTGTTTTTTGGTTTTTTTAAAAAAATATATTTTATTGATTTTTTACAGAGAGGAAGAGAGAGGGATAGAGAGTTAGAAACATCAATGAGAGAAACATCTATCAGCTGCCTCCTGCACACCCCCCTACTGGGGATGTGCCCGCAACCAAGGTACATGCCCTTGACCGGAATCAAACCTGGGACCTTTTAATCCGCAGGCCGACACTCTATTCACTGAGCCAAACCGGTTTCGGCAACAGTTCTGTTTTTACTGTGGACCAGACTTGGATGGAGGCAACTTCGTTTAGGGCCTAGTTTTTTAAACAGACCTCTCTCAACTCCTAGCTTCTCTTCTTATTAGCTGTGTGACCCTGGGCGAGTTGTTTAACTTTTCTGAACCTGAGCTCCCTGTCTGTGAAGTGGTAGTGCCAATAGTACCTTTTCCCCGGCATTGTTGAGAGACGAACGAGATGACACAGAGTGGGCCCAGAGCAAAAGCGGGAGAAATGGCAGCGGTGACTTGCCCCTCTGCCTTGTGCGTCCTCTTCTTTCTTATCCAGTCGGTTCTTCCCCTCCTTGGCTTCCTCCTCTCCTCTTTCAGCAGAACGGACCTATTTCTGGGCCTGCCTGACTCACAGTGTGAAACTCTAAGAGGACGATGGAGGGATAGGAGCTTTATAAAGGCCTATGTGGAACAGTGGTCTCTTGTGGTAGTCCCTCTGGCTAGTGTCCCAATGGCTCCTGGACAATCCCTGGGTTGACCAGTTGTCAGTCAGCTCAGGCTGTGCTGTCGAGGAAACACATGGAGCCTAGATGCACTGGGATTCATCCTAGCCACCTGTGAGCTCAGTGGCTCTAGGCAGGTCATTTCACCTCTCTGACAGTTTTGCCCACTGCAAAATGGGGCCAGAATCGCTGCTTTTCCTAGTTCATGTGTCTACGTTGAAAACTGCAAACCTCTATCCATTCCCCTTTCTCTGGTTCCACGCTTGATTTTCATGAGGGACCCAATTCACTCTAACCTTCGGTTGTAACTAGCGGTTTGGGGGCAGCTGACCCAACCTATGCTCCAGTGGCCTGAGACCCGGCCTGCCAAGCAGAGCCCTGAATTCCCTATTGTCACTGTGGTTGGTTCAAGGATGGGCCTGTTACCCAGTCACAGCCAACCTACCTTCATCCTGGGACTTTTGCTTTTAGTGACAGGGAGAAAGGACTCACTCCCTTTTCTGCTAGACAGGAGCCTGGGAGAATGAAAGCTTGGCGATCCTAGGCACCATCAGGTGAGGGGAATCTACCTGATTATCAAGCAGATGCAAAAAAACCCCCACAAAAAACAAACACAACAGAAAAAAGGTGGAGAAGGGCTGTCTTCTGCCAATGTTGTTTGCATATTTGGCCCTAGACTCACCTAAAGCCAAATTATTCTTTTTATATTTCCTTTCCTTCTTTATTTCCTTTCCTTTCTACCAGATCCTCTACCTATCCAATCCTTTATTTTTGCTTAAGCCAGACTAATTTGGGTTTCTGTCACTTGCAACCAAAATTTCCTAATTAAGAACCCCTAAAAAAAATGATGATAGTTACTGGGATAAGCAACGTGAGCTGCTCACCCAATATCCATTTCGCTTTCTTCTCACCAACAGAACCTTTGATGGCAAAAGGGAGCAGGGAGAGGCAGCTAAGTCCCAGCAGAGGCGTTATGCTTGGCCTAAGCTAATCATCACACCCTGACTCTTGTTTTTCAGGATCCCTTTCACTGACAGTGGCCATTGACCCAGTTCCAGACCAGGAAACAAGGAGATATGTTTGCAGAAGGAAGCATAAGGGGCACCTGGGAAAGCAGACATAGCCAGCATCACCCCATCTCCTTCTTCATGCCTTGAAAGAGGATGTGATGGCTGGAATTGCAGCAGCCAGACAGTGACCATGAGGCAGAGGCCAAAAGAATTGCAGGGACACCAGTCCGGATATCATTGAGCCACTAAGTTAATGCCAAAAACCATCTGCCTGTATGTTTCTTGTAACATAATAAAAACACCTATTTGTTTAACCCACTGTTAGTTGGGTTTTCTGTTATTTGCAGCACAAAACATTCTTTACGAATGAGTCATTTCATTCGGGCAGAACTCAAATAGCTCTCCAGCAATGACCCTGATCCAAAACTCAGGCAAGAATGCTAGTTAAGAATAAAACAAACAAAATCTCCTGATAGTTACCAATGCCAGTCACTGTGTTAAGTGCTTTAGTTGCATATACCCTTATGTCTAGTTGCAATAATTTGTGAGGAAGATATTATTATTAGTCCCATTTTATAGGTCAGAAAACTGAGCCACAGAAAGATCTGTTTTAGGATTGCACAGCTAATAAGACAACAAGGTTTATAAATAGCCACAGTGGATTCTATCCTGTATTTCACTCATAGGAGAGCCCCTTGCCCACAGATGATACCCTAATGTTCTACACAATGTGGACATGTAGTTAGTGGACAGGTTCACTGTTATAGAGAATAGGGAGAGAAGGGCCTCTGAAACAAGTGATGTGCTGTCAATGAGCAAAGATAAAACATGAAGAAGAAAAGCCTGGTCCTTCCGTACAGGGGCAAATAGTCTAACATACCTTCCCAGGCCTTGTGGACACCGTGGTATTAAAACTCAGTTCACTCATTCATGCTTTCAGATGGCCCTGAGTCATCGAGTAAAGATGAAATCATGCTTAGCCTTGTTTGGGGAGGCAGGGAAGCATGCAGTACATCTAGGGAAGATTCCCACCTTAGATACTTAGTAAAAATTTAGCATATTCATCAGCAACACTTCTCCCTCGCTGCTCCCCAACCCAGCTCTCTGGAAAAAATGAGCTCAGAATGCTTCCTCTCCCAAATGAGGCCAATATGTTAAAGGACTGCATTTTTGTAATCATCATTTTCCCAAGATGTTCCCTTCCTGAGACTATAAGTGTCAACCAGCATGTTTTTAGCAAAAGTGATCTTAATTATAATGCCTAGGGGTTACCAGTGGGCACTCATGGCAGGAACCCAGCGACAGCGTTGGGACCTCTGCTTACCTCCTGGGCTGGGATCAGGGGAAGCTGCACAGAAGCAGGAGAAGGATCTGAGAGAGTAAACCGACCCAATGTCCAAATGGGCAGGGGCCACCGGACAAACGGCTTGAAGGCAAAACCACATCACACTGACCGGATGTGGCCTCTCAGGTCTGTACATTCAACTGCTCTTTGAACAGATAGGGAAACCGAGGCCTAGAAAGAGGAAGTGACTTACTCAAGGTCACACAGCAAGGTTATGGAAGAGCTCAGGGTTTTATTTCCTGACTTTTGACCAGGACAGAGGGGACACCAAGCAAAGGTCTGAGGGTTGGAGAGGTCGGCCGAGACCCGAGTCCTGAGCTGGGAATGGGATGGATTTGGTTCCTCTCCCACACGAGGCCTCCCCTTTGGGACTTCTGGAGCTTTCCAGGGAGCCGGGCCAGATGAAGGCCTCTGAGACCATAATTCAACATATATAGGATGCCCCCCCCCCCCCTAATGTATATACATACTTTGAATAATTGTAAAGGCAGTGTTTGTTAAAATATATTTCATTTTCAAAATTGAGCTCTCAGCTATGAAAGTGTGTATACATTTTGGGGGGACACACTGTATGCATTGAGTATTTACTATGTTCTCACAATAAAAAAATCGGGCGTGGTGCCTGTCCTCAAGGGGCTGACAGTCAAATGTAGTGGTTAAGATGGTAGGCCTGGAATCATTTGCCAACAGCCAAAGCTTGGAGAGACCCCTGCTTGCTGCATTTAGAGACACCCTAAGTTACAGAGGCAAAGACATAGACCTCCCCCACATTCGCATAAGCAGAGCGACCTACTCATGCACACAAGATGTAGATACTGCACACGTCAGACACAAACATGTATATGCATGTATAGACATGTGTCCACATCAAACACAGATGCATGCATACATGTACACACGTGAACAGGCACACGTGCACACACACACCACCTTCTTACATTCTCTTCCATAAGCAAATTGCAGTCTCCGCAACACTGGAGACGACATCTACACAAGACTTTCTCAAGCTGCCTGACCCAAGGCCAGGGGTGCCTGGGCCCCTCCCCCACAGCCCTTGCTACTGCAGATATTTGCTGAGTAGGGGCCGGATATCAGGGTGTGAGCCACTCCTGCCTGATTCACTTCCATCCGGGCTGCAGAGTTCCTCTTTCCAGGGCTCAGCACCTTGAGCGCTGCCCTGACTCATCCTACCTTAGCACAGGGCAGGGGCCTGTGGTTTGCACAAGTCGGGGCAGGGCCCTAGGTGGGGATGGGGTGATTTTGATGAGGGGTGGGGGCTGCTATTAAGTAAGGGCCCAGGAGGAGGTGTGGCTCTGTGTCTTGCAGGCGCCCAAGGAATATGTACCAATCAATCCATCTGGAAAATGGGTGTATGGGGGCAGAGAGAAGGTCCCCAGAATTGTCTGTAGTTAGGATCCCCCTCATAGTGGAGGCACTGGGGCCTGCCCTGCCCCTCCTGCTGCTGCACTCTGCCCATGGGGCCAAGGGTCTCTGGAACCAAGGGGACAGCTCACCCAAGCCTGTGACCCCACACTTCCTGATCACATTCTGGTCACCCAAATCCAATTTCATGCCCAGAAGCCCCCAGCTAGCTTCCTAGGCCTGTGCAGCAGGCACCTTCCTCCAGGGGCAGGCTGTGCACCCCAGGAGTGCTTAAGGGGGGTCAAGTTGGTGCTGTTCACTGGGCAGAGTTAGGGTGAAAGGTATAAGCCCCTTCCTGTGGGAAGGAAAGGGGGAGGAAGGGAAGGCAGGCGGGCCAGAGCCATGGGTTCTCCTTTGGACTCTTGCTTGGTGCCCTGCAATATCAGGGGTGGACCTGCCCAAATCCAGTCAGTCCTGGGGGCCTTGCAAAAGGGGGATGCCAAGCTGAACTCCAGGTCTAAGGGCAGAAGCATGGGGCTGAATGTCAGAGAACCTGGAGTCCCACTGGATAGGAGTGTAGGCTCTGAGGTCAGCCACCTGGGTTTCAAATCTCTGGGAATTTTTAGCTGTGTGACCCTGGACAAGATCCCTTCCATGAGCCTCAGTTTTCTCATTTGTCACATGAGACCAATAATTGCCTCTACCTCATGTTGAATAGTAAAGTGCTTAGCACAGTGGCTGGTACATAGTAAGTGATCAATTAGCATGATTATCTGTGATCTTGGTAAGTCCCTTGCTTTCTCTGAATCTCAACTCCCTCTCAGGAAAGGAGGGATGATGCTAAATTCAATGAAAATGTAAAGTTTCTTTGGATGCTCTTAGTCTAGGATGAGGGCCGAGGGAGACACCTCTCAGTGCCCTGAAAGCCCCATGGAGAGAGCACAGCAAGCACACTGGGCCTCCTAGCACCGGCCCTCTGCTCCTGCTGATGGTTCAGACCTGACCTGCAGATCCTCGTCAAAGGGCTTGGAGAGGAAAATGGCTCTCAGAGAACCTACAACCTCCTATCCCAGGGCCTTTGCACATGCTGGTCCCATCGCTGGGAACACCTGTCTTTCACTTCTCACCAGTTAACTGCCACTTACATTTCAGATCTTAAATCAAACATCACTTCCTCAGGAAAGCTCAGGTCCTCAGTTACAGGTTCTCATCCTTCCTTGTATCTGTTCCCATTTATAATATACATCTATGTGGGTGAGCATTGGATGCCGCTTCCTTCAAGAGGGCTTCCCTTAACCTTCCTCCCCCGTCCCCCTCCCCCACATTGATTTTCAGAGAGAGTGGAAGGGAGAGGGAGAGACAGAGAGAGAAACATCGTTGTGTCACATTGATTCCCGCAGGGTCCTCGACCAGGGCCTGGGACGAGCCTGCAACCGAGGTACGTGCCCTTACTGGAATCGAATCCAGGACCTTTCAATCTGAGCCAAACCAGCGAGGGCAAGAGGGCTTCCCTTCAACCCCATTGAAGTTTAGTGCCCAACTGGTGCCCTCCCAAAGTACCCTGCACGCTACAGTTCACATTTCATCTCTGAAATGTTTGCATTTCATCTCTGAGGGAGAGATGAAATGTCATCTCATCCTGGAGACACCAGATATAGGTTCCCCTGCTGTATGTTCCCTTAGTGCTCCTTCCTCTCCTTTCATACAAGGCACTGCACTTGTCAAACTTGTCATGACTTATTCAATATCTGTCTTTCTCACCAGAACAGGAACTTCCTGAGGCAGGAACATACTTGCCGTATCCACAGTCAGTTGTATCCACAGCATTTAGAACGGCACTTAGCACATTGAAAGAATTCATAGCTAAGTGTCTACTCCTTCCCTGCTGCAAACACGCACACTCATGCTCACACTCACTCTCTCACAAACCTGCTTTTATCCTCGGTGCCTAAGACAGTGCCTGGCACAAGGTAACATTCTCAGTTAGCACTTGTTAGTTGTGTGAGTGAATAAGTGCTGAAGTTCTGGGAGGCCAGGGGTCATGTCTTCAACCATGTTTTCTACCTCCTTGTGAAAATGGGATCGAGTGAGTTCCCGGAGAAATGTCCCCGTCACAGGACCAGGCCTTTTGACTTCCCCTCCAGGCAGATACAGCAGGGCCTCCACATCCTCATTTATCAGCTGATTACAAGCCATCCTGTTCTGCCATCCAGTCCCCATTTTTCTTTTCTTTCTTTTTTTTTTTTTTTTGTTAATCCTCACATGAGGATATTTTTCCATTGATTTTTAGGAAGAGTGGAAGAGAGAGGGAAAGACAGAGAGAAACATCGATGTGAGAGAAACACATCAACTGGTTGCCTCCTGCATTCGCCCCAACTGGGCCGGGGAGGAGCCTGCAACCGAGGTCCATGCGCTTGACTAGAATCGAACCCAGGACCCTTTGGTCCACAGGCTGACATCCTATCCACTGAGCCAAACCGGCTAGGGCCAGCCCCCAGCTTTCTTGCCAATCATTTTCCATAACTTCCTTTCAACCTTGGGTATCAGCCACGGAGGTGCCCGCATGGTTCCCTGAAGCCACCTTGTTCTCTGCATTGTCCCATAGCCACCACGGAGGGCCTCATGCAATAGGAATAAGGGCAGGAGGAGGTGCACAGGTTCAGCGGGAGAGCAGGAAATGTCACTGAAACAGTGACGTTGAGCCTGGCCTGGAAGGTGGGTATTATCCAGCCAGGCTGAGAAGTAGGACAGAGCAAGGGAGGAAAGGCATTTCAGGCAGAGAGAACGGTCAGCAAAAGCTCAAAGCAGAACCAGCGAAAATTCCTGGCATTGTGACTACTTCCTAAAAACACTGGGGCCTGGCATTACAGGGGGACAGAAAGACTGGCAGGGCTGGAAAAGAACCCGGACCTGGTATCGTTTCAGTGTAAGGAAGTAGTGGTATCACCAGCAACAGGAAAACCAGGACGTGGCCTTTCCTTGTAAAGAGCCCATTGTCCGACCATGCCTGGGCCATGCCTTTCCTGGGCCTCAGTTTCCTGATCTACAAAATGAAGGTTTTTGGACGAGGTGATCCCGCCAACTCTTTCCAGCTGAAGTCCTGTGACTGAAACTGAAGTCTCCCCTTGGCTTCTCGGTCCGGACTTGGGCCGGCCCCAGGACTTGTGACCAGATATGAGGTCAGTCTTGCAGATTTCAAGACAAATGAGGGCTCTGTCTGTACAGCTGGTGCCCGTTTCCTGCTTGCCGGGGGTTCTGCCCTCGTGCTTGGTGTGGCTGGCTGTCACCATGTCCATGGCGTCACCGGCCCCTACCAGCCTCTGGTCCACTAGGCTCCTGGAACACCCCCGCAGCTTGGCCAGGGGGAAGGTGGGACAGCAGGTCAGGGCGGGCAGGTGGGCAAAGGGAGCCTCTGGAGCCTAGCAGGGTGCTGTGGGCATCCTGGCGATCCCTGGCTCGGTGGCCCAGGCTTCTGTCTTCCTTTCCTATACCCACATATGGTTCATGCAGCCAATAATTTGGGAATGAGTCAGACCTGGCTTTGAATTCCCTCCTTGACACTAGTTGTAGGCATCTGACCTAATTAGTTCACTTGTTCGTTTACTAGTTATTTCATTTGTTCATTAGCTCAATTTGCTCATCAGTTCATCCATTCATGCATTAGTCAATATATGTTTATTGAATACCTACTATGTGCCCACACAGTTCAAGAGGTTTTGTGGTAAACAAGCTGACTTCATCCCTGCCTTCATGGTACAGGAGGTAACAGGATTGTTGGCCTGCATGTCCAATGAGATAGGCACTAACCACCCATGGCTATCAAGCATTTGAAATCTGGTTACGGTGACTGAATTTTAAATTTTATTTAATTTTTACTAATTTAAATTTACAAGCAGATACTTGGTTCACTTTTACGTTAAAAAAACACACACAAAAAAAAACCAAAAACCACAAAAAACCACCAAACCCTGGAATGGGAAGCTAATTTTTTCAACTTGTGAAATCTATATACAGGTCAAATATTGATGATGAAATTTTAGCATTTGAGTCAAGATATGCTGAATATGTATAAAAACACATTGGATTTTAAAGAGTTAGTAAGAAAAAAGAATGAAAAAATATCCCACTAATAAATGTTTAGATATTGATTACATATTGAAAAGGATAATATTTTGAATATATTGAGTTAAATAAAAATATATTACCAGCCTGAATCTCACCTATTTCTTTTTACATAATTTTTTATTTGGCTTCTGGAAATTTTAAATCACATGTGTGGCTCACTTGATATTTCTATTGAACAGTGCTGTGTTAGGCAATTAAACAAGCGACTACAACGTGAACTCAAGACTGTGGTGAACAATAAACACGATGCTGCATGTAAAGTGCTTAGTTCTTACTTTACAGGTAAGTACTCAGTCAGTATTAGCTACATCTGAACATCGGACATGGGCCCAGGTGGGCTCCGCCATCCTGGATGCCATCGTCTTCTTCCATCTTCCCCTCCTCCTCAGCAGTGCACACTCTATCCTACCTCAAAATCTGGCCCATTCTCCAGGACTTTCTAAGTCACTTTTGGATTTCATAGACTGGCAAAATTCCCCACAATTTTTGGGGCCCAATATAAAATTATTTTCTTTGTCAAGTAATTTAGTTACTGTGTTCTATTGCCTTCTTTCATAAGAGAAAGAACTCTCTTAAAAGTGAGACCTAATTTTTTTTTTTTTTGCAGAATTTAATAAGCTAATTCTAAAAATTCATTTGGAAATGCAAAGGACCCAGAAAAGCCAAAAACAATCTTGAAAAAAAAAAAAAAAAAAGAACAAAATTGACCTTCTCAGTTCAAACTTACTATAAAACTGTAGTAATCAGGATAGGCATATAAGTCAATGGAAGATAATGGAGAGTCCAAAAATAAATCCTTACACTTATGATCAATTGATTTTGACAAGGGTACCAAGAAAATTCAATGTGGAAAGAATAGTCTTTTCAACAAATGGTGCTGGGACAATTGACTATGCAATGCAAAAGGTGACTTTGGACTCCTATATCTCATTATATACAAAATTTAGCTCAATATGGACCATAGACCTAAATTAAAGAACTATTAAATACTTAGAAAATGTAGGGATGAATCTTTACAAATGTGGATTAGACAGTGATATCCTAGATACAACACCTAAAGACTAAGCAATTTTAAAAATTGATATATTGGACATTGTAAAAATAAAAAACTTTTGTATTCGTAATGATATCATCAAGCAAATGAAATGACAACCCACAAAATAGAAAGAATATATCTGCAAATTATATATGTGATAGTAAAGTTGTACCAGAATTACATATATGATAGTAAAGTTGTATCAGGATAAAAACTGTTATAACCTAATTTTTATTATTTTTTTATTTTTTAAAATATATTTTATTGATTTTTTTACAGAGAGGAAGGGAGAGAGATAGAGAGTTAGAAATATCGATGAGAGAGAAACATCGATCAGCTGCCTCCTGCACACCCCCCACTGGGGATGTACCTGCAACCAAGGTACATGCCCTTGACCGGAATCGAACCCAGGACCTTTTAGTCCGCAGGCCGACACTCTATCCACTGAGCCAAACCGGCCTTGGCTATAACCTAATTTTTAAATGGGCAAAAGATTTGAATAGACATTTCTCCAAAGAAGATTCGGGAATGGTCAATAAACAAATGAAAAGATGTTCAATAGCCTCAGTCATTAGGGAAATGCAAATCAAAACCACAGTGAGGTACCATTTCACACCTACTAGGATGGCTATAATCAAGAAGACAGATAATGACAAGTGTGGCAATGATGTAGAGAAACTGGATCCCTCATACACTGCTAGTTGGATTGCAAAAGGGCTGCTTTGGGAAACAGTTTGGCAATCCTTCAAAATATTAAGGATAGAGTTACCATATGACCCAGCCACTCTACTCCTCCATATCTACCCAAGAAAAATGAAAACACATGTTCTCAAAACCCCCAAAACAAACAAACAAACAAACAAAACCCTACACAAATGTTCATAGCAGCACTATACCTAATAGCTAAAAAATGGAAAAAGCCCAAATGACCATCAGCTGATAATTGGATAAACAAAGCAGGGTATACTCATACAGTGGAATTTTATTTAGCCATAGAAAGGAATGAAATACTAATACATGCTACCGCATGAATGAACTTCAGAAAACATTATGCCCAGTGAAAAAAGCCAGTAACAAAAGAACACATAGAAATGCCCGGAATAGACTAATCTATAGAGACATAAAGTAGATTAGTGGTTGACAGGAGCTGGAGGTAGAGGGATGGGGACTGGACAATGACTGGTAATGGGTATGAGGTTTCTTTTTGGCATGATGAAAATGTTCTACAGTTAGATTATGGTGGTCATTGGATAACTCCGCAAATAAACTGAAAGCCATTGACTCGCACACTTCAAATGGGTTGACTTCGTGTTATGTAAATTATCCTATATAATAAAAGCCTAATATGCTAAATATCCAGTCATCCGGTTGGCCATTCAACCAATCAAAGCATAATATGCAAATGCTGCTCAACTGCTTGCTATGATGTGCACTGACCACCAGGGGGCAGACGACTGGTAGGTTAGCCTGCTGCTGGGGTCCAGCAGATCAGGACTGAGCGAGATGGGCCACACACGCCCTGGAGCCCTTCTGCGGTCCCTTTCGGCTGGCCAACCTCCCACGTCCCTCCCCGGCCCTGATCGTGCACCAGTGGGGTCCTTCGGCCTGGCCTGCACCCTCTCGTGATCTGGGCTGAAGGACTCCACCCCCCTGCCCCGCCCCGCAAGTGCATGAATTTCATGCACCAGGCCTCTAGTACCTCAATAAAGCTGTTAGGACAGACAACATATTGGTCAAGAGCGCAGAGCTCTGGTGTCCCAAGGTCTTCAGTGTGAGTTCCAGCTGTGGGCCTGAGACAAATTAGGTGACAGTGCTGGGCCTCAGTTTCCTCAATGATATGGAGATGTTGCAGGGATTAAATGAGAACATTGTGTAAGGTGTCCAGGACACAGCAAGTGTTCAAAAATCACCAAGCATTTTTACTGTTAGATGGGTTGTCATCTCTGATTCAAGGACAATCCTTTAAATGAAATAAAGTGAACTTGATGAAATCTCACTGGCTTGTCCTTTTTCTCATTTTGTAAAAACTGGCGGAAACTTCTTTACTGGCCAGCATCTCCCAGGAAGCGGGGTGCTGCCTGCCCACAGCACCATCCCTCCCTTTGAGAAGGTGATGCCATGGCTGGAAGGTCTTTAGGAATCAGCTACTCCAGTTCTTCCCAAACACATTTTAGAAGTGGAATCAGTCTTCACATGAAGTGAAAATGCTAATAATCGTAATAATGGCTAATGACTATTGAGCCTTTACCATAAGCCAAGTACTATGTTAAGCATCTCATGTGCATTATCTCCTTGGCTGAGGCACTCGAGGCCACAGTGTTAGTACCAAGCAGAGCCCCCACGAGCCTGTCAGTTTAATACAAAGCATCTGTACTATTAATCAAAGGAGGGTTAAAAGTGAAGATTCAGGGGCCTCACTACAAGCATTTGCATCATAGATCAGACTCTAAATAAGTTACTTAATGGCTCAGCGCCTCAGTTTCCTCATCTGTAAAATTGAGATACAAGTACTAGACAGAGTTATTGCGCTAAGCATTGCATATGAATTATCACATATAATCTGCCCAGCAACGTGTGAGGGCTCAGTATTTATTTTCATTATCATTGCGCATATCACCTGCTTATGAAGAAACCCAGAGCATAAAACAGATTCCAGTAGGGCCATTCTGGCTGAAAAGAGTGGGGTCTCACTTCTATCTGTCCCATCTACCTTCTGCTGCCCCTTCCCCCAAAGCAGCCCCTAAGAACCCTCTTTGGGACTCTAAGGCTTCATTAAGCATAGTTTGAAACCACTCTTTAGCCCACCCTCGTTCATTGCACAGATGAGAGAAGAGAAGTGAGGCCCAGAGAGGGGAGGAAACCTGTCCGAGGTCACACAGTCTCTCAGGAGCAGGGACTGGACTAGAACCCGGCCTCCAGGCCTCCCTGCCTCCCCGACCTGTTTTCCACAGTTGGGGTCCCCAGGTCTCCCTGTTGTCTTAGACGAGGTTGTGCTGCTGCCAGAACTCCCAGGTCGGCCTCCACCCCCCACTCCCATCTTGGGATAATCCTTTAATGAATTAAGTGGAGCAATTATGGCAGGTAAGAGGGAGGCTTTGTTACTTTTTGGTAACCAACTGGCATCTTGCAGAGTCTCATTTACTGTCAGTTGAGTACTTAGAGGTAAACACTCTTACTTTCTACATCTTGACCAGAATTTCCTCCCCTACCACTTTCCCCCTCAATTCACATCAACGCATGCCCAGCTGGGCAACGGGGTGGCGTGCTGAGCAAGACCTCACAGCGCCTCCCCCTCAGAGCTTCCATCTAGTACAGCCACGGACACCAACCAAGCAAAAACCAGAACAAACACCAAAAAGGTAAATACCTCAAGCTGGCTTCCAGGTTGTGGTTCCCCAGGTTCAGAGTGGAGTAAGGGGTTGGGTCTTGGATGTAGCACGAATCATGGCCTGGCTGCTGCTCTTCCTTCCGCCTGGATTGTTCCTCTCTGACCTGTGTGCTGGCTCCCTGTCACTCTGGGTGCCCTCCCGGGTCACCTCTCAGAGTGGCCTTCCCTGACCACCCTGCCGGAGCCGTTCCGAGCTACTGCGGCCCTTTCTCTGCTCTTCTCTCTAGAGAACACAGCTCGCTCAAATCATGCAGATTGATTAGCTGATGTGTTTATTTTCTGTTTCCTCCCAGTGGAAGGTCAGGAAGGCAGGACGTCTGTCTGTCTTACTCACTACTGCACTCCCTGCACCCAGGGCAGAGTTTGGCCTCTGCAAGGGGCTCCATAATATTTGCTGAGTGAGTGAGTGAAGGAAGGGATGGAAGAGTAAAGGGCAAAGAAGTGGAAGCTGGGAAAGGATTCTACTTCCATTTTTGTCACTAGCTTGCAGTGTGGGGGTCTTGTTCGCCACTCCACCCCATTGCCCAACAAGGTGCGTTGACGTGAATTGAGGGGCAAGCTTCTTACCCTCTCTGGTTAACCTCGTATTCTTCATTTGCAAAATTAAAAAAACTAGAGTCTCACCCCAAAGCTGCAAAGCTCCACAGGTGATTCCAATGAGCCGCTAGGCCCGAGCGAGCTGCTCTCAACAGGGTTTCTGTGGGCACTGAGCAGCTCGACTCCTCCTGCCTGGCCCCCATGGCTCCACGCCTGGGACGTCAGCGTAGGCATCAGTGCGGCCTCCATCTGGGCAGCAGCCAAATGGGAGGAGGAACAAGAACCACTTATCTCCATTAGGCCTCCCTTATCCCTGGGTTTTCAAGGATCCCAGCAGCAGCCTGGTGAAAGCTGGAGGGCTTAGCTCGAAATCCTCAGGCAACTGGAGTGGCTTGTGTCTGGGAGCTGCTGAGGAGTCTGAAATCCCTGAGCCCAGGGCCATGGAGCGGTCATTTGGGCCATTTCCTTGCCTCTGGGCAGGAGGCCCTGGCAGGGGCCCTGGAATAGGCAGGCAGCAGGAGAGCCAGGTTCAAGTCTCGACCCTGCCAGACTCCAACCAGAGAACCTGGGCAAGCAGCAGCAGCAGCAGCAAAATGAGTAGGTAGTTCATGAACAATTACGAGGGGCTGTGGTATCATCTACCTGGGCATGTCAAAGTACTCTGATTTAGGGGAAAGAGGTGGGACCCCTGAACCACATTTGTCAGTGGGCGTCCGAGTGATTCTGATATCGGTGGGCTCTGGATACTGACCTTGAGGCTGGGATATCACCGTGATTCTGAGGAGGGAAGCAGAGCTGAGCATCCCAGCAGAAGGTGCTCTGTCAGGGAGGAGGGGCGTGGTTTGGATGATGAGATAAAAGTAAGCCAGACACTGACCTCAAACAACCACAATACATCAGGCCCTCAGTTTGCTCACCCGTTACTTCATGGAGTAGGAGCTACTGTTGTGTAATATAAATTCCAGCTCCTACGTCTATTCCTCTATCAGTCACTTTACATACCAGTTGTGAATCTCCTGCATTGTGCTACTGATGTGTATCTAGGGCTGAGAAGTCCTTTAGATTTGCTCCCTCTCATCTGCTAAGTACTCTCATAATTTTCTGGTCATCCCTTGTTTTCAGCACAAAATCCTTATGATCACATGGCCAGTATGGTCAGTAAGCAGAAGGGCCCCAAACCAACTTGGACATCTGGCCCTAAATCCAATGATTCTGGACCAAGATTATCTGTCTGTCTCTCTGCTTGCCAATCCATTTGTCCATTATCTATTCATCCATCTATCCATCCATGTGTCCATCCATCAATGCATTGCTAGCTTACTTTCCTCAGCTAATTTCTATCTGTCATTTGTTTAACACACTCATCTATTTCTTTTTGTTGTTGTTGTTAATTCTCACCCAAGGATATTTTTCTACTGATTTTTAGAGAGAGTGGAAGGAAGAGGGAGGGAGAGACAGAAAGAGAGACACATCGATCGGTTGCTTCCCACACATGCCCTGACCAGGGCCAGGGATTCAGCCTGCAACCAAGGTATGCGCCCTTGACTGGAATTGAATCCCCGGACCCTTTAGTCTGTGGGTGGACGCTCTATCCGCTGAGCAAAACTGGCTAGGGCTCTATTTCTTGTATCCACTTACCATGATTTGGTCCCTATAATAATCTGTCTATTCACTTTAGCAAACCTTTATGCAGAGCCTGCCCTGTGTCACATGCTCTTCCCTGCTTCCACTCTCCATATACCCCATCTTCCCACTGACGCTTTCTCCTCTGACCTCTTTGCAGGACCCTTAGTCTGTGTGACCATGACCTCCACTTGCCTCTCTCCTGATTCACACTCTTCCCTGATCACTTGTGAGTGGACCCCTTGTCTTTCTTTACTGCCTTGACCTGGCTCCACTCCTGCCCCATGCTAAACTGCAGGGAAATATTGATTGACTGGGTGACTAGACTGTTTGCAAGGAGCGTGTCTTTCCCAGGGTTCTACCCCGCTCAGTTCCCAGGCTAGGGCTATGCACATGGTATGCATTTTGTTCCACTGGTTGGCCTGAATTTGCAGTCAGTCCTTAAGAGTTGGAAGACTTTTCAACTTTTATTCATTCTACAAACTTGCCTAGATTTGCTCACTAGATGCTCTTTCCAGGCATGGAAAGGAATGAGTACCATCTTATTTTATAGACAGGGAGAGGAAAGCCCCGAGAAGGACGGGGGCTTGTCAAGGTCCCCCAGCTGTGGCAGAACCTTGAGGACAGTGAAGAGAATGTCACTACTCAGGACCCAGACAGCTCCTGGGTTCCTCACGGAGCCAGAGGGTTTGTGCTTGAAGGTCCCCAGAGAGGAGGTATTAGGAAACCAGGGGCCGCCCCACCAAGTCAAACCAGTCAGGCCCCATCCAAAACCAGGGGCAGCTGCCCTCGGGGTGGCAGGGAGAGCCTGAGTCAGCCTCACCTGCAGAGATGACATCAGGGTGATCAAGGGCTGGCAAGGGAGGAAGGGAGTGGCCCCGGGGGTTCTAAGGAAGGGAAGTAGGAGGCCCTAGCTGGATCCCAGGGGACCACACCCTTGATAGGGACTATCTGAGCAGTGGAGTCCAGCTTCAAGCGCCGAAGACACTCCATTTAGGTAGGACATGCTCTCATCCTAAGAGATACCCCACTGCCCCTGCCACTATCCTATGCCAAAATCAGACTCATAAGATGTGATGTGAGAATTTATCTAGCTCAGAGGTTCTCAAACCAAACCCGAGTGAGCCCCAGAGTAACCCTGGAGCTGGAAGTGTAAGGTGGATGTACGTGTACTCCATGAAAACACTCCTGTCCAGCCCTGTTGAGATACTGTTGAGTGAAAAGTTGCAGAATTTTAACAACCACCTCCCCCCCTAACAAACAAACCCACAAATGCTATATACAGGGTGGGGCAAAAGTGGGTTTACAGTTGTGAGGATGCAAAACACAGAGTTTATTCTTGTATTGTTTATTGATTATTGCATTATTTTCCATACGAACAACTGTAAACCTATTTTTGCCCCACCCTGTATTTCATACTGGTGTTATATTTGTGTATGAAAATGATTACATTGTTGCCTTTGGAGAAGGCATTGGCGGCACCAGCAAAGAGGGCTTTAGCCTTTAATGTAATGTTTTATTATTTTATAAGGAAAATATATCATGTATTACTTGTCTAAATGCAAGCCCCCATCCTTCTCGGGGCTTTCCTCTCCCTGTATGTAAAAATTTCCACCCATTTTATCTGATTGGAAGTCTGAGAATCTGCATTTTAGCAAAGTTTCTGGGGGCTTCTGTGGAGCTGATCCATGAACTGGACTTTGAGAAAAGCTGCTCTGGTCCACCATTATACGGATGAGTAACTTGAGCTCAGAGAGGGTAAGGAACTTGCCTAAGACCACACAGCTCGGCAGTGACTCAGTTGTCACTTGAGCCCAGGATGTTGTACTCCAAGTAGTGCTCTCTCTCGTACACAGTGATAGGAAAAGGAGAGCTGCTAGAAGAGATGGAGGAGGGATGGATGTCCAGAGGTTGTACACAGCTGCAAGATGGCAGAGCTGTATTTGAATCCAGCTGCCTAACTTCAAGAACAGCCCTCACCCTTTGCTCCACACCCCTGATGAGTGCAGTCAGGGGTGGGGGTGGGGGTTCGGGGGGAGGGCCACACAGTGGTATTCAGAGCCAGAGTGCGAGAGGCTGGGGCTCCATGCACCCTGAGTTCGGCCAGTTAGCAGCCTCCGTGGGGGAGGAGGCACAGGGAGGGTGATGGGGGGAGAAGGGGCAAATACTGCCCATCTTTCTAACTTTGAGCTGCTCTGCTCTCAGCCCTCCTCCCTTCCTGGATTCCTCTGCCTTTGTGCAGTTTGCCTCTGAGCTCCTCCTGTTTCCAGCAGGGCAGTGGCTCCTTGTTGCTGGGTAACTGTGGGCAATCCCTTCCCTCTCTTGACCTTAGTTAGCTTCCTCATCTATCATTTATACAGTGGACTGAATCAGCCTCTTGGAGGCTCATTTAAAAACGCAGAGTCCTGGGCCTCTCCATGGTAGGGGGGCCTAGAATGAGCATGTTAACTCCTGACCTCCACTCCCACCAGATGATTCCTACAAAGTCCGCAGTTAGACAGCTACTGGGCTACTAGTCTATTTTCCCTGTGCACCCCCCCCCCCCGCCCCCGATTCTTGGGCCTTGGGTGGTCCTGAGGCCAGCCCAGTGAGGAGGGCTTGAAATGCCGAGGCATCGGAGTGACCAGCAATCCCCGCTCAGCTCCTGGGACACGGGCTCTCTCCCCAGCTAGGCCAAGGTTCCGGGGTTTCCTCCCTCAGGGCCAGCCTCTTTCTAGCCTGGGCAGAATGTCTGGAATGTGCTGCCGAGGGAGACAGGGCTGGTGGGGCTGCCAGAGCTGCCTCCGGAATTGGAATTCAGGCAGCAGAGAGCAGACTCCTGCCCCCCAGGGCCTCTGCCCTGCTGGCCTTGAACTGACCCAGCAGGACCCAAGCACCCAGGGACGGGGCAGAGGGAGGGCTGTGGGGCCTCAACGGGCCAGCAAGTCTCACTGGGCCTCAGTTTCTTCATCTGTAAAACCATGTCCTGTTTCTCCACACGTGTGACACTGTGGCACTTCCAAAGGAATTGCACATCTATCCATCCTCTGCACCTATCACATTTCATTAGCAGGATACCAAGAGCTATAGGAAATTTATGGATAAATTAGGTACTAAGCTGATCCAGGAAACTGCCATTTTGCCTCAGGCACTGTGTTTAGTGTTTTACTGATTCATCACCTATTTAATCCTGAGGACACCCCCACCCCTGCAAGATAAGAACTGTTCCCACCTCCGTTTGGCAGATGAGAAAACTGCTTCCCCGAGGGGTTAAGTAACTGATCCAAGGCCACGTAGTTGCAAGATGGCAGAGCTGGGTTTGAATCCAGCTGCCTAACGTTAAGGACAACCTCACCCTGTGCTCCACACCCCCCATGAGTGCAGCCAGGGGGGTGAGGACCATGCGGTGACACCCTGTCCTGACCTCACTGTGAGACCAGAACAGAGCAACCTGCGCTCTGCAAGGGCACGGACTCCCTGCAGTCCCTCCGATCATGGTGGGGCGATGAGGAGACGCTACTGAGCAGCGCCAGGTAAGTGTGAGGGGACGGCGATCTGGGTAGACACCCTGCATGAGCAAATGGAGGGTTCTGGGCTGAGGCTGGGGAGCAGTAAACCAGCTGATCTGCAGTTTGACAATGTGAGAACCGTATTCAAAATTGAGATTGCAAGGTAGAGACAGCAGAGCATTGAATCAAGTGCGGGGCCTTCCAGATGCCCGTGACCTGCTCATGGATCCCACTCCTGTGATCTGGTTGGGGCATAACATTAGGGTGGAGGCTCAGAGCTCAGGTTTGGGAGCTAGAAAACCTAGTCCAAATCCTGGCTCTGCCGTTTAAGGGGAGGATGGCCGTGGACAGGTCAGTGAAGTCTCTGACTCTCAGTTTCTTCCTCTGCCTGAGAATGATGATAATAATAGTACTTCATTAGGACGACCTATTTGGGTATTAAATGAAATGATGCACTTAAATTATAACAAATATTAGTTATTAGCACCACAGTTGTTATTGTTGTTGCTACCATACAATAGGGAGAAATGGGAGATGATGCTGGAATGTAGTTCATGGTTGTGGAGAAGGGGACCAGGGAGGGTACTGGTTCCCTGGGCCAGGGCCACATCAATGCCCCAAGTCTGGGGCAGGTCAGGGTGGGGATAATATCAGAGATTCTGTTTCAAGTCCACCTTCCAGGCTTCCTGTTGGGATGACCTAACCAAGGCCATTGACAAGGCCTGCCTGGCTCCATTAGCTCCCAGCCAGAGCCCCGCCCACCAGCACCAGCTTGGGGCAGGCCAACGAGGGCAGGATTGGTGGCAGATGAGCTCATGCTCACCGGCCTGGCCAACAAGGCCGGACGCTTCTCCTGGCGGGAGCCTGTCAGAACTGCCAGCTGGGGGTCGGGATGAGCTGGAGGGCCCGGTGGTATCCAGATGCCCATGACCAGCGGGTCTGCTGGGTGTTTGATTACATTCCCGGGCACCCCAGGCAACGCCAGGGCTGGCCGTTCCCACTCCTGCTGGGTCCCGTCTGTCAGCCACAGAGCTGACATCCCAGGCTCGGCCCCCACGTCCCACCTGCCTTCTACCTTCTGCCTTTCCCTCTCGGCTGCAGCCTGCAGCCCCAAGCAGCCAGGTGGCCTCAGCCCCGATGACTTCATCCTCCTTAAAGGAATCATGTCCCTTTGACAACCAGGCCTCTGAGCCTTTTCTGTCCACAGAGCAGACTCTAGGGTCTCTGTTCTGGACCTGCCTCCCAGCCTCACTCCCATCCTGCTATGTGACCCTCCCTGGGGAGAACGCAGTCTGTCGGAGGAACCCCTGCCCTGGAAATGACAGTTTGCATTTCATGTTCATTGAACACACCGTCTCAGTGTAACCAGTCCATCAGCCACTGTTCCCAGTGAGCTGAATCTTCTCTCAAGGCTGGTCTTCCAAGATAGACCACACACACTTGGCACCTCCGCTGGGTGTGCAACAGGTGTGGGTAATGCAGTAAGGCAGCAGTTCCTGCCTCTAGGGTCACCGACTATCCCCCTTCCCCTAGGACCCTCCCGCTTATAGCACTGAAAGTCCCACATCCTGGGAACCCCCTCAGTCCTAGGCCAAGCAGGCCATTGGCCAACCAACCCTGCACATGCATCTGCGATGTGCTTTTTCTGATGATGTGTGTCTGATTTTCACCAAATAAATCTGAGCCTTCAGCCTGCCCCAGAAGGACTCAAAGGGGTTCAGTCTGCTAAAAATGAAAATAATACTATCGGTGCTTTCAGACTCTATGGGCACCTGAAATTTGCCACCTGCTTAGAGTTTTCATCGCTGCTCAGGCCCTAATTTACACTGAGTGGCCAGATTATTATGATCTCTGAACGCATAATAATCTGGCCACTCAGTATATATATATATATATATATATATATATATATATATATATATATATATATATATATTAGAGGCCCGGTGCATGAATTCGTGCATGGGTGAGGTCCGGCCAGCCTGGTCAGGGGGAGAGGACATGGGTGGTTGGCCGGCCTGCCTGCTGGTTGAACTCCTGGTCAAGGGGACAATTTGCATATTAGCCTTTTATTATATAGGATATACACTGAGTGGCCAGATTATTATGCGTTCAGAGATCATAATAATCTGGCCACTCAGTGTATGCTCTCCACCCCACAATGAGCGTAGGAAAACCTAGGAGGCAGGGAGGGACAGCTCGGCCAGTCCACGGGAGAGAGCGGCTTTCCTAGGCAAGCAGGGGAGTGGACAGCAACTATTTGCTAGGTCTTTCGTTAGAAGCCTACAGCATCCTTACAGGGAATAGCAGAACTGTAGAACCTCAGAGCTAGATGTTCAAGGCCAGAGTTCAATACCTGCTACATTGAGCTCAGGAAACAGGTCCGGGTGGGGGATTCAGAATCAGATGTAATTCTTTAGTGCCTACCACATGCCTGCCCCTGTGTAGCAACCCTGATGCGGGGCCCACCCCAGAGAATTCCATGCAATTGGTCTGGGATAGGGCCTGGGCATCAGGATTTGTTAAAGCCCCCACCCCCCACCCCCCACCCCCCACCCCCTGACTCCCAGGGGTACGGCCTTGGCTGAGAACCACTGGGTTAGACAGAGATACATTCCCGAGGAGATGAAAATAAAGTGGGGCTGGGCTTGAAGACAAGAGAGGAGCACACAGACAGGAGACACAAAGCAGAGGTTCACACAGGAAGTTCGGCCAGAGGGTTGCAGGTTGGAAGGAGAGACCCAGAGAAGTGCAGCTCAGTGGCCAGATTCAGACAGACTAGGGCTTGAAACTCAGCTTAGTTTAGATGAGCAATGTTGGGTCAGTGGTTAAAACTTTTGTGAGCTTCAGATTCTCATGTGAAAAATAGAGATTGATAACAGCACCTAATCCATTGTGGTGGTGTTCAGAGAAAGTAGATAATCCCTGCAGTGCTGAGTTGAGTGCCTGACAATTATCATGGACAATTATCAGTATTACTAGAGGCCTTAGAGGCCTGGTGCACAAGATTCGTGTACTGGGGGCGGGAGGTGTCCCTCAGCCCGGCCTGTGCCCTAGTTCAGGACCCCTCGCTGCTTACCACTCGCTGGCTGTGGAGGCAGGAGAGGCTCCCGCCACTGTGCTCACCAGCCATGAGCCTGGCTTCTGGCTGAGCGGCACTCCCCCTGTGGGAGTGCACTGACCACCAGGGGGCACCTCCTGCGTTGAGCGCCTGCCCCCTGGTGGTCAGTGCGCATCATAGCGACCGGTCGTTCTGCTGTTTGGTCGATTTGCATATTAGCCTGTTATTATATAGGATTATTACTAATCGATCAGATCTGGGGCATGGTCAGGGGGAGCTCACAGAGGGAGGTGGTGTATGGTTGTACCGAGACAGATAAGTACAATTTCAGATACCCAGGAGGCTGTGAGCAGGGGCCTGGGAACAAGAGGCTTCCAAGCATGCTGGGGAGGACGCTGAGGAGTCCATCTCCTGGTGCATGAAGGACTAGAGGCAGCAGATCCCCCGCTGGGTCCTGGAGCCAGCAGGGAGGGCAGGGATTAGGGCCTGGGTCAGGAGTGGAGAGGAGGAATGCCGGTAGCATTATGGGATTCTGCAACCTATCCCAACACTCACCTCCCCCTTTTCCCTGCCCCCCAGGGGACAGGCCCTGCCTTGGGCAGGCTGGAGGCCACCCTTGGCCCAGATGGGGGTCTGAAGGAAGACAGTCGCCTGCCACTCCACACATGACTAGTCAAAGGGCTCGTGGGGCCGCTCAGCCACCCTCCCTCGGGTTAATGCCTAACCGGCCCAGGCTCGGGGACTTGGGCGGCAATCAGCCAGGTGGATAATTACCCAGGGTAGCCTTCCCACCGGAGTGGAGAGTGGATCGCAGTAGCTCCCCTCACACTGCAAACCCCTAGGATTCTCATGCAGGGCTGAGGCAGCTTGGGGGAGGGGACCTGGGAGAGTCTTCCTCGAAGGGAGCTCCTCTGGGCACCTTGGGCAACACACCGCAGCAGCCTGCTTGACCCCTGTGGCCATCCCTGCTGCTAATGACAGGTCCCCGGGGCACAGCCCGTCATGGCTGCAGCAGCTCATGAATGAACATATTCTGAAAGCTGGGAAACAGCCAAGAGCCTCACGAACCTTAACGGTTCCACTTATCCACAGGGTCCGGCTTGAACTTCTAGGAAACTAAGTCCGAGACCACAGACCCAGGCCTCAGTTTCTGTCCCATGGTAGAGGAAGTAGATCTGTTCTGAGTGGCCCCAGAAGTTGTGAGTCTATTTAACAAATAAGGAAACAGACAGAGACTTTGCAAATCTAAGTCATTTGCCTTGGATCATATAGTTTATAATAACAGTAATAATATGTAGAATTCTTGAGTATTAACCAGTTCAAGGCTGGCTGCTCAGCGGAACATCAAGTAGAATTACTAACAATCAGAACTGACTGCTGGGAGAGGTAATGAGCTCCCTGTAATTAGAGGTGTGCAAGCAAAGACTCACTTATTTGCCAGAAAGGCTGCAGAGGGGGCTGCAAGTCCTGGGGGGAGAGAGAGGGAATTAGACAGGATGGTTGCGGAGCCGTTTTAACTCTGTGGGGCAGGAACTATTTCATTTCCCTCTAAGTCCCCAGAGCCTGGCCCAGTGCCTGGAAAAGGGGAGGGGCAGGGCTTTACCTGTGTGTGCACAAGAAACAAGCAAATGAATACATCTATAACGAAAAGGGTGGCAATGAGAGAGAGAGAGAGAGAGAGAGAGAGAGAGAGAGAGAGAGAGAGAGAGCCATTTTCTGTCTAATTCTTCTTCCCTTCCCTTAAAACATTGGTTCTCAACATGGGGAGCACATTGGAATATTTGGGGAGCCAGAGCAGAGAGGCACCCTGTAAAATACATCAAAACGAAGATGTCTTGCTTCCCAGCGAGATGCCAGGCTTTGTGCTTTGCTCTTTGCACACATCATCTGTCTCATCATCCTGCACAACCGTAGGAAGCAGAGATTCTTGTTGCCCCATTTCAGAGCCAGACGGCAGCCAGCGCTCAGAGAGGCTATCATTTATGAAGGGGGTCACAGCCAGTAACAAGGATAAGAAGAATTACCTTTCATGAGGGACTTTCTCTGCTACATGCTTTCCACCAACTTTATCTCATTCAACCCCCACAACAACCTCAGGAGGTAGGAGTTACTGCCTCCATCTTTTCCAGAAAAGGAAACTGAGGCTCTGATGACATCACTCGCCCAAGCTTACTGAGACAGGACATGGCAGTGCCAGGGTTTGGAACCAGGTGCTGGGCGGAGGGGTGACTGGTTGTCTCTCAGATCCATAGCGTGGGGGAGGGCAGGGGCCCCAGAGAGCTAGCAGCCTGGGTCCTCTCCCAATCCCGCTCTGATCTCTGTGTCCTGGGGCAAGCACTACCTGCCTAGGGTCTCCCTTGATCCCTGTAAAACTGAGAAGGGAGGTGGAGATGGGCCTGATTTCTCAGCAACTTTCCAGCCGTCATTTTCCATGACTCGATTCCCCACCGTGAGTTCTGGGCCACAAACCAGTTGGCTCCCTCCCTCCCTCTCGGTGAGACAGAGAGCTGGCAGGAGGGGATGATCCGCCTCAATTCTCCCACCTCCTTTTCCCTCCTCCTCCTGGGCTGGGACACACCTACTCCAACTTTCTCAGCAGCCTCTTTGGAGTGCGGATTGCAGTGCGCGCCTTCCTGCTCCCTCTCTGCACCTCTCTCCGGAGCCTGTCAGCCCCTGTTGCTAGCGAAAGGAGCTCCAGCCCAGCAGCCCAGCCGGGCACCCTCCCCTACCTGAAGGGCACAGGTAAGAACTGCTGGCGGATGGCAACTTGGCGGGGGGGAGGGCCAGGCGGGGGGGTGCAAAGCTAATCCATTCTTGTGCCTTGTCCCAGAGAAGGTGGGTGTTGGGGACTCTTGGCAAGTGGGGACAGAACCAGGACATGACCGAGGCCGGCATGGAGGGGTAGGACAGGGACACCTGGGCCTTAGATCGCCCAGGTACACTGAATGAAGCTAGAGATGTACAGCCTGAGTCTGGGGCCGGGGGATTGGGGCTCAGGAATGGACAAGGCTAGGACTTTGATCTCATGGAGGAGCAAGGTCATATTTGCATGAATGGAAAGTTAGACTCCTGTCCCCGGAAGAATGAAATCCCCTGCTTGGGCTCTCTGGGGATGAGCCTTTAGGGAGATTTCAGGGCCATGTTCTCTGTGGTTTTAGGGGAAATGTTGAGGCCAGGGAAAGGAGAGGTGCTGGCTGCTGTGTGTGTCCAGGGAGCCCTATGACAGACAAAGCCACCTGGTAAGGTGGAGGGAGGGCCAGAGGGACAGTCAGGTAACCTGGCCAGCCCTGGCTCTCCTGCGACTCCTTAGCTCACCCGGATTAGAACCTCAGCTTTCCTGGCTGTGAAATGGGGTGCTCACTAGGGCTGTGAAAGGGATTGGGTGGGGGGAGTGGGGGCAGCTCTATTCTCCCATCTTGGGGGAAGCAGGAATCTGATGCATATCTTTGGAGGCAGGAGAGCTGGAGTGGAACGCTGAACAGAGCCACCAGGCCAGAGTTCAGCCCTCTACTGGGGAGCGGGGGGGTACTATCTGCCCCAATGTGGGGAAAGCGGGCTGTGCCCAGGTGTGCCGAGGGCTCGGAAGGCTGCCTCTGCCCCCAGCCACACTCTGGAGTTGGTGCCTGGGCTCAGGACTCCAGTGTTTCTGTTCCTCAGCTGGCTGCACAGATGGGGAGCTGAGCCCGGGTATGTTGGCAGTGCCCTCCACGCAGGACAGTTCTAGCAGCTATTATTACAGCTGACATGCGCTGGATGCTTTCTGTGCTGGGGGCCTGTGCTGAGTATGCACAGTCATTTGAAAAATTTGAGTTTTCAAAGCAGGCAAGGTGAAAAGAAAATTTCATTATTTGCGTCTCTGTGACTCACAGGCTCTGTGGCCTCCGACTACCTCTTTGGGCCCTTTTCCCTACTTGTAAAGGTGGTTGGATTAATAAGAGCCGGAATTAATCGATTCACCCTGACAAGCCTGTTAGGTAGGCAGAGCAGGAATGATTGCATTTTGTGGGAGAGGAATCCAAGGGGCTTAACATCCCTCATCAGTAGCGGCAGCTTGGGTCCCCCAGGAACCCACGTGACTCTCTGGCAGGAAGGAGCTGAGTGTATGATGTTAGCTAGCCCGAAGGAGTGAGAGGGGCCCCTATTCCGTGAGCATCTGGGGCCTCAGTTTCCTCATCTGTAAAATGGGGGAATAACTAGAGGGAGCGAAGGTCTCTCTGGAACTCCCCACTGATTCCATGACTCTTAGTGGCCTCCTTAGGGACTCAGGGAACCAGACCCAGAAGGACACTGACATTCCCAGTGGGACAGGCCAGCTGTGCCTGTGCTTTCTATGGGAGGGCTCCCTCTATTCCTGAGCTGCCTCTACACCATCCCCTGTGAATTGGGCCACCATGATCCACTCTGCACACTCTGCTCTGAACTCACCTCCGCCTGGAAAGTCTCCTTCCAGCTGCCGCACCACAGGCCATGGCACCGGCATTGCTGCTGGCCAGGTGGGGTCAGGTGGGAGAGAATGTGGGACAGCTTTAGAGAAAACCAGTGTGTGCTGGGGGCAGCAAGGTTGGTACACTCAGGGACCTTCCTGAACTCCGGATGGGCCCTGCTTTTGGATTTCTTCAGGACCGGATGGGCAGAGCCTCTGGAAGCTCCCCTGCCTGCTGGGTCCCAGCACAAGCTCAGCTAGCCCAGAACCCCGGTATTACTATTTCTATGACTATTGGTACGAATGCTTCCATTCATAATGGGGTTTCTAGACAGGCATACGAAGAAAAGTGTGGGTCCAAATCCTGGAAAGTAGTCGTGTGTGACCTGAGCCACAGCTTCTCTAATGCTCAGCCTCCTCCCCAGAAAAATGAGGATAGTAATAATCCTTTTCTCAGAGAACTGATGTGAGCATTACATGTCGTTCTCAGGGCCTTAGTCGCTGTGTTCGCAGTCATCAGTGAAGTCATCACGGGGCTCCCCGCAAGAGGGGAGATCACCCACAGCACCCTAAGGTTCTCCTTCCTCAGACACATCACAGTTGGAATTTTAGTTATTTGTATATTTTTTGTTTGATATTTTCTCTTCTACTAAGTGTTGCTCAGGCATGCACCTGTATCTAGCATGCCTGGCACATACAAGAAGCTCATTGCATATCTGTTGAGAGAATGAATGGGCTTTCATTTCTAAGTCATAGATGAGAACTGTCCCTTACTAAGCATTAGCCCAACCCAGTCACAGGTAAGAGCTGGGAGTGGAAGGGGCCCTATCAGACAGATGGAGACACTGAAGTCTCACCAGAGAAGGCTGGTAATTTGACTGAAGTCACACAGCAAGTGAGTGGGAAAGGCAGGCCCCCTAGCCAGATCTTTTCACTTTGCTCTGCCTTTTCCTGCCTAATCCAGGTAATGAGATGACACTGTTTTCTATACGGGTGGTCAGTCTTGGAGGCCAGTCAATTGTCCCCATATACTCTGGAGACAATTAGGGATTAGCAACAAGCTTAAGCTGCCCTTCAGAGGATGGGGGACATCAATCAGACCATTCCCCCAACCCTCACCAACACCTCCCCCCGCCCCCCCCCCCACAAAAGCGTGCGCACACACCACTCCATACTTATTGCCAGCGAGTCCGCAGGAATCTGTAACTGCACAACGGCAAGGTCCTCAGGAGTTCCCTGAAATCTGCCTTCAAGCATTATGGGTCCCATTTTACAGATGACACCTAGATTTTGAATTTTTGCCTAAAGTCAATAGCCAGTTAGCGCTGGTGTCCTGGGTGGGTGTGTCATTTCTGGGAGCCATTTCTGAGCATACAATTTCAATGTTGGAAAGAAAACCCGATTTACGCAGCCCCCCTATGCACCCGTCACTAGGTTAGACTTGCAGATACCTGCAGGCCGTCTGTCCCTGTGCACTACCTTTTCTGTTTGTTGTTGCTATGGTTTTCAGTGTAGAGACGAATAGACTCAGAAAAGCTAAGCAGTTTCCTTTCGGTCACACAGCTTCTGTTTCCTCAACAGGCAGTTCGTTCAATAGACACTGAGTAAGCACTTATGGAGTGGCAGGCTCCCAGATTCACAGTCGGTGGAGGCAGGCCCGTAGTAGGTGGTTACAACACCTCGAGGTAGGTGGTAAAACAGAGGCAAACTCGGGCTGGCAGGGGGGCCCAGAGGAGTGAGTGAGCCCAGTTATAGGGTCAAGGAAGGCTTCTGGGAGGAGCTGTCACTGACCACAAGTTTTGAAAGCGGAATAAGGCTTAACTAAGGAAAAGGCAATTCAGAAAGCGGAAGTAGCATGTGCAAAGGCACAGTGGCTCAAAGGTGACGGCAGGTGTGTGTAGGAACTATCAGCCAAGCAGGACCAGGTCACTGAAGGCCTTGTGTGCCAGGCCAAGAAGTGTGCTTTAAAAAAAAAAAGTAATTTATATGTAATTTTTTATTAATTGGGAATTCTAGAAATATACAAACGTAAGCAGGATAGTATTAAAAAACAAACAAACCCACAAACCCATCAACCAGCTTCAACAATTAACGCTTTCTCTCTATCCCCACTGATCCTTGCCTCACCAGATTATTTTGGAGCATATCCCAGATATATAATTGCATCTGGAAATATTTCCCATGTATATCTCTAAAACATAAGGACTTCGTAAAATCATCACAGGAGCCTGGCTTTTATTTTGTAAATATTGGAGGACCGTGTTGAAGGAGTTACGGCAAAGAGTACCTTGGCTGGGTGTACGTGGCTATGACTGGAACATGCATTTAAAGAGAGGGGTTGGAATAGAAGTTTAAGATGTCTTGTTTCCCCTTGGCCAAGTACAGAGCCTAAAATTCTACCATTACCCATTGATTATCAAATTATTTCCTGAAATCCACCTCGTTTTGAAAGAGGTGATGCCTTCCAGTTTGGAGCCTGCAGGAGAGAGAAATTCCTCCCTGGCCCCTCCCTGCTGAGTCTTCATCCATTCCTGAGACTGGCGTGGCCCCTGCAAGGAGGAGGCAGCGGGGACAGTGAGGTGGCAGGGCAGCTGTCTATCCCCTGGCTGGGGGCAGGGAGCCCACACTGGAGAGTTCTCCAGTTCCCAGTTCCCGTTCAGCTCCAGTGCCCACAGTAGTTGGCCTCGGAGCAAGCTGAGCAGGACTATACATGCCAGCTGTGGGGTAACGTCAGCGTGTGTGTGCGTGTTGGCCTGTGTGTGCTCACATGTCCCAGGTCAGAGCTGCTTGCTGTCTACCCCTGCAGCATCCCCTCCCCGCTGGGGTCCTCCCAGCAAATGCAAGGCTAGATGGCACAGAATGCGTCCTTTAGACATTTAGAAGTTCAGCCTTGGGAAGGGGCAGAGCTAATATTAGTATGGCACCATGGTGGGCGCATGAGCTCTGGAGCCAGGGGTCGGAGGTCCTATCCTAACTGTGACCTTGGGCACATCCTTCCACCTCCCTGAGGGGTAGGGGTGCAGCGTGCTCTTCACCTCACAGGGCAGCTGTGAGTGGACACATGTAAAGCCGATAGTCACCATGCATTAAGAGCTCACTAAATGTTAGCCACTTTACAGATTTGGGGGCTCCTGAAATCTTGGGATTGACTCAGAAGTCATAGGCTCTTGGACAATTTAAATCCCAGAATCTCAAACTTTTGGAAGGGAACAATGAGAAGGCCCCTATTGGATTTCTAACACAGCTCTCTACCTGTGCAAAGATTCCTTGTACAGTGTCTCTGACAAGTGGTCAACCTTGATTTTTTTTCTTTTTGTAAATATTCCAAACCAGAGTGCATCCGTTTAAGTTACAGCTTGGTGGATGTTTACCAAGTGAACACAAACAATGGCCTCACCAGCCCCCCAGAGCCCTCCTAGGATCCCTTGTCAGTCACCACCCCACCCCAAGTGCAGCTATGACCCAGCCAGCTGGGCTGTTCCCGAAAACCTGCCTCTGGGGTGTGTACCCTCGTTAGGAGAACTCTAATGATTAGAGAGGCTCAGTGAGTTAGTTAATTTGGAAGTTGCTACATTAAACTTCACCTTTAAATTGTTTTGTTTACACTGTCATATTTCAGGGGTAGAATTGTTAAGAGCTGAGCCTCCCCAATGACTAGGACTGTTATTAAAAAATACTGGTTTCTCAGACCTATCCTAAGTCTACAAAATTAAAATGTGGGGTCTGGGGTGGGGTCAGGGGACCTGTATTTCTGCAAGCTCCACGGGAACTCCAGGTGAGGTCCAACTGGGTTTGGGAGCCACTGGGCTAGTGGTTCAGGGCTCAGACTCAATTCAGACAGACTGTTCCAACCCATCCTCCTCTCCAACTGGCCATTGACCGTGGACAAGGCATTGGAACTCCCTGACTCTCAGTTTTGTTGTTTTTTTTCCATTTGTGAAATGGGAATGAAGTAATAGTACCTACTTCCTTGGGTCCATCCACAGAGAAGGTGCTCACTAAGCGACAGGTGCTACCACCAGCATGGCTATTACTGGGAACAGCGCATTGTGAAAGGGTTGGATCTGGAAGCTGAGCCTGGTGTTTGAGTCTTGACGGGGCAACTTGCTTAGCAGTATGACCTTGGACAAGTCTTTTGACCCCTGCCTCTGGGTCTCAACTTCCCCATCTATAAGATGAGAATACTCCTTGCTCCCCTTATAGGGTCTCTGAGGGGATCAAACAAGAAAATGGACCAGAAAACTGCTCTCAGGACAGAAAAAGGCTGCATTAAGTGAACCCCAATGACCTGGAACTGAGCGGAACCTGGGAACCTAGTGGAAGTGGGCTTGCCACGGTGCTTGCGGTTCTGCGGAGGGCGGGCCCGGTGGGGGTGGGGACAGGGAACTGCTGAGGCTTCGGTTTTCCACAGCCCTGGTGTGCCCTGGCACGCCTCCGAGCTTCTTGGTTTTTGAGAACTGTCTCCTTCCTGGTTCCTGGGGCAGAAAGAGTCCAAGATCCCATAGCTATGAAATCCTGTGCAATCTGCCTGTCAGATGCTTTTATTATTTAAATGTCTTCCCTCTTTTTACAAGTCCTCTTTGAAGTCCTCTACTAGCACTTTTAGGAAACTTTCTAATCAAGTATAATATGCACACAGAAAAGTACACAAAACCCAAGTGTCCTTACTGCCCAATGAACTTTCCAGAAACTAACCAGTTTCCAGATAAAGAATTAGAACATTTCCACCATTCCCTACACCTCCTTTGTACACCCCCGCCCCCTTCCAGTCACCACCTGCCCCACCAAGGTTAACTTTATTCTAATGTAATCCATAGCTTTTGCCTGTTTTTAAACTATATATAGTCGGGATAGCACAGTATGTATTCTTTATATATGGCTGCTTTCACCCACATTATGTGAGCGGGATGCCTCTATATTGTTGCCCAGAGCAATGCCTGGTTTTCTTTGCTGTATAGCATTCCACGTATGACTACCACAATTCACTTATCCATGCTGCTCTGGATGGACATTGGGGTTGTTTCCAATGTGGGCTATTATAAGGAGTGCTGCTCTGAACGTTCTCGTGCAAATCTTTTGGCGAATGTAGTAGGCACACACTTCCGTTGTGTGTATAACTAGGAGTGGAATTGCTGGGTCACGAGGTATGTAGATGTGGACGGATCCCTTTTATTTTCAGGTTCAGTTCTATTCACTGCAAGTAGAACATGGTTCCTGGGGCTGGTGTCTATCTGGGAAGAGAAACAGTTGCCTCTGGGTTTTGAGATGCTGATGAACAGTGAGATTTGCAGACCCAGAGATTTCCAGGTGAAAGTCAAGTGCAAGAATCAGATCTGCTGCTTTCCCTCTCCTGCATTCTTCTATTTGACCTAGAGATAACCTTGCGTCTGCTTTGCCTGAGGGCCAATGTTTCCCTAGGAGTGGTTAGTGGACCACCTACAGGGAAACGTGCACCTGAACCCACAGTGGCCCTACTAACTCATACATCAAACTTCTCAAGGATGACGCTGTGGTTTTTAACACACTGACATTTGAGAAACACTTCTCTAGTCTATAAACGCCATGAAAATTGTGGTCTTTTCTTAACTTCCCACTCCCTCTCCACTGGGGCCTAGGAGAGTACCACATATGGGTCTGAAATAGGCATGGCAGAAGATAAGATCACAGAGAAAGAGATTCCCTTTTTCAGCGGATCCCAAACACCAGACGCACCAAAATCACCCCCAGGAACTTGTTAAACATCTATTCCTGAGCCCCACCCCTGAGGATTTTAATTCAGTAGATCTGGGGTGGGGCTGGGAATATGTCTTTTTAAGCCCCACCCCCACACCCTTAGGGGATTCCCAATGGTGGGAACGGCTGGTTCAGGTCCACGGCCAGCCCTGTGGGTGAGAACAGAGCTTGGTTGAATTCTGTGTCTGCCTATGGCTGGTGGAGCAGTTACCCTGGGTAAGAGGAATCATGAGGACAGAGACCAGGGGGCTTAAACGTGGATCTGGGTCTGGACCTGGAGCTCACCATTCTAGGCTTGTTTGCATCTCATTAGTATGCACCCTGATGCTCCCAAATCAGCCCTAACCCCTCTAGTGCCTCTGGCCCTCAGTCAGGTTGGGCCTGCAAAACTGCAAGACCGGGTGTCTCAGACAGTCGAACCGCCTGCCTTGCCCCACAGATAGAAGCCGCTCCCACCTGCCCAGGCCTGCCCGCCTGCCGGCTTTGTGCCCCTAAACTGTTCTGCTCAGAGGGGATTGGCCTTGGATAGACAGGCAGGCAGCTGGGCTAGGCCAGACCAGAGGGAATGGGATCCAGAGGGAGGACTAGAGATGAAGTTTTTGCTGAAATGCTGTGTTTGCTGGTGTTCGAGGACCCATCATTGTAGGATCCTGTTTTGGGGGAGGGATCGTATATCCCTCCCTCTTCCCAAGCCCTCTCTCTAACCTGAGGACACGGGAGGTGGGTGAGGAACTGTTAGATACACAGGTGATCTGAGTTTTAATCCTTGCTTGGCCACATGTTAGCTGTGTGAACTTGGAGGTTAGGTAACCTCTCTGAGACTCACTTATCCCCAAAATGAGCATAATTATAGGGTTGCTGTAAGCTAGCTTAAAAGCGATAATGCATGCCAAGCGCTTACCGCAGGCCCTGGCACATAGTAAATGTTCAATAAACACCCGCTGTGACCAGTGCCTGTGCCTCTGTAAGCCCTTCATAGTCCCCAAACCTTGCTTTCTTCAGGGCCCACCATTGACAATAGCTCCATGGAGGGTTACTCAGTAAGACAGGAGAGCAGGGCCTGGTCCCAGTGCCCAGATGGTCAAGTGGAAGCCCCAGGAAAAGAGGAGCTTGCCCAGGGGTCTCCCAGTTGGTCCCCTGCTGGGCGATCTGATATGTTACTGAGGCCTCCTGGCACCAGAGGAGTAGGGCCTCCAATCCCTGCCCCATCCTCAGCACAACAGTGACTGCTGAGGGCTCACAGGCGCAGCCTTGTGCCAACTGTCATCTTAACTGACCCTCACGGCAGCCTGATGATTACCTTCCTCAGTTTATAGGTCAGAAGACTGAGGCTCCGGCAGGGTCAACGATTTGCTCAAGGTCAGGCCCAGCAATGGGGCAAGACAGGACTCAAATACGGGCTGCCTTACTCCAGAGCGTGAGCAGGTGGCCATCGTGTTCTGTGGCCCTTGTCGTGTTGCACAGCTCTTATCTGGCTCTTATTGTAACCTCCCCACCCCCGGGGTGCCTGGCTGGGGTGGCCTGGCTGGGGTGGCCGTGGGTGGCTGATGGTCTCATGCACAAGGAACTAGCAGAGGCTTTGGTCCCAGCAGCTTCTCAGCTAAGAGGAGCAGGGTTCACCTCACGGGTGGCCACAGGGCCAGCGAGCCCCCTGGGAAGGAAGTGTGTTTTGTCCTGGATAGAGAGGGGACTATGCTGAATGGCCTCCTTTTATAAACCACGTTAAGATGAGGCCCAGAGCGGTCACCCCGGCAGCGGCAGGAAACCCATGTTGTTGCAGGGTGTGCATGCCATTCTCTACCTAGTGTTTTCACTGCCCACCCTCTTCTCCCCACTTCATCCCATGACCTGCGCCCCCTCAGACTTGGAATGAGGTCACATCTGTGACCTCTCTGTACCCAGTGTGACAGGAATAGCAATTATTTTAATGCTGCATAAGCTGTGGCTTGAGCTTTATTACAATTTGTTGCAAGGAGAGAAGGAATGTCACAAAAACCCACAGGGGTGTGTGTGTGTGTGTGTGTGTGTGTGTGTGTGTGTGTGTAGAAGGGTGCAAGGGGAATGGGGGGGCGGGAATCAGTACACATACAGAGAAGAGTTCCCTCATTCTACACATTTTTTTGAATACCTATTGTAATAGTTAATGACATTACTATAATTATTACAATAGTAATAGTAGTAACTAATAATAGTAATAACATTAATGACTTTCTGTGTTCCTGGCACAATGCTAAATGCTTTCCATGCATAAACTCACTAAGTCCTCCAGTGAGGTAAGCATTGCTAGCCTCACTTCACACATGGGGAAACTGAGGCTAAGATAGAGGAAGCAAGGCCCTTAGATAAAAGCAGAGACAAGATTGAGGGCAGGTCTGATCCCAAAGCCTGGCTCCTTCCCAACTACCCTGGCTAATGAGTAGAAGGACCATGGAATTGTGGGCTCCTGAGGAGCCCCCAGGTTGGGAGAGGACCTGGGTAGGGGGAAGCGGGCCAGTGCAAAGCCATGAGGATAGGAAGCCTGGGTTCCCATTCTAGTGATCCTAGGAGTTCATCTCTAACACCACATCCCTCTCTCCTCTGTTCCATCAGGTAAATCCTGCAGTGGGGCCCCACCTCACTGCAAGTCTTTTCTTTACCTGAAAGGACCTGGGCCACCTCCCTGATTTCCCTCCTTGCTCCCTCTAATCTGCCTGCACAACCTCCTCGTTCCTGCCTCAGGGCCTCTGCGCTGCCTGTTTCTTCTCCCTGGAATTCTTTCTCAAGAGGGCTTTGTGGCTCTTTCCCTGCTCAAATGTCACCTTGTCATGTAGGACTTCCCAACCACCCTTTCCAAAACAGTATTTCCCACACATCACTCTTTAACCTTGCCCTGCATAATTTTTCTTCATCTCACCTTTCACACCTGATATAATGATATACTGTATAGTTTTTTATCCTCTCTTTCTCCCTCCCTCTCTCTCTCTCTCCCCCTCCCTGCCACCCGCCCCCCCCCCGCCCCCCCCGCCAGAATACAATCCCTACAGGAGCAGGGACCTCATCTGTCTTGCTCCCTGTTCTAGAATACCTGTCACAGGGCAAACCCTCCATTAAAAATGTACTGAATAAATTAATAAATGACTTTGGTATAGGAGGCTCAATAACAAAATACTTCTCATCATCAAAATACTGCTGATACTTTATCCCTTTTCTTCCCCAAAGCCCAGGCTCCTGGAAGCTCTCTGTTTTCTTCCAATGTCCACCTCCAAGTGTCACATTGTGGCTTTCGAGGGTCCTAGGCATTTTAGCCTTTGCAGGTCCCTTCCTCCATGAAAAACAATATTAGAAATGTTTTCTGACGACATCAGTATAAAGATGAATATATTATTATATATAAAAACATTTTCTTCAACCCAATTGTTTGTTTTCTTCTGAATTTGAGAGAAATGTTCATGGGCCCTAAAAGTACTGTGGGCCCTGGGTGTGCCTGCGGGATAGGTGGACCGGACTCCTCCTCCGAGTCTATGCATGCTTGGTTCCTGTGCTGGGCTCTCTAGAGCTGCGCTGGCCATGTGGTAGCCACTAGTCACGTCTGGCTATGTCAATCAAAATGCAGTAAGATTACAAACTCACTTCCTCAGGTAGACCATCCATGTTTCAAATTCTAGACAGTCCTCTGTGGCTAGTACCGCCCACTTGGACAGCGGAACACTAGAACACAGCCATCACTGTCAAGTGCTGTTGGAGACGCTGCTCTGGAGGTTCGCTCCAGCCCATCCATTGTTGGTTACTGTACCAACATCCATTGTTACTGAACCCATATTCCCGGAAGAGAGACTCAGAAGGCGGGAGTCTCTCTTCCGGGAATATGGGTTCAGTAACAATGGATGTTGGTACAGTAACACTTGTACTGAGTGTATTCCAGCCTTGGGTGGACTTGGGCAGAACTTTCAAATGATCTGAGCCTCAGTTTCTCGTTTACAAAACAAGAGCAACGAAAAGCGTCATGATAGGATGACGTTGGTCCAGTCACACTTGTGTGGAGTGTACCCCAGTCCTGGGAATTTGCCATGCACTTTCTCACTCAGCCTTCTCAACCACTCCATGAGATTAGGTGCTATTATCATGTCCCTTTTTCTGGGACCACTGCCCACGGTCACACAGCTGGTGAGTGGTAGAGCTGGGATTTGAAATGAGGTCTATCTGACGCCAGAGTCCACTTTCATCCTATTCATTCTATCCAGGACTGTACCTCCTATTCAAAGACCAAGTGAGATAATGCATGAAGACTTTTTTTGAAGACGTATAGATTACCACACTGACATAGGACAGTATAATTTTTTTGTCACCAATAATGATAATTGGAATACCGATAAAGAAGGGGACCCCGAGTCCCAGCTCCCTTTCGCCCATGCCTAGGCGAGGACTTCCTTTTCTTTTCCCTCTGATTCCAGGCTGTGCGGGCCTGGCTTTTACAGACACTCTCCTAAGGCAGCCTCTCAGGCTGCTGGTGGTTTGGCTGCCACGTATCAAGCCATTATTGGGCCTGATAAGGTGTTACTCTGTGTCTTTCCTCCCTGTGCCCTGCAGCCCTGGGAAGGAGGAAGGAGTAGCTATTAGCTCCACTTTACAGACAGGGAGATTGAGGCTCAGAAGAGGTTCTGTGGCCTTCCCAAGGTCACACGACCCATCACAGACGCAAGGCACGGCCCTTTTCCAGTTCATATCCAGTTCTTTGACTTGTTTTGTTACATGAGAACCTAGCAGTGGCTGCTGCCTACAAACCAGCAAATGACCCCAGTGTTCATCCAAGTTTCCTGGAGGTAAATCAAGCCCTCCTATTCACAGCGAATTCCAGTTGGCCTAAACCAATAAAGCTGGTGTTCAAACCCAGTCCACAGCAGAGCGGGAGTCTTCAATGGGAAACTCTCCCTTTTGATCTGATGTCAGATTACTCTTCCCAGCATGTGGTTCTGTTCTGATCCTGCTTCTTCTAAAAAACCAATGGCTCCCTACTTCTAAGGGGAAATTTTATTTCAGTAGTTAAAGACTTCTATCTAGCAGGTACCTGGAATGTCACCATTCTATCACTTACAATTTAAATTCTGGTTCAAAGGCACAATCCCTCCTAATCCCTCACCATCACTACCACCATTGCTACTTTTATAGCTTTTCTAACAAACTGAATATGTTTAGGATTCTTTCTTGACAGTCACAAAAGCCAGCCCTAACACTGGATGCCTGAGGGAGATGCAGTGGCCGGAGCAGAGTAGGGTCAGAAAATATATATCGAGGTACCCAAGTCCATGGTCATTTTACATTTAGATTTGGGGAGGGTAGAGTGTGAACATTCTCCAATCCAGAGGAATGAATCCAGTGGCTCTTTATTTCATGAAAAGCTCTACCAACTTAAAAAAAAAATCTTATCGCCCTGGCCAGTTTGGATCAGTGGTTACACCGTTGGCCCGCATACTGAAGGGTCGCGAGTTTGATTCTGGTCAAGGGCGCCTACCTCGGTTGGAGGCTCCTCCCTGGGCCTGGGCCCTGGTCCAGGCAAGTGTGGGAGGCAACCAATCAATGTGCCTCTCTCACATTGATGTTTCTCTTTGTCTCTACCCTTCCCTTCCATTCTCTCTAAAAATCAATGGAAAAAATATCCTCAGGTAAGGATTAACAAATAAAAATTTTTAAAAAATCCTATCTCATTGCTTCTCCCCAGAGCACCCAGGTTTAGGAAATGTGTCTGTCTTTTCAGTTCAGCCACCGCCTTCCTGGGTGGCCTTGGGTGTGCCATGCAAATCTCAGTTTCCCTTATCTTAGATATGGGAGTAAAAGGGCAGATGTGTTTCCCAGGAGTAATGTGTGGGTTATTAATTATCGTCTGTGTCATGGCTAAGAAAAGGGAAGGTGTTGGGCCACGAGAGAGAATGCCATCGCCGGCCTGGGCCTGGGTACTTCTGGGAGGGACAGGGAGGAATTTCATCCTCAAAAACAAAGCCTGTTGTTTTGAACAAATCCGGAAGAAGCTTCTTTAATTCAGTTTGGTTGGGCTTTGAATTCCTCCAAGTACAGGTGGTTCCTCATGGAGGGATAGAATTAGCCGGAGTCATAGACTTCTAGAACCAGAACGCCTGAGTGACTGCATGGGGACTAACCGTTACGAACACCCATCATAGAGCATTAGAATCATAGCATATCCAACCACACGTCTTAGAACCTTCCATGACGGGACACAGAATGTTAGACTAGCAGGACCCCAGCTTGTCAGATGGAGGGGGCTCTTACAGGTCTTTACTCCAGGTTTTTAACCTGTGCTTCCCAGGGGGTGCTCACCAGGGGGATGAAGGTCAAGCCTGGGGGCAGAGTCCTAGGCCTCCAGCCCTGCTTCTAATAGTGCAGCTCTGCTTTGATCTCTTTATAGATTGTGTTCAATTTCATTAGGGAAAGAAAGAGACTCTGCCTCGGAAAGCAATAGAGGGGTTTCAAGTCACTGATCCATCCCAGCCCCTCCCCCAACATACACATGTCATTACAGATGAGGAAAGAGGGCCACCGGGCTTTGGTGATGAACTTGACCAAGGCTACACAGGGAAGAGGGACCTTAGATCTAGGTCTCCCAACAGCCAGGGCAGCTTACTACACTGACGATTGAACAACCCTGATCCACAGCCATGGGAAATCCCTCACTGCCTTTGAAAGCCCCGTTAGGGTCTAACAGAGACCATAGGCTCACACAGGCCAAAGACGTATACCTGCATAAGATCGAAGGCGCTTTAGAGCTCTTCTCATCTTCCCCAAGGGCTACCTAGACTCTGCTTGGATGCCCCCAGGGACGGGGAGCTCTCCACATTCTGAGAGGACTCATTCCAGGATTGCACTTGAGATCACTAACCAAGAAAACAGGGAAGGTCTCAGAGCCCTGCTCCTCCCAGCTATGCTCAGACTTTTACCAATGACTTGGGTTAAGACATGGATGTTACAACCGCCAAGTTTCTGAATATCAAAATCAAGATTCTGAGAAGCGGGAGCAGTGGGCTGAAACACAGGGTGAAATTAATCAGGGTCTCACTAAAGTCCTCCAGCAGTTACCTGCAGAAAATCAGCCTGCACAAGAACAGAGAGAGGGTGACCTGATAATATGCCTGAGAGTTTTCATTACCCACAAACTCAACAGCCAATAGTATGAGCCAGCTGCTAGAAAGTAACAGTATTTGGTATTTGTTGAAAACTATGTTTAGCCTTTGTGTACATTAACTAATGTCATTATCAAAATGGTATTATGGCCCGGCCAGCGTGGCTCAGTGGTTGAGCATCGACCTATGAACCAGGAGGTCACGGTTTGATTCCGGGTCAGGGCACATGCCTGGGTTGCAGGCTCGATCCCCAGTGGGGGACGTGTAGGAGGCAGCCGATCCATGATTCTCTCTTATCGTGGATGTTTCTATCTCTCCCTCTCCCTTCCTCCTTGAAGTCAATAAAAATACATTTTTTAAAAAAATGGTTTTATGAAGTAGGGAAAGTTAGAGTCAGAGAAGGTAAGCCATTTGCCCAACGTCACACAGCCAGAACCTGTGTGTTGTGAACCACCTTCTGCTGTCTTCCCATCTTTGAAATGGGGTCAGGAGTGACAAGGAGGCAGAGTTTGAGTCACACATATCCTAAAAGGGTCCATTCATGAACCCCCACCTGCACTTGCTCACACCTGTGCACACACAAGCTCCATCCCATCCCTTTATTTACTCACATCATACTCATTCCATCAAGTAGGCATGTACAACTAATGAACCCACAAAAATTATTCAAAAATTGCCTCCTTAGTGTGTGTGCCTCTTGCAAATGTGCACATTTCACCCACATGCCGATCTCTCTCCGGGCCTGGGGAGCCAAAAGCGTGAGGCCCCACCCCAGACAAGCGCCTGCTCGCAGCTTCCCAGAACAGCCTGTTGCAGGGCCAGCAAGCTCAGACTCGACCAGCAACCAGCGGCTTCCTGCTCTGCCAGGGTGCAGGCTGGTCCTTCCCAGAGGGTTCAGGGGCCCCCACCCTCACCCCAAACTTAGGCTTTGATTCTGCCTTGGCTTTGAAAACTAATAATAACTAAGATTTATTGAGTGCTTTCCTATGGGCCAGGCACTGTGCTAAGCACATTAATGTGCATGGCCTTATTCGGTCTTCATTACACCCCATGAAAGCAGTGCTCTTAATAGCCCCATCTTACAGCTGAGAAAACTAGAGTTCAGAGATGTTGAGCAACTTACCCGATGTGATGCAGTTAGCAAGAGCCCAAACAGTTAGATTCATGTGACTACAGCTTCTCTTTCTGGCAGCATGGTCAGGAGGAAAGGACCTGGCTTTAGTTCTCACCATGTGACCTTAGGCAAGTCCCTTTCTTTTTTTATATAATATATTTTTATTGATTTCAGAGAGGAAGGGAGAAGGAGAGGGAGATAGAAACATCAATGATGAGAGAGAACCATTGCTCGGCTGCCTCCTGCATGCCCTCCACTGGGGTCCGAGCCCGCAACCTGGGCATGTGCCTTGACCAGGAATCAAATTGTGACTTCCTGGTTCATAGGTCGACGCCCAACCTCTGAGCCACACCAGCTGGGCCCTTTCTTTCTTTGGGACTATTTTCCAGCTTCAAAAAGTAAGAGATGCTCATTAAAGGTTCTTTCTACTTTCATTCTGTCATTGCTTTTCCTAAGTCCAAACAGTTCCATTTTTCAACTAGTAGTTATACACAAGGCACTGAGCTAGGCACTGGGAATTCATTCATGAATAAGATACGCAAAGCTCCTGTCTACGTGGAGTCCAATGTCTAGTGCAAGAGATAGTCATTAAACAAATAAACAAGAGCATACTGTATGGCGATAACTGCCCTGGAGAAAATGGAGTGATGTGATAAAGAAGGGTGTTAGGAAGGACACTACATCAAAATGAGGGTGAGGAGTTGACATCTGAGCTGAGAACTGGATAACAAGAAGGAGCCAGCCATGTGAGAATCTTAAGGAGAGGGAAACAGCAAGTGCAAAGGCCCTGAGGCAGATCCCAGTTTGTAGGAGAAAGGGCCTGCAGAGGAGAAAGGGCCTGTGTGGCTGCAGCTTGGTGAACAATCATTGGAGAAGAAGGCAGGGCCCAGATAGTATGGGGTCATCCTGGATATGGTAAGGAGTTTGGATTTTAACTGAAATACTATGGGAAGCTACTGGAAAAATTTAAGCAGGAAAGTGATACAAACTGACTTATGTTTTCACAAGGTGTTTCAAAACAGCGGTGCTAGGTGGTGTGGGCCAGAAGGGTGCCTCAGGGAGCCCAACGGGCCTTGCACCCTGCAAACCTGTTCACTTGCCTGGACCTGATGCCAGGAAACTGATGCCCAGACATAGGTCCTTTCCTTAGCAAACCAGTCGCCAGGCCTGCAGGTCCCTCAGCTGGAATACAGCCCTGGGCACCCCACCCCCACCCAAGGGTGCATTCTCTTTGCATCTCATCCCCCTCCAGGGAGACTCCGCCCCTGCTCCCTTCCCTACAGTTCACCCTAACGCCTCCCCCACTCTGCAAGCCTCCTGTGCAGCTGCCGAGCGGGGTGTCTTGTTGGGACCTGTCTGACACGGGTGCTGACCTGGTGAACAGGAAGCTTTCCGCAAAGCAGGGCAGGTGGAGCTGGAGGCTGCGTGCACCCTGGGCTCACTGGGCCGCGCATGGAGTGAGTGGACCTGGGAGTGGGGTAAGCACTCATTTTCCCCTGGCTTCAACTTCCAAAGCAATGCCATCCTGTGGGGAAGGCAGCACGGCGGAGGGGGCGGGGGAGGGTCCAAACAACTCAGGGGACCCTCCTGCTTGCAGTGGACTATATCAGGGATGAAGTGAGTATGGCTTTGGCCTCAGGCAGGCTCCAGGAGGGTGCAGTGGTAAGTAAGGAGCATAGGGGCAGGAGGGGTAGAGAGCAGACAATGCTTTTTTCTGTAACTGGCATTAGGACCCCAAGTGTAGAACCTGCCTCCACCCGGCCCTCCCTTTCCTGGGGTGCCCAGGCTTAGGGCACCACCAACAGGATTTGAAGTGAGGAATGGTAGTAGGGAGGCCAGAGAACGGGGCATATTCACATTCTTTTCTGTCACTAGTTTTCAGATCCTGCATTTGGCCCCTTTTTCATTCCTGCCTCCATCCTGCCTCCCATCCTGGGATGGACCTGCAAGGTCTGAAAGAACCTGCATTGGGTTCCCTCCCTCAAAAATCTGGAAAGAGGAGGATGCAAGACTTTCCCTTTCCCCCTTGCCCTGGAAGTTTAACTCTTCCTCGCCTTTGAAGAGCAGGCAGCTGGAAAAACAAGTCCTGCCTGTTCCATCCAGGAATGCGGGGCCCATCTGTCGGCAGCCACCGCGCTCAGCTCCCATGAGCGGCAGGCACCAGCTTCTAGGAGGCCCAGTTTGGCAACCAGCTCTGCCCTCCTCCCTGCCCTGTCCTGTCCTTGCCCCCATGAGCCTCACATTTTCAGCCAGGCTTGCGTTCAGGGACAAGCCCTGTGGGGAAAGGCAAGGGAGAGAATGGGGAGAGCAGCAAGTGTTTGAGGGGCGGAGCATTAGGTCAGTTCGGTCTCACCTGGCCACGCACCACATGACACGGGGCAAGATCTTACCCCGCCCAGGACTTTATTTCCTCAGCCGTGCATGAGGAGCAGGATCAGAACTCCCTCATCCCTAGGGTCCATGTCAGCTCTGACATCCCAGGCATTGAGGAGTTTTCTATGTTCAAGGTTACAAGGTGAGTCAGAGTCAGGTCCTCCTGTCCAGAGGGACCTGTCCTGGGACAGGGACAGGTGAGCTTGGGATAGGGCAAGCAGCCCTGGCCCGTGCTGCAAGGAGTTCCAGACCTAACTCTTGCTTTGCTTCTATCTTGCTGCAAGGCTCTGAGCAGTTCCTCTCCCTCTGTGAAACTTAGTTTCCTGTTACTAATCACAGCTAGTAAGTTAAAACTTACTATGTGTCAGGCACCCAATGAGGTTGACAATAATCTTATGCCCATTCTAGAGAAGAGGAGATGGAGGCGCACAGAGATTAAGCAACCTGCCCAGGAAGGCTCCCAGGTAGTAAGCAGTGGAGCCAGGGCTGGTGGCCAGGCAGCCTGATGCCAGGCCCGTGACCCTGGCCGCTTGGTTTTCCTGCAGCCCTACACATGCCGACGGAGTTCCGTTTCACTGGAGCTTAGCCTCTGGAAGGGACAGATTGCTGAGCTGGTTGGAACTATTTTACCATCACTGGGGAGCCACTGAAGGTTTTGGGGAAAAGCAGAGAAGAGGTCAGGACTGTGTTGTATGTGCCAGGTGCCCTTGAGATTTAAACTAGTCTGTTATTGTTATTTCTCAAATACAAGGTTTCTCAACCTCAGCACTATTGACATTTGGGGCCGGATCATTTCTTGTTGTGGGGAGGGAGGGGGGTTCTGTGCATTGTAGGATGTTGAGCAGCATCACCGGCCTCTACCCACTGAATGCCATCAGCACCCCTGCCCCCAAGCTGGGATAGCTGAGAATATCTTCAGACAATGTCCCCTGAGGGGCAAAATCACCCCCAGTTAGGAACTACAGCAGTGGAAACCATTTTCTTCCTAATGTGCTTTTTTTTTTTCTTTTTCTTTTTTTTTGCTTAGGGCTTCGGGAGTTTCCACCATGATTATTGCTTTGCTGGGCTTTGTCATTTTCTCGCTCCATTGTACAACCTGTGACAAGCCCCTGGAAGGGATCATCGCCTCCTCCTCCTTGCGCTTCACACACACCCTTTATAATGCGACCATCTATGAAAACTCTGCTCCCAAGACCTACGTGGAGAGCTCCGTGAAAATGGGCATTTACATCGCCGAGCCCCAGTGGGCAGTGAGGTACCGGATCATCTCTGGGGACGTGGCCAGTGTGTTCAAAACAGAAGAGTACGTGGTGGGCAACTTCTGCTTTCTGAGAATCAGGACGAAGAGCAGCAACACCGCCCTTCTGAACAGGGAGGTGCGAGACAGCTACACCCTCATTGTCCAAGCCGCGGAGAAGACCTTGGAGTTAGAAGCTCTGACCCGCGTGGTGGTCCACATCCTGGACCAGAATGACCTGAAGCCCCTCTTCTCCCCACCTTCATACCGAGTCACCATCTCGGAGGATATGGCCCTCAAGAGCCCCATCTGCAAGGTGACCGCCACGGATGCGGATCTGGGCCAGAACGCCGAGTTCTATTATGCCTTTAATGCAAGGTCGGAGATATTTGCCATCCATCCCACCAGCGGCGTGGTCACGTTGGCTGGGAAGCTCAACGTCACCTGGCGAGGGAAGTATGAACTCCAGGTGCTGGCCGTGGACCGCATGCGGAAAATCTCCGAGGGCAATGGGTTTGGCAATTTGGCTGCACTCGTCATCCATGTAGAACCGGCCCTCAGGAAGCTCCCGGCCATCACCTCTGTGGTGGTGGCCCCACCAGACAGCAGTGAGGGGGCCCCCTATGCCACTGTCGCGGTAGATGCGAACAGCTCAGGCCAAGTGGACTCACTGGAAATTGTGGATGGTGACCCCGGGAAGTACTTCAAAGCCATCAAGTCTTACGCCCGGAGCAGTGAGTTCAGTCTGGTGTCTGTCAGAGACATCGACTGGTTGGAGCACCTTCATGGCTTCAACCTCAGCCTGCGGGCCAGGAGTGGGGGCAGCCCTTCTTTCTATTCCCAGATCAGGGGCTTTCACCTCCCCCCTTCCAAACTGGCTTCCCTCAAATTTGAGAAGCCCATTTACAGAGTACAGCTTAGTGAGTTCTCCCCTCCTGGCAGCCGCGTAGTGATGGTGAAAGTAACCAGAGCCTTCCCCAACCTGCAGTATGTTCTAAAGCCATCCTCAGAGGGCGCAGGGTTTAAACTTAATGCTCGCACCGGACTCATCACCACGACGAAGCTCATGGACTTCCATGACCAAGCCCACTACCAGCTACACATCAAAACCTCCCCGGGTCTGGCCTCCACCACTGTGGTCATCGACATCGTGGACTGTAATAACCATGCCCCCGTCTTCCACAGGTTGTCTTATGCTGGCACGTTTGATGAGAACATCCCTCCAGGTACCAGTGTTTTGACTGTGACTGCCACAGACCGGGATCATGGGGAGAATGGCTATGTCACCTACTCCATTGCTCATCCAAAAGATGTGCCCTTTTCTATCGACCCTTATCTGGGGATCATCTCCACCACCAAACCCATGGACTATGAGCTCATGAAAAGAATTTATACCTTCCAGATACGGGCATCAGATTGGGGATCCCCATTTCGCCAAGAAAAGGAAGTATCTGTTTCTCTTGTGCTCAATAACTTGAATGACAACAAACCTATGTTTGAGGAAGTCAACTGCACTGGGTCTCTCCGGGAAGACTGGCCGGTAGGAAGACCAGTGATGGCTGTGTCAGCTATAGATGTGGATGAGCTTCAGAACCTCAAATATGAGTTTGTGTCAGGCAATGAGCTAGAGTATTTTTATCTAAATCGTTCTTCTGGAGTGATATCCCTCAAACGCTCTTTTATGTACCATACTTCTAGTCAACCCATCAGTTATTCCCTGAAAATTACAGCCTCAGATGGGAAATACTATGCCTCACCCACAACTTTGAATCTTACTGTAGTAAAAGACCCCCGTCTCGAGGTTCCTATAACATGTGAGAAAACAGGGGTACTGACACGTTTCACAAAGACCATCCTCCACTCTGTTGGGCTTCCGAGCCAGGACTCCGATGATGAGGACTTTACTTCCTTAAGTGCATATCAGATCAACCATCATGCCCCACAGTTTGAGGACCACTTCCCGCAGTCCATTGACATCCTGGAGCGTGTTCCTCTCAACACCACCCTGGCCCGCCTGGCAGCCACTGACCCTGATACTGGTTTTAACGGCAAACTGGTCTATGTGATTGCAGATGGCAATGAAGAGGGATGCTTTGACATTGAGCTGGAGACAGGGCTGCTTACTGTAGCTGCCCCCTTGGACTATGAAGCCACCAGTTTCTACATCCTCAATGTCACAGTGTATGACCTGGGCACGCCCCGGAAGTCCTCCTGGAAGCTGCTGACAGTGCATGTGAAAGACTGCAATGACAATGCACCCCGATTTCCTCCTGGTGGATACCAGATAACCATCTCAGAGGACACAGAAGTTGGAACCACAATTGCAGAGCTGAAAGCAAAAGACGCTGACTCGGATGACAATGGGAGGGTTCGCTACACCCTGCTAAGCCCCACGGAGAAGTTCTCCCTCCATCCCCTCACTGGGGAACTGGTTGTCACAGGGCACCTGGACAGGGAATCAGAACCTCAGTACATACTCAAGGTGGAAGCCAGGGATCAGCCCAGGAAGGGCCACCAGCTCTTCTCTGTCACTGACCTTACCATCACATTGGAAGATGTCAATGACAACTCCCCCCAGTGCGTCACAGAACTCAGCAGCCTGAAGGTCCCAGAGGACCTGCCCCCAGGAACTATCCTAACATTTCTGGATGCCTTTGACCCTGACCTGGGCCCAGCGGGAGAGGTGCGACATGTCCTGTTAAATGATGCCCATGGGACCTTCCACGTGGACCTGATGACTGGTGCCCTCACTCTGGAGAAAGAGCTGGACTTTGAGAGGAGGGCTGGGTATAACCTGAGCCTGTGGGCCAGTGACAATGGGAGGCCCCTGGCTCGCAGGACCCTCTGCCATGTGGAGGTGATAGTCTTGGATGTAAATGAGAATCTCCACCCTCCCCGCTTTGACTCCTTTGTGCACCAGGGCCAAGTACAGGAGAACAGCCCCCCGGGAACCCAGGTGATCGTAGTGACTGCCCACGATGATGACAGTGGCTTGGATGGGGAGCTCCAGTACTTCCTGCGGGACGGCACCAGTCTTACAGCCTTTAGCATCAACCAAGACACAGGTACCGGGAGTGGGGCAGGATGGGAGTGCCAGGTGCTGGGAGAGGATGGGGCTAGGGTAAATCAGAATCTGTCCTGATCTGTCCAGTCAGACTGCAGGCGAAAAAGAAAAGCTATAAATAGGAACTCTCCTTCCTGTCCCTTTCATTTGATTTTTAATCTGTTTTTATCATACTGGGGCTACATATATATATGCATATGTGTGCACATCCATTTAAGTCGAATTAACCATATCACTAGCATCTGTATATGTATGTATATATACATACACATACACACATACAAACTTATATTACATATATTTGCTTATAAAAGTAATACATCATGGTTATATATCTTATATATAATTTAAAAATGAATGTTTCCCTGTGACCCATCTCCCCAGATACAGTATTTATTAACAATTTTGTCTATAATCTTCTAAAATTTTCTTCTTTGATTCTGGGATATTATCACTGTTCGTGTCATTATTATGAAAACATAATAGACTCTAATTCTGAAACTTATTTTTTTCATGTAACATAACTCCAGGATATCTTATATATCAGTACATATAAATCTTTGTCATTCCTTTTGAATGGCTGCATTTTATCCTATCATATAGGTGTAACATCCTTGTTCATATACTTTTACTCATATGCATTAGTGTCTATAGGACAACCCATTAAAAACTCAGTTGCTGGGTCAAAAGATAATGCATATTTTCAATGTGAATAGATATTTCCAAATTGCCCTCCACAAAACGTGGAACCAACTTATTTATCCCTTTCAAGCTTCATAGAAAATAAGTGCAATTCATCAAACACTTACTGAGCACCCTCTACTTGTGAGGCCCCGCATAGATACTTTGGGGGAGATCCCTGGTGAATAAAGGTAGGTCACTGCCCTTAAGGACTTTACAATCTGATGGGTGATTTATTTCCAGGGTAAAGGGCAGGGTGATGTGGTGGAAAGAGCATTAGACTGAGAGTCAGTTCAAACCCAGCTCTCCCACCTATTGCTACATAATCTTGGTCAAGTCATGCTCCTTCTTTGGGTCTTCGTTTCCCCACCCATCAAAGGAATAGGTTCCTTCATCTCTGACATGCTATGACTGTGAACAGGGGCCCTGCCCTCTCACATCGGCCCTTCCAGCTGAGTGTGAGCCATGAGAACTGAGGGTGCAAGCCTCTTTTGCTCACTAGTGGACTCTCAACTTCTAGAACAGTGCAGGCCCAGAGCAAGCCATTTGTGGAGCTAAGTCTTTAAAATCATGAAGATACTGCAAAGGGGAACAGCAATTTATTTATCAAATCCCCAACCCTTAAATTGTATGTATAATACTTGAAGCTTGAAGGAACCAGTTTGAGGACAACTGTGAGGAAATCCCTTCGAGAATGTGAAGTAAAGCAAACAATAGGCCTTGGGTTGCAGAGGCCAGGAGAAAGTAGGTCAGCTACCACCGTCTTCTGGAAACCTGCAGATGCCCATGTGCCAGGGCCCTGGGCCTATTTTGGCAGAGAAAGGCTCTGAGAGGTTCAACAGTAAGGATATGAATTCCCCCATGTTTAACGCAGCAGCTCCCACACCATATTGCCAACAGTTTCCGTTTCTCACAGAACACCTATTAGTATCCTTTCCAGAGAACTGTTTGGGGAGGGTTAGGTAAGATGATTTCTAAAGCTACTTTGAGCTCTAAAATATTCTGGGGTTTGGCAATCGACTGTCCCTAGGAATGATTCAGACCCTGGCAACCCTGGACCGAGAATTCGTGTCCTGCTACTGGCTGACGGTACTGGCAGTGGATCGGGGTTCCGTGCCCCTCTCTGCTGTCACTGAAGTCTACATCGAGGTTACGGATGTCAACGACAACCCACCCCGGATGTCCAGACCCGTGTTCTACCCCTCCGTCCAGGAGGATGCGCCCTTGCACACTTCTGTGCTTCAGCTGGACGCCTGGGACCCGGACTCCAGCTCCAAAGGGAAGCTGACCTTCAACATCACCAGTGGGAACCACATGGGATTCTTTGTTATTCACCCTTTCACAGGTAAGGACCTCAGAAATCTGGGTGAATGGGATTCCTTAACGCAGTGCTTCTCAAAGTGTGGTCCCGGACCAGCATAGTCAGGGACCTTATGAACTTGTTAGAAATTCATATTCTCAGGTCTCATCTTAGACCTACTGAATCAGAACTCAGGGTGGGGCCCAGGAATCTGTATTGTAACAAGATAGCCAGGGGATTCCGATGGGTGGTAAAACTGAGAACCACTGCTCCACAAAGTCCGTCTCTATGGGAAAATAAGATATGAAAGTGTTCTTTCTTTGGGGCCTAGGGATGTTAGCAGGTTGCCTGGTGACTCCAGACCTCCAAATCCTCCCAAATGTCCACTCCCCTGAGTCACAAGCCACAGGCTGAATTTCCTAACCCTAGTTCCAAACTGATCTCGAGCCTGCCCACAGAGTGGTGGCAACAGAGATCCACTTGAGCAGAGTCAACCACCTCACAGATACCTATCCTAAGCCCAAGGCCCTCTGGGGCAAGGATGGTGTGAGGTTTAGAGGATTCAGAGGTCACCAGCTTGCAGCAGCGAGCCAGATGTAGCCCACACAGGGTTTTTGTGTGGCTTGCACAAGCTTTAAACAATGATTTTTCAAGTTGTTTTGAAAAGTGGGCAATTCCACAAAACATTCCAGGTTTTTGGTTGTCACTGAAAGATCTGGTAACACTGTCCCCTCCACCCCCCATTCCTCAGGACCACAATTGCCTCGAGGCGACAGCCGCTCCCTGGGTAGAGCAGGTGCGTGTCCTCTGGTCGCCACAGTCCCCTCATTCCCCCTTGCGTTATTGCCAGCCTGCTTCCCACATTTCTGCTACCTGCCTGTCTCCTGTTGAAATCTGAGAGCCAGTCCCCACTGCAGATACTTCTCCAGGGCCACATCTTCCTCTTGGAGGATGAACAACGACCCGATTGCAGAGAAGGCTGACATTCTCTCCTCTGAACCTAGGATTCTATTTTCCAGCTCCAACAACTCACCCTGGCGAGATTGGAGGAGGGGGAAAGAGAGAAAGCTAGCAGACAGCCTCCCCATCCTTAAGACAAGGAAACCAGGAAAAGCATGAGCCTGGGGGTCCTGGGGCAGACAGTGGGTGAGGGATACATGTGTCTGTTTGCACAGTGGCATTTGTTGGAACCTTTCCTGTTAACCTTTGGCCTCGGGGAACAGATTAGTCTTCCTAGAAAGATGCTTTCAGCCTAGAAAACAGGCCTAGCTGGCTCTCTACCTGTTTCCACCCTATCCCTCCCTTTTCAGAAGAGGAAAGAGATCTCTCACCTAAGGCATTAGCTTCTCAATGTCTCCAAATCCCTATTCTGTTTACTGTCAACAGTTCCCTGGCATGGGGTCTGGCAAAGTGCCCCCGAGGGCAGAGATGGTCTTAGTCTTCCTGCAGTTGAGGAAGAAATTTTTACCAGAATAAACATCTAAAAATAAAATAATCACCAATGAGCTCTCAATCCAGCTTTCTTAACACCACCATGTTATTGTTTCGCTTCCCTGCTTGGATACCATGGATAGTGTCCCTATACCCTTAAGTTAAAGCCAGATCCTGCCGTGTCCCACAAACTTGTGCCTGACATGGCCCCTGCGCACCTTTCTGGCTCTCTCTGGCCTCTCTCACCTTGCCACTCTCTGAGTCGAGCCACATGGCCATACCCTTTCCTGGCACCGAGCCTTTGCCCATGCTGTTCTGAGCCACGAGTCTCTCTTCCTCTCCTTTTTTTTTTCTTTAATATATTGTTATTGAGTTTATTTATTTCAAAGAGGAAGGGAGAGGAAGAGAGAGATAGAAACATCAATAATGAGAGAGAATCATCGATCTGCTGCCTCCTGCACGCCCCACACTGGGGATTGAGCCTGCAACCCAGGCATGTGCCCTGACCAAGAATTGGACCTGTGACCTCCAGGTGCATAGGCTGATGCTCAACCACTGAGCCACGCTGGCCAGGCTCTTCCTCTCCTTTTGTCTGGCTAACTCCTGCTCTTCTTTCAGGTCCCAGCCCAGCTGTGCTTTCCTCAGAGAAGTTTTTCCTGACACTATACTATACCTCCCAGCACCAACCACTTGCCTCCTTTTTAAAAGCATTTGTCACATAGAACATTATATTTATTTGTGTGATTATCCCATTAATTTATCCATGTCGTTTACTAGACTTCAAAGGCTTTCTAGAAAAGGAATGCTGATTAAGCACAATATAATATCCTCAGTGCCTGGCACACAGTAGAACCTCAATAAATAACTGAGAAGTGAATGAATGGACCCCTGCCAGCATCCACAATCTTTTGTTAAGCCCAAGATTCAATCATTTATTCGGCAAAGGTTAAAGGTGTTTGCCCTCATGAGGCATTTAAACCATGTGCTGTGGTGAGACGTGAAGATAAACACAACATAATTTCAGGCCTTGAGAAATTCAGTCCATCAGGAGTATGAAGACCACATATAAAAAACTATAGAGCCAGTGCAAATGAGCACATGCTGGTGTATGTGTAGGCATGATGCTGTGACTGCTCAGAGGAGAAGAAGATGCTCAGTGTGGCGGATCAGCAACGGCTTCATGAAACGGTGGTTATACTGAGCTGAAGGATAGGGAGGACTTTGATAGGCAGGAGTCTGGGAGGGCCCTTGGGCAAGGAGAGTGCCAGGAGCTATGGCCTGGAGGGAGGAAGCCCCAGGTCTTACTAAAGACACTGCAAGTAAGTCGATTTCCACCATTTATTAACTGTAAGATCTTGGGGGAGTTACTTAACTGCTCTATGCCTGAGTTTTTCCACCAGTAAAATGGAGATGATAATAGCTACCCCCTGGGTGGCTGTAAGGACTAAATGAGCTAATAGATAGAGATATAGAATGAGCTCAGAAGAATATCTGGACATGTAAGAGCTCAGTGAATGTTGGCTGTTATGATCCTGATGGAGGGCAGAAGGAGGAGAGGAAGCTGGGAAGGGAGTTGGGGTAAGACCTAGATTGGGCTGGATCAGGGTGAAAGGAGTAGAAGGATCTGGAATCCATTAGAGTTCGAATCAACCGCAGTTGGAAAATTCTTGGATGAGAAAAAAAAAGGGGGTGGGGAGGCAAGGGTCATCTGTACCAGGGTCATGGGAAGAGCTGAATAATACAATAGGAACAGAGGAGTAAAAAGCTACCACTTTGTGATTTTTCATGAACTGAACACAATGACTGAGATCCCTGTTGTAACTCCTGACAAGCTGCCTTTTTTACTCAACAATACATTGTGCACAGCAGCCTCCTCATGGAGAAAGGGGGGCGTAGGTGTATTCTCCCGCTTCCTCCCTTGCCCTTCTCTTCCTCCAGAGTTCCATTTCCCCTTAATGTTCTCGTTCTCCAAAGACCAGAATTCCAGTCAAGGATTTGAATGTAACCCTCCAAGTTACCCCCAGTGAAGTGGCCCTGGGAGCTCAGGTCTCCCTCCTACCATCTCTCCCCCAGGTCTGCTGTCCACGGCTCGGCAGCTGGACCGAGAGAACAAGGATGAACACACCCTGGAGGTGAGTAATGGTGGTGAACCCACTCACTGGATTTGAAACCTCCTGAAGGATGCCAGGCTGGAGCCCAGCCAGGCCTTGGGCCATGTGCATATCTCCAAGCACTGTGGCTGAGGAGGGTGCTAGGCTCAGGGAGGAGTTGCTACTTAAACTGGGTCTGGCTGTCGTTGGTGGTGAAGGCTCTGAGAGTCTCTGCTGTCTCATTAGCACTGTGAAGGGAAAGAACCTGAAACCATGTCCAGGCTGGGCAGGAAGCACTGATTGATTAGTAATGCCTGTAGTGAGTACAGTAAGAGGGAGCAGTGCACATGTGCTATGCATGTTAGTCTGGTTTCCAGCGGATCCCCATGATCCAGAGAGAGGGTCACCCAAGGTTAAACACCAGGTCAGCAACAGGGCCAGGATAAAAACCAGACCTTTCTAAAATCCCATGAGCATCACCACCTGGTGCCCATTTCAACTAGAGGCATCGATCTTGACCTAGTCAGAATTAAATCAAAGGACTCTAGCGATGCCCCCTCCTGAGCTATCCATACCAATGAACAGGTACCTCTCCTCTAGTCTTAAAGACATCAGTCGTGAGGGACACATACTCCTCAGCAGAACCGAAATAAACTTGCCTCTGTGCTCCCAGGCTCTGCACATACCTTTGTAAGAAACGGGAGTTAGCAGTACCTAACTTGCCTTCCTGAGACTGGAGCACTCTCCAGAGTCCAGGAAAGGTATTTATCTTTAAACACCAATGTATTTTTAAAAATGGGAACCATTTAGAGTAGAAATGTCCTGTCTCATACCCTCGGGGTCACTGATACATGGGACCATCTGCCCCTTCAGGAAATACTCCCTGGTTCTAAAATTGTCTTTTCTCTCATTCTGGATTTCATTTCATGCATTGAGCCGCCTGTCTGACTCAAAAGGTACCACCCAATCCTTCATAAACATCTTCTCATTTGTTTCTTCTATCCTCTAGTAGCTTAAAGACACTGGAGAACAAAGCTTATGAGAATTATGAGCAAATAAAAAGTCAATGGACTCTGAGAAATGGCCCACAGGCCTCCTCTCTTTTTTTAGAGCCTCTGTGACTTTGTCTTCTTCCAGTTCTTTCTGGTTCTTTCTCTGTTCCTGCTGGCTTCCCTGTGGGTGAGGTTGCCAGAGAGCTGGGTTCCAAGTAGGTGAGGTTGGGATAATAAAAGTCACACTCATACACCAAAGAACAGACTGATGTTTCCAGACTGTTGAAAGCAGGGGTAGTGGTTGCAGTGGGTGGCAACACATATTTCCTGCTTTGTATTTGGCAACTCATGCTGGATTCTGTCCCCAGGTGACTGTGCTGGACAATGGGGAGCCCTCCCTAAGGTCCACCTCCAGGGTGGTGGTATGCATCTCGGACGTCAATGACAACCCCCCTGTGTTCTCCCACAAGCTCTTCAATGTCCGCCTTCCAGAGAGGCTGAGCCCGGTGACCCCTGGGCCTGTGTACAGGCTCGTGGCTTCAGACCTGGATGAGGGTCTCAATGGCAGGGTCACCTACAGTATTGAGGAGAGTGACAAGGAGGGCTTCAGCATCCACCCGGTCACAGGCATGGTGTCATCCAGCAACACCTTCGCGGCCGGAGAATATAACATCCTCACGGTGAGGGGGCACGGAGGCCTTGGAGGGGTGTGATATTGCCGGTTAGGGATTTTCTCGGATACAGGAGGAAGGAGGTAGCCACCAGGCATGATGAAGGTGCTATTCCCAGAGAGACTGGGAATCCCAACATCAGCCAAAGGGTCAGAATTCTGGGCCTTTCTCTTTGAGGGCAATAAGGTCCTATTCTTAGAGATAAAGATTTTGGTGAGAGTAGCAGGGGCTTTGGAATCAAGATAAGCCTGAGTTCTAATCCTATCTCTGCCATTTTACACTTCTGTGGCCTTGTACAAGTCATTTAACCCCTTTGAGCTTTTGCTTTATCATCTGTAAAAGGGACTAAGAACACTTTCCTTGTAGGAAGCCAAGATAGCAAGTGGTTAGGGCATGGGATCTCATGTCAGACAGCCTGAATCCAACCCAGCCTCATTTCCGGCCAGGCAGAAAACCCAGGCTAAATATTCACCATGCTGAGCCCCAGTTTCCTCCTGCAAAAGGGAGGTGATAGGGCTGTCATGCATATTAAATTAGATATGGCACATGTGGCTCTTAGAGCAGGGCCTGACAATAGTGAAAGCTCATAAATTCTAGTTTATTATGTTTACAGTTGATGGGAAGGTAAAGGGTCCATGTGTGTAAAGTCTGGTTTAGGAACCAGCACATTGTAAGCGTTATTTTGTCACTTCTCATGAGGTTCTTTGAACACAGGTTCTATGTTCCGTTCACCACTGTGCCTGCAACCACCAGCATGTACCTGCTTACAGTAAGCCCTCAACTGTGTGTTGAATGAGTAGATGAGAGGCCAGCTCAGTCAGTCACAGGGCACCCTGTTTCTTGGATGGTCACCTGGATCTTCTTGTTTCTTGGATCTTCTGGCCCTACAGACAAAGCCTCACTCTCAGTTTTGGCCTCTTTTCAGATCCAGGCAACAGACAGTGGGCAGCCACCACTCTCGGCCAGTGTCCGGCTACACATCGAGTGGATCCCTCAACCCCGGCCCTCCTCCATCCCACTGGCCTTTGACGAGCCCCACTACAGCTTTACAGTCATGGAGACAGACCCCGTGAATCACATGGTGGGGGTCATCAGTGTTGAGGGCCGACCCGGACTCTTCTGGTTCAACATCTCAGGTGAGGCCCTCAGAGGGACAGGCCCTCCCTTCCTTATAGACTATCCCTAGTCCTCAAAGTATGATCCTTCTGAGTCCCCTCAAGGTCATGCTCTGTGGAAGCCCCTTTTTGGGCCACAGGTGGTTCTCTGGGGCAGTGAGTAGTAAGGGCAACACTTGTGCCAAACTTCCACACCATGTAGTTCTCAGGTAGAACCTCCTGGTCTCACTGGTAAACACAGCCAGAGTTGGACAGTGCCTCAGCTACCCCAAGTGCCTGGGAGATCTTAGAGGGTGGTCAGAGAGACCCAAAGGAGAAAGCACAAGTTTTATGTTTCTTCTTCTGCCTCCAGGTGAAAAGCAGTGCTAACTTCATTGACCATGAGCCTGAGGCCAGCTATATGTTCTGGTCCCAGCTATATTTTCTATCCTCAAGATCAGGGGAAAAGTGTCCATTCTCATTGTAGGACATACTTGGGTCCAAGCTCTGATGGCCTGCTCTGAATCTCCTTTCTATCTTTAATCCAAGATTTTTAAAAAACATCAGTGGGGTGGTGGGGGTGGCACAGACCCCTTTGGGCATCTCTTCCCAGAAAGTTGCACACACAAACATAGATTTACAGACAAATTTAGTGGTTTCATAGATTCTCTGAAACCCAGTCAGGGATTCCAGGTTAAGAACCTGTAATCTTAAGAGTTTCAGCACAGCACAAACCATGGATTCCTATTACAGTTTCCCAGCCTGGTTCAGAGACTGGATGTGCACTTGTCTTAAGCTTTTGGCCTCCTGCAATTACTTCCAGTTCTGATTCACTGCTCTTTTTTCATTGTTTGGTTTTCTTTCTTTTATACAAAATGAATACATGTACTCTAAAGAACATTGAGAAAATACAAATGAATGCAGAGCAGAGAATAAAAATCACCTAAACTCTCACCAATCAGAGCTAATCGACTGTTACAATTTTGATGTGTTTCGTTCTGGTCATTTTTCTACACACACACACACACACACACACACACACACACACACACACAGAGGGTTATATTAAAATATTGCTTTCTAAGTTTAAAAAATGTATGATGAACATACTTCCATGTCACTAAACAGATCTCTATTTAGTAGACATTTAAACAACCTCATGCTAATTCTATATTTTAGATCCTTAGAATTCATGAAATCAATTTCCTCTTGCTGACTAAGAGTTATTTTCATTTTTTCCTGGGCATCAGCACCTTTAGGCCATACAAACTGCCTGGAAGCCATGAAGTAGAGCTCCATTACTCCTGCATGTTTCAATCCTAGTTGCAGAATATGTTCTGTGACTAATTTTGGTCTTCCTCTGGAACTCTTCGGTCCACTTAAGTTCACCTTTTTCCATATCATTACTTGGATCTTGATAAAAATTTGACAATAACTTAACAAGATAAATGACAGCTTTTTGGATGCCTGGGGAATAAACTCCAGCCTGTCACCCAGATATCGCACTGTTTCTAAACAGTCTTAAACCCCTGGTTCAGGTTCTTCCTTCAATGCTACAGTCCCTCCAGCCAAGGTTGGCACCTACTCCCAACTCCTCTAAATCTGCCAGCCAAACCCCATGTCGTGCTCCTGCTGCCTAAGTCACTGAGATTGTGTGCTTCCCACCCACTTGCACTCCAGGTGGGGACAAAGACATGGACTTTGACATTGAGAAGACCACAGGCAGCATCATCATCGCAAAGCCTCTCGACACGAGGAAGAGGTCGAGCTATAATTTGACTGTGGAGGTGACCGATGGGTTCCACACCATTGCCACCCAGGTTAGAAGCCTCAGTTGGGAATTCTCAAGTTGAGAGGAGATAGGAATCCTGCTTAGTTTGGATGAAACTACAAATGGCTTTCTGTGGTTGTGCTTTACCTCAAAGAATGCTAAATTGGAATCAAGGTTCTGCATCCTAGACTTATCTGACACACATCCTACTTCTGTGATCTTGGAAGGATCCTTCTTCCAACTGTGGATCTCTGAATATTAAGGGGTTTGTTTAAATTAGTAGTTTTTTGTTTTTGTTTCTTTACTATATACTTTTTTATTTTTTATTTCAGAGAGTAAGGGAGAGGGAGAGAGAGATAGAAACATCAATGATGAGAGAGAATCATTGATTGGCTGCCTCTTGCACACTGCCCACTGGGGATCAAGCCCACAAACCCAGGCATGTGCCCTGACCCGGAATTGAATCATGACCTCCTGGTTCATAGGTAGATGCTCAACCACAGAGCCACACCGGCTGGGCTAAATTAGTAGTTTTTAATTAAAGATAGAGGGCCATGGGGCTACCATGGGCATGAGGAATGATAGCCAAGTAAGTGGGGCTCTGGATTTCTACTTTGGCTTCAGCCAGAATTTTATCTGTTTCATATATTGAGATTTCACACAAAATTTCATTTAAAGAAAAGACCCTGTAAAAACATTTGTTTTTGAAAACCACTAGATTGCATGTTACCTGAAAGATTTATGACTTTGAAATTTTATCATTCATTCAACACATTCTTAAGTACTGTGCACCAGGCATGGTGCTAGGCAGATGATACGGTGGGGAACCAGGCAGATAAGAACCTGACTTAATGGAGCTTCCAGTCTATCTTCTGTCTCACTCTCCTCCTTAGGTCTACATTGTCATGATTGCCAACATTAACCACCATAGACCTCAGTTTCTGGAAGCTCATTATGAGGTCAGAGTTCCCCAAGACACACTGCCTGGGGTTGAGCTCCTCCGCGTCCAGGCCACAGATCAAGACAAGGGCAAGGGCCTCATCTACACCATACATGGCAGCCAAGACCCAGAAAGTGCCAGCCTCTTCCAGCTGGACCCAAGCAGTGGTGTCCTGGTAACTGTGGGGAAATTGGACCTGAGCTCAGGGCCCTCCCAGCACATGCTGACAGTTATGGTGAGTTAACTGAAAAATCAGGTAAAAAAATTTACTTGCATGAATATGTGTGGGGGTGGACGCTTAGGGGCATGCTGAAAGTTCCCTTTCCCCCTGATGGGCCAGGTGTACTGATGCTCATAATGATAATCCATGAGATGAGTTGTGACATTTCACAGCCTGCCAGAAGTACCTTCCATAAAGGATGCCTGGGAGTGAAGAAAGAGATGGGACAGCTGCCAAGAAAACTCCTGCAATCTTAGACTTGCTCCAAATATCCCCCAATAGTTCTCTCCCTGTTCCATGAGCTGCATGACCACAATGTGGATTTATATAGTGTCAGAGCTGGGAGGGACCCAGAGACCCTCTCACCCAGAGCAAACACTATGGTGAGGTGAGCCAGTTATATAGGGCACAAAATTTAAGGAGGACTCACTCTCAGGGTCTTTTGTCTACACTTTTATGACCCTGAGAGTCAGTGCCTCCTTATATTTATGCCCTACTTGTCTCACTCTAGTCCAAGCCCTAATCCTACCATTTCTCTTATACCTGAGGTCCATAGAGGAAGAGGGATGTGCTCACCATCATATAGTTCTTTCTGATGGAACCAAAATTAGAGTCCAGCCTTCCTGACTCGAGGTTCAGGGTTCTTATATGTTAGTATATTATTCTCTGGGCATATTAATGTATATTAAAGGCTCCGAGAAGTCCGGCAGTAAAGAAAACTTTTTCATTTAATTTAGTGCTCCCTAAATTTACTTAACCATAGAATATTTTTTCACCCCTGCACAACATGTTAACAATTTGAAAAACTAATATTCTCTGAGACCTAATTTGGCAAATACTGTTTCTCTGTTAATTTCTGCCTTTCTCCTAAAGTGAGATTATCCATTAAAATAACTAAGCCTAATAATCAATAATTAATAAACTTATTTTAAAAGAAAAAAGAGCATAAGTGAGAACAAATTGAAAAGAACAGAGCTACAATTGGGTGTATTTTTCATTGGCATTCTATTTCATTGACCTCAATCTAAGCCTCTTCCCATTCCATTTGCTACTCACCCCATTACCTCCTCGGGCCCATAGGTCCGAGACCAGGAGATGCCCATCAGGAGGAACTTTGTGTGGGTGTCTATTCATGTGGAAGATGGAAACCGCCACCCACCCCGCTTCACCCAGCTCCACTATGAGGCAAGTGTTCCTGACACCACAGCCCCAGGCACAGAGCTGCTCCAAGTCCGAGCCATGGATGGTGACCGGGGAGCCAACGCTGAGGTCCACTACTCCCTTCTGAAAGGTGAGAGGCCTGGCTATAAGTCCAGAAGGGGGCAGAGGTTTTGGTAATAAAGAGAAGCACTACAGGCATGAATTTGGAATTTACTCAAGGGCCAAGCTCTCTAAATTTTGGCAAGCTATCACTCTAGAACAGGGGTGGGGAACGTTAGGCCCACAGGCCATATAAGGCCTGCGAGATGATTTGTTCTGTCCCTGTGAAGGCATCCCAGGCACGACTCGAAATTCAATAAATCTAGGAGCTTTTTTCATAGCAACATAAATGTATATTAAGTGAATTATACTAAGTGAATGATGTCATAAATATCCAAATGACCCTTGGCAGAAAATAAGTTTCCCACCCCTGCTCTAGCGCAGTGGTCACCAACCGGTGGACCGCGGACAACTGGTGGTCCACGAGGTCTGAAAGGTTGATGACTGATGCTCTAGAGCAGTGGTTGGCAAACCGCGGCTCGCGAGCCACATGCAGCTCTTTGGCCCCTTGAGTGTGGCTCTTCCACAAAATACCACGTGCAGGTGTGCACGTACAGTGTGATTGAAGGAGTACCCTAATTAAGTTAATAACAATGTACCTACCTATATAGTTTAAGTTTAAAAAATTTGGCTCTCAAAAGAAATTTCAATCGTTGTACTGTTGACATTTGGCTCTGTTGACAAATGAGTTTGCCGACCACTGCTCTAGAGCATTTTCTAGGCCTATAGTGACCTAAGATAATGTACTTTCAAAGATGGTAAGAACAATAACTAAGAGACTACTGGTGTTACAAGTGAATTTGCACATCCTATATAATAAAATCCTAATATGCAAATCAACTGAATGGTGGAACCACCGGTTGCTATGATGTGCAATGACCACCAGGGGACAGATGCTCAATGCAGGAGCTGCCCCCTGGTGGTCAGTGCGCTCCCACAGGGGAAGTGCCACTCAGCCAGCTCACGGCTGACGAGCGCAGCAGCGGTGGTGGGAGCCTCTCCCGCCTCCACAGCAGCGCTAAGGACCCCTTGGGGGATGTCTGCCTTCTAGCTTAGGCCCGCTCTCTGCCGTGGGAGGCAGGCCTAAGCTGGCAGGTGGACATCTCCCAAGGGGTCCCAGACTGTGAGTGGGCGCAGGCCGGGCTGAGGAACTCCCCTCCTCCCCCCATACATGAATGTCGTGCACTGGGCCTCTAGTATATTATATAAACCTACCAATGACTATACACATAGAGGATGCTTGTAAATACATGCAACATTTAAAAATAGAATATCTTTGTGCCTATACAATAGAAGGGACCTATAATACTTCATAGGATGTATGGCATAATTTTAGGAGTGATTTTCATTTCCTGCTAAGGTCACATCATGATTTTGTATCTCTTAGGTAGTTTTCTTCATCTCAAAAATTGGATAATAGTACCTATATCAGAAAGCCTTTTTAAAGATTGAAAGGGAAAATGTATGTTAATACATGTTGTAAACTGTAGAATACTCTACAAATGCCAGGGATTATTGCTATCACTGATAAGTGTTAATTATAGGTAATTAATGTAACAAAAATGATAACATCTAGTATCTAACTAATTTTAATAATTTGTAATGTTTAATAATTCATAATTAATGATATTTAATAATAATTACCTTTCATAATAATTAATACTTTAGCGAGTTGGATGCTGTGGAGGAACAGAGATGAACGTGACTTGCTCTCTTCCCTCATAGAGCATAATATTCGTTTATTATTATATATGTATATGTATAATACATTATATCGTAACTAAATCCAGGTGACATGAGATGTGAATTTTGCCCTGTCCAAGTTTTGTGTGATAGTCTCTTTACCAATGTAGAAAGCTTAGTTGGTACCTCTTGAAGGTGTATTTAACTTCAATTTGTCTTATCTTTTGTTTTAGGGAACAGCGAGGGTTTCTTCAGTATCAATGCCCTACTAGGCATCATCACTCTAGCCCAGAAACTTAATCAGACAAATCATGCCCGGTATACTCTGACAGTGAAAGCAGAAGACCAAGGCTCCCCACGGTGGCATGACCTGGCTACAGTGATCATTCATGTCCACCCTTCAGAAAGCAGCGCCCCCATCTTTTCAAAAGCCGAGTACTTTGTAGAGATTCCTGAATCAATTCCTGTTGGTTCCCCAATCCTCCTTGTCTCAGCTACAAGCTCCTCGGAAGTTACCTATGAGTTAAGAGAGGGAAACAAGGATGGTGTATTCTCCATGAACTCATATTCCGGCCTCATTTCCACCCAGAAGAACTTGGACCATGAGAAAATTTCATCTTACCAGCTGAAAATCCGAGGCTGCAATATGGCGGGAGCATTTACCGACATCCTGGTTCTTGTTTACATCATTGACGAAAATGACAATGCTCCCATGTTCTTAAGGCCGACTTTTGTGGGCCAAATTAGTGAAGCAGCTCCATTGTACAGCATGATCATGGATGAAAACAATAGCCCCTTTGTGATTCGTGCCTCCGACAGAGACAAAGAAGCTAATTCCTTGTTGGTCTATGAAATTTTGGAGCAAGAGGCCTTGAAGTTTGTCAAAATTGATCCCAGCATGGGAACGCTAACGATCATATCAGAGATGGATTATGAGAGCATGCCCTCTTTGCAATTCAGCATCTATGTCCATGACCAAGGAAGCCCCATCTTATTTGCACCCAGGCCTGCTCAGGTCATCATCTATATCAGAGATGTAAATGACTCTCCTCCCAGATTCTCAGACCATATATATGAAGTAGCAATAGTGATGCCTGTCCATCGGGGTATGGAGCTTCTCACGGTGTGGGCCAGCGATGATGACTCCGAAGTCAGTTATAGCATCAAAACTGGCAATGCTGATGAAGCTGTTGCTATCCATCCTGTCGATGGTCGAATATCTGTGTTGAATCCTGTTCTCCTGGGACACTCCCGGGAGCTCACCATTAGGGCTTCTGATGGCTTGTATCAAGATACTGCACTGGTAAAAATTTCTTTGACACAAGCTCTTAACACAAGCTTACAGTTTGACCAGAATATCTACAGGGCAACAGTCAAGGAGAATTTGCAAGACAGAAAGGCACTGGTGATTCTTGGCGTCCAGGGCAATCATTTGAATGACACCCTTTACTACTCCCTCTTAAATGGCACCGATATGTTTTGTATGGTCAAGTCAGCAGGCGTGTTGCAGACAAGAGGTGAGGCCTTTGACCGAGAACAACAGGACATACATAAGTTGGCAGTGGAACTGAGGGACAATCGGACCCCTCAACGGGTGGCTCAGGCTCTGGTCATAGTTTCTGTTGAAGATGTCAATGATAATCACCCTTTATTTAAGCATCTGCCTTATTACACAATCATCCAAGATGGCACCGAGCCAGGGGATGTCATCTTTCAGGTATCTGCCAGTGACCAAGACTTGGGGGTAAATGGTGCTGTCACATATGCATTTGCAGAAGAGTACACATATTTTCGAATTGACCCCTATCTTGGGGACATATCACTGAAGAAACCTTTTGATTATCAAGCTTTAAATAAGTATCACCTCAAAGTCATTGCTCAGGATGGAGGAACCCCATCCCTCCAGACTACAGAAGAGGTACTTGTCATTGTAAGAAATAAATCTAACCCACTGTTTCAGAGTCCTTACTATAAAGTCAGAGTGCCTGAAAATATCACACTATATACCCCAATCCTCCACACCCAGGCCCGGAGTCCAGAGGGACTTCGACTCATCTACAACATTGTGGAGGAAGAGCCCTTGATGCTGTTCACCATTGACTTTAAGACTGGTGTGCTAACAGTAACAGGCCCTTTGGACTATGAGTCTAAGACCAAACACGTGTTCACAGTCAGAGCCACAGACACAGCTCAGGGGTCATTTTCTGAAGCCACTGTGGAAGTCCTGGTGGAGGATGTCAATGATAATCCTCCAACTTTCTCCCAATTGGTCTACACCACTTCAATCTCAGAAGGCTTGCCTGCGCAGACACCTGTGATCCAACTGTTGGCTTCTGACCAGGACTCAGGGCAGAACCATGATGTCTCCTATGAGATTGTAGAGGATGGCTCGGATGTTTCCAAATTCTTCCAGATCAATGGGAGCACAGGGGAGATGTCCACAGTTCAAGAGCTAGATTATGAATCCCAACAGCACTTTCATGTGAAGGTTAGGGCCATTGATAGAGGAAACCCTCCACTCACTGGGGAAACCCTTGTGGTTGTCGGTGTGTCTGACATCAATGATAACCCTCCAGAGTTCAGGCAACCTCAGTATGAAGCCAATGTCAGTGAGCTGGCAACCTGTGGACACCTGGTTCTCAAAGTCCAAGCTCTTGACCCTGACAGCAGGGACACCTCTCGTCTAGAGTACCTGATTCTCTCTGGCAATCAGGACCGGCAGTTCTCCATTAACAGCTCCTCAGGAATAATTTCTATGTTAAACCTTTGCAAAAAGCACCCGGACTCTTCTTACATTTTGAGGGTAGGTGCTTCTGATGGGATCTTCCGAGCAACTGTGCCTGTGTATATCAACACCACAAATGCCAATAAGTACAGCCCAGAGTTCCAGCAGCATGTTTATGAGGCAGAGTTAGCAGAGAATGCAAAGGTAGGAACTAAGGTGATTGAATTGTTAGCCATAGATAAAGATAGTGGCTCCTATGGCACTGTAGATTATACCATCATCAATAAACTAGCAGGTGAGAAGTTCTCCATAAACCCCCATGGCCAGATCACTACTCTGAAGAAACTGGATCGAGAAAATTCAACAGAAAGAGTCATTGCTATTAAAGTCTTGGCTCAGGATGGAGGAGGAAAAGTGGGCTTCTGTACTGTGAAGATCATCCTCACAGATGAAAATGACAATGCCCCACAGTTCAAAGCCTCTGAGTACACAGTGTCCATTCAATCCAATGTCAGTAAAGACTCCCCAGTTATTCAGGTGCTGGCCTATGATGCAGATGAGGGTCGAAATGCAGATGTCACCTACTCAGTGGACTCAATAGAGGATTTGCATGAACAGATCATTGACATTAACCCAACCACTGGTGTTGTCAAAGTGAAAGAGAGCCTGGTGGGCTTGGAAAATCAGGTCTTTGACTTAAAAATCAAAGCCCAAGATGGAGGCCCTCCTCACTGGAACTCTCTGGTGCTGTTACGACTTCAGGTGGTTGATAATGAAGTATCCTTGCCCAAATTTTCTGAACCTCTGTATACTTTCTCTGCATCTGAAGACCTTCCAGAAGGGTCTGAAATTGGTTCTGTCAAAGCAGTAGCAGCTCAAGATCCAGTCATCTATAGTCTAGTGCAGGGCACCACACCAGAGAGCAACAGGGATGGTGTCTTCTCCTTGGACCGAAACACAGGAGCTCTAAAGGTGAGGAAGGCCATGGACTATGAGTCCACTAAATGGTACCAGATTGATTTGATGGCGCATTGCCCCCACAATGACACTAACTTGATTTCCTTGGTGTCTGTCAACATCCAAGTGAAGGATGTCAATGACAATAGGCCTATATTTGAGGCTGATCCATATAAGGCGATCCTCACTGAGAATATGCCAGTGGGGACTGCAGTCATTCAAGTGACAGCCAATGATCAGGACACTGGGAAGGATGGCCAGGTGAGTTATAGACTGACCGTGGACCCTGATAGTAATATCCATGAGCTCTTTGCCATTGACAGTGAGACTGGCTGGATCACCACACTCCAGGAACTTGACTGTGAGACCCGCCAGACCTACCACTTTTATGTGGTAGCCTATGATCATGGCCGGACCATCCAGCTATCTTCTCAGGTCCTGGTTGAAGTCTCCATTACAGACGAGAATGACAATGCTCCCCAATTTGCTTCTGAAGACTACAGAGGATCTGTGGTTGAGAACAGTGAACCTGGAGAACCAGTGGCCACTCTTAAAACCTTTGATGCCGATATCTCTGAGCAGAACAGACAGGTCACCTGCTATATCACAGGTAAGAATACCTATCTTGGAATGGAGTCACTGGGGTGCACTGAAGTCCAGTAAGCGTTGCCCTAAGACATGGGTTTAAAAGTCTTTGCTCTGCCACTTACTAACAGTGTGACCTTGGGTAAATCACTGACCCTCCCAGAACGTCAGTTGCTCCATCTACAGACTTGGCATGCCTGTTTTCATTCACATGACAGGGATGCTGGTAAAATGTAACTTGAAAAAATTCTGAGAGCCCCCTCTAAATTGGAAAGGGCTTTGCAAAGAGGATCTCTTATTGCTTTGGGTGGCATAGATAGAATAGAAATGAGATACTGTAACTGTTCTCAGCTTCTGGAAGATGGAGAAGGCATCAACAGTTTAATACTCCACGAGAACTCTCTCACATGACTGTTCTTGTAAAATAGTATTTTGCCTAGAGCAAGTTCTGGATAGTAGAAAATGCTTCTTAGTCAATCACAAGACCTAAGTGTTGCAATAAAAACAGCCCAATTCCTTCATTTCACATCTAGGAGAACGAAAGCCCAGATAGAGGGAGAAACTGGACCAAGGTCACACTCCAAGCTTCCGTCTGGGATTAAAATCACACTCTACAAACTGCTCTCCTCAGTGGACACCTATTGCAAACTTAAATTACCCCAATTCCTGTCCAATGGCTAAAGCAGTCAACTAATGACCAAAAGAGTTTCTTTATTTCTCAATGTCCCTTCCCCCCTCTTCCAGGTGCCATGTCATTCCATTCCCATAGATATGTTTCCTTTGGCTATCACAGCTTCTGGAGGAGAGTCTGAAGTCCCAACCAAGAATCATAGATTCCTGGATACAGATCCTAGATCAGAGCTGTTTGAAATATGGAGTCTTAGGGAAATAAAATGTTGTCATCTCATATCAGACTCTTAAAAACACAAAAGTCTTTAAAGTTCTGAATAATAGAATATTATCAACTCTTAGAATACTTGAATCTTAGAACTCTGGAATCTTAGAACCTCAGAAACCCATCTCTTCTACCAGTGAATGGTGTCAAGGAAAGATGTCTCAGAAGAAACCTAGTAATCATCTGGCCCTCAACTTAGTCTGTGTCCTCAGCTGTAAAATAAGATCTCAGAGTTTAGTATTATTGGTCACTTTCCACCCCTCTACTGTTGAACAGATACTAGAAGGTTCTTGTATAGAATTAAAATGTCTTCCCTTTAACTCCCTCCAATTCCTTCCAAAACAAAAAAATAAGAAACCTGCCATAGGCACATATTTTGGAGTGGTGTTTCTGCACTAATAATTCAATTACACATGTGGCCCATGAAGTTAGAAGACATGGTTATGCTTCATAACAACAAATAACTGACTTAATGTAGAATTGTGAATCCCTAGTTAAGGGCCAACAATTCTAAAAGTGTCAGGTGGGCAGCCACCTGTGGCATAAAGCTTGGTTCATTCGAGTTGCTCAACTTCTGGACTCTGTCTCATGTTTTTAGAGGGAGACCCCTTGGGCCAGTTTGGCATCAGCCAAGTGGGAGATGAATGGAGTATTTTCTCGAGGAAAACCCTGGACCGTGAGCACATAGCCAAGTACTTGCTCAGAATCACAGCTTCTGATGGCAAGTTCCAGGCTTCAGTCATTGTGGAGATCTTTGTCCTGGACATCAATGATAACAGCCCTCAGTGCTCACAGGTGAGAGCCCGGTGAGGGGTTGGGTGGGTGGGAAGCTGGAGGGAAGCGCAAGAGGAAGGAGAAGGACTCAGGGGACCGTCTCTGAGACTGGCCAACACTGACTACACCGGTCCTTGCTTTTCCCCAGTTAGCCTCAAACTAGTGCCTTGAGCAGGGATCATTCTAAGTAATTCCTTGGTCTTCCTATAGGAATGTCATCAAGCTCTTTAGGACCCAGGGTCTATACCTCTGCCCCTACACACTCTACAAAGGACTATTTCTCTGCAAAACATGCCCAGAAATAAAGTAACTTCTTCATTCTCCAAACACAACCTGCCATGCCAAATGGGAAGTCCCTTCCATGACTCAATTTGTTAGCATGGATCATTCTTACCAAATGCATCCATAAAGACCTGCCTCCAGAGACACACTGCACTGCCCCCCATGCTCACATATGCATAGTATATGCCCACTTCTGCATGGGTAATACATACCAACACAAATAACCTCCTCCTGGTTACAGGTATTCATAAACATGCAGACAGGGCAGTTACTTTTCTTTTAATCCTCACCTGAGAATATATTTTTCCATTGATTTTCAGAGAGAATGGAAGAGAGAGGGAAAGACAGAGAGAAATATCGATGTGAGAGAAACACATCGATTAGTTGCCTCCTGAACATGCTCCGATCAGGGCTGGGGCCCGGGCCAGGGAGCACCCTGCAACCGAGGTACATGCCCTTAACTGGGATCGAACCTGGGACCCTTCGGTACACAGGCCAATGCTCTATCCACTGAGCAAAACTGGCTAGGGCAAGGGCAGTTACATTTTTTATAAGGGATATTTCCCTAAAGACCTCATATAATTAAACCCTAAACTCTCTGTGTTTCTGTCTCTCTGTGTCACCCTGCCTCTCTCTAGATCTAAATGAATCTCCCACAATTCCCCTCTTCTTTGTCTTCCATCTCCAGCTTCTCTACACTGGCAAAGTCAGTGAAGATATATCTCCAGGACACTTCATTTTGCAAGTTTCTGCAACAGACTTGGACTCTGATACCAATGCTCAGATCACATATACTCTGCATGGTCCTGGAGCCGATGAATTTAAACTAGATCCTCATACAGGTGGGTTTCCTGAGCTACAGCATTGAACCATTTATTTATTGAATACCAAGTGCCCAGTATTATGGTAGGCTCCTTGGGGAAAGAAACAGGAATTAACTTATCCATCCATCCATTTATTCAGCAAACATGTATACTGGCACAATGTGCCAAGCATTGAACTAGATGCTGGGGACATAATGAATAAGCTAATAAGACAAAGATCCAGGCTTTATAATCTAACTAGAGGCCCAGTGCATGAAATTCGTGCATGGTGAGGGGGGTCCCCTCAGCCTAGCCTGCACCCTCTCCAATCTAGGACCCCTCAGGGGATGTCTGACTGCCGGTTTAGGCCCAATCCCCAGGACATCCCTCTCACAATCCAGGACCACTGGCTCCTAACTGCTCACCTGTCTGCCTGCCTGATCTCCCCTAACTGCCCTCCCCCCGCCCGCCGGCCTGGTCGCCCCACGCAGCCTGCTGTTCAGTCTTTTTGTCATCCCTCACTAACGCCCCCGCCAGCCTGGTCGCCCCATGCAGCCTGCTGTTCAATCTTTTGGTCGTCCCTCACTAACCCCCTGCCAGCCTTGTCGCCCCACGCAGCCTGTGTTCAGTCACCCATCCAGTTGTTTCAGTCGTGATGGCCCCTGGTTTTTATATATTAGGATAGGAAAGGCAGTCATGAATCAGTGGTTTGCAATGTGCTGAGTTAAGAAAAAAATGCAGGGTTTTAAGGAGAGTTTTGATAGGAGAACTTGACTTAGGCAATTAAGTAAAAGCTCTCTGAAGAAAGACCATTTTATGTGAGACTTGACATAGAGGAGTTAGCCATGGGATAAAAGAGTAGTAAGTAGTAGGGACAAACATTTGAAACAGAAGGAGAATTTATACAGACCTAGTTTTTGAAAAGAGCGTGCACAGAGGTCCTGATAGAGGGCCAGAAACTGGTGCACACAAGGGGAGGAGACAGGGCAAAGGATAAGACCCTCAGGACAGGGGCTCCAAATCCACCTTTAGAGCCACTGAAGGATTTATGCAGGTGAGCGTCAAGGTCAAAGATCTGCAGACTGGGGATAAAACCTGTATTATTGTAAGGATCAGAGATAAAGTATGTGGAAGCCTAGCCCAGGTCTGGGCCACAATAAGAATTCAACAGATGTGGTTGCCATTGTCATTATCATTAGTTAAGGGACAAAGCAGAGAGCAGGAAGCTGAAAGTCCTGAAGGACAGACTGGGAATCCCTGGGAGAGGTTGGGCTCTGAGAGTCTGGTAAAGACAGGGTGGGGTCTGCTTCCTTTGGGAGAGCAGTCCACAAAGGTAGGCTCCCTGTCCTGATGTAGGGGAGAAAGTGGGGATGGGCAGCACAGAAGGGCCCGGTCACGATGGGCCAGCTGCCAACAGTTGGCTTGGAATCAGTAGCCTTGAGGATTCCTGAGCAGGGAGGTGGTGAGAGTGGTGTCCCAGGAAGCTGGCTGAATAGACAGGAGACAACATTGTCCTTCCTGGCTCCAGAATGGGAATGCTGAGTCACCCCAGGCGGGTTACCTGATCTCTTTCTGCTGTTGTTTGTTCAGCTGCAGGATGATTAGTGGAGTAAAAAAGAAAGGGGGGGGGGGGGAAGGGGGCTGGTTTTTCTCAATATGGAAATCATACATGTTTATTGTACAAAAATTCAAACAATGTAGGCATATATTATGCAGAAATTGGAAAGCCTACATAATAATTAGCCTCTCCCCCAAAGATACTCTTAGTGTATAGTCTATCAGATTGGTTTTCCATGCATCTCCAAAATCTCTGTACAGAATTCTATTTTGTGACTTGCTTTTTTTTTCACATAACAATATCTTGGAGAAATTAGCAAGACAGTACGTAAAGCTCTATTATAATTCCTTTTTGGTTGCACAGTATTTTACTGTATGGCTAAATCATAATATATTTAACCAGTCCTTTTTTGAAAAACATATAGGGTGTTTTCAGTATGTTGCTATTATAAACAATATCTTTGTTGGGTTGAATATTCTAGAGGATATATTCCTAGAAGTGAAATTGTGGGCTAAAGGGTAAACACAGTTTATGTGTTGTTAGAAATTGTCTAATTGCTCTTTTGAAATGTTATGCCTCTTGCAGCCTGTTGGTGTGGATGTCAAGTTGGTGATGTGGTGGTGGAGTATGTTTGGGAGGATTAGGGAAGTGAGCAGGTATTGGGGCCGTGGGGGGGGGGGGGGGGGGCGTGTAGGCCAGCCTTCTTTTCTAAATGTCCATACACAGGACTGAGTTCTTATACCTGGGACAAAGCTGTATGGGTGGTGTTGTCTCACATAGGTATCTAAAAGGCGTGCATTAGGATTACATCCCCCCAGAGAAAGCTCACTTGCTGTTATTTCTTTGGACAGGGGTCCTGACCACACTCACAGCCCTAGATCGAGAGAGGAAGGATGTGTACAGCCTTGTTGCTAAGGCGACGGATGGAGGCGGCCAATCTTGTCAGGCAGATGTGACCCTCCAGGTGGAGGACGTGAATGACAACGCCCCCCGCTTCTTCCCCAGCCACTGTGCTGTGGCTGTCTTTGACAACACCACCATTAAGACCCCTGTGGCCGTGGTACTGGCTCGGGATCCAGACCAAGGTGAGAACAGGAAGGCTTGGAAGCCTTTTGCTCATGGGGTCACCTTGAGTGAGGGTTTGGCTCTGTGTGTTGCTCTGGGATTGGTAAGGACTGTGCCTCCTCACTGAGTTAATGGACACTTACAAATGGAAAATACCCACAAACTGTATACCTCAGTGCTATATGACAAAAGATTTTGGCAATTTTTTGAGGCTGGTACGGAGCATTTCAGCCTCATTGTTTCTCATTGCCACTTAGACCTGAAGTCCTTTCAATCCTGCCATTGAACCTCAAGGACATTTTGAATGTCCTTTATTGGGTTGATTATTCTAGAGGATATATTCCTAGAAGTGAAATCTTAAGCATACTAATTTAATCTGAAGTATACCAATCAGAATTATTTAACTCTGATTAATTTGCTATAAGAAAGGGATTTGGGGCACTAAATTCCTTGACCAATTTTCTATACAATAATGTGGAATCCTTTTCAATATCTTACATTTTAATTTTAATGACATCATTTTCATTAGATTTAATTCTTTTCCTTTTAAAATTTACAAGGCATATTGGAATCATCAGGGAGTATTTGTTCCATATTGTGCCAATTATAGCTTCTGCCATCAAGTGTTTTATTGTGATTATACACACACACATACATATACATGAGGTTTCATGTATGTGTGTAGTATGTATTTATGTGTGTATGTGTGTGTGTCCAATTTTTCTTGAGTCAAATTTTATAATTGATGTAGGGTAAAAAATGCCCTGGGGTCAAAGTAGTCAGATCAACATAGGATATGATGATGATGATAAAAGTGGGATCAAAATATTCTCTTTTGTTTGACCCCAGCAAAGTAAATTGAAGACTTCCTAGAGGAAGTGAGCTTTAACTTGGCGATGAAGGAGGTGAGAGATTTGGGGGGGATAGGAAGGGCAAATAGTGCAAACACAGCGAATGGCTACAAGGCACTGCAAATGCTCAATTAGCCAGTGAAGAGAGAGAGAGAGAGAGAGAGAGAGAGAGAGAGAGAGAGAGAGAGAGAGAGAAAGAACGAACTAGGAAACCGTCTCCCCTCTTTGCTCCTAGCCATTGAAGAGTCTTACCTCCAGGGACAGGAAGCTCCCTACTTCCTAGGCAGCCCTTCCTTCCATGGTACCTCAGATAACGATCAAGTGCTACCTATTTGGAGCTGACAATCATTAGTCCTGGTCCTGCCTCTGTGGCCACACAGATCTCCCAGACCCTAGCCCATGACAGCCCTTCCAAGACTAGGAGGTGGCGACTTTAGCCACTACCTGCTCCAGCCCCAACCTTCCCTTTCAGGGTGGAGGAGCCCTAGTGTTTCCAATCCCACCACCCTCATAGGACACATCCTCTGACCTTGCACCCGTTTACCATGAACTGTCCAAATGCCCTCGGTCTCCCCCACAGGCGCCAACGCCCAGGTGGTTTACTCCCTGCCGGACTCTGCCGAAGGCCACTTTTCCATCGAAGCCACCACGGGTGTGATCCGACTGGAGAAGCCCCTGCGGGTCGGGCCGCAGGCAGCACTGCAGCTCACCGTCCGTGCCTCTGACCTGGGCACCCCGATCCCGCTGTCCACACTGGGCACCGTCACGGTGTCCGTGGTGGGCCTCGAAGACTACCTGCCCGTGTTCCTGAACACGGAGCACAGCGTGCAGGTGCCCGAGGACGCCCTGCTCGGCATGGAGGTGCTGCAGCTGTCCACCCTCACCCGCCCGGGGTCTGAGAAGACTGGCTACCGCATGGTCAGCGGGAATGAGCAGGGGAGGTTCCGCCTGGATGCCCGCACAGGTGAGAGAGCACTGGAGGCAGCCCTGCCCCTGGTCTTGGGGAATTTTGGATTCCTCACATACAGGGTGTATCTGCCCCACACAGCTCTTCCCAGTTCAAACTCCTTTGGCCCTTTCTTACTCTGCATCTCTCCAGGTACCAGGTCCCTTCTGCACCCCAGGGCCAGCTTATGTGGCAACCTCCCTTATTCCCCACACCCCCACCCAGCACCCTAACCAATCCACTCTCCTCCCAGTTTTCAGCTTCAAGAATTCAGCTCAGACCCAGCTGTAGGAGGCTGAGGCCACCCTCCATTCTTGGCTGCAGAGGTATAAACACTTAGTGAAATGTGGGGCTTAACAGTCTAGGACAAGGCTGCCAGCTTCTCTCCTAGAGCCCTCCCCAAATATCCTGGCACCCCTGATTTTCTCCTTATTCTAGTGAAGAGAGAGAGAGAGAGAAAGAACTAGGAAACCGCCTCCCCTTTTTGCTCCTAGCCATTGAAGAGTCTAAATCAGGCTCACAGAACCTCATGGAAGGGCCTGAGAGGTTCCCAGGGCAACCCATACCCATGCGAGTCCTCCCCATAGGCTGACTGGTTCTTTTTTCTGAGGTTAAGATTGACCATGGGCTTGGGGTTGTCAGCCTGATTCATCCAATATAGAGTTCTTCATCAGTTCTTCCTCTAAGGGTTTTAGCATGCTTTGATGGTGATTTCCTAATCCAATCATTCCTCATCCATGTACTAACTGGAATTTGTTTATAAAGAAGAGTTTTCCACCATTAACTATTTGCTTATCTAGGAATGGCAGGAAAAACCTTGTTCTTTTATTTTCTGATTTTCAGAATAACACGTCTATGCCCTAACAATTTATTGAACAACTTTGGGTATTATATGGCTCTTTATAATTTAACTTCTTTTTTTTTTTTTTAAATATTTTATTGGTTTTTTACAGAGAGGAAGAGAGAGGGATAGAGAGTTAGAAGCATCGATGAGAGAGAAACATCAATCAGCTGCCTCTTGCACACCCACTACTGGGGATGTGCCCGCAACCAAGGTACATGCCCTTGACCGGAATCGAACCTGGGACCCTTGAGTCCGCAGGCTGACGCTCTATCCACTGAGCCAAACCGGTTTCGGCTATAATTTAACTTCTATTGTTTACTAGCTGAGTGAGTGTGAACAGGTCACTTAGCTGTTGGGAGAATCAGTTAACTCACCTACAAAATGGGAATCACTCTTTTATGTTCCATTGGGTTTTTACAGATCTAATATAGGTAGATTTAATACTTCAGACCTAATGAGTTGTCAATGAAATATTACAGAAATAAATGAGGAAAACATTGCCATTGAGAACAATAATAGGAAAAATGAGAGGAGATGGAGGGAGTGAGGAAGGTAATGAGGGAGGGTAAATAAAGAGGGAGGTGAAGGAGGGGATGAGAGATGATGGAGGAACTGAAGAAGGAGCTGAAGAAGGAGATGATGAAGGAGGTGATGGAGGAGATCTGTCTCTCCTAACCCTATTGAGCTGCCTCTCCTGGGGTTTGGCTCAAGGCCTCTCAGCCCTCTGCCTTTATGCTCTCAATTGCCTCAACACTCTCATCACCTTCCCCCCTTCTCACCTCCCCCCCTCAGGGATCCTGTACGTCAACAAAAGCCTGGACTTTGAGACAAACCCCAAGTACTTCCTGTCCATCGAGTGCAGCCGGAAAGGTTCTTCCTCCCTTGGGGACATGACCACAATCGTGGTCAACATCACCGATATCAATGAACACCGACCGAGATTCCCCCAGGATCTGTACAGCGCGAGGGTCTTAGAGAATGCCATCGTGGGTGACACTGTGCTCACAGTAAGGATCTACAATTTTGCTGTTTGGGGGACCTAGACTCTGGGGTAACTCTTATCTCTCTCTCTCCTGGTCATCCATGAGCATGAATTACTTTATCAATTAATACACTACAGACTTGACTCTGACTTGCAGCCAATCGGTCAAACTGTTCCCCATGACAAAATGTCTCAGGGACATGTTTAATAAGATCTAGATCAAGTACTGGTGGAATGGGGCTCGGGAGAGGTCCCAGAAGACTCCAAAGCCTGAGAAAGGCCTAGTCACAGTGCATGACAGGGAGTGTTCGTATAGGAGGGGAAGGAGTGGACATCAAATAACACCTCTTTGTATCTAAGCATGTAATTGTTCCCAATGCACGAGTGAAATTCTTTATGCCCATAGTCAAGGTTCCCTATGACCCCCCTTCATTCTGCCTTCTAGTCTTATCTTCTTCCACTCCCTGACATGCACACTATACTCCAACCACATTGGAGGATGTACCTTTTCCCATGCATCCTCTGCACTTTCACACCTCTGGGCTCACATTGTTTCTTCTGCTTGGAATGTGGGCTCTACTCCCAGAAGCCATCCTTCCTTCAAGGCTTCATGAATCCTTTTTTAATCTCTCCAGATGGAATTTATCACCGTGTTTTCTATGCTGATCAGCTTTCTAAAGCTGATCATATCTTGCCCACAAGTTAGAATTAGCCATAAAATTAAATGTTAAGCTTTTTGTGAACATATTTCTTTTGCCACATTCCTTACCTCCTAGCACAGGACCTCGCAACCTATTGGTATGGGTCAATGAGTAAATGAATTAATGAATGGATAAATGAATGAACCATGGCATGCTAAAGTCCATACCAAGATAGAAATACTTAGATTCCTTTGGCAAGGATGACTGTGGTCCAGTCATTGTGGAGGGGACATATCTGTTACCCCTATACTCCCAGAGGCCAAGATTCCTTCCTGGTCCCTCTTGTCCTCAATTCATAATCATCACCCCCTTCCATTGCAGGTGTCAGCTACTGATGAAGATGGACCCCTAAATAGTGCCATCACCTACAGCCTGGTAGGAGGGAACCAGCTCGGGCACTTTGCCATTGACCCCAAGAAGGGGGAGCTACAAGTGGCCAAGGCCTTGGATTGGGAACAGGTGAGTCATGTGGGAGGGACCCAATCTGAGCTCATCAAAGCAGATTATAGCTCTGCTACAGGTCCAGAGTATGAATTGTGGTCAACACCCCATCCTGACACTTCTCCAGACCTGCCCTCACTTGTTTTCTCAGTGGGGCCTCTATAGCCTGTGAGGCCAGAGGCAGGAGAGGGACTGAGTGACCCTTAACCTTCCCTGGAGAAGCTCAGGCCAGCTTCTCACCATTGACCAAGGATCATCAGATCATTATAACAAGTTATCATTTATCAAGCACCTGCGCTGTGCCAGGAACTTTGCTAAGTGCTTTACATTCATTGTGCCATTTGGTCCTTAAAATAATCCAAGGAGGTGGGTCCTCACAGAAGTCTGGTCACTTTCCCAAGGTTTCACAGCTAATAAATGGTATACTTAGAAATTAAGTATTTTTGCCTAATTGCAGAACCTAGGCCCTAAAATGTCATGGTTGGGCAATGCGGGATGGACATAGGAAGTTTCTCTATCTTATTTTTCTGAAAACATTAATGATAAATAAGGGGGTGGAATTGAAGGGTCTCATTGCTAACTCTTCACTGGGCATCCTGCTATGTAGGCTTCTAGCTATTCCCTGAGGCTCCGAGCCACAGACAGCGGGCGGCCCCCACTGCATGAGGACACAGACATCGCCATCCAAGTGGTTGATGTCAATGACAACCCACCAAGATTCTTCCAGCTCAACTACAGCACCTCTGTTCAGGTACGCTTGACCTTCCAAAGGCATGTGGAACCCACCCTCCCTTCATTTCCCTCCTGGAGGAGAGTGCTCACCACTGGTATCAGTCTACCTGAACAATGGCTGTGACCTTGCACTGGTCTAGATTGACAAAGTCAGCAACTAACTCACAAGCAGGCAGAATGCATCAATGACAGCTCAGGGAGCAGGCATGGCCTGGGAGCAGCCAGAGTGCTGAGGACACATCCCAGAAAAGGGGATGCAGAAAGCTGTGAGAGGAAGAACTGGGGCTCATTTTGCTCTTTGATTTCCTGTTACTCTTGGTCTAGGAGAATTGCCCCATCGGCAGCAAAGTCCTGCAGCTGATCCTGAGTGACCCAGACTCCCCAGAGAATGGGCCCCCCTACTCATTTCAAATCACCAAGGGGAATGACGGCTCTGCCTTCCGAGTGACCCCAGATGGATGGCTGGTGACCACCACATACCTGAGCAGGAGAGTCCAGGAATTGTATCAGCTTCAGATTGAGGTGAGAGGTGTGTTGGGCCGGTGGCGGTGATCATAGGGACAATAAATGTGCTGGCAAAATCACTACCATGCTTCAATTATTAGAAAAAAACAAAGAGCTCTTACTATGTGCCAAGCACTGGGCTAAGTACTAAACATGCATCATTGCACTAAATGTTCACAACATCCTTTAGGGCAAGTGTTGCTATAACCCCCACTTTATAGATGTGATAACTGAGGTGCACAAAGGTTAACTTACTGGCTCAAAGTAATACTACTAGTAAGTGGCAGAGGTGGATTGCTTCTGACCCAAAGACCCAAGCTCTTAATTTCTGCTCTTCTCCCAGGCAGAACACCCTCAACCTGGCTCTCACTCCTTAAGGTTGGCCAGGACAGCTCTCTGAACCTCAGGTCTTGTTAAAGACCTACCCCAGAGAATTGGTGTGGGGTCAAATGAGAGAACATATATATATGTGTAGGGGATTTTGGTGTTATTGCTATGGGTTGAATAAGAATTACCCAGTGATAGTGGCCAAGATGGTGGTCAAACACTACTCTCTCATTTCATTCCCTCCAAATCCTTTCCCTAAATCTCAAGTCTAGTGGACCCTGATAGTTTGTGAACTTCTCTGGATTCAGGATGATGTATTCATCCATTCAGCCAGCCAACTAGTCATTCATTCATTCATTCATTCAGTCTTTCAACAAATATTTATTGAGCACCAATTATATGCCAAACCCTGTGCTAGCTTCTAGTAATACATCAGGGGAAAGAAGTGAATGGTTCCTGCCCTTGTGGGCTTTTGATTCTAATTGTGGAGGAAAACAGTAAGTAGATGAAGAAAGAAAGTGATGAGAGGCTCCTAAGGCACAGGACGATACATATTCAGAGGGTGGCTGCCCTCATGAAGAAGGGACATTTTGAGATGAGACCTGAGGAGCCAGCTATGTGAAAAGTGGGCAGGAAAGTGTCACAGACAGGAAGGTCCTGAGTTGGAAAAGAGCTTGCAGTGACCTGAGATGTGGCAATGTGGTCAGAGCATTGTGAGCAATGGTGGGAATAATCATTTTATGTTATGGCTCTCACATAAAATGCCACCTTGTGCTCCTCTGCCCGTCAGCGACCGGGTCCCTGCTTTTCTCTCTCTCATCTCCTCTTCTGCTCTGCCCACTCCTCTGGCAACGGTGGCCCCTTGCTGTTTTGTTAAGCACACCACGTTCTTTCCTACTGGAGAGTTGTTCCCTGTCTGTCACCTCTTGTCCTTCCCTCTTCTCACCCCTCAGGACTCAGCTCAAGTTTCACCTCCTCCAAGAAGAGACACCTTCTCTCCCACCTGATCTAACTTAGGACTTTCAATCTTCAGATGTCTCTGTCACTTCGCTGTTTATTTCCTCAATAGTACTTGATCCAAGAGTGACATCCTCTGGTTTATTTGGCAACTTACTTATTGTCTCTTTTCTCCTGATCACAGCAGAGGGCCTGGCCCGTAGAAGGCACTTAACATTGCTCGCCCCAACCCTTAGCCCAATCACAGAGTAAAAGGGAATCTCAGAGAGAACCTCCTGTGGCTCATGGGGGCCATGAGGGATGCATACTGGACTCACTAAGAGACCTTTGATGACTCACTTAGACAATGAGAGAAGTTCAAGAGGAAGGAGGTGGATCTTGTGGCTGGAAGAGTTTAAAGAGAGGCTCAGAGTGATGTCCAATGAGGAATTGGAGTTTAGTTTTACTGTGTGGTGCAGGATGTAACTTCCTCCACAAAACCTTCAGTGCTAGTATTTTCTTACTCAGATGCGACAGCATGCTGAGGCTGCCTCCAGCAGAGAGATGTGATTCCCCACGGAGGCAAGCAGCCTGTTGGGGCCACAGTCCTATGGTAATGCCTGCTTCCCTTGCCCACAGGTATCAGACAGTGGCATCCCGCCCCTTTCATCTTCCACATCTGTTAGAGTTCACGTCACGGAGCAGAGCCACTACCCACCCTCTGCCCTCCCGCTGGAGATCTTCATCACCACTGGGGAGGAGGAGTTCCAGGGCGGCATGGTGGGCAAAATCCATGCCACAGACCGAGACCCACAGGACACGCTGACCTACAGCCTGGCAGAAGAGGAGACCCTGGGCAGGCGCTTCTCAGTGGGTGCGTCCGATGGCAAGATCATTGCTGCCCAGGGACTGCCTGAGGGTCGCTACACATTCAACGTCACAGTCAGCGATGGGACCTTCACCACCACTGCTGGGGTCCACGTCCACGTGTGGCACGTGGGGCAGGTGGCTCTGCAGCAGAGCATGTGGATGGGCTTCCACCAGGTCACCCCGGAGGAGCTGGTGAGCGACCACTGGAGGAACCTGCAGAGGTTCCTCAGCAACAAGCTGGACATCAAAAGAGCCAACATCCACCTGGCCAGCCTTCAGCCTGCAGAGGCCACAGCTGGGGTGGATGTGCTTCTGGTCTTTGAGGGGCATTCTGGAACCTTCTACAAGCTGCAGGAGCTGGCAACCGTCATCGCTCGCTCAGCCAAGGAAATGGAGCACTCAGTGGGAATTCAGATGAGGTCAGCCATGCCTGTGGTGCCCTGCCAGGGGCCAAGCTGCCAGCGTCAAATCTGCCAAGAGACAGTGCACCTGGACCCCAGGGTGGGGCCCACGTACAGCACAGCCAGGCTCAGCATCCTAACCCCACGGCACCGCCTGGAGGGGAACTGCGCCTGCAATGGTAAGGAATGGGCCTTCCCCAGGGCAGTCAACACTGCGGGCTCCACCAGCCTGACTCTAGGGCTGGAGATCCCAGGGAGGGTCTGTGGGATACTGAGAGGGAAGTTTTAGGCTAAAGACCAGGGACCACCAGAAGGCAGGTGTGGCCTCACAAACACTAGTCACAGGATAGCACCCTATTCCTGGCCACTTTTTGGAATTTTGAAAATAATGGTAATACAAGAGGCAGTGTAGCATCATGGTTAAGAGCATGGACTCTGGTATCAAGCTCCCTGGGTTCAAATCTCAGCTCTGCCACTTGCTAGCCATGTGACCTCAGGAAAATTACTTAACCTCTCTGTGCCTTAGGGCTGTTGTAGAAATAAAATAGCAAGTGTTTGCTTAGAAAAGCGCCTGATACAGAAAGTGGTCAATAAACAACAGTTCCTAATACTACTACTATTATTACTGTAGCCTGCTGGTTACAACTTCAAGGTTTAGACTAGATGGCTCAGGTTCAAGCCCCAGCTCTATCACTTACTAGCTGTGTAACCTTGGGGGATTTATTAAAATCCTCTAGGCTTTAGTTTCTCATCCATAAAATAATGAAAATTATGCCTCCTTGAGTTGGTTTGGGGAGTAAATTACTTATGAATATAAAAGCACTTAAACCTTGGCTGGCCCATTATGAGCACCCCATGAGTGGCAGCTGTCATTCAGTGTAGCAGTTGTTGCTATAAGGACTCTGCTATGTGCCAGCCTCTGTGTAGGTTACCCAAACTCAGTATCACCACAACCCTACGAAGCAGGGTCATAGCTCCATCTACATTTGGAACTGAAGTATGGGGATTATATTATACTAGAGGCCTGATGCACAAAATTCGTGCAAGAGTAGGCCTTCCTTCCCCCGGCTGCCAGCCCTGGCTTCCCTCCTGCAGCTGGCAGGCACCCAGGCCCGGGCTTCCCTCGCAGCCCTGACTTTGTCCGGAAGGATGTCCAGCCTAATTAGCATATTATGCTTTTATTATTTTAGATTGGTTTGCCTGAAACTGTAGCCTCTAACAGACTGGTTATTCAAATACCTCTGCATCCCACTCTAAAGCCTGAGCTCTTTGCCCAGCTCTTTATGAACTTAGCTTTCTGACTGGCTTCACCCAGCGCCATGGCATTAAGACCAATGCACGCAAGCACTGGCAGAAAGAGAATGACCTTGTCCCAGCTCACCATCGCTCCCTGCCTGGCATGGCCTACCTTCCTGGTTTGCACTAGGGAATCCCTTCTCAGATTTGTGGACTTCCTCTGGGCCCACTGGATTTAGGCTAGGTGAGCTACTCTCGGGGTGAGGGGTTCCCTTCTATGTCTTTGCCCCAGAGTGGGTTGCAGGGAAAGTGATGGCTGAAGCTTCTCTCTTAACCAGCTGGCATCAGACAGCAGAGGTTCTAAAAGTAAAGATTGTGCAAATTTACCCAGGGAGTGTGTTTTTAAAGAGACCTGCTCCTGGTGTCACCTCTAGACTCTTTTATTTAGAAAGTCTTGGGTAAGGCCTGGCATTGGCATTTTCTGTGGGCTTTTTTTGGTCACTGTTGTTGTTTTTCATTGCATTGGCATTTTTAACCTGTACCTCAGTCGATGCTGAAGACAGTGGTCCAAGGACTACACTTTAAGAAATACTAGATGTGCTGGCTCACACATCACCAGAATCACTTGGACAGAAGTTCTGGGTGATTTTTTTTAAACCTTATGGAAATAGGACATACAGAAAGATCCCTGTGTCATAAGTGTACAGCTCAGCAAGTTTTCACAAGCCAAATACACCGGTGTAACCAGAACCTAGATCCAGAGTCAGAACATGACCAGCACAGAAACCTCCCCTGGCCCCTCTTCCAGTTGCTACAGCCATTCTGGGGAGAGACTGAAAATTCAGACTCCCGTGTGCCAGTAGGACCACTGCGCCATATTCTCCGAGGGGAGAGCCTGGCATTCCGTATTTTAAAGGACTCCAGTTGAGGCTGATATTCAGCCAAGTTTTGGAATTCCTGACCTAGATTACCTTCAATATCCCATCCAATAATGAGCTACCACAATGAAATTGCCAGCATCAGGGAGGATTTGACCTACAGTATGATGGCCTCTTAGGATTTTATAATCCCGCATGCCTCAGGCTTTTGGGTTCTTCCTTCTCCTTTTGGCCTTGTTCCCTCTTCAACAATTCCTCTTCCCTAGGTCTCGGGGTCTGTACCACTAACCCTTTCCCCTGACAATGGTAAGCCTATTCACAGGGAATTGATATCTGAACTCAGTTCTGGGGAGGGTGGAGTTTAAAAAGTCTCAGGAGGGCAGTGCTTAAGATTGCACAGCATTTCCCAAAGGGGGTTCCACAGAATGCAGTTTCCAAGGACTATGGATAGGTGGTCCACATAAGAGGGTCCCATGGCCAAATGAGCTTGAGAAATCAAGTGTGGGTGAAAGCTCAGACTCCTTGTGCAACTGCATATTAGCAATTCTGCAGAGTTTGAAGTATGCGGGACTTCACAGAAGTTTTAGCCACACCATCTATCACTTCCTTTATCACAGTGTCTCCTGGCCTCTCAGTGGCATTTCATTGGGGAAGTGCCTACCCAAATGGTTGCACTCCTAATGAGGGAGATCTCTTGAGGGAGAAAAGAAACAAAAACAACCCCCCCAAAAAATATGGTGTTCCTGAAATCACACAGATATGCAAAGTCCTCTCCAATTCTACTTCCTTCTTCCCCCAGTGATATAGAAATGACACAGAAACTATATAGAATAGAAAATTTTATTTCCACATACTTGATTGATTATATTTCCACCTTGATTCCTGCTTTGTTAATGGTTTGAGCTCATAGCTTCTGACCAGGCTGGCACCCAAGGCAAGGGCTCCTGGGGCCAAAGGAGGGTGTGCAGGGTAATGGCCCTTGTCTTGCTGTGTGACCCAGTCTCATTTCTCCATCTATTAAATGAGCAATGACTCTGCTGGCCACCCAAGGGTTGAATGGGACAATCAGTGCCAGGGCTCCATGGGGACCATTTTACAAGGCGGTGGCACCTCTGGTTGCTTTCACAGGTACTGCTGCAAGGTTCAGCGGTCAGAGCTTCGGGCGGTACAGTCTCCCAGAGGCTCAGAACTGGCACATCCGTTTCCGTCTGAAAACACTCCAGTCACAGGCCATTCTCCTGTTTAGCAATGGGACAGTGTACGTCTCCCTGAAGGTAAGGCACTGATGTCACGGGAATGTGCCAGGCTGGGAGGTGGGGGCAGCATGAGCATGGCCAAGAAGGCCAATTTCTGCAAAGAAATCCCTGATTATTGGGTCAGGACACGAGACTTTCTAGTCATGATGGCCAAAGCCACCCCACCTAGATATATGTCCAAATACAACAATAGAGGTCAGGCAGTTCTAGGGGTTAACAGAGAGTCTCTGAAGATAGAAAGAGAGATGGGTGTGGCCACCTGGCCCTGGTGCTTTTATCACTTTTGCTGAGTAATAGAACAGTGTTTACCACTGGGGCGCTCAAGATGACAAACACAGATTACATTACATGGAAGAAAATGAGTTTCCTTGCTAATGGCCTTTCAGTCCTTCCGCTTATGTCATCTAGAAAGTCTCAGTTTACCTTCCTGATTTTAACACCTCTAGCACACATTTCAGTCTCCCACTCTGAAAAAGAGAAACAGACTTGGGCTAGTTAGAATTTAATTCATCTAATAAATATTGACTGAGCATCTGCTATGTGACAGGCTCTGTTCTAGGTGTTTGGGTCTCATCAGCAAATAAGATAAAAAAAAAAACCCTTAGAACTTTCATCCTACAGGGCAGACTGACAATAATCATAATAACTGAAAATTATAGATTTTGTCCAGATGTGATAAGTGCTTTGGGTTAAAGGGAGGGGTGGGGGGTGGGCGAAGGTGAAGGGAAATCGGGAGTATGGGGTGTTGCAATCCTATATAATAAAAGGCTAATATGCAAATTGACTGAACAGCGGAATGACTGGTAGTTACGACACACACTGACCACCAGGGGGCAGACGCTCAACACGGGAGCTGCCCCCTGGTGGTCAGTGCACTCCCTCAGGGGAAGCACTGCTCAGCCAGAAGCTATGCTCACGGCTGGTCAGCACAGTTGCAGTGGCAGGATGTCCCTGTGAGGAGTGGGTCTAAACCATCAGTGGGACATGCCCTGAGGGCTCCCAGACTGTGAGAAGGTGCAGGCTGCACTGAGGGACCCCCCTGAGTGCACGAATTTTGGGCACTGGGCCTCTAGTTTTAAATAAAGTGGTTAGGAAAGGTTTCATTGAGGTGGTAATTGAACAGTAATTTGAAGGTGGGGAGGGAGTTAGCTTAGACAGCTGGGGGAACAGTGTTCTAGGTCGAAGGAATAGTAATTGGCAGGAGATTCCTTACATGCTTAAGGCACAAGCCAGAGGTCTGTACAGCTTGAGGGAAGTGAGCAAATGGGACAGTAGTAGTAGGAGTTGAGGTCAGCGATGTAATGAAATGGGGGCAGATCTATAAAGGTCGCACAGGCCATTTAAGGACTTTGGCTTTTATTCTGAGCAAAATGGAGGGCCTCAGAAGGTTCTGAGCAGAGAATTAACATATGCAGAGAGGATCCTCATGGCTACTGTGCTAAGAATAGACCTTGGAAGGACAAGGCCAGAAGCAGAGAGACCCAGCCAAAGAAGCAATAATTCAGGTGAGAGATGACGGTGGTTCAGATCAGGGCAATGACAGTGGAACTGGGAAGAAGAGGTCAGATTCTGGATAGATTTTGAAGGTAAAGCCAACAGGATTTCCAGATGAATTGAATAAGGGCTGAGAGAGGAAGCAAGGAGTAAGATTTTGGCCTGAGCAACTAGAAGGAATAGAGTTGCTGCCAACAGATCCGGGGAAGAATATTGGTAAAGCAGGTTTGGGGGGAAGATCCAGAGTTCAGTTTTGGACGTGTAAGTTTGAAATGCCTATTAGACCTCCAAGTGGAGCTGGATAAACAAGTCTAGTGTTTGTGAGAAAGGTCTGGACTGGAGATGAAGGTCACTAAGGAGTGTAGATTAAAAAGAGAGTAGACCAGAGACACTCCAACACTGAGGTGTAGGGGGAAGAGGAGGATCCAACAAAGGAGACTGAAAAGGAGCAACCAATGACGGTGAAGGAAAACCAAGACAGTATTGTATCCAGGAAACCAAATGAAGACCATGTATCAAGAAGGAAGGAGTGAGTGATCAGCTGGGTGATACGCTGCTGAGAGGTCAGCTAAGATGGGAAGTGATACTAATCACTGGATTTGGCAACACAGAGGTCACTGAATACCCTGACACCAGTAGTTTCAGTGTTGTCATGGGTGAGGGTGGAATTTTGCTGCAAAAGAGAAGCAAAGAAAAAAAAAAGATAATTGGCAAGAGAAGTGGGTTCAAGCCAACTTTTAAAAAATAATATTAGAGCAATGATTGTTTGTATGACAAGTGGGATGATCCAGCAGAGAATTAACAAAGATCTAAGAAAGAGGAAGGAGAGTCAGTGAAATCTTGTCCTTGAAGAAGTAAGGGAAGGGGGAAATCTAGTACATGAATGGAGAGATTGGCTTTCACCAAAGTGTATCCATGTGATTATGAGTGTCTTCAAATCCCCATCTGATTTGTAGAATAAGAATGAGGCGGGGGGGGGGGGGGAAGAGAGGCATTAGGGATCTGAGGAGAGAGAAGTTGTGAAAACAGGCACATGGGAGAGTAAATGGACTAAGGAAGATAGTACAACTGTTGAGCAGCATGAAGGGCTTATTGGAGACTCATGGTCATGAAATTAAAAGGAGACCAACAAGTAATCCTGTGTGTTTCTCTCCAGCCAAATTCAGCTCCATGATGATCATATAGAATAAGGGAAGAGTTGAGTTTTACCTATTTGTGGGTTTGCCAATCGAGTTCTACAAAGTAAGAGAGGGACAGGACAGCTGGATGAGGAGAGGAATGATGGCTTTGCTGAGGCGACGAGAGACAGTGAAAAGATGGTGGGATCAATGGATTTGTGGTCCGGGGTAAAGTCAAAGGAGTGATTTAAGGACAATGTTTTGAGTTGTACTTATTTTGTCATTCTATTTTTCTATTTACTGTATATAAGTTTCATTTTTAAGTAAGTAATGGTATAGGCAGTGTTGAATCAGGGCAAAAATCAGGAAGGTTGTGTATAAATGGCTAACTCCTGAAAACACTGGGTTGTATCTTTACATTTCACCCAGAAAAAGCACTACCTACCCTACAGTGACCAGAAAAAGATTTGACCACAAATCAATTCACTTCTTAGGATGAGGTGAACTAAAATGTTTTAATCCAGTGGGATTTCAACTTTTTTATTTGGGTATCTTTCACTCTTTTAAAAATGACTGAAGATCCTAAGGAAGTTTTGTTTATATGGGTTATATATAGCTATCAATGTTTCCAGTATTAGAAATTAAAACTGACAAATGTTAAAATATTTGTTAATTCATTTAAAACTAAGGAAGTCACTACATGTTCACATAAAAAACATGTATTTAAAAAATAATTACATTTTCCAAAAAATAAAAAGGAGCAGTGTTTTACAAATCTCTCTGATGTCTGGTTTAGTAGAAGACAGCTGGCTTTTCATATTTACTTCTGCCTTCATCTGTTGTGATAGCACATGTCAGAAATCTTCACTGTATATTTGTGAGAGTAGAAAAGGCAAATAATGTCTTAGGATTATTACGAAAGTAGTTTCCATTTGCAGATCTCCTGAAAAGATATATTGGAGACACTTCAAGAACTGCTGAACTGTTGCATAAGGCAGTGGGAGTGAGAGGGGTTTTGGGTATCCTTGAAGGCCAGTGTACAGGAATGCAGAACACTGGAGAGGCCTGTGAACAAGAATGCAAAAGACAGCAAGGCATCTCTGGGTCTCAGTTCCCTCATCTGTGAAATGGAGATGTTGTCCCTACCCATCCCATCCCATGGAGTACAGTGAGGGAAAAATAAAACCAGAGACAGAAGAGCATTTTGAAGGTTTTTATTTTCTATAAACACAAAACTAAAACTGCCTTAAAAATCACCAGACAGCCCTGGCTGGTTTGGCTTAGCGGATAGAGCGTCGGCCTGCGGACTGAAGGGTCCCAGGTTTGATTCCAGCCGGGGGCACATGCCTGGGTTGCGGGCTCGATCCCCAGTGGGGGGTGTGCAGGAGGCAGCCGATCAGTGATTCTCTCTCATCATTGATGTTTCTATCTCTCTATCCCTCTCCCTTCCTCTCTAAAATATATATAAATCACCAGACACTACCCCTTCCACCCATGAAAATACAACCAACATGCTTTGCCCTGGCAGCCTGTTGCAGGGCTTTCTATAAGGACTCCTTGGCTTTGCTGATGGCCATCTGGGTTTTCTTTGCAGCTGGTCCATGGAGTGCTCCAGCTGGAGTACAGTTGCCCACGTGGTTTCAATGGAACGCTTTCCTCCTGGCCCCATGTGAATGACGGGAAGTGGCACTCAGTTCTGGTGAAGGAGACGGATACTTCCACTCGGCTGTTGGTTGACAGCTCAGGCAATGGCTCCCTTGTGCTCCCAGAGAACTGCTGGGGCCTGAGGCCCAAAAGAGACCTTTTTCTAGGCGGCTTTGTCCTCTCTCACTCTCCCCCAAACGTCTCCCAGGGCTTTGAAGGCTGCCTAGATGAGGTCATGATCAATGGACAGGCACTGGAGCTGATGGCCCATGGCAAGAAGGTGGCAGGCTTGCTGGAGAGCCAGGCCCTCACCCAGTGCTGCGCCCACAGCAAAGACTGCAGCCAGAACCCGTGTCTCAACGGCGGGAGGTGCTCACAGGCCCACGGGACAGGTAAGCACTTTATATTTTCTGGCTTATTCACCAATAGTTAAAACAGGTATTTCCACTAACTTTTTGCTGATTGAGTAGCTAAGGCCCATAAAGACACAGTATCCTGTTCTAACGCACCCACCTATTCAGTAGCAGGGACACAGCTGCAGATCTGAGCACTTACTTCACTTTTTGCTTGGAGCCTTGCAATGTCTTCCCACTGCTGTTCGATAGAGTCCCAATTCCTAATTCCTGCATATGGCTCATACCTCCCATGCCCTGGCCCCTCCCACCTCCTGGCCCTGCAGCTCCCACTCCCCCCTCTTTCAGCAGGCTTGCCCACCCTAGCATCATTTTAATTCCTGGGACTTGCCACACCCTTCACTCTAAGCCTTTACACACATTCTCCTCTGCCTGAAACACCTCCGCTTTGCCCCTCTATCTTCCTGCCTGGCTAATCTTTACTCATCCTCCAAGTCTCAAATGAAATAGTGTCTGCTCTGGGAAACCTCCCCCAACACGTCCCTTCAATAAACTAATTTTTATGATAATTACTATTAGTATTGATCCCAATTTTGCCACTTACTGGCTGTGTGACCATACATTCTCTGTGCCTCACTTCCTCACCTGCCACCCACTTGTACCTTCCCCTGATGAGGAGGATAACAGAAACCAATCTTGGAATTGTCGTGAGGATCAAATAAAGTTCGTCCACGAAGATTCTTACTTAGAATGAGTGTTGTCTGGGTAAATGAGGAGGACATGCAGTATTCTTGAGATGCTCACTCTCTGCAGGACTGTAAGCTGTTTGAGGGCCAGGATCAAGTCTCCTTGACCAGCAGGGCATCAGTAATCAAGATGGTGTTTGGCCCTCAGTAAACAAATGTGCACACAGGTGCCTGCAGACATGCTGGGGCCTCCCCTCGTCCCAGAGGGCCTCTCCGCCTGGCGGCCTGGCTGCCAGGCCAGTGCACGCTCTCACCTCCCTGCTCTTCCTCCCAGGCTATTTCTGCGAGTGTCTCCCACAGTTCTCTGGGAAACACTGTGAACAGAGAAAGGAGAACTGCACTTTGGCACCCTGCCAGGAGAACGGAAACTGCAGCTCCTCCCCCGAAGGAGCCTACCCTCACACGGGAGGCAGGTGAGCACGGGAGAGGCACCTGCCATTGGCTCCTCACCCTGGATTTGGCACCATTAGGGAATGAGCTCTGCTCTCTGAACTCTAGGGAGGCTGATGGGAGGCAAGGGGCTGAGTGCTCCAGGACCTGGCTTCTCCCTCCAACCACCTGCAGCAGAGCCTCTGGGAGAGGGAGGTACTTGTTAATGTTTCCCAAGTCCTATTCTGAACCTGCTGAATCAGACTCCCCAGGCTGGGGCCCAGGAACCTGCACTTCTAAACCAGCTCCTCAGGTGGCTGTGATCTCTGATAAAGTCTGGAAATACACGGAGTGGCCAGATTATTATGATCTCTGAACGCATAATGATCTGGCCACTCAGTGTATATCCTATGTAATAAAAGGCTAATATGCAAATTGTCCCCTCGACCAGGAGTTCGACCAGCAGGCAGGCAGGCTGGCCATCCACCCATGTGCCCTCCCCCTGGCCAGGCTGGCCGGACCCCACCCATGCACGAATTCATGCACCGGGCCTCTAATAATATATATATATATATATATATATATATATATATATATATATATATATATACACACACACACACACACACATATACTGAGTGGCCAGATTATTATGCGTTCAGAGATCATAATAATCTGGCCACTCAGTGTAGCTCAAGCTCTTAGTCTTTTGCTCTGAACTATGACTTCCCAGAAGCGATCTGGAGACAATGACCACTTGGTAGAGGCACTGCTGTGATCTTGAACCCCAATGCCAGCCACCTATACCTCGTATTATGCTGGCTTGGGGGAGTAGGTAGAGGGGTTACAAGAGAAGGTGAATCAGCTAAGAATCCTAGAGGTCAGAGGCTTTGGCAATCTGGTTTATGGCTTCCCAATTTTTGAGCCTTTAAAAAATCATGAGTGAGACTGATGAAAAAATGTACATTCCTAGACCAATTAAATCGAAATCTCCAAGGAATGAAGCCTGGGATTCTACTTTTTTTTTTTTTTACAAACTCTCAAGGGAGCCCTTGCTGTCAGCCTGTGCATAAGGGAGCCACTCATTTTACAGATGGGGAAACTGAGGCCCAGAGAAGGAAAGGGCTTACCCAAGATCACCCTGTGTGTTTATGACCCAAGTCCTCTTTCTTGGCAACTGGCATTTCCGACCCCACTTCACTCACTGCTCTGCAGTACACAATGCTCTCCAGCCGGCAGATGTGTTGGGAGGACACTCCCTGGCTGACAGTGTTGTTTGCATTTTAACAGAGGAACTTGGGGAAGACAACATTAAACCCAAAAGGGTAGTTTCAGGTACTGGGGGATGTTCGGGACCAAGTGGAATGGAGGGAGCCTTTCCCAATATCCCTTCAAAAGTGGACAAAGCCGGCCATAGAAGTCTCCTAAGAGCCTTCCACCATGGAACACGAAGCTGCAGGTGACCTGAGAGGTCGTACAGTCCCAGGTGCTCTCTCTGAGAAGCCACCCAGTGTGAGGTCTGTGCAGAGCCACGCTGGGTCCCCGTGACCTGCTGGTGATGCCCGGCTGGCATTGCTGAGTGACTGCTGACTTGTATTTGGGACCCTGACATTATTGCTGGAGGACAGCTAGGTATGTTGGCTGCCTCTATCGCCATATATTCGGACCTCATTGGTGGAGAGCATATCCAATGTCGAGATCTCGTGGGTAAAAATAATGGACGTGCTCAGAGTCCAGATCCAGCCGGTCATAAATGAGGGTGTAGCTGAGTCCTACGTGTTACTGCTAGAGGGTGGAAAGTTCTGAAGTTGATTTGTTGGTATGTTTGATAATTATCTTTTAAAAAAATATATTTTAAAATTGATTTTTAGATAGAGTGAAAGGGAGAGGAAGAGAGAGAGAGAGAGAGAGAGAGAGAGAGAGAGACATTGCTGACAGATAAACATCGATTGGCTGCCTTCTGTACAGACCCACCGGTAATTGAGCCTTGCAACCAGGTATGTGTCCTGACCAGGAATCGAACCAGCGACCTCTTCGAGCATGGGTCGACACTCAACCACTGAGCAACACTGGCCAGGCTCTTCTTTTTTTTTTTGGTGGAAATTTGGAGAGGACAGGCTTGAGTGCAGGGGTCTCCATCCATTGATCTTTGTAAGAAGGGAGAGGGAAAGGGCAGTAGAGTGGCTCAGCCCCTACCTACGTTTCTGTCTCTGCAGGTGTGAACAGAAGGTGAGGGCCTGCTCAGAAGGACAATGCCTAGTCACCCCTGAGATCAAAAGTGGGGACTGGGGGCAGCAGGAGCTTCTGATCATCGTAGGGGCCCTATTGGTCATTATTGCTAGCACCATTGGGCTTCTCTTCTACTGCCGCCGTCGGAAGTCTCACAAGCCCGTGGCCATGGAAGACCCAGACCTTCTGGCCAGGAGTGTTGGTGTTGACACCCAAGCCATGCCTGCCATCGAGCTCAACCCCCTGAGCACCAACTCCTGCAACAACTTGAACCAACTAGAGCCCAGCAAGACCTCAGGTCCAAATGAATTCAGCACTTTTGGACCCAGCTCTAAGCAGCAGCCAATAGTCTGCAGCGTGCCTCCCAGACTCCCACCAGCTGCAGTCCCTCCCCGCTCTGACAACGAGTCCATCATTAAGAGGACCTGGTCAGGCGAGGAGATGGGTCAGTATAGCCAGAGCCCTTAGCCTTGGGGACTGGTGGAATGGAGGAGTAGACCTAAGCACTTCACTACCTCAGGCACAGGGGTTTGGGCCACCATTCAATCCATGCTCTAGGAATGGGGTGTGTTCAAGGTCTCAGTGAACTAATGGACGGGAACAGAAGCCAGGTCTCTGGACTCAGAGCCCATGGCTCATTCTGCTGCATCATGATCCACTCCTCTAAATTCCAAGACACTCCATAGGCTCAATGTCCATGGCAGAAACCTATAGACTCCGGAAAGGAGTGGGGAGGGTCCCTGGGTGAAAGGGGGCTTCTGCACATCGGTGCTCTTCTGGGAAGCGAGAGAAGCAGTAGTCCAGCCTTCTGATTGCCTAATCTTAGGCCAGACCTCGCTGGCTGTGGGGCGCCATCTTTACCCCTTCCTTATTTTTTACTCAAAAGGAGGCGAATATGTAAGCACTTTCTATTTCCTGGCTTATTCACCAATAGTTAAAACAGGTATTTTCACTAACTTTTTGCCAATTGAGTAGCTAGGGCCCATAAAGGTACAGTTCTAATGCACACAACTATTCAGTAGCAGGGACACAGCTAGGACCAAAGATACCTGGTCTCCAGTCTTCCAAGACACATCTCATTTAACCACCCTCTGTGATATATGCCTCACATGTACTCCGAACTAGGTGTCTGTTTCCTTCAATTAAGGAGACGAAACCCACCAGTAAGACTTGGGAGGGAGCTGCTGCCTCTAGCACTGGGGGTGGGCTGCACGGAGCCATCCATATTCTTCCCTTTTACACTGACCCTTCGAACAGTGGCTCAGATTTGCAAAATGGGCGACTTTGGGTTAAGCCTCTGGCCTTAAACTTGGCCCCATTGGATTCTAGATATCAACCTAAGCTGCAAGAGACAACATGTAGATGGGCCACATATCCACCAACTCCTCGGGCTGTCTCCACCACATGCTAAGTTATAAGCAGTAGCTGTCAGGCCAGCTGGAACCTTCACCAGGGAAATTCACTCTCGCTTACTGTTCTCTTACAGCGTATCCAGGCGGAGCCACGGTCTGGCCCCCTACTTACTCCAGGAAGGAACACTGGGAATACCCCAACTCCGAAGTGACCCCGGGCCCTCTGCCACCGTCACCTCAGCACCACCAGAACCCAGCTGTGATGCAGGAGCCCAATGGCCTCTATGGGGGTTTCCCCTTCCCACTGGAGCTGGAAAACAAGCGGGCACCCCTCCCACCCCGCTATAGCAACCAGAACCTGGAAGATCTGATGCCCCCGCGGGCCCCCAGTCCCCGGGAGCGCCTGCTGGCCCCCTGTCTCAATGAGTACACAGCCATCAGTTACTACCATTCGCAGCTCCGGCAGGGAGGGGGAGGGCCCTGCCTGGCAGAGGGGGGCTACAAGGGGGTGAGGATGCGCCTCAGCCGCGCCGGGCCCTCTTATGCCGACTGTGAGGTGGTGGGTGGGCTTCCCGCAGGCCGGGGCCAGCCCGAGGCACCCCCCAACTATGAGGGCTCTGACATGGTAGAGAGTGATTATGGGAGCTGTGAGGAGGTCATGTTCTAGCTGTCCTCAGAGGAAGGCAGGTGGGAGGCCAAGGACTTGGCACCTTCTTCCTGTCTTATAGAGAGTGAGTACAGTGTGGCTGGGAAAGTGGGAGGGAAGCCCCCATACCCATTCCAGGCTGCCATACATTGAAATGTGCTCTTCCAGACCCCCAGCTAGTCCCTGAGGATGGAGGGAAGCTGAGGGTAGGACTCCAAAAACAGCACTAGGGCCCCAGCAGAAAGGGGATGCACAGGACAGCTACGCTGGAGAACCAGGAGAAGCCTCCTGAGATGGGCAAGAGGCAGGCAGTCTCTGATCTGCCGCCTCTCAGCGCCCAGGGAGGCAGGGCCTGAACTACTGGGTCAGCCCTGTTGGGGCACATCCTTACACCTGCCCACAGCTCCATTCTGGAGGCAGAGGCAGGCTCATGCCCCACAGGCTACCACGACACCCACTAGAGAGACAAGGTCCCAGGGTCACTGACCCTGGAGGGCCACAGGGTGTCCTCCTAGGGGCTGACAGGTGAGCAGCAGGCGAGCAGTTACCAAAAGTCACCTAGGCACCCTGCCTCATGCGTATGTCCACTGCAGCATCTGCTCCGTGTCGGGTGCTGTGCGAGGCATCGGGGATAAGATGGTGAATGAGGGCAACAAGGGTAGCTGAGGAGCATCACTTTGGCCTCAGTCTCCTGGAGGTCCCACTCCTCTAATCCAGATTCCAACTAGGCAACTTGCTCCACCTCTTTAAGTCACGTGACTTTCTACCAGCCAGGGCCAGTCAGGATTCCTGCAGCCCTGGACCTTCTTTGTTAAAGAATTCAGACCTCATGGAACTCTGGGTTCTTCATCCCAAGTTTCTCAAGCACTTTGGGCCAAAGGCAGGAAGGCTATCATTCATCATTTTAAAACATGTTAGGCACTTTTCAACCTTGCTGTCTGGATGAGGGATTTTTCTTTCAGAGGCACAAGGAACTCAGAATGTCCATTCAGGGGAGGGTGGAGGCAGGGAGCCAGAAAGCAGGACACCCTGCCCTTGTCCCGCCATCTCAGAAGCCTGCCAATCTAAGTGTTACCTGCAGTGACTCAACCCTATGCATGGAGGGTCAATGTGGGCACGTGTCTACACATGTGGGCACTCGTGTATAGTACGTTTGTACACATGTGTAGAGTGTATGTAGCCAGGAGTGGCAGCGACCAGAGAATTCTGGTGGCCTTGCTATTCCGCCCACCCCCCGTCCCTTTCTCGGGTCCACTACTTTTTCATGTGTTGTTTCTGGAGACAAAAGTCAAAAGGAAGAGCAACAGAGACTCTCACCCCCAGAGTTGCTGCTTACAGCGAGACGGAGGCTGTGGGGGTGAGGGCGTGTTTGTGTGAGTGGTTCGCGACTGTGTGTGCGACTGTGAGTGTGAATGACGGTATGCATGGCCTTTTTTTTTTTTTTAACAATAAAGTATCTTTTTTACTGTTATTTTCTGTGTCACAAGAGTCTACAGGTGCTTCCAAGCTGAGCTTCACAGAATTTGGGAGCTGGAAGGGACCCTAGAAGTCATCAAACACCATGATTCCCAAATCTAGCAAAATGGCCAAAATAAAGATCCCTGAGCCCTACCTCAGACCTGCAAAATCAGAACCTCTGGGGGATGGGGCCCAGGACAATACTTGGGGGGAAAATGGCTCCAATGCTGAATCAATGGTCCACAGCGGACAAGTTCACTAACCAGCGGGTTAGTGAAAGGACAGGACCGGGCTTCAGGACTGCCGACCCAGCCAGCACCCTCTGCACCACACGGCACTGGTTGGGGAGAGGGGCTTACTGTCCTAGGTCTTGGGAAGCCAGGCACGGCCTGTCCCTCCTTTTCCCCCAGCTGAGTCAGCCTGTGGCCACTGAGGCCCACTGGACGTGAATGTCACCAGGCGACCATGGTCCACACAAGCCTTGCAGGTAACACTGAGACTGGAAAGCCCAGTCCCTGTCCTCAGGCTCCCTCTGCAGACTGTGGCTCTGGGGTCAGACAGTTCCAAACCTGTTCTGCCATATACTAACGGGCAGGTATGACTTGCCTCTCGTTTTTCAGTAAAACTAAGATAATAAAAAATAGCTGCATCATAATACTATACTGAGGAATAAAAGTAAAAAGCTTATAGCTGCATAAACAATAAATGGTGTTTATTATGCTAAGATATAATACCAAGTAATATACAAGTAGAAGCAACTTCTCAGAACTGTGCAGGAAATCACAAATAATCTAGTCCAGTGTTGCCTAAACTGTTGTGCTTACCACTTTGATGATTTTTGCCCTGATAGAATACCACCAGTACTATTATTTACTTAGTATTTTTCTTTTAGATTTAGATTTTTAAATTTTTTACTCACTTTAAAACGATAATAGCCATAAGCTAAAGGATTTGAAAGTTACTATTTCTACCAGCACACATGAAAATTCATAACGATTCAGATTTTTTAAAAATGATCGTCCAGGGAGCCCCTGAATCATCTTTGGGAAACACTGATCTCGTCCATCTCCATTCCCAATATTCCTCTCCCCACGGCCCACAGAGGAGGAGGTGCTTGTCTGAGGTCTCACAGCTAGAACTTCATAGGGATGAGACCCACTTTCAGGTCCAACACCCAACCCGAGACCTCCATACAAACCACTCGCTCAGCCTCTGTCCACCCAGCCCACCTCTCCATGAACCAGGCCCCTCCTTCCCTTTAGCCTCTGGAGCTTGCACCTTCATGGGTCAGCCACCAGAGGGCTCTCTAAAATGGAGACCTAGCCCAACAGGTTGTGGAAGACCCAAAGATTTTCAGGGAAATCCTCCCAGTCAGGCCACTGGGTTCCAAACGCCCCGAGAATGACAGCACATAACAGTGGCAGAGAAAAACTGCCACCCAGGTCTCCTGACTTCCAGGCTGGGTGATTTTGTAGTTCACCATGTTCATCCTCACTACCACCACTGACTGACACTGGCTACATGTCAGGCCCCGTGCAAGCACTTGGCACATCTTGTCTTATTTAATCCTAACAAAAAAACTCCATGAGGTAAGTGCAGTCATCTCCATTTTACAGATGGAGGTGCAGAGCACGCAAAAATTCAATAGCTTATAACTTAGGTTGGTAACTTAAAGTGAGGCCACCCAGTTGATGAGAACAGGGCCAGGATTCAATTCAGGGCTGCCTGACTCCAGACCCATGCCTTACATTTGGGTTCATAAAACAAATGATAAATATAGGACATCGAAGGATTGAGGAATAGAAGCAAGAAGGACTGAGAGGGCTTAGTCCAATGGTCCAACGGAGTGCAGAGGCCAAGAACGTCACTATAATTCTAGGTGGTATTAACCAGTGTCTGGATTTGGGAAGGTGGAGTCTGCTCAAACCTGGGGCTCAACCCTAGGCCACTCCTATAATCCTGGTTCAGTTCTGAGGCTGGACCTTAAGAGGGCAGCCAGGAAGATGTAGGGGTGGGGGCAGGACTTATAACCAAGTCCTGTGAAGAAGGGCAGCTGGAATTCACCAGGACAGACAGCAAAGGGACATAAGACTGCTCCTGAAGGTGACAGTGGAGTGAGGGTGGGACAGCACAACAGTGCCATCACATAGGGTTTCTCAAGGCCTTGTACAGAGGCAAATGTATCTTCCAGAAACCGGAGCAGTGCTGGAGGGAGACACGTGAGGTCATGTGAGGTTGTGGTGGGGAGACAAGCCATGGCTAGAACCTCAAAAAATGAGTATCTGGGGCACAAGAAGGGCAGAGACAAGGCCCTGGGAAAGTGTTATACTTAACAGTGTTCCTTGAGGGCTCTGCTTTTTGAACAAATCTAATTCAGTAGCCAACAAAGATCAGTTTTCAGATCCTCTAAGGGTCAGTGAGCTGGTCTTGTTTTTCTTCTTAAATGTGACAAAAAGCGAAGGAAAGTCATTTCTTCCACTGTGTTGAAATCAGTCCCCCAACTTCAAGAAAATTGGGTGTTACCTCTCATATTAGTCAAGGTTCTTCAGAGAAACAGAGCCAGTAACCTGAAGAGAGAGAGAGAGAGAGAGAGAGAGAGAGAGAGAGAGAGAGAGAGAGAGAGAGAGAGATTCCAAGGAATTGACTTATGTGATTGTTGAGGCTCCTAAGTCAAAAATTCATAGGGTAGGCTAGCAAGTTGGAAACTCTTGGGCAAAAACTGATGCTGTAGTCTTGAAGCAAATTTCTTCTTCCTCAGTGAAACCTCAGTTTTGCTCTAAATGTCCTTCAACTGATTAAAGGAGGCCCACCCACATTTTGAGGATAATCTCTTCTTTAAAGGTTACTGATTGTAGATTTTAGCCACATCTACAAAATACCTTCACAGAAACACCTAGGTTAGTGTTTGAATGAATAACTGCATTATTCAACACTATAGCCTAGCCACACTGATGCATGAAACTAAAACCCCTGGTATATGTGATCCTCTGATAGGCACAGGAGGGTTGAGAATTCCTACTCAAGTTTTCAGGCGAAGCAGGAGCAGACAGGAAGGGCAGGACTGTCTAATAGAAAAATCACTTCCTGGCCCCTTTTTGGGAAACTCTCAATTCCATAGATGGTTCTATTGTTCACACTACTCCCCAGATGAGCTCCATGAAATACACCAGAAACATTTTGACCTAGGATCAAGTAAGGGGATCTGAGTGACTTTTTTTTTTTTTAAGTGAAAACAAAGACACAGACTACAACCTTCAAAAATAAAAAATAAAATTCATTTATTGAACAGGAAAAGTTTAACACATGATCCGTATGCAGAACCCAAAACAATATCTTCTTCTATTAGCCCCTGCATGATCCTCATCTCTACACATACCATGTGGCAACATACATTCATGTAGACATACAACATACACAGTACTGTGTGGTTATAAAGATCTGCTGGACAGTAGTTTTTCATACTCCTCTTATTCACACATCCACTGACACATTTGACAAGAGTCACATAATTTTATCATTCACTAAAGTAAAATAGCTTCCCCAGTATCACCTTGATTTAAATAAAAGAACACAGGCACCCTCCACCCTTATCCCCCCCACCCCCCACACGCACTCTGATAACCTTGTATCAGCACCATTTATGTCCCCTGGCCAGGGAATGACCCAGTGGTATACAAAGAACAGGGAAGAAATGCAACAAACTGATGCTGTCAGAGCAAACAGCCTTGCAGCCAGCAAGGCCATTGCCTAAAAGTATCGATCATGATTTCAAAGACAACCCACACTGTCTCCTCTTCCCCTAACAGTCTTGGAGATTTGTAATGTACTCTGGAAAATTTAATTCAAAGGCAGACTTGGAGCTGACTCCCTAATCACCAAGTCATGCCTCTTGTACTTTGTGTCTCCGCTGTGAGGAACCAGCTTTGCGTTCTGACCACGGCCAATGCTGGGGCCTGCTGATCAGCTATGAAATAAAACCCACTGATACAAACCCCCTTGCTGTGGATGGTGACTAGAGAGAGCTGTAAACAGACATTGAGATTTTGCACTTCCAAAAAAACATGAGGCAAACATGTAGTGTTAGACAGAAGTGATATTCTACAATTTTGGGAGAAAATGGAGGAGAAAATGGCAAGACAGGAATACAGGGGTAGGGGGAAGATTTTCCTAACATTCCTATTTGGTGGGATCATCACTTTAAGACAATTGCTAATATTACAATTTTTACCTTTTGTGAAGGTAGAGAGTGAGTAGTGAGCATCAGCCAATGAAGATGGCTGGGGTGGTGAGTGACAGAGGAGGAGGGCGGGCATAAGCTGCAGATTCTCAGCTATGACCTGCCATACATTCAGATATCTGGCCAGGGTTTGTGCAGATGAAGGGCTCCTAGTAGCCGGACAGCAGCACACTATAAATAATGCCACTTGTGAATAATGACAACTCTAGGCAAATTGAATAGAAGATGCCAGGTCATGCGCTTCCCAGCAAGCACCTACATTTAAGGGGAGGTACACTGCCGACAGGGAGCTGGAAACGTGCTCCCAATAGTGGCGTTTCCAGGACGGAACAAGGGGCTCTGAGCAGCTACCTCTGAGCTAATAAAAATCTGGTACTGCATTGGGGGAGGGGCACAGAGCCTAACAGTATTGGGCCAGAAAATCCAGGATTTGCCTTTGGTTTGGCAGATGCAGCCTCACACCCCAGAAGCCTTTGCTCTGCTGCTCCTGATCAGACTGCTACTTATGCTGGAGCTTTTTTCCAGCGAGGCACGGGAAGAGGCGGGGCAGCTGCTCCTAAGGAGCGGTGAGGGGAAACCAAGGGCTCCTGCCTACAGGAGGCCCGCAGGCAGCAGAAGAGGAAGCTTCCCTCAGCTGGCCCAGAGGGCTGGTTCCAGATGAGGAGGGGTCCCTCCCCCTGCCATCCTCTGGCTGACCCTTTTACTCAACACCTAAGTGCAGTGCAAGTACACAACCAGAAAGGCCCACTGACGGGTTCGCCTTGCCTGGTCTTCTGAAGCAGCCATTCGATCCGGCTCTCAAAGCAGGAGCCAGGAAAGAGATCAAACAGGGTGAAGGCCATGCACAAAGCTTCCAGAAGCCCCCAAGCTGGAGCCGCCTCTCCTATACACCACGTTCTCTAGGTCAGGGACCCTGAGGCAATAGCCTGTACTGTGCTAAGACCAGGGGCCAGAGAACCTCAGTATTGTGCTATCCAGCCCTCGTGTCCCAGCATCACAGTCCCAGTGTCACTGCCCACCTGGACAGGACTGCTTCCAGCAGCTCCCTTCATGCACAGAAGCCCCCACCACAGCAGCTGCGGGCAGGACACACGTCTGACCCCCTCTCCTGGCACGCACCTTCTCACTGAAAACAGCTCTCAGGCCCACTGTGGGGAGACTGCTGGAGCCCAGGCTTGCAAACAGGACATGGCGATTCCTGAACCCACTTTGACAACCTCTAAGCCTGAGGCTTCAGGGGGCAGGGCCGCTGCCACCTCCAGCTAGAATCTTGGTCATATGAGCACCTGTTAGTGACCACCAAAGAGCAGGAACAGTGGATGAAAAGTGTCATTACCCTAAGGGAGACCAAGACACCACCGATCTCATCTTCCTAAGTTAGGTAGCATAGGAGTCACTGCAATAAGAGAGTTTGGCTTTGGGAGAGAAAGAAAGAAAAAACTGGGGCTGTAAAGGTGGGTCATAGCCCTTACGAGCTTTGGTGAAACACAAAAACAAAAACCCTGATAAAATTGTGCTGCTCTCCCAAGTTTCAGGGTGAACGGTAGCTCCAGGTAAGGAACCAAGAGCCTGGTGACAGGAGTGGACAGCAGGATCCTACCACATATGCATGAACACACACATACACAGACACAGCTCAAGAAGTGGCGTTAATGACTAATGCCCCCCGAGAGACTTCTCACACCAAGAAGGAAGAAGGGGCAGCCAAAAGCCAGGCCTTCTCTGCAGTTTGTTCCCAAATCTGAAGGCTGACCTTGAGGTGTGCCAACCCTGAGGCCATTTCTGATACTCAGGGGGAGGGACAGGAGTCACAATTAGTGTTTAGAACACAGGAGACCAAAATCCCAAGCAAGTGGTTCCTTTAGAGTCCAGGCCATGAAGGCAGCCAGGACGGGACAGCGTCTGCCCTATCCCCTGCTGATTGTAAACAACCAAGCACCACACTTAGTGTCAGACCAGCTGCTGTCAATTCTCTGAACTTAATTTCATACTCTCTATGCAAAATGACCTCATCATCTCATCCATGGCAACAGCGTGGGTGTCTTCCCAGCACAACTGCATGCTGCCATGCTGTTTGCATGTCAGGAGCTGAGGCTCAAAAACAGGCCTGAATGCACAAAGCCACCATTTTATAAGCCTCCGTGGGCAGAAACATACCCCACTCGGCCGTCCTTTACCTCGGCCTCGTGCACTGGCAAATATTTCCCGAGTCCTTCATGTCTTCTCAGTATGAAATCAGGCTGGCCGATGGGAGGCAAAGTCCATGCCTCCCACAGAGGTTCACATTCAGATGCTCCTGATTAAAACCTCTGGAGGGCTCAGCCATGTGGGCTGAGGACCTAAGCAGACATTTTCTGCAGTAAGTTTCTTTTCAGCAGGAGCAGCTCAGTACGGGTGTACTGAGGAAGGAACGAGTCACAATAACCCCCGATCTAGAGAGTCTAAGAACAAAAGCTAATTTTAAATAAAATATAAATATTTTCAATTGAGGCAGCACTTGATATTTTTGGGGAGCTAAAGCAACTAAGAATATAGTATTGTGACCCACATAAGGAATCAGAGAGGAGGTATTGCCAGTCACAGCAAGCCAGAGAGAGTAAAAATTAAAAACTCCAGCTTTGGGGACTGGTTTTAAACTACTAGGTAGATCCAGACACCTGCTGGAGACTTGAATAGGTAGGTGAATATTGAGGTAAAATATTGGGGAGAGAGATGAGAAAGAGATAGGCCCGGCTTTCTAAAGAGGGGAGTTCTCACTTATTTCATCTAGGCCTGGACCAGAAAAGGAGACGCTAAAATTTTTAAATAAAGTGAGCTGTGCAACAAGAATAATTTGGGGGAGGTGGGTCAGAGGAGAGAGGCAAGTAAGGGAGGAGGCATGACGAGGGAAAACAGTTGTAAAGCTCTGGGTTAAAGTAAGTACAAATGAACAATGATGGCACTGCCACTAAAGGTACCTCCTGCATATCTGCTACCCACTCTCCCCCTTGCCCTCAGGTCTGGCCCAGGGCACCTAGGTGCCAGGTAGCAGGGTTCCTGAACAGCAACCTTGATTTCCCCCAGAGCCTGGACCCTCCCTGAGGCTCTGGAGCCAGGTGCTAGGGAACAAACAGAGGTGGGGTGGGCAGGTGCAGGAAATACACCAGAAGGCTATGCAAAGGCACTGGTGGAGTTGATAAAACTGGGAGCAGCGCTTGGCTGGATCAGCTCGTAGAGAGCCTCATACGTCCCCACCACAAAGCCCACAAAGCCCAGGATGCTGATCAGGGCGTCCTTGGCGATGGTGAGGGGTCTCAGGCCCTCTGAGTAGTAGGTGGTGATCTCCAGGAGGGGTGGGATGATGAGGGCCAGGGCACTGCTGCTCACGGAGCCCACTAGGGAGATGACCAGGTCCAGGCGGGGAATGAGGATGGCCAAGATGCCTGTGGGAGAGAGGACAGGGATATTCAAGACTGCCCAGAGCTGGTAAAGACCTCACTATTCTATTTTTAGCAAGTGTCCTTCTCATAAAATGGAGAACTCTCGGGAAACTTAGACATTATCCAGCCCAATCTTTTAATCCACAGATGAAAAATAAATGCCCAGAGAGGTGGAGTAACCTGAATCTCAATGCAAGAGCAACAAAACTGGGACTGGAACCCATATTTCCCGGATCTAGTCACCCGGCTTTCAGCTTGCCTATCACTGTGCATCACTTCCATCAAATGACATTCCAGAGCAATCTGGTCCTACCAAGGGAGAGACAGTGTAGAGCAAAAAGGAAGTGGACCATATCTGAGCCACTGCTCCCTCACTTACCACTGAGGATACCTCCAACACAAACATCTCTACTTGACTGACAAGAAACAAAATAGGGAAAAACCCTCCTTCTTCTGGAACAGTACTATGATAAGCCCCATTTCAGAGCATGTCCATACATGGAAAATAGAAGTACAGTCAAGACTCAGTTCTTGAACATCTCCGATCTCAAACTATTTGGTTCTTGACCAAATTGTTAATGAAAAAAATGTCTCCAGCCCTGGCCAGTTTGGGTCAGTGGTTAGAGTGTTGGCCCATGGACAGGATCATGGGTTTGATTCCAGTCAAGGGCTCCAGTTGGGGCAATGGAAAAGGCAGCCAATTGATGTGTCTCTCTCACATTGATGTTTCTCTCTCTCTCTCTCTTCCCGCCCCTCTCACTCTCTGTTGTCAAACAAAATTTTGGTTCTCAACTCAACAACCCTTTCATGCTGATACCTAAACATGACAAAAGCATCTCTCAGGCACACAGGGATGGGTAGGTGCAGGGGATGCACCCAGATGGCTATGCAAAGGCACTGGTGGAGTTGCTAAAAGCATGTTGCTAAGGGTGTGAAAGTGCTCACAAAACAACAACCACAGGAAACTGAAGAGGTAGAAATATTGTTGATTTGAATAGAAGAAAAGCATTTAGCCAGTGATAGCATTTTGGAGGGAATGATATGTGAAAAAGCAAAGATGTTGCATACTGACCTCCTGAAAGACACCCCTGAAATGAGTGCTGAAAGTGATTTCTTTAAGGCCAGAAGGGGGTTGTTTGATACGTTTAAGAAAAGAAGTGTTTATTAGACCTGTACTGTATATAAGAAAGGTTAAAACAGGAAATCATTTGTGAGTCTGGAACAGATTAATTTAATTTATATTATTTCTAATGGGAAAAAAATAATTCAGTTTTCAAACAAATCACTTCTCGAACAGCCTTCCACAACGAATTAAGCTCGAGAACTGAGGTTCCACAGCAGTTCTGTGTGCAGGCTGACTGCAGACACAATGACCACGTCCCTGTGCCAGGGCAAGCTAGTAATGGGCTCCCACACCGGAAACTTAGGCCCGGGTGTACTAGTATGAGAGGAAGGTGAACTGACGAGGATGAATGGGGGCTGCTTTAGGAAATGCCATCAGGTTCCCTACCATACCAATGACTGGACCACTGCTAAGCTGGTCAGACAGTGCTGTTTAAAACCAAGGGGAGGAGGCTTCACTGACCACATTGACCCAGTGCCCAGGGACCCCACTCTTCCCATCTAACTCAGCTTTCCACTGGAGGTGAAGACCAATGTTTCACAAGGCTACAGAGGATTATGGGCTCTGGAATTAGGCTCTTGTGTTTGAACCCTGGCTCTACTGAGCGACATTGGGGAAGTTATGGCTCCTTTCTATTCTCTAGTTTTCTTGTGGGAAAAATGAGGATACTAATAGCTCCTATGTCACAAAGATGTCATGATGGCCAAGGAGGTTGATTATACAAGCACCTAACAAAAGGCCTGTTGTACAACAGGCATGCAATACAGTTAATATTATCATTAGCTTATATTTTGCTGCTTGTGAAAAATGTATCCTTAACTCATTAGTAATCAAATGTATTTTCATGGGTTGTCTTCTCCATTGCTGGCCTCCAACTGAGAGCCATCGAGGGCACACCTATTATCTCCCTGAGCCCTGAGGGGTACATTTGCCATGGGGGGTTTAGTTCTAACTTCATAAAGCAACAATGTAGTCAAATTGCTCTGAGAAAGGTGTCACACTGGTGAGATTGTCAGAACATCTCAATTTAATGCAGCCAATTTTACCCTTCAGATGGACTGTGTAAATCAATCAATCAATCAATCATTCAATCAATCGCTGCCTCTTTGGCTGAACATGAGATGAAATTCCTGGGTTTTACTTACTGGCCAGGTTTTGTGAAAAACACTTACTTTTAAACTGGAATACCACTCCCTGCAATAAGAAGAGAGGCCTGTGGGAACTGAGATTTATCAGGGGAGGAGAAGATTCACATCTCCTGTCTCATACGTACTCTGCAGCTGTGGGGTCCCATGCGTGGTCCCCAACTATTTAAACTGATATGAATTCAGTTCCTCATTCACACTGGCCACATTTCCAGGACTTACCAGCCACCTGTGCCTATGACTACTGTCCTGGACAACACAGACCAGAATACTTCCAACACAGTAGAATGTCTGGTGCAGTGATTTTCAACCCTTTTCATCTTATGGTACTCATAAACTAACTAAAATTCTGCAGCACACCAAAAAATACATATTTTTTGCCAATCTGACAAAAAATATAGGTATGATTTTAATTTATTACTGTTGTGTTGGCTCTCGTCATTTTTTTTTTTTCCTGTTAATCCTCACCCAAAGATATTTTTTCTAGTGATTTTTAGAGAAAGTGGAAACGGCACAGCAGAGTGAGGGACGGGACTCCACTCCTCGAACACACGGTTGTGCCAAAACAGCCTCTCGCCCTGGTTTTGTACCATTGAAGGGAGTGTGTTATTCCTCCGGTGCCAGTCTCTGGTTCCCATGGCTGCTCCACTTGCTTAAGAGAAGGGAGGCCTTTATCAGGGACAGTGAGCCCCAGGAGGAGACAAGACAGATGACCTGCCTGGCCCCTTCCCAGCTCCAAGTCTGCCATTTCCTTTCCATCTCTCACAGTAACCTGAAGGGCAGATGGACATTCATGATACGGGTGTGAAGTGAAGGTAGATGTGCTCCATCTACTCTGAGATAAGAATTAAGTGGAAAGAGAAACAGAAGCTTGTGTGATCAGAATCTTTTCTCAGATTGAACAGAGATGTTACACTTCATCATGACATTTTAAAAAGCAATCTAAAAATTTGTTCTTGTTTTTACTGCAAAGGATAAATAAGATAAGCATACTTAAGATGAACCAGATACTACAACTGAACCCTAAGTAAAGCCTGGCATTGGAGAAAGATAATGGGGGGAGAAGGCAAGAAGAATGAGCCTCCCACTAATCTGGGGGAAGAGAAAGAGAAGAGGACCCAAAGTAGCATAAAGCCCCAAGGGTTCAACAGCAAGGATATCTGTTTTGCCACCATGCAAAATGTGGCAAACTAGTTTTAACTAATTCCAGAGGCAGGAATCAGGTACTTAGGAAATATATGGGAGCAACTAAAACTTTTAAATGTTCTTATGAGTTAAAGCTCTCTAGAAAGAGAAACTCAAGAAGGTAGAGATCTCAGGACATAGCCAACTGGAACCACCCTCTCCCACTCTCTCTGCACTTTCCCACAAAAGAACACCCCATAAAAGAGGAAGATAGCACACTCCCAACTGCAGGTCCATAGCTCGCTGTAGCAGCAACAGAAAGCGGGGCTGAGGACAACTCAGCTGGACCTCGTGATCAGTCAAGAGGCTCCAATGGTATTACAAAACATCTTCCCTTTGGGTTAAAAAAACTATAAGAGTGATCTTCTAACAGCTGAAGCAACATGAGGCAAACGGCCATGTTCAGAGAAGGAACTGATTGGGATTCTGGGGCCTGTGGTTTTAGGCCAGCAACAGAAAGAGCTGACTAATGCACAAGAGAGAAAGAACTTAAAAGAACAAATACACACTTACAGAAATATGATCTAAAATCATATCCCAATTGGACACTTACAGCTCCTGGGTCTGAAAGCTCTTTTCTGCCATTTTATTATGATTGATGGTGGGAAAGCCCACCCGTGTTACTCTAAATCTAGAAATCTACCTTTAAATTAATTATAGTCTTAGACAGAATATATAGTTTCATTTAGTTGAAATATAAATTTTAAAAAATACAAAAGCAAGGGAAACAACCTACATGTCTAACACTAAAGGAGTAGTTTAGTAAATATGATCCAGCAATATAATGGAATATCATGCAGTCATGAAAATATTTATGAAGGGTATGTATATTCATGATATAATATTCAATAAAATGCAACAAAGTTATGTGTATACTATGATTGAAACTATTTTTTAAATGCACCCATGAGGATTCACGCAGAATATGCAAAAGAAAATTATTTTGTTAAGTCAGTGGGATATTGGGAATTTCTTCCTCAAAAATCTCAGATATAGACATTCTCCAAATATCTTTACATTAACTTTATTTTTTCAAGCAATATTTTGGTCAAAATCTAAAATCAGGCTCAAAGTAGCTGTACAGAATCACAGAATTTTAAACTGGAGAGAAACCTTAGTGATGGGATGCCCTTCCTATCTTATAGTTGAGGCCTAACGAGGGTTCCCGGAGCTGGGGCCCAGGCACAGCTAATTTATGCTGCTTCCTTCTTCATTTAGCTGCAAGACCAAGAAGTATGGAAGGCCAAAAGTTGCTGAGAAGCCACTCTGGATTTGGAAGCTTTATGCTCTAAAGGGTCTGGCTCCTGGAATGTTTTAGAAGTATGCATTGTAATCTGAACAGGCCTCTCAGTTGATATGGTTTTATGTTATTACACTTCAAAAATAGGTTTCTGAAATTCTCATAGCTAACTGAAGTGAAATGTTTCACATGGCAAACACCATAGACAATTAGTACCAACCACTGAAGGACAGGTTAGTGCCTCATGGAATCCTAAAAAAGTATTCTTCCTGCACCTCTCCGCTCCCCAGATGGAGCCAGCCTCTCCGACACAAGCTTGGGACATAAGGTGACCTGCAGAGTTGACATTTCTAAACATATGGGCTGAAAGCAAATACTGAAATCATAGCAAAATGAGCACCATTCTCTGGCATGCATATTTTCCCAGCCCCTCCTCCCCAGAATTCTAAAACTTAACATCAAAAAGTAGACAGAGCACCTGGCCAGTGTGCCTCAGTGGTTCAGCGTCGACCCATGAACCAGGAGGTTGTGGTTCGATTCCGGTCAGGGGACATGCCCAGGTTGTGGGCTCGGTCCACAGTGGGGAGTGTGCAGGAGGAAGCCAATCAATGATTCTCTCACATCATTGATGTTTCTATCTCTCTCCCCCTTCCTCTCTCTGAAATCAATAAAAACATATATTTTTTAAAAGCAGAGCCATCTTTGGGGGATAGAGGAGAGTGATGAGAATGTTTAATTTCAATTGGATATAAAAAATTTGAGGCTGGACCAAATTGCCTTGCTCCCCTTGAGGAAGAAGAGGAAAAATTGAGGCAAAGACAAGAAAACACCAGAAATAAATTAAAACAAGTTGCCATTAAAATGTATGGGTATAACTGAAAATAATGAATTACATCAAAGCTCTAAAATCACATACCAATTAACCTTATGCAAAAAACATCTGAAAGTACAAAGAAACAAAACCAAAATGAACTCACATAAATACATTTAAATTGGTGCTAGAGTGAAAGGCCTCTCCTGAATCCCACAATTACTTCAGAGTCTCCAGGGAAGGCTAGGGAAGCCAGAGTGCTCAGAGATGAAGGGGCTGCATCCCTTAATAGGATGACAATGCAATACTAAGTCACAAGAGATCACAGAAGGGAAAAAACAACTGAACGCGCTTAAAGATCAAAAGCAGATTGAGTCCTTTGAGCATGATGCTGTAGAAGAAAGGCGAGACCCACAGACAGAGCCAGAAAAAGTGAAGCAAAAACCAAAGGCATCTAAGGACAGCATGAGAATCATGAGAATCTGTGAATCAGAGACTGGTGGCTCCTGCAGGGAGCAGCAGAAAGAAATCTGGCAGGAAGCAAGACATATGCTACTGAAGGCTAAAGCCAGACTTGAGAAGGAAATGAGGCTGAGAGAGGAATCAGGCCCAGCATCACTGCCCAGCTATTTGGTCAGGGAGAGCTACTATCTATGCAGTTACAGCACAATTCACCTAGACAGACCTAGTTTTCCTAGAGCAGTGGTCGGCAAACTCATTAGTCAACAGAGCCAAATATCAACAGTACAACGATTGAAATTTCTTTTGAGAGCCAAATTTTTTAAACTTAAACTTCTTCTAACGCCACTTCTTCAAAACAGACTCGCCCAGGCTGTGGTATTTTGTGAAAGAGCCACACTCAAGGGGTCAAAGAGCCGCAGGTGGCTTTCGAGCCGCAGTTTGCCGACCACGGTCCTAGAGGCATCACTTTGAAACAAAGCAAATCACGTGAATTACCTCCACCCTTACTCCCAATGCCCTTTGGATCAAAGGATTGGGGCCCTGAGAGTTGACATTATAAACACCTGCATGTGGAATCAATCTCCTCGATACTTAAGGCTAATCCATTCACAGATAAAACAGACATATCTGAATCAAAGCATCCGCAGTTGCTGTCAGAAGACATGGGTAAAATCTAGAGTCCAAGAATCCTATCAGCACACATTAAGGCAATTTACTGCCTTAAAAAGCAAAATATATCACCTTCCTTCCTTTGCAGTAGCTCTAGGCCAGCAGTGAGCTGTGGGCTGCCCTGGATTAGCTGCTGAGTGTGCTGTTTCTATTGAGCTGGACTAGAGAGAGACTGAAGGTCTACCAAGTAAAGGCTACAAGGAGAATTCAGATTCTTGGTTGCCATCAGCTCTCTGGGCCTGGAAAAATCAAGGCGTCCACCCTCTGCCCAATTCCTTTCCAGCTCCACCCAGATATAAATCCTCCAGAGTGCTGTCCAAAATTAAAGCAGAAAGCCATAAGGAAAGGCCTTTACTTCCTTACTCCAGTGAGTTCTTTCCACACAGATATCCAGAATGACAAGCTTCTACCCACTATACTTAAAGTAACATAAAGAAGAACTGCAGGTCGCCTGAGGAGGTCCATTCTGCAATATCTCTAGGCTATTCTCTTGAAGAGGTCTATCCTCAGGTAGGCACTAGTCTATCCTGTAATAGGCATTTGTCTGTTCCCCTGACGAGGTCTATTCTTGGAGAGGCACTAGGCTGTTCACAATATTTTGCTTGGGCGGTTGAAGAGGATGGATAATCTGCCTGCCTGCCCTTCTCTTGCTAACAGGCAACCAATAAAATAATTTCTGATTTCCCATACTATGAATGAAAGCCAGACAACATCCACATATTTCATCCCTAAACACTCAATTCTGGTTCAATTAAAAAATCATAGAGACCTATATTTATTCCAAACATGAAATGAATAAAAATAAAATTTCTAGGGAAGTCTCAATGTATTATGAAAAACATCTTGTCCCAAAAGAATAAAAATTATAAAAATAAAATAAAAAGCCAATATAGCCTAAAGAGAAATATATGATTTAAGAATTTCAATTTGAAAAGCAATTGCAAATCTCCTAGTATTTTAAATTAAATGGCACAGATCAATTCATTTGGGGTTCTCTATTGTATCAACTCACATAATTTGAAAAAAGTATAAATAAGTTTTGTTTTAAATTTATACCAGTTTCAACCAACAGCAAATAGGATGAAATTTTATCTCTTAATTCACACCCCTGGGTGTGTGGTCCAGAGAAGAGGAATAAAACACAAAGTGATCAATCAAACACCTGGTTAAATGACAGAAAATTTTCTAAGAAACGTTTATGTAGACCAACATCCAAAAATGTCTAGAGGAGTATCATGCAGCTGAAAGGAAATCTAAGGAACAGACTGTCACACTGCAAAAGTGATCATTTGAAAAAAACAAGTAAACATGTACCGCCTATCAAAGTAACCTGTACTCATTATGAATATGGTGAAATGGCTCTCTTTTAGGCTTTTACTGTATTTTATATGGAATAGTAAGTAATTATACATCTTTACTATGACTTTCAACCACCTCTGTAGCATTTCGCACCATATTGATAAATAAATGTCAGTTCCCATTCCCATGTCCTGTATAGTACATATGTCATTAATTCACCTAACCATCTGGACACACCTCAACCCTGAAACAGGAGCGTGCCCAGCCTCCTGTTCACCCACACTGGCAATTTCACAACAACGTAAACTCTCCCTCATGAAAGCCCTGGAGGCTGGGTGCCCTTGGGAAAAAACAAACAAGGCAATTCTCCCATGTTCTACTCACATGTCAGGCAAACCAGCATGGTGCGCACCAACAGGTCCACCACCAGCTCCCAATGCTCGGGCACGCGTGACACGAAGAAGGGGATGATGATCTCGGCTGGGACGAAGAACTGGATGGCATAGGTGAAGAAGATGCCAATGGAGTAGAGCAGCTTCACTGACTGATACAACCTGCAGAAAGAGCCCAGATACATTCAAAAGCCGCACCGCACACTCATATACTAGTAGGCATAGTGCAAAAGGGTCCGGTCCCATTGTGATTTGACCATTTCTATCCAAGCTACAAATGCATGTGTTTTTTGGACCCAGCAATTTTATATCTAGCAATTTATCTTGCAGATATATTTGCACATGTGCACATAAACTTACATTCAAAATATATCATTGCAGCATTATTTAAGTACAAAAGACTGAAAACGATTTAAATGTTAATCAGTGGAGAACTGGTTAAATACATCATGGTGTCCCCATATAGCAGTTAAAAAGTGTGAAACACAACTCACATGGGATTAGCTTTATGATATACTATTAAGAGAAAAAATCATGAAGCAGTACAGTGTCTACAGTGTGCTACAATTCGTTTTAAGAAGAGAAAAACTATTCCCCCTCACATACACACATGTGACACTCTTACATGCATGAAACATCTCCAGAAGAAAACACAAGAAACTGGTTGATACGGATGCCTCTGAAATGGAAAGTTGTAGAACTGGGGACTAAAGGAGGTGAGTGGAAACTTAACCTTTTCTGTATACCTTTGAACATTTGGAATCTTTACCAGAGGCATATATCCTTTCAAGCATAAAACAATTAAAAATACAAATAAATGTAACAAGCCTGTTTATTAATATCCTCCCCATCCAATTCAGAGCTCCCTGGAATCAGATGACCGGCAGGATCAAGGGGCAGGAGCAGAATCCATCTTTCCACCCCACTGCAGCCGTCTTCCTACCACTGCTTCATGTGCAGCTTCTCAAGAAGACCATTAACTCGTCGGGAGATACCTCTGTCTACCCCATGCCTACGACTATGCAGAGTAGAATAAAAGCCTTACAAGCACTTATGGATCTCACAGGACCATTAAATGGAAGACTACTCTGTCCCTAAGCAAAACTCCATGTCAAACAAGACCCTCAGGGGCTGAACAGCGAGAAACACTGGTCTCCCTCCCTTGTTGGAAATCTATTTAAAAGTGATGATTATATTGTATATAACATGCACTGAATTTCTCTGTGGTTGAACTTAATACCTGAAACATGTTCTTATGCTAGAAGCATAATACCCCAGGAGAGACTGAGTTTGACAAAAGGTCTTACTTGCTCTAAGAATAGATAATAAAAACTCTTTGGAAAAATCAGCTGGTGGCTCTATAATTAAACTCAGGCAGCACCAAAGCTTGCTGGAGTTCAGGGAAGTGTGGAATCAGAATAGCCACCTGCAGGCCAAATAAATTGCACCTGAATTGAGGCAGAAAGATTAGAATAGCTGGGTTTAAAATCTCAGAGGAAAGGAGACAGATGCCCATCTATGGCTTTATATTATGTGGGCTGCTTCTGCTGCTCTTGATCCACAAATCTTGTTATGCCGAGCTACCATCTGATTCTCGATAGGGAATGTAAAAGCAAGCATCAGAGGGAAAGATAAAGAAAGAGTTTCTAAAAAAACAATGACCCATTTCAGGGCTACCAGTTGGCTGTCCACATAACAAACTGACTAGGGTATCCTTTGCTAAACACAGACTACTGAATAAACATTTTTCTCAATTTTCTCAAGCTGCCCTTGCACAATGCCTCACCAATCAGAGCTCTAAAAAACACATAGGCAGATCAACGGGCCAGCTCGAAAGGTTATTCTGATCCCCAGGGCACTCAGCAAGCGTCTGTGTCTGCTCGCAGCTGCTCTCCATAATGAAATTTTAATCTTCAAAACAGAACTGTTGCTTAGGACACACCCTGTGACATCTACCTTTTTAGGAAGCATTTCAATATGTCTGTTTTCCTATAATACAGCAACCAAGAGTTAAGGAAAGTGAGATATAGAAGAGCCCCAAAAACCCTTGGTCCAAGGTGAGAGGGCTCCATGTGCATACCAAGTCAGTGACTGCACGGGAGAGGCGCAGCAGAGGCTGGGGACTAAGCAGATGTGCCCTCTCTCCCCCTCTATTTGGACTGGTTTAAGGTGAATGGACTAGATACTTGGCCCTTCTAGGCTCAGAGTTCCAGGGAGAAATAGTATATCAATCAGCTTATCAACCAATCCATTCAGGATATGCCTCCATAGACTCATCCAAACAAAGACTAAAGCTAGGGCAACATCCTACTTCTCCATGACACCAACATACTATTACAAAGCTCTTTCTCACGCATATCATTTGATATTAATGGCAATCCTGGCAGGAAGAAATGACTATTCCTCATTCCCAAAAGAGGGAACTGAGGCAGCAAGAAGCTGTGATTTGTCCAAGGCCACAGAGCTAGTACATGGCAGATCACCTCTGTCCTCTACGCCCCAGCTGCTTCATGATAACATCTCCTCATGTAGAAAATGCTTCAGTCTCAGCATTTATCCCTCCTTTTGGTTCAAAATCATTCCCTGGGTGATGATCATACCAAGTGCTGGGATAAAATGGAGAAATGGACGGTTGCTGCCCTCATACAGCTTACAGTGCAAGGAGATCACAGTACAGGCAGACGAACCATTACAACGCAAAGGAATAAAAAGCCTATTGGGAACTTATGGGAGCAGAGAGAAGGGGCATCTCACTGAGACCTGAAGTGTGATCAGTGAGACCTCAGAGTTTCTCAAAAAGAGCAACTCCTAGACCAATTCCCCCTCACTGAATGGGAATTGGATGAGGCACATTAGGAAGGCAAGGGGAAGCCTTTGAGGAGTTCTCCACAAGGCATGATTGGACTGAGTGTTCTCTCCAATGCATGATTGCACTGAACGTTAGGCAGCTCACACAGGTAACAAGGAGGAGCCCTGATGTGGAGAAAGATTAAGATACAGGCAGCGCGCGATGGGTCTCCTCTTCCACTCTATCTAAAAGCAATGGAAAAATATCTCGGGTGAGGATTCACACACACACACCAAAAAAAATTAAAGTGAAGCAGGCTGACTTAAGAGATAAGTAAGAGAAAGAATCTACATTCTGACCTATTACAGTGATTTAAAAAAATATCTAGTGTTCCCGGGCTTCCATCCTCACCCACTTACCAGCAGTTGGGCAGGTTGAGGGTTATGCTGCCTTGGATAGCAGCTCCAAATTGCAGGTACCCCAAACATCCCAGGCTGATGTAGAGGGTAGTGACAATGGCCATTCCCACATACAGGATGACTGGAAATTTCCGGGGATCCTTCATTTTGTTTTCAAGGGGCAGAACCTATGAGAGTAGTGAGAGAGAAGAGAAAACACAGCAAAGAGCAATATTAATGGCCAAGAAGAAAATGTAGTATTTTCAGAAAAAAGTAATTTCTTTATCCTTAGAATTCCCCAAAAGCAAATCCGTCCTTTATTAGACAGACAAACAAATAAATGCAAGTTGTTTCCTCAGAAGCTCTCCTCTCAGAGCTTGAGACATAGAGCCCATAATCTCAACAGAGAAGTCCTGAGAGGTTAGGTGGCAAGACTGAAACTCAGGACTCCTGGTCCAGGCTAACACTCTGCCTCCTGCTCTGAGATTACTGTAGGCTGGGAGTTCTCTTTGCCCCTTGTATGCAGCCACCTGGCAACTAACAGACCCTTTTGCATCATGCCCCCCTGGAACAGATACTGGTGGTGGCACAGGTCAGGTGTAGCTCATCTGAGATCATAGCTTTGCTAATCTGTCTAAAGAATACAACACACAGGTCAGGGAAAACGGCCACTCTAGTCCACAGAAATGGTTTCCTTACCTCAAAAGGGGTAAACATCAGCAGTGACAAGTTAAACTTCCAAGTTAGAGGAACTGAGGTGCTGCATGACTTAATAGAGGATCTTGTTTATTCAGGATCTTGCAGATATATAACAAAACCCAGTTTCTAAACTCCTATTTCAAACCATTGACCCTTGCCATCTCCTCCCTCACAGCACAGGACATTCTTTAACCTTCGCTAAAGCAAAGGAAAGATTAGGAAGACTGGTTCACTTAGGAACAGGGAAGACAGCAGGTATGATTGTGACAATCTTCACAATCTGCCATCAACTGCTTCTGGCACGACTGACAAGGAAAAGCAGCACAATGCAATGACTACAAACTATCTCTGACCTTGTCATTACACTGATTTGCCTCCAGTGCCTGTGGCCATGAGGCAGAGCAGGTCTGTGCCAGACACACCCCAGCAGACACCACGAGCCAAAGCCTGGTGCTCTGAGGGGAGCAACAGCTCTGCATTTCCAACTGGCTTTCAGCAACCCCCATCCTGCCACCTCAAGGGTCTCAAGCTACAGTTGATCCATATGCAATAAGAGTCAGTTTCTAAGCTTTCCTTCAGCTTCCTCCTATGGAGAGTCTAAAGAGACAGAGGGCAGGGATCCCTCTCCTCCATGTCCGCCAGGCCTGGGCCTGCGGTGCAAACAGAGAGAGAGCACGGTGAGCAGTGAGCAGTGGCACTTTACCCAGACATGCTCAACAGTCCTCAAATCCAAACTATCAGTCAAAATAGCAGTGTTCTCTCTATTGTAAAAATAGAAAACAGAAACATCTTGAAGTAACAGATGATCGTGATTACAGAATGACTCCATATTCAAGTCTTGGCTAATGAAATGAAGCAAAGAATAACTTCTGCACTGTACTATTAGGGAAAACTGATAAACTCAGTACAATGCTCTTTGAGAACCCAGGGCTTCCAGGCATCCTTCCACATTTACTCAACCTCTTCTTCCCAGTCCTGAGTACTTGGGGCCACTTTCTCACTGCTGCAATACGGGGCCATTCAGGCCTCTGCCCCAGCAGCAGGGAAACCACTGGTGTTTGTGAATCAAGGTGAGACATTCTTCCTGGGTGATGAGAAGCCCCGAGAAGGAACACAGGAAAAGTTTAAAATCTCAGGACAACCTCTACACAACCACTCTGAAAGCCTCCCCCATGATGTTAGAGCCTTCACACAGTCCATCAGCACTACAGGGACAATTCCTCTCTATTTTGACAAAAATTTGTCAGGCTCCTAGGTTTTCATAGTAGCATATAGAACATGATTGGGAAATCAAATGGGGACAAAAATAAATTCTATGAAAGGAGAAGTGCCTTCTCATTTCCTAAGTCCTTGGCCAGGAGAGCTAATAATTATTTTTTTCAGAGAATTCTGTGCCTTTATTATGAAAAATAAAAATCAAATTAGGTACAACTGACTGGCAGACTTCTCTCTTTAGGAGAAGAATTTGGTGAAATCACAGCAATAATGAGGGGAAGCTAAGCTAGGAGTGAAGGCTACTCATTCATACAAAGAAAATATGGCACACCAATGATCCAGGGCAGAGAAAGTATTCACACGTTTATTGATTTAATAATAAAATTGATATCATTAATAAAAATTATTCAATGCTCATCATATGTCAGGGATTCTGTGAAGCACTTAACATATATCTCACTTAATCCTAATAATTACTAATCATTAAAATCACTTTTCAGAGGCAAACAGTGAAGGGTAAGTCCTTGCACAAGGTCACGCAGCTACTCTCTGGCAGGAAGACTCTACATTCCAGGCCCTACATTCCTAATTGCCATGTACTATTGCTTAGTGCACATACAGAAGATGGGTGTGCTAAAGAGCTGGTTTGAATGTAAACATTCTCAAATTGCATACAATTTATTTTCAAAAGTTGGAGCTGAGGAACTTCAATGAAATCCCTGAAATGCTGTATACTAACTGGCCATTAAGTCTCAGAAGATTATTTCTAATAGCATTTCCTCAGCATTCCTTAAAGCATTCCTCAAGGACACCAGAGAATCACAGTGCAGCTCTTACCATCCCGATGCCTTCAAATGCAAAAATGGCTGTGCCAAAGAACAGAGGGTAGGTCTTCCAGGGTGCCACCAAGGGGAGGCGGCTGGGGTCTGGAATCCCCTAAAAGAGAGAAAACAAAACAAAGCAAAAGCTATATAAACAGAGCTTCGAGATTTGAATCCCAACATCAGACAGGTCACACCTTTCCTAAATCCTAGATTCTCTGAGGGTAGAAAGTCTGACACCTGACAGATGATTGGGGAACATTTAGCCTGTATATATTTTTCCCTTCAGGATGAGAAAACTCACTTGGTTTGGGGGACTAGCCCAATATACCATAAAAAACTCAAATGTTAAAAAAAAAAACAACCAACAACACTCAAATGTTGAAGCCTGCATAAAAAATCACATTCTTTTCATAGGTAATCCCATCCCTAGAAATTTAATCTGAGCAGGAAAAAGAAAAGCAAAGTACAGAAAAGTTGAACAAAGTTATCAGTAACTAAAAACGACCTAAATGTTCCCAAACAAGTGAACATTTAGTTTACTCAGATCAACTATGCCATAGAATATCACACACCATTTAAAAAGTAAAATCTAAGATACTTAAGTAGCACATGAAAAACTGCTTATGAAATAATAGTAAAAACATTTTTAAATTTATATATTAACTATGCTACAACTACATAAACACTCCACAGAGATAAAGCTGGAGGGAAGATGGTAAATTTTTAGATGTGTTCTTTTCCCTTTTTTTCTACATTTCTCTCTTTTTTTAAAAAAACAACAACTTATGAATAAGTTTGAGTACTTGGAAAATATTGACAGGCACATGACAGGAGTATTGAAACATTTGCGGGGAAAAAAGCAAAAAGAGCACTTAAAAAATAGGCAAAATAAAAACCAAGGCAACTGGCAACTGCAGGTATAATGTAAGGATGTACAAGCAAGGAGGTGCAGACACAGAATCCCATCAGCTCACCACTGGACAGTAGTGCCCAGTAATAGACAGCATCGAAGGAGCAGGACGCAGAGTAGGGTAGAAGCTGCCGTTCTTTTATAATTTGTTTTTTTTTAAATATATATATTTTATTGATATTTTACAGAGAGGAAGGGAGAAGGATAGAGAGTTAGAAACATTGATGAGAGAGAAACATCGATCAGCTGTCTCCTGCACACCCCCTACTGGGGATGTGCCCGCAACCAAGGTACATGCCCTTGACCGGAATCGAACTTGGGACCCTTCAGTACGCAGGCCAATGGTCTATCCACTGAGCCAAATTGATTAGGGCTATAATTTGGCTTTTTAAACAGTGTGTGTACATTGCTTAGATTAAAATAAAAACTGACTTTACAACTGCCTTTTACAATGTTTTAAAAATGATTTAACTATAGAGGTATTTAGATAAATATGAGGCATGTTCTAACAGTGTGACAGAATAATATCAGTGAACAAATGAAGATCTAGTATTAAGCTATGTAATGGGCTTCTCTTTAAAAGATTTCAAAGTGATTATACTATGGTCTCCCTAAAACATAAAGAATTTTAAAAATACTTTTTTCTCAGCTGCTGCTAAGAAATCAGATCTTTTCACAAGAAGCATTTCAGTAACTGGAATGATGACAGACAATAAATATTCTTGCTCTTCAATGAGACAAGAGAGTGAGAGTGCCCTGTAATTATTCCTGAGTCACAGTGCAACTTAAGTTTCTAGAAACAGGAGCAACCTGTTGGTTAGGGGATGACTACTGCTCAGGTTCATACATCAGATCAAGTTGACGTATCAGAGAGGGAATTTCAGAATGTATGTCTGGGATACTGTGTGAATGAGACCAGCAACAGGAATTTAAAATTCTACATAGTTAATTGCTATTGACTTACAACACAACCAACTAAATGAAAAAAGCTTATGCAAAGAAATGTACAATTAAAATCAGTTCACTATCAATATATCTCCACAATTCTACACTACTATCAGTGATAATATGTTTTTTGAGAAAGCGCTGTTAAATGTATGTAAGGATTGCAAGATGTACTCCAAGTTTGGAAACATTATAAGTGTGAAAAAATGCATCTCAGAATTAAGGATATGCAGTGATAAATATTTATTGGGAGTTCCTCTCGGCAAGGCATTCTGCTCAGAAATGTGCTGCCATCCGTTCGTTCCAGGAAAACCTGCTCAGGTGGAAGACCTCGGTCAGCTTCCTATGATGGCATGTGCATGAGGAGCAAGAGCACCAGTCACAATACATGCTAAATGCAAGGATTAGGTAAAAATTCAGGAATATCAAACAGTAGTGGAATCCTCATGGTAAACAGAGTAAAATGCCAGGACAGGACAAAATTAGCAGCAGCAGGAACAACAAAAAGGACCCAAAGGGAACATCTTTAGCTATGTGCCACGTCAAAATGAAGCCACTCAACACAGCACTCTCTCATGCTGCACCCAGGGCAGATAGCAACACACCTCCAGGCTGAGCCAAGAGGCAGGCTTAGAATTGCTCTCAAGCAATGAGCAGGACTGCCTCACCAAAGCGCAGGATGTACTATGCACAGACAATGCTCTAGACAGACACTTCCTGCAGTTGGGACTGAGATGCTATCACGACTCATATTCCCATCCCAGCCCTCTGATCGTGGCATCGACCACAGTCCAACTACCCGCACGGGTTTATAATTAAATGTGGTAGGTGTGTCACTCACCTCATCTTTAATGTCCACTGCAGTGTTTCCTAGGCAGTGATTGAGATCTCTAATTACAAAGTTAAATCAAGAATTTATCTACCCTTCTCTGCTTTAACTTAATTTGCCAGAGGTGGGGCGGGGGGAACTCTCTGGAAATGATCCATCATGCATTCACAGGCCCTTTTTCCAGTCTCATAATAAAATGGGACATGGAGAGATGTTTATGTTTTAAATAGTAATTCTGCAAAGGAGTCAGCATCTGCCATTCTTCTGACTTACTTGGACAAGGAAAAAACAGTCAATAATTAAATCCAATCTAAACTCATTGTCATTTCTTCAGTACAGGAAGTCCCTCCTTTTTATGACCCACTGTTTTCCTAGAAACCACATCAGTAGGTAACTATTTGAAAATGAGGCAAAGTTCACCTGTCAAACTGTCCAAATTAAAACAATTGATATATCCAGTGTTGGCTAGAATAGGAAACTTAGGTACCGTGGAAGGGAGTCAATATGAAATCAGTAAATAGTGCTTAGAAAAAGCAACTTGGCAATATAAAAATTTCTAAAGTGCAAACTCTTCAGCAATTTCTCTTCTGGATAAATATCTTGGAGATGTACTTATACATGCCCACAAAAAGGAAGGTGTAATAAAATGCACTGTCATAATACTGAAAAAATACTAAAAACTATAAATGACCTGACAGTCCGCTGACTGAGGACTGGTCAAATAAACTAAGGCAACATCTATTTTCTGAGATACAGTGTAGCAATTTAAAAAAATGAGGTAAAATCAGGTTTATCAATTTGGAAAGCTCTCTGAGGCACTATCGAGGGAAACATACCAAAGTAGACAAAAACTACATATAATAATCTTTTTAAGTATGTTCAAAAAAACAAAAATATATGTTTGTTTTATATATTTCTGTACATAGTGTGTAATGCGCTCATAGGACCTAGAAGGAGACAGACAATAACACCAAAGGTGCCTGAATGGAGGAGACTCAGGGTGAGCATGTGGTGTTCAACAAGCACTTGTGTTGTTTGCACTTTAATGAGTAAGTATTGATGAGTTATTGGGGGAATTAAATTTTTTTTAAAGAATAGTTTATTGATATTTTAGAGAAAGGAAGGGAGAAGAGAGAAACATCAATGTGAAAGCAAAACTTCGATCAGCTGCCTCCTACATGCCCCCTACTGGGGATCGAGCCCACAACCCTGGCATGTGCCCTGACCAGGAATGGAACCAGCAACTTCTTGGTGAAGGGGACAATGCCCAACCAACTGAGCCACACCAGCCAGGGCAGGGGAATTAAATTTAAATACTTTTGAAAAAGTTATGCTTTTATTCCCCCGCTGTCACTCTTTTCCTTTTCTCAAGTTTTGGCAAAATGCAATGTATTGCCCACAAACAGCCACAGTGTTTAAGGGCACATTTTTCTCAGCATGATCTTCTAACCATATATATACAGATATCCTCTTGTGTATTACCCTTAGCAGCCTCCCTCGTCTCTACCTGCTAGGTGCTAGTAGCAACCCATCCTCCCGACTTGTGACAACGAAAATGTCTCCAGGTATTGCCAAACATCGGGGAGGGAGGGGAGTAAAGTCATTCCCTAATTAGACAGTTAATACATGGATGATTTTGTAAGATTGGAAAATAGAGAAAAATATTAAGAGCAAAATAAAAACCAAATTTTCTAACCTATCCTAGAGGGAGGAACAATTACTGGATTTATAATTTTGACAAATAAATATAAAACTAGAGTGGTAAGGAATTATTTTATTTAAATACTAGTAGCCATGCACACGAATTCATGGGCCAGTAGCTCTCTGTGGGGCCTGGCCGCTCTGTGTTCACTGCCCAGAGGCTCTCCGCAGCCCAGAGGCCCATCCGTGCCCCGGCCTCGCCAGTGGCCCATCCACGGCCAGGCGTGGAATGCTTGTCTCGTCGCCGGGATGATGACGCAAGCGTTCTCCCCCCACTCCCCTGGCCGCTCCATGCCCGCTGCCCAGAGGCCCTCCGTGGCTGGGGTGGAATGCTTGTCTCATTGCTGTAGCATTCCACCAGGCCACTCACAGCGGCCGTCCCCCCCCCCCCCCCGGGACTGGGGGACTTCGGTGGGGCTGAGAGGACTGGGTGCTGCCATCTTGTGGCTATGGGCGCCGACATATTTGTGACGGAGTGACAGTTAATTTGCATATTACCCTTTTATTAGATAGGATAGGTTAGAAAATTTGGTTTTTATTTTTCTCTTAATATTTTTCTCTATTTTCCAATCTTACAAAATTATCCATGTATTAACTGTCTGATTAGGGAAAAGTTTAAATCGGTGATTTCAAGGTGAATGACTTTACTCCCCCGCCTCCCCGATGTTTGGCAATATCTAGAGACATTTTTGTTGTCACAAGTCGGGAGGAGGGGTTGCTATTAGCACCTAGCAGGTAGAGACGAGGGAGGCTGCTAAATATCCCGTGAGATACAGGACAGCCCCCCATGACAAAGAGTTATCTGGCCCAAAATGACAATAGTGCTGAAGTTGAGAACCACTAATGTAAATATATCACACATAAGTAACATATCCCTATTGACGTTCCACTTACTTTTGTTTGTTTGTTTCTTTGATTAGTTAATAGGTGGAAGGAGAGAGCCTGAGCTCATACCTGAACAATGAACTGGTAGATCATGAACAGGCTGACCAGCATGGTGATGTTGGCCAATAGGGAGAAGATGGACAGGACTCGAAGGTTCCTAACGAAAACCAGCAGCACCAGGAACGGAAGGAAGGTGAGCATGTAGAGTCTCGAGTCCATGGTGGGTGTCAGAATCACCGTCTCATTGTTGTGGCAGTTGTTGGTAGTTCCATTGGCTGCTTCTATCACCTAGAACGAGGGGAAGACAAGAAACAGAAAAAGCCTTTCAAATGACCAAGGCCTGACTAACGGTTCAGCGTGTGAAAAAGGCCATACGGAAGTCTGTGGTTGGTGAACTATCTTTGGAAATCTTCATAATTATCATAGCTAGGTTTGATCATATCTTACCAAAAGATAGGAAGACGCACAAGGCCTTTTGAGTTTCTTGATACCCTAGGTCTTTATATGAAATAAAATAAAAGACACTGTTCTATGTAAAGTATTCTATGTAAAGAATCTTAATTCTTTTGTTGATCAAAACTGGTTTTAATAAAAAGAAATGGTTTTTAAAAAATCCTGAACAGAAAGTCCACTTATCTCTTGCCATTCTCTCCACCACCCCCCCACCCTCTCTCTCCCTCTTCCTCTCCCAGCCCCCAGGACCCTACCTGTTTAAAGTTGTCAGCCAGAAAAACAAAATAGACACAGCAGAATCCCAGCTGCGTGACAATCAGGAAGAAGTCCACAGTGTGCCTGAAGGTGGAGAAGGAAGATATACGAAGATCATGATAAAAAGCAAGACTCCCTGAGAGACGTTGTTTGAACACACTTTTGCCCCAGTCATCACAGACCCTTCCAATCAGGTGACAAGGATGAGTGCGCCTGGTGAGAGGAGAAACTGTGCTAAATGCCACCAGTCTAGAGCTTTGGAGGAAGGTGAAGCAGGTGCTGCCTGTGAGGTTTCCAAGGTCCCCTTCCTGGCTTCTGGTCAGGAATGCTGCACAAGGCCAGGCGAGCCTGCGACTGAGTGGCCTGAGCAGAGGACATCAGGACCACTGCCCAGCCCTTGGCCTCCCCTCCCCATGGCCCACCTGTCCCATCTCATACCATCTGTTCTACAGCGACAGGGAACCCTCAACATAACAGCCAGGAAGTGTGGACCCCTTCACACGCTCTGTCTATAACTTGAATCCAAGAACCAATCTACTCTCACATAAGTACACAGAAATAGATGTAACCAAACAGACTGCTGGTTGAAGCACTGTTACAACGGCAACAGCTGGTAACAACTTAAAGGGTCATCAAAAGAAAAAGGATTAAATTATAGATCATTCTTAAATGGAACAGCATACAGCAGGTAAAAAGCATATGTTAAATCTATACGGGCTGACAGAGAAATGACTAACACCTTTAAGGGAAAAAATAAGTTTCCAAACATGTTTGAGAACATGTACATGTTTGTATATATACAGATATTCCAAAAGGATACCTATGCAACTGTGACCAGTATATATACCTTTACTTTTCACTTTATGTCCTTTTATCTTGTTCAAAAATATATATTTTTTTATTTTATTAAAGCAAGGAAGGAAGGGAGTAAGAGAATGAGTAAGGAAGGGGCAGGATGAGCCATGGGGAGAGAGGGAAAGAAGGAGATAAAGAGAGAAAAAAAGAAAGGAAGAAGAGGAGGGGGGAGGGAAATAGAAAAGGGAGGGAGGGAGGGAAGAATTAATCAACAACCAACCAATCAACCAACAGTGGTCACTTGGCAATCTGGGTTCTCCCAAATACAGAAAATGATTTTGCTGAAAGAATTACACAAAACTGCATTGCAGGCGGAAGTTAATAATGAACGAGTGAAGGTGAAAGTCTCCCTGTAACCACAAAAAGGAGTTTTTCTGAAGAATATAGTTTTAATGTGGTTCAAAATTTTTTTAAAGGACTCGGTCCTTGATAGTATCAATTCTCTACATCTAAATGCATCGTTTCCTCAAACAGAAAACAAAAAGTAGAAAATTTCCGTTCAGGCATCTGACAAGTTACCATAAGGAGAAATTTCCAAAATACTCCCCACCTCCTGAAACGTCTCTTTCCCTCATAAATCCTTTGTTCCAGCTGACCTCACCAGGTCACCTCACCTCCTCCTTGAAGCCTTCCTTCTCCTGCCCAGTGCCCTGCCCTTAAATCACCTACCATGTGCACTTCTCATCTGGCACAGTGGACAAGAGAATCTGGAAAGCCTCTCCCCTCTGAGTGCCTAGGCTGTATTTATAGCTCAGGACACTCTTCCTGCTGGTTTATACTATTCCTGATCTCTTGGGCACAAGCGTCTCACGCACCTTGTTCCTTAGAAAAACTGCAAGCCCCTGGAGTGCCGGGACCACAGAGTTTACCTCAGAGAATCCCCCCTCCCTATACCTAGAATTGTTTTGTACCACTTTTGAGAGAGCACTTATATATATTTGTTGAGCAATGAGGGAATGAATATAATCCCTGCTCATAGACTGTCAAAGCTGGAACAATCTATAGAGCTCTTTAAGGCCAGGACCCTGTTTTACCAATGAGCAAACTGAGGCCCAGAGAAGGGAGGGGTCACACAGCCCAAGGTCACAGAGATTACCTCCGAAAGGCTGAACTGGAACTCAAGTTCCTGACCCAAACAATGGTCTTTCTACTACCATCTCCTACCTCTTACCCCATATCTGAAGGCCTTACCACTGGGCAGCCACAGCCACAGTAAGAGAGGAAATCAGTTACCTTCCCCAGTGTGCATGGTTCCGGAGCCAGGAGATAGGGCTGGATTCCAGTCCGTACATCACTGTCTCCCCATAGTCCACAAAAGGCTTGTTCAGTCTGAGAGGAGGCAGGGAGAGCAGAAGGGCAGAGTGTGTGAGTTAGACAATGACAGAACAAATGCAGCTCCTTGAGACCTAGGCCAGTTTCCCATCTTTCACCCTGGAGATATCACTGAGTCCTGGGTCAAATGCTTTCAAGGATCAGAAGTAGCAAGTCAATGGAACAGTTACTTTCATTATAATTGACAACCATCTGGCAAAATCATTTCAATGGGTAAATATAAAATTATAATTTACTTCTGTCCACTGCACATAATTTGACAGATGGCACATGATGAAAAAAAACAACACAAAAATAACAGGGCAATGTTAATCAGCAACCACCTTCAGGTAGCATAAAAAATTTAGAGTGATCTATGTAAGTGCTCACTTTCAGGTAATGAAACCTAAAAGGACAATCTGTCAAGAGGCAGCTCATGCCCTGGCCGGTTTGGCTCGGTGGATAGAGCATCGGTCTGTGGACTGAAGGGTCCTAGGTTTGATTCTGGTCAAGAGCACATGCTAGGGTTGCAGGCTCGATCCCCAGTGGGGGGCATGCAGGAGGCGGCCAATCAAAGATTCCCTGTCATCATTGACGTTTCTATCTTTCTCTCCCTCTCTCTTCCTCTCTGAAATCAATAAAAATATATTTTTAAAAAAGAGGTAACTCAGAGGGCTCTCACCTGTGGCAGAAGTGGTGAGCACATTTCACCAGGATACCCATGCAGTGCACGGCCACGATGCCTATCACCAGCAGACTGAGGGGACCCATCTGGGGACAGGTGTTGCAGGCAAGAGAGGAAGAGACAATTAAGAGTGAGCCAACAGAGACTGGATTTGCAAATGATCACAATGCTACTCTACTAAGGTACTTTCCAATGACAGAAGTTCTGACACAGCACTGGAAACAGAAATGTGAGCATGGAGATTAGCTCAGTGAGATGAGCATCATCTGAAACTTAGCATGCCTTCCAGAGAATTAATCTTGTGGAGAATGACACAAGATAAGGCTGTTCCAAGACTGTGGCCAATCAGTAAAACAGAAGGCTCCTGTGACTGGGAAAAAGAGATGGGTTTAGGAGTGTGGGAGGAAGGCGGAAGTTCTTTTAAGAGCAGTATCATCAGTTTATGTTGTTCATTAGGGGAAATGGGGGGGGGGGGTAATAGGGGAATAAGGACACATATTTAACACCTTAATCAATAAAGAAATTTTTAAAAAAGCAGTATCAGATCAAGAAAGGATAGCCTTTAGCTAAGGACAACCCACATCTCTGAGCTATCTCCAACTCTAACAAAAACCAGAATGGCTTTGGACAGTCAGTCTATAGGGAGAGAATCCTAAAAGAAAAATATTCTCAGAGTTGGCCATCTAGAGACGGGGTGTTGGAAGAACTGTGTAGAAAATGGACAGACTTCTGTTACTAATTCATTAGTTAACATTATTGATAGAAAATGCCTGAGACATTTTAAGCACATCCTTCCCACCAGAAACTAAGCTCCCTGAGAGCAGGAATCTTTGTCTGTTTTATTCACTGATAGCATCCTAAGAGCCTAGAACAGTACCTGGCACACTAAAGGCCCTCAATAAATATCTGTAGATAAATGAACATCTGAATTTTGCTTTTTCTCAGCTGATATTTTTTTAAAGCTTCCCATTGCAATGTTTTAAATAAAGTAAAAATATTTTTTAAAGATCCATTATATTCTAAGATTGTCATGAAACTTCCCTCCGCTGATGCAGACTCTTACCAAGATGCCTGCATTTTTCACTGCCAGGGGCAGCCCCAGGAGTCCTGTGCCAATGTTGCCTTTTAGCAGGTGGATCAAGGTCTGGAACCATCTGAAGTGGGAAGAAGGTAGACAAGCACATGTTAACAAGAGCTAACATTTATTAGGCATTTAGCACTGTGTTAAGTGCCTTCATATATTATTGCCTCATTCAATTTGCACAACAACCCTATGAGACATGTTTTAACTTCATTTTATGGTTGAGGAAATAACTTGCCCAAGGTCACACACCTGGTAAATAATTGAACCAGGTTTCACACTCAGGCAGTCTGATCCCCAACCTCGCTCTCCTAGCCACTGGGCTCTAAGGTCCACTCCCTGTGGCATCTCTGAGAACCCTCTCTTTCTTGGAGATTATACCAGAGGGACAGTAGGGATCTCTCTAGGCACTGTATCCTTTCCTAGTGTATCTGGGCCTGGTTTTCACCACAGACCCATCCACTGTAAAGAATCAGAACCCACACTGTAACAGGATGACAAGCTTAACTGTAAAGGACAGATACTAGTATCAGAGAACAGGGAAAATAAAAAAGAGAAGCCCAAAACCCTTAACAGAAAGTTTTATGGAGGGAATTTTCATGCTTACATGAATTTTCCTTGTGCTTGTATTAAAGTTTTTCTCCTGTTTTTTTTTTTTTTTTTTAAATTTGTCCTGGCCCACGAAACTCAGTGGTTAGAGCATTGCCCTATGAACTGGAGGGTCTTGGGTTCGATTCCAGTCAAGGGCACATACCAGAGTTGCAGGTTTGATCCCTCACCCCAGTCGGGAGCATGTGCAGGAGACAGCCAATCAATGTCTCTCGCTATCTCTCTCTTCCTCCCCTCCCTCTCCCTTCCCTTCCAATCTCTCTAAACATCAACGGAAAAAATATCCTCAGGTAAGGATTAATAAAACAAAACAAAGTGAACAGAATAAAAGTCATGCAGTACCTCAACAGGCCAGAAGTCCCTGGCATACTTTACTTTAAAAAACAAACTAATAAAAACAGTCAAATGCCATAGAGCAGCGGTTGCCAAGCGGTGGTCCACGGACCACTGGTGGTCCGTGAGGTCCGAAAGGTTGGTGACTGCTGCCATAGATCCTAGGGTTGGATAAGCCCTCTTTAGTCACCTAGTTTATCCTTCTGCCTTGAGGGCAGAGTTTTCCCTCACCTATTATACAGACTGTTCCCCTCAAAGGTACATTTGTAAAGCCTCTTACATCTTCATTTATTTTTTCACTCAGCAAACTGCAATCGTGTGTAAAACACTGTGTTAATGTAGTGACGGAAATAAGTAAGAATCAGATATGGACCTCAGTCTCTAGAAACTAACAATGTCTCAAGGTAGAAAGATCCCGATCTGAAGAAAAGCCAGGAACAATGCCCAGGGAGGGAGGCAGGTGAGGGCTCAGAAGGGAGAGATCTGAGCAGAATCCAGCAAGACAGGCAGGGTCTGTAAGTGCCAATAAGGAAGAAAGGCCTGGGAACACAAGCCTAGAGAGAGAAACGCAGGGCACCAACATGAAAGAATGCCTTGGTTCTGAGGCCACTCAGGTGGGGGTGAGGATGGGCAAGGAATTTCTACTTTTTCCCTAGGGAATGGGAACTTGTCAAAGGACTGACAGAGCAGAGGCCTCATCTTCAGCATTTTCTATTCTTCGGTTACTTCCAGAAGGACCAGGTCATATATTTACCCAAATCACAGACTCACTCAAGATTTAGTCCCTGGCACTGTCTTAAAATTCTTCTGTACAAATAACCTAAATCCCTCCTAAATGCTGCTTACACACATCTTCAAATGTGCAATTCAGAAGAAACAGAAAACAAACATTGACCATATTACACTGATCTTTACCCTCTAGAAAGGAAATTTTATTTTTTGTAACCTTTCTCCTTTTGCCTCCAGGAAGAAAACCTCTCTAATGCCCTACTGTCCCCAAGGAAAATCGAGGATCCTGCTTCGAGTCTAAAAATAAGAGGCTGAGTGCTCTTCTGGACTATTGTGAGGAAACAGCTTACGGACCAGACTGCAAGGTTCCAGGAGTGACTCTATCATCAGCAGCCAGTGACCAGGAGATTATGGGCAGGATGATGGGCCAATCAAATTTCTATCTTGACAAAATAAGCACTGTACCAAACCTACATGTCTCCCAGAGCCCTCCCCTAAAGGCCTAAGCTGGGTTTTATGGGAGACCAGGTCCCTCTAGCCCTGGCTCTGCCACTAACTCCATATGACAATTCCCTTCCCCCTTCGCTGGGCTTGTTCTCTCGTCTGTAGAGTGAGGAGACTGGACTAGGACAACATACTCTCCAAGGTCCCTTCAGCTCTGAAACACCAGGATTCGAAGCAACTGACAAAATTACTCTTTTTACTCAATGACCCCAAGCTGAGATTACTCAAAACCATATCACAAAATCAACTCTAGGGACTGCAAAGTCTTAACTATGGGGGTGGGGGTGGGGGGACAGGGAGGCAAATAACATCTTAATAAGCCTTGCAAATCTCTGTGGTTCTATTTATGCTCCAAATCAGTAGTTCTTAGACTTTTGGGTCTCAGGATCCCTTAATATACTTATAAATTATTGAAGATCACAAATAGCTTTTGCTTATATGGATTATGTCTACGGATATATACTATATTACAAATTAAAACCAAGAAATTATACAAATATTTATCAAATTAAAATAACAATAAGCCTCACAGGAGATAGAATGTTAATATAAATAAATAACAGATTTTTAATGAAAAGTAACTATTTTCCAAAAAATACAATGTGAGAAATCTCTTTCATGTCTTGCTTAATAGAAGATAGCTGGATTATCTACTTCTGCATTCACTCTGCTGCAATATGTTGTTTTGGTTGAAGTATACAGAAAGTCTCTCCTCACAGAGACACGTAGTTGGAAAATGAAGAAGTATTTTAATTACCTCTTTAGAAAATTGTGGTAATTTTTCTTTGATACTACACCAAAACTCGACATGTGGTCATTTCTTGGAAGTTGTAATGTGGATTCTGAACTTTTCATTCTCTATTACATTAAAACCCACTGGTGATTTCACTTTTTGAATGATCTTTTACCCATGCAAAATGTTCTAACATCACACTTTAGTCATTTGGAAGATATTGGTTCTCTGGGTTATATAGACCTTCTAAATGCTGACTTATTACCTTATATAACATAAAAAAAATCACATGTATTAATATCATCACTGATCTCATCAGAAAATCTTTAAGTAGAGGGAAACCATCCAGGTGTCAGTGCTAGAGACAAGTTTTTTTTCTAATTTTGAAAGCTCAAATTTTATTGTGGGAAACAAATACTATTGACTGTTTTTCTTGAGGTGACAGTTTCCTTGTGATGGGACTGTGATACCCGCCATCACTTACAGATGGGCTTTTGGGTCACCTACCTTGTATCACAATATGAGGGCAGGAGGCCCCTCAGAACAAAGTATACCCCAGAAAATGTCCCAATAAAAAACCCAAGGAAAGTATCTTTTTATTTGCTCAATTTCCAATAAACAAGGGTAAATAATGTGAGGTTGACTACTAGTTATAACCCAATGTGAATAAAGGAGATATTCAGAATAGCTAACAGGCATGCATTAGCTTCAATACATATAAAACCTATCAGCTACCATCCTGAAGTGGCTAGCTAGTTGGTGTTGAACTTCAGAGACATCCCTTTAAAAATGAAAATCTAGACTATCTGGCAAGCATTGCATGAACAACAGTTGAGAACAAGGAGCAAAAACTGGAAGAGAAACTATAGAGAGAAAAGCTTGGAAGAAATATTTCACAATAATGAGTGTGACTTCTGAAGGGAAGCTATCACATGTCATTGGCTGCATTTGGAGCTCCTTCTGCCTGGGGGAAGCCAATTGGGTGGAAAGGTTAAGGGGAAAGAGAACAATGGTCTTCACTGCTCCAAGCTGTGCTCCAAGTATCTTTTCCATCAGCTAACAATGCAAGCAGAGAGAGAGAGACAGAGAGAGAGAGAGAGAGAGAGAGAGAGAGAGAGAGAGAGAGAGAGAGAAGGCATATTACATGATAAAGAAGCTGTAGAGAGTGAAGCTTCCTGAGCTGAAATCAGCTAGTGGTGGAGATCCTCTAGTTCTATCCAATTCACTGCAGAAAGAGCCCTACACCAGGAGAGACTGCAGCCAGAGGAGCTTCACTAGTAATGGCTTCCAAGAGAAACTCCTATGGTCTCCTTGGGCAGTCACAGGAGACAGAATAAATCCAGGATACAAAGGATGCCTCAGTAAGTCATACTGAATCCACAAAGGAACACAAAGGGGTGATGGCTAAGCTTGAGGAATAAACATAAGGACTGCAAAAGATGGGATGCTGAGATCCCAAGAAAATGTCAGGGGTCTGCTGAGATTGAGGATCTACTAGTAGTTGGAGAATTTAATGGAATAGAAAATGCTCCTCTGAATTTTCTAATTTGAGTGGAGAACACCAAACAGTGAGCATAGCTTCACAGTGAGGTCCTCAATGTTATCTTACATTTGGGGGAAGTGAGGCCCAAAGAGGACCAAACTCAGCCCAGATGAGATGGGATTCAGTTTCCAGGGATGAAACCTAAGCCCTTCTTAGAAATGCAAAGCAGATCTCCTCTTCTCTATAACCCCCTTGATTTTTTTTTTTAAGTGCAGGAGAAGTTATTCCTCCCTTTTCCTACTTCTTCAGCCAGATGAATTGGCTGTTTGGTGACAGGGACAGAAGTCTGGAGGAGACTTTGCAAAGGAGGCTTCCAACTGTGCTCCGAGGTACTTGAGGTTCTAGCACAGAAGACCCTTAGTTCTAAATTAAGAGAATGTTCTACAAGTTTTTCTTATGTTTATACTCTTAGTCTTCTAGGACCAATACAGCTAAAATGAACAAAGAATAAGTAACAGACTACAGAGTGGCAGTTAATTGCCCAACCTCTTATTTTCATCTATAGAGTGGGGGAACTGGTAAGATGGGGAGCAAAAATAACGCCAAGGGAGACTATGTTACTGATACAGAACTGAGGGACGTGAATCTCCCCCAGGAGGATAAAAGGAACAGTTACTTACGTTGTGCTGCTGCTTTCCCCAAATCGTTGGTAGGAGCCCGAGGAAGAGAAGTTGTTCAGACCTTCAGATGGGCTCTCATCCGGGCTCACGTCTGTGGAGCTGTAGTCAGCATAGTCCTCATTCCGAAGTCTCTGTGTGGACATGGTAGCTGTGGGGGCAGAGTCAGAGCTAAGACTTCCCGTGGCTGGGGCCTTTAGCTCCACGCCTGGGGTGGGCTCTGGAGCAGAAGCAGCCATTGTCACAGTAGCTCAACGAGGCTGCACTATGTATTAAGTGCAATGCAAGTGCTTGGATTTATGAAAATGAAAAAGGTGCAAAGTTCACATGGGCAGGCTGAGCTGACTCAGCTTTTACCTCTCTGCCTTCCCAGTTGGTGCCACACTCATATGTTTCTAAATTTGTCCCAGCACACCTGGACAGAGCAGAGGTGAGGCATACTTGGGAGAGGTAGGGGAAGAGGCAAACAGATGATTCCAGGAAGCCTTCCCTGTTCCTTAGGTCCAGATGAACTATCCTTTCCTTTGAGCTAATTTCTTGGACCTTGAACAACAGTTAAATTGTATGTATTTCCATCTTCCCCAAGAGCAAGCTCTCAGAGGACAGAAACCTGAATATTTTTAACTGCATCCTATTTTTCCTCGGCATTCATTAGAGAAAGAACCCTGCTGCATTCAAGAAATGCCCTCCAGATCATCCAGTTCTGCTCAAACTCCTCACCAGATCCCAGAGCCACAAATGACTTTCTCTTTCTCTTTGCCATGAGCTCTGGCATATCCTATCCTCTTTGGAGGTTATCAGTGACTCTCATCCCCTGACCCTAGGACTCTTTGCTTGCAACCAAACCCAAATACTGAGAAATGGCAGCTAAAAGCAGCACAGAAGAAAACCAGGAGCATGAGAGGTGCTCACCACTGGCCTTTGTGTCAATAGCTGCCCTCCACAATGCTTCTTCCCTTTTATTTTATAGATTTGCCAATTTTTTAAAGATGGTGAAAGAAGAAACCCTTCCTGTTGTGCTGGGAAAGGACGGTGAGGGTGGTGTTCCCTGGGTGGACTTTCTCAGTAATGCTACTACCGAAAAGAACGATGACTTCTCTAAGATACATAATGAGGATACATTTGAGAGTCGTATAGACTCCAGAATCCTAGAGACTGTTGTTGTTGTTTTTTTAAATATATTTTATTGATTTTTTACAGAGAGGAAGAGAGAGGGATAGAGAGTTAGAAACATCGATGAGAGAGAAACATCGACCAGCTGCCTCTTGCACACCCCCTACTGGGGATGTGCCCGCAACCAAGGTACATGCCCTTGACCGGAATTGAACCTGGGACCCTTGAGTCCGCAGGCCGACGCTCTATCCACTGAGCCAAACCGGTTTCGGCTGAGACTGTTGTTAAAAGAGCCTTCAGAGGTCACTCCAGCTGCTCATTTTACAGATGAAGCCTTCCCTCCCCGGAAAAAAAAAAAAGATGAAGGGGCCTGCTCTGCTACAGCCAGGTAGGAGCAAAACAGTAAACATGTCTCCTGACACTCTGCCTGAATCTGGAAACATCTACTGAATGGAAACATCTACTGAATACAGTGCCAGTTGTAGTGAGGGAATATTATAATGAAAAAGATTCAACTTCCTGCCCTCCAAGAATTGCAATCAAGTGATAAAAGAAAGGTACATGGATATTAAAATTACAAATAAAAATCCTTCTGACGCTTTGCAGACTGGCACAACTGCCTGCCTGTAAGGGGCTCCCCCAGCATGTGGCTGGATGCTCACCCTGAGTCTGATGTGCTATCTCAGAGACATGGTGAGGAGACAGGACCTCTGACGGCCATCACAACATGCCTTCCACCTGACACCCCACACTAGCTGCCAAAGGATAGCTCTGTGATGAGTGCTCCCACAGGTCCAGTCCCAGGAGACTTTTCAGAAACTATCTCCACCCTGGCACCTGAGTGATCCAGGGTGGCCTCATTTTTCCCCACCAACTGTAATTACATGGAAATGGGACCCATGTAATCCACAAGGAAAGTGCTTGGTAGAAAGCCAGTAAAGGGCTTGGAAGTCCCAGAGAGGATCGTGCCTAGCTTCACCACCAGAGCAACTTTGCCAAGTATCTAAGAGGGCGTCCTTCATTCATAGGCTGGAAGAATTCAAGAAAGTCATCTAGTTCTGGGGCAGTTAAGCTCATAGGGTCGGAGGGGGGGTGGGTGGGGGGATTATGAAGTAGTTGAAAGCTACTATTCAGGCAAAAGTAAATAAGCTAGTTTCTATGTAATTTAGAAGACCTGGGTTCTAAGGTTGCCTCTATCATTAACTTGCTTAGTAATTTGAAACAATTCTCTCTATGTCTGTGGTCTTTTTTCCAAACATGCAAAAAGGGGAAGGGGTGAACTAAAATCTCTCTCAGAACTCTCTAGTTCTAATATTGTAGGAATCAACTAGTCTAACTACTTATGCAAACAACAGCTAATTTCCAGTCTCATCCAATATACCAAAAGTGTCTGAGGAACAGGGCTTTCCAACTGAATCCTGCATGTTACTGAGGGAGAAGAGACAGTACACAAACCTTCTCCATCGGGTTCCCCAATCCTTCCCCATCAACCAAGAAACCACTCCTTTGCTTACTTGGTACAGATGCTCATTTCAAACACTGTAAAGGTGCCTTTTCATATTGTGTATAAAAACTGCAGTTACCCACCCACAGCAGATTATTGTTAAGAAACTGCTCAAAAAGAGACTGACATCTATAGATCTAAAGACCAAGCAACAACGGCGGGATGTGGGAGATGTGGCTTGGCAATTGTGTGAACGTTGAAAAGGTGGGGGCAGGCGGGGGGTGAGGAATACTACTTATGTTTTAGTGATAAGCTTCACAGAAGTCAGTGATATAATAATAAGCCAATGTAATTCTAGGTTGCACTAGGAAACCCCGTGTAGATGATATATATAGATAGCACTGTTCAGTTTTGCCATGCATGGTATTTCAGGTAGCAAACTATAAATGGCAACAACGGCAAACTGCGGTGCAGCCAAGGGTCAGCAGAGGATAGGAATGGAAGCCAACTCAGTGAGGAATGGTTGGAAACACAGAGAAAGCTCAACCTGGAGGACTGGCAACTTAGGAGGCATAAAAAACTGCCATTAGAAGCTGTCCTATGGATAAGACTTGTTCTTCGGAGTCTCGAAGGTCGGTCAGAAATACAATCAGTAGGTGGAATGTAAAGGGAGGCAGGTGTTTGGCTAGACATAAGGAAGAACCTTCTATCAAAAGGAGTTGTCCAGGTGGAATGGTTCACTCTGGGAGACAGCGTGTTTCCTATCCCTGGCAAAGCCCAAGCAGAAACCCTCCTCAGAGATGTTAGGTAGGGATTTAAGCACCATAGAGGGTGGATGCAGTCACTCCCTGAAGTTCCTTCAGGCAACTAAGGACTCCTCCTCTTGCTTTCTAGCTCTCCCACTGAGTGCTAGCCTGCAAGGTCACCCTGCCCCTGGGCTCCCTTTGATGAAACCTGGTTTCCAAGTCTACTGCTGCAATTGCCAGTTCCTGTTATGTGGGAAGTTTTAACAGGAGAACCTGTTCACTGTCAAAATGAGGGGTTGTAATATGTGAGAGTTCAAGACAAGCTTGTCCTTCACATCCTTGAGGACAGTGAACATTGTGTGGCCCATAATGCAAAGTCAAAATCTCCATAAGATATTTAGGTCCAAAAGAGTGAACTATTAAGTAAGAAAAGGCTAGGTGTCAGTGGTTAGTCAATCACCTACTTCTGGAAGGTGTTATCAGGACCACGCTAGCAAAAATAGACCCCCATGCCCTGACCGGTTTGGCTCAGTGGATAGAGCATCGGCCTGCGGACTGAAGGGTCCCAGGTTCGATTACAGTCAAGGGCATGTACCTTGATTGCAGGCACATCCCTAGTAGTGGGTGTGCAGGAGGCAGCTAATCGATGGTTCTCTCTCATCGATGTTTCTAACTCTCTATCCCTCTCCCTTCCTCTCTGTAAAAAATCAATAAAATATATATATTTTAAAAAATAGACCCAAAGTCTATTCACTGGACTCAGTTCTAGTATCTTGCTTCAGGTCAAGGTGTGAAGAAATGTATTATTAACAGCAATGATTCTTCAGCATCTGACCCTCAAAGACACAAGCATTTAAAAAAAGAGGTACTCACTGGGAGGAGGTGGAGGGGTTGAAAAGAAAAAGAAAAAGCAGGAGTACTTAACTGTGAGAACAGTTATCTGAAGCAAGGGGGAAAATAAAGCATTCCCAAAAGTGGACATCTATCTATCCTATTTCATATCCCACATGCTAACAAGTCCAGTCCTAGAACTGCACAGAACCTCTGAATTGGGAGAAAACTTAAAACTTTCACTAGTCCAACCATCTACCCAACACAATCTTCTAATCTACAACATCACCAAAACTAACTGCCCCGTGACAATTGGCTTCGGTGACAGGGAACTCCACACTGTACTGCAATGTGAGAGAGCACTCATTCTTTCAGAGTCCTTATGCTCACTCACAAACCACTTCCCTTACCGCACTTCCATCCACTGGTCCTCGTTGTAATCTCCGGACTATTGCAAAAGAAATGGAACCCACCTCCTTACACTGCCTTTAAAATAGACAAGGACAGCTCTGAGCACTTCAAGTTGGCACAAGGATGAGGCCGAATGAACAGTCAAGGGAAAATAAGAACCCAAGAGCAGGCAATTATAAATGGCATCATCGGAAAACAAAGGGAGAAAAACTTAATGCCATCATCAAAGCAGCCTCCGCTGCTTACAGCCTTCATCCCAGGCAATGGGTCTCAGGCACAGAGCAATTGACCAAGCCTTTTGTGTCCCCTTGCTTCCTGACTTCAAGAACATCTTTAAAGAAAATGTGTTCTAGCCCTGGCCAGCTGGTTCTCTTCCCATACACCAAAAGGTTGCAGTTTCGATTGCTGGTCCCCGCACATACCTAGGTTTTGGATCTGATCCCCGGTGGGGGTGTGTACGGGAGGCAACCAATTGATGTTTCTCTCTCATATCAATGTTCCTCTCTCTCTCTCTCCCTTCCTTTCTCTCTAAAATCAATAAACATATCCTCGGTGAGGATTAAAAAAAAAGAAGAAGAAAGAAAATGTGCTGTAAATGTATAAGTTGATTACTGTTGCCTAGACTCTTGACAAGAGTCAAAGAGGGCCTGATCATATTTAAAGAAAAAAAGACAGACCAACTCATTTTCTGCTGTCATCATTTAGCTTGGCCATCCTACAGAGATAGGAAGAAAGAGGAGAAGGATTTCATGGCCACTGAGAAAGAAATGTTAAATAGGGAAACTGCTTCCTGGACAACTGGGTTAAGTCTTGTTGCAAGGCAGATGCTGATGAAGGGGGCTGGAGGGAAGCTCTCTGATTAGAAAACAGAGAATGTCACAGCAGAGGAGGCCCTTAGGGATTTAACTCCATCCCTGTACAGCCTGGGAAACCTAAACCCACGGGAGGCCGCAAGCAAGTGTCAGAGCTAGCACAGGATCTCCCCACTCCCCAATCTCGGTTCTTTCCATTACACCGCGTTGCTATCTTATTTCAGCAAGCCTCACATAACTGCAAAACATCCCCCCAAATAACCACTATTCCCCCGAATCTGACCAGCTACAGGGGAAAACACACACACACACAAAGCAGCGATCTTTATGTGCTTCAAGTTAATGCCAGGGCTCTCCACAGCCTCCGCTGGGAGTCGCCTCCCTCCGATGCTTGCTTTGTAATTTGGTTTGACTTGACACAAAACTGCAGGACGGCAAGAAACAAACCTACAGAATGATGAGTTTGCAGGAAAAAAGCGTGAACGCTAGGCAGGGAGCCACACCCAGAGCCGATCCAACGGGCTGCTGGAGGATGCACAGCGGAAGGGGGAGAGGAACCAGAGAGAAGGGGACGGGGCAAGGGTGCCTTCACGCGACAAGTTTTCTGCCGGCGGCGGTGAGAAGCGAACAGCTGTGGGAGCCCAGGGAGACGGACACCAGTCGCGGCGCTGCGACCTCCGCGGTGCCCTTAAGCCAGCCCCTCCCCCTCCTGGGCCTCGATTTCCCCGACAGTCCAGGGAGGGGGCGGGGCGGGGGGGGGATGCACCAGATGATTTCCAAGGTCCCTGCGGTTTGGGGGTTCTGTGGCCCACGGACCCGCTCTCGGCCAGTCCCCACCGCGCGGCTCCCACAGAGGGCGGGTGACTCGCGGGACACCGCCGGGCTCCTCCGGGATGCGTGTCAGAGCCCTGGCTGGTCGTCAGGGTGATGTTCCCCATCTCAGTGTCCCCACCTGTCAAATGGGACGGGCAGGTCACGTGAGGCAGCGTGAGGGGCAGGGGAGTCTCCAGGTCGCCTCATCCCAGGAGGACTGCCCGCGGGTACCACAGCTGCGGCCCGGAGCCCGGGAGGCTCGGACCCGCATCCCAGGCCGGTCGGCGCCTGACCCTGAGCATCCGCTGCGCCCCGAAGGAAGGCGACGTGGGTCCTGAGGAAGGCACTGCCTGGCCGCCATCCACAGCCTGTCAGCCCACGGACTCACCGCTCGGGATCCGGCTCTGGTTCCGGTTCTGACTCGGCTCCGGCCGGGGCTCCCGCCTCCGTGAAGTGCGCCCCACCCCACCTCAGCGCTGAGGTCTCGCCATCCCCTAGGCGGCCCGGCAGCCGCTTCCGGGCCTCGTCACGTGATCCAGGCGCCTGAGCCCGAAGCCCCGGTCACAAACTCCCGCGAGCCACAGCTCCTCCCCTCTCGCGGTGCTCCGGAGCGCGGCTGCGCAGCACCCCCTGGCGACCCAGCGCTGCCACTGCAGGCAAGACCGCGCTCCTGGGGCTGGGACTGCGAGAGGGAACTGCGGGGGCGGGGACAGGGGCGGGGCGGGCTCGGAGCATGCGCAGTGAGTCCCGAGTCTAAGCGCGCTGTACCCCGAGTGTGGGCTTGTGAAAGGTCGTTTTTATTTTCGCTATATTTTCTTTAACACGTCCCAATGAGCACACATTGCTTTTATAATCAAGAGATAATACATCTTTTAAAAAATCATCTGGCCATATTTTTAGAAGTTGACACAAACTCATTTGTAGTTGCTACTGGAAATAGGACTGTGAGGTAAGGCAACGTTATCTTTTTAATATATTTAAAATGTTTAAACAACATTTTTCAATGAATGGCAACATTTCAGTATATTTGAGGTTTATGTGTTATCTGTGCTTCTCTTTCCTCCTTTTCCTCCGCAGACTTTACTTTTAAAAATTATTAAACTATTGAGCCAAAAAAAACTATGGGAGCAGCTGTAAAATAGACAAATATGAAAATAATTATGCTGAGTGAGAGAAATCAGAAAAAAAACATTCCATTTATATAACGTTCTAGAAAATTTAAAATAATCTATGGTGTCAAAGAGCACATCAGTGGTAGCTTATAAAGGGGCATAACGAAACTTTCAAGGCAAGAAATATGTTCACTATCTTGATTGTGGTAGTGGTTTCACAGGTAAATATATATGTTGAAACTTATCCAATTTATACACTTTAAATATGTGCAATTTATTATATATAGTGTCCCCCAAGAATGTATACACACTTTACAGCTGATGGCTCAACTGATGTTTCTTTCTTTTCATATTTAACCCATTGGAATTAATAATTATTCAAAGTTTGTATACATTTTTGGGATACCCTGTATAAATTATATTCAATAGGCTTTTAAAGTATCTAGCAAAATTATATAAGCAATATATTGATATATTCTTATTAGAAACATTAGATTATGTAAGTATATTCATAGTGGAAATTCCCCTTCTCCCAAATTCACTCTCCTCTCCAAAGATAAAGTTACTATCATGTGAGTATTGTTCACCAAACCTTCTACTATGTATTGATGGAAATACCTATATATTGTTTTGCTTAAGACTTGTACTCTTCACTGTCTATAGTGTTTAAATTCTTTCATAAACATATATTACTTTACATATGTTTAAAACCTAGTTGACTTTTAAAAAAAATAAATCTACTCCGGTTGGTTCATCTTTCCAAGGAAAGAGAAAAAAATGGAGATCCATGCTCAAATAAAAATGTGAAGGCCAGAGAATTTATCCCATCCTTGGAAGATCCCACCTGATAATTGACTGCTCAGCACCAGGAGTAACTCTTGGAATACTGCTGAGCCGAATCAATGAATGCACCCTTTACATCTTCCCCAGGCCTCGAATATCATTGATTCTGTGGCTCTTCCTAATATCTTACCTAAAGAAGCCAGATCTTCTGAGAACCACACAGTTAGACTTACTGGTGCAAGTGGGAATTTGCCTTCTTTAATCTCTTCCTGGGATGCATTGACTATAAATAAGGATTCTTTCATGTATCTGACCATCACACCCTGATTAGAGAGACTCTGGAAAAAAAAGTTGCAGCATTTTCAGGTGCTGTTAGGATTCTTACCAGCCTTGTCAGTAATGCAGTCCTAATTAACATTCAGTAACATCTTATGGTTCCCCCATAACGGTTCCCAAATACACAGATCTCCACCTCTGCTCCCATTACTTACTCAAAAATAGAAATAAAGGTTTCCAGTTCAAAATGGATGCATACATAAGCATTTTTGACTCTTTTACTCCTGGAAACTATGCAAAAGCAAAAAGGAAAAAACTCTGAAAATTCTATATTCAGCAAAGTCAGGAGATAAATAGAATACCAAAATATGTGTAAGGCCAATAGAAGCACCTGAGATCAGACAGAAGCTGTGGAGCATGAGAAAGAAATCCAGAGAATAGTGATGCGACCCAATGGGGGCAGATCGCAGAAAATCACCGGTTAAAGACTTTTCCTGAGGTGAAGAGCTCACCCAGAGCTGCACAGCTATATCCCTTTTATTTGGGCGTGGAAACAGTTCAGCAAGACTAGCAACAAAAGCTCTCCTGAGTCTGGTTTGGAACAGGGAAGCCACACCAGATGACAGGGGGGGAAAATCACACAGATGAGCCATATTTACAGGAAGCAATCCATCTGTGGCAACAGAGAAGAAACGACTGGAAATACACATGTTGGTGAAAATGTGGAACAATTGGAAGTTTCATCCATTGATGTTGGGAGGATACCAATGATACAACCACTTTGGAAAATTGACAGGTTTTGTTTTGTTTTGTTTTTATAAAGTTACACATGTAATCTATGATCCAGCAATTCCACTCCTAGGTATTTACCCAAGAAAAATCAAAACAGGTATTCACACCAGGGCCTGGACTAGGATAAAGACTCAGGTGAAAAACTTAAGGAGGTGCTCACTCTTGGGGTTGTGAAAATGCAGGATTGGCACTAATATGAACAAGAGAGTGGGTGCCTCCTTAAATTTTGTGACCTAAGCTTCCTAGCTTGCCTCACCCTCGTCCTGCCTATAGTCCACACAAAGAATTGTTCTCAGCAGACAGGTTAATAAAGATAAACTAGTAACCTGGACTTTTGGGTTGACATAGGCAGTGGCAGGGAGGCCAGCTGGGAGGCAGTTGCAGTCCGGAATCCAGGGTAAGATTATGATGACTTACACAAGAGTGATGGCAGTGAAGGTGACAAGAAGTGATCCGTTTCTGAAAATAGATTTATGGTAGATTGGAAAGTTTTAGCCCTGTCCTCCTTGAATCTGGTTACAGCTTCCACCCCACCCCCAGACCCTCCCTTAACCGCTTACTCAGCCAACAGCTTCCTTGCTCTCAGCCTTGGCACAAGACAGGACCAACTCATAGATCCCCTGAAAGAAGGCAGAAGAATGCACCATTGAATGAGGCATATTCCCAGAACTGGGTCCAGGCACTTCATGAGATCTGGAGCAAACCCACAAAGGCCATCTGTAGGGAAGGCAGACCTTGGGGTTACCTCACAATGCTAACAAAGGGCCTGGGAGAGCTTTAAAGACAGAAGGGGCTCCTGTTGCCACTGAAAAAGCCCTGAAGCAGGCATCTAGAGGTAAGGGCTGTGGCCAGCTCTGCCGCTTACTAATGTGGACTTCCGTTTCTCTCCCATGAAGGAGGAAAGGACTCGGGAGAGGAAGTTCATCTCTCAAATATTTTAGCACCGAGTTCTTCTTTTTCCTGCTTCTGCTACATTCCTCCTTCCGAAGATGATATAGATCATAATCTATGATCCAGCAATTCCACTCCTAGGTATTTACCCAAGAAAAATCAAAACAGGTATTCACACCAGGGCCTGGACTAGGATAAAGACTCAGGTGAAAAACTTAAGGAGGTGCTCACTCTTGGGGTTGTGAAAATGCAGGATTGGCACTAATATGAACAAGAGAGTCAGCCAGAGAATCATTGTATCTCACACTTTAGAGTTTCTTTGAGATGATCTGCTGCAACCCATTCCTTTTACACATGGGAAACTGAGCCTCAGAGAGACAAAGATTTTGTTCAAGGTCACTCTTGGTAACAACTGTGAGAATCTTTGGGTTCTCCTATGAGGCCTCCCTTAGACCCTAGTGGTCACAATTTTCCATATGAAGGTACAGAGTGGTACCTGTTTAATATGTAAATAAATTGTGTCTGAGTTTTCAAAAATATAAGATGCTGTTGTGGAAAAAAAACATTTTAGGCACCATATAAAGAAGATGAGTGATTATATTAGGTTTATATTGCAGTGTAATAAATTGCTACGAACTTAATGGCTTAAAATGGCATGCATTTATTGTCTCCCAGTTCCTGTGGGTTAGGAGTTCAGGCTTGGTTTAACTGGGTCCTCTGCTTCGAGTTGGCCAACTAGTAGATGTGAGATGGACCAGTAGGAGTTGATGAGCCACCCAGAGAATGGGATGCATGAAATAGAGATTGAAGGTGCTGCCATTTGGGGTAATGACAAGGTCTAGGGTTTGCTGGTGGGAATGGGTGACTCAGGTAGGGTGGAGGACAAACTATTTGGAAGCAAAGGTGATCAAGGGTATAAGAGGCTGGAGTACAGATGACTCATTTATGGTGGCTGAAATCATCGTCAATGATCATAGTGAAATGGCGGAGGGAGGGAAAGAGAGACAGGGTGCCAAAGGAGCCAGCATTTTTAGAGGGGAGGGAGTAGAGCAACAAGGAGCAAGGGTTCTAGCCATGTGGTATGAGAGGTCTGGGGAAAAGCAGCCCCCTCTTAGAGGTCTGCAGAGGAAGCAGTGGCCTCAGAGGGAACCACATTTAGACAAGAAGGTGAAGCAAACATGGCCATTCAGGAAGCTTCCCTCTTCCTGGAGGAAAACCTTTGCTGGCCCCCTTCACAAGAGTAACTGCTTTTGCTGTACACACGCAAGCCTCTTTTCATTCTCCTTCAGAGCAATTATCACAGTTTTTTTTTTAACTTAGGTTTGGGAAACTCTGAATAATATTCATGGCTTCCAGCCAAGCTCCTGGAGGGCAGGGCTGCACTGCCTGCCACCAGTGGGTCCCCAGCACCCAGCAGAATGCCAGCATAAGGGTACTCAATCAATATTGGTGGCAAGAAGGAAGAGGGGGAAGAACAGATGGTTAGAACAACTGTGAGGAGTCTGTGTGGGTGGAGAAGCCCATATTTCCACCCATTCATGTTTTTGGCCATTTATTCTTCTTAAGGAACAGAGCTTGTGTCACTCCAGGTGAGGGAGGTGGAACTGTATTTTAACTCCTGAGCCATTAAGGCTCAAGAAGCTGCAAGCTGTGTCTAGCAGCTCCTTGTGCCAAAGTCGTTCCTGCTCACGTTCCTGCCAAAGCCATGGTCACTCCCAACCCCTCATCCACCCAGTGCATGGAGCTGAAGAGCGGGGTATCTCCCTACCTAGAGCTGGGGCACCTCCACCAGCTACTAGTCCCTGGATGGTGCACCCCAAGGAATGCCCAGATGCCCCCAGGAAGAGCCAGCAACTCCTCCACCTGGGCTTCTGCTGCCTGGGAGAGGCTGGTGTGATCTTGTAAATGTCCTTTCCTCCCAAGAGCTCCTAGGCCTGACATCTTGTACTTGGACACTGTTGTGGGAGTTTTTTCCTTCTTCCTTCCAGTAACTCAAGGAGATAAATCTGGGCTCTCCTCCATTCTGGACAAACAGGCAAAGAGAGGTGTGGGAAGTTGTGTTAGTGGCAAAGATAATGCTCCCTGAAGATATTGCTTTGAATCTCAAGTGTAACTCTTTAGGGGTGCATTCATTCCATTACCGAATACCTGAACATTGTGAGGCCATAGCAATGAACATGAGGCACCATTATGTCCTGGCCTCCAAGGGTCAGCCTAGGGAGGAAGAGATGTACACACATAACTAAAATTCCATAAGGAACGGCACCAGTGAAGTCAGGTGTTCTAGAGGGTTCAGAAGAGGAAGGTGTTCTTCCTAGATGGTGACAAGAGAGAAGGCTTGTGTTAGAGGTGGCATCTGAGCTAGTCCTTGGAGAAATGATGTTGCTAGCAAGAACATCCATAAAGTATTTTCTGCCTCCACTCAAGAAAGTAGATCAAACTTTAACCAGCAAAATCAAAGAATCCAGGTTTGACATTAACCTGGTTCAGTAGAACATTGTAGAAATGAGCACTGGTTTTAGAGTGAGTCAGAATTGAGCTCAAATCCCAGCTCTCGTCACTTTCTAGCTATGTAACCTGGGACAAGTTACTGGACCTGTCTTATTTACCATTTTCTCCTCTGTAAATGGAGATAATAATAGCACATACCTCAAACAGTTGTTAAGAATCAGTTGAGCCCAGCTGGTATGGCTCAGTGGTTGAGTATTAACCTATGAACCAGGAGGACACCGGTTAGGGTACATGCTTGGGTTGCGGGCTCGATCCCCAGTGGGGGGCATGTAGGAGGCAGCCAATAAATGATTCTCATTATTGATGCTTCTATCTCACCCTCTTCCTTTCTGAAATCAATAAAAAAATATATTTTTTTTAATTTCAAAGAAGGAATCAATTGAGATAATCCATGCAAAGCACTTAAAACAATGCCTGGCATATAATAATTGTTCGGTAAAAGGTCAACTAACTCTAGCGTGGAACAATCTAGACTGTGAGCTACCTGAGGTCAATGGCCAGGCCTCGTTTACTTCTGTATCCTCCCAAACTTAGCACAGAGCCTGGGCACAAGGAGCTCAGTAAGGTTTGCAAAATGAATGAACAAAGGAGAAATCCTCTTTATCAACCTCACAAATTGCACCAGGGAAGATTGGGGGACAAGGGGGCATGAGTTTGGTCGAATCTTGAAGGAGAAGTTCTAAAGAAGGCCAAAGTTCTTTTTAGAAGGTAGACTATCATCTGTCCTTAAAGGTTTAAGGGCCAGTCTGCTTGAGGTTTATCTCTAGAAGTGTTGGAACGCTGTCTGTAGTAAGGAAAATTCAAGCATTTTATAGGAGGAAAGGCAATGTTGAACTTAATAGCTTCTGGGTTTTCAGGACAACCTGTGGTTAAGACCCCAGAGAAACATATTCATTCCCATCCCAAATTTGCTACTCCCATAGGTGACCTTGGGCAAAGCTCTCCCATCTCTGAGCCACAGGTAAAATAGTGAGAAACCCTATTGCTTAGAGTTGTTGAGAGGGTTAAAAGAGGTGTGGGTATTAAGACTCCTGCAGGCAGCACTTATATCCAGCATTTCTCCTCAGATCCTGTGCAGGGCAGGCTCTGGGTCTGCTGTTGGCAGCCATGGGTTTTCTGTCACAACTTTATCCATTTCACGAGTAGCTTTTCCCTTAAGAGCTCACACGGCAGCGAAAGGAGGAAATGTTTGTTCTTTACCATTTGTCCCCAGAACACCCCCAAGATAAGGTCAGGCCTCCTGTTCTGGAACCCTGAGTACAATTGAATCCAGAGTTGGTGTCAGTGCCAAGGGAACAAGAAAGAACAATGGATCTTGAAGAACCACTATGACCTGTCAAACTCACGCCTGCTCCAGCCAGCCAGGGCCTGGAGACACAGCCGGGGGAGTGGGGGGGGGGGCAGTGAGATGGGAGCTGGGCCACCCCTTGCTCCTCCCAGCACCCCCTCTTCTCCCAGTAAAAACACTCAGTTTTTGTGGACTCCTTTTTCTGCTGTGGGACAATATCATGCAGTCATAGAAACTGAGAGTAGGAAACCACTGTGGAGGTCATCTTGTCCTATACATCCCTGCCTTCTCTCAGTCAGGGTTTAGGGTATGAAACTTAAGTGTTTTAGACCAAAAAAAAAAAAAATGCCAGAAATATATTTCATAATGGGATTTAAGGGCTTACACACTGATATAAATATATTTCATAATGGGATTTAGGGGCTTACACACTTATCTTATTCACTGATACGGATCCCTGTGCCTTGCACAGCTCTTGACACTCAGTAGTCACTCACTAAATATCTAAAATGAATTAGTGAATGAGTTTTCAGAGTTCTTCAGGGAAATGAGGCACAGTGGCACCCATTATTTCTGCCAGGGCTCCAAACATATTTTTCTACTCAGCCTTGTGTAGGGAAAGATCTGTCTTGCTCTCTCCCCAGAATATACCTCTGAACCCAACAAAGTCCAATTTCCTGTGCTCTCTCCCAAGGCTCAACAAGCCCGTTATGTACTGTGGGGATACAGTGATGCTGCATGGAAGGCCAGCCCTGCACCTGGCTTCAGGACCACACCCACTAGGAGAGCTACTTTGTTCTCTCCTTGCCTGAAATGAGATAGGATGGTGGGTCCCAATGAAGTCCCAGGGAGGCTGTGGTCCAATGTTGATATCTGTCCTGCTGGAAATACAACCCTAATTAATACCAGTATTTTTGGATGTCCTAAGAAAGTTGTTCTCAATGCTGGTCCCCAGTTCAACTGCATCAGTATCACCTTGGAACTTGTTAGAAATGCAAGCTCTTCAGCCCCATCCCAGTCCTACTAAATTAGAAACTCTGCGGGGAGGGGAGGGGAGTGTCTTCATCTGTATTTTAACAAGATATCCAGATGATTCTGATGCATATGAAAGTTTGAGAAACACTGTCCTAAAGAAATAACTGTGCATTGTTATGCAATGCAGCTACTAGGAGCAAATTAATATGTTTGTGTGTTTTTTTAAAAGACATTTTCTGGGCTTAACCAGAGAATTTTCTTTAATCATAAAAGGAAGTTAGCAATGACCAGACTCAGTGATGGGCCCAGGTGGACTATCACTGAGTCAGAGCTAGGTGCTTCTAGATCCACTCCCTAGAGTGCAAATGGGGAAATTAAGTCTTTAAGACGAGCAACTTGCCCAAAGGTGCACAGTGAGTCATGACAGGCTGAAAGCCACAACTCTGAGTAAAAGTGTTGTGTAAATGTGGTCAACTGCTAGTTATCCTGGGAAAGGGTAATCCTAGTTGCTGTGAGTGTGGATTAACTGATTCTGGTGGCTGGAGTTTGGAGCCGCCTCTCTCAGTGGTCAGGAGACATTCTGACATCTGAGCTGTATTGTTTTCTTCACCAGCTATCCCCAAACCCTCCCACCCCAGCCTCACCCCACTGCCCACTAGTCTGTAGTCGTTGGAAGTCAAAATATTACACAATGGGACTATATTCCTACTGCTCTCACGGTGTGAAATAAGTCATTCTCAATTCAACAGATGTCCTTTACTGGAAAAAATTTACAAGGATTTCATTTTGATGCCACATTTTGTTGTAACTGTGACTTGGAGTACACCATAAACACCTTTACTCACCCCTACAGACTCTGTTCATTGTAGACCTGCCTAAACAGAAAGAGCATAGGTCCATGGCAAGCTGGGACCAAGCTATAGGACATGGGTGGTGGAGACTCTCACAATCCAGGCGCTGTAGCAGCCAGGGCCAAGAAGCTAGGAGGTACATGTAAGCAAAAAGGGTCCAGACTAAGGAGGCCCTGGGCCAGTCTGCAATGGTTCAGGACCCTGAACATCAGGGGATGCCAGCCTGCATGCGGTGACTCAAAGTCAGATGGATTCTGTACTTTCTAGAAGATCAGTCCATTCACTGAGAAAACAGGGTCCCATTCACTTATTAATTCACTCACCCACTCATTGGACAAGTATCAGTTTAGTACCTACAATGGCACCATGCTAGGTGCTAGGGAGATTGGGGTAAATAAAATAGGTATGATCCCTACATTGATGGAGTTTCACAAGCTAGAAGTGGAGATGGAAAATAAATAAAAGAAGTAAATGGCCCTAGCTGGTTTAGCTCAGTGGATAGAGCGTCGGCCTGGAGACTGAAGGGTCCTGGGTTCGATTCCAGTCAAGGGCATATGCCCGGGTTGTGGGCTCAGTCCCCAGTAGGGGCCGTGCAGGAGGCAGCCAATCAATGATACTCTCTCATCATTGATGTTTCTATCTCTCTCTCCCTCTCCCTTCCTCTCTGAAATCAATAAAAATATATTTTAAAAAAACCACAACGAAGTAAATGCATAATTATGCATTAGGATAAGAGCTACAGGGGGACAGGAAAAACCTCTCTGAGGAGGTGAAGTTTAAACCAAGATCTGTAAGAGCCAACCAGTTGAAGAGGTGTGGGGAGAACTATCTTAATTAAGGAAGGTATCAGCAAAAGGCCGCAAAGTGGAAGAGCTCAGAGTCCCCCAGAGACTGGAGAAGCATAATGAGTTGAAGAGGAGGAGATGTAAAAGGAAAGAATGGAAAGATAGCAGGAGCCAAATCATGGCTTAGAATATTTTTCCAAGAGCAGAGGAAAGTTCCTTACGGGTTTTAAGCAGAGGAAGGGTATGATCTATAATAATAAAAGCATAATATGCTAATTAGACCGGATGTCCTTCAGGACGACCTTCCGGAAGAAGCCGGAGCTGCAAGGGAAGCCCAGGTCCTGGGTGCCTGCTGGTGGTCAGAGGGAAGCCGGTGCCAGCAGCCGGGGGAAGGAAGGCCTACTCTTGCACAAATTTCGTGCATCAGGCCTCTAGTATAAGCAATAATTTTAAAAAGATCACTGGCTGCTATGTGGAGCATAGATTGGGGGGTCAAGAGTGGAGGCTTGGGGGAAGGGATAGCCATTTCTGAGCAGGGTATTGAGTGTCCAAGTCAAATCAGTTGGAATTTGCGGGTGGACAGAGCCTTCCTTCTCTAAGTAGATGAGATTGGGCAGCAGGTAAAGGGACAGGGAGGCCAAGGCAGGCCCTCTTGACTCCATAAATACCTGGACACAAAGGTTCTGCCTGGAAAGATACCTGGATATAGGTGTAATGAGCCTGCAAGTGTGTTCCTGTCCTTTCTGGAGCTGGAGGAGATCTGAGGCTGCCACAAGGCTTGTTACCTGCAGCTGTAGGTAGCAAAGGCACCCAGGTCAGAGAAGCGAGGCAGGAGCCAGTAATACCAGCACATCAGGAGGGCCCATCTTCTCTCTGTCTTCCTTCCTTTTTTTTTTTTTTATAACAAATAATCTTCTCCCAGTTCCCAGGTACATGGTGTTTTTCTTCCTGACTGTGGGCCAGCTGGACTTCTGTTGTGCATTTCATATGTTTCTGGCAAATAACTGTAAACAGGTAGGGCAGAGCACTAGCACAGACATACAAGATGGCAAAGATAGCCCAGCTTGAGCTCGAGCAGCTCCCTCCAAAGCAGCCAAGTTAGTAAAACCCAAATAATCCAACCTTTGCATTGGAACCTCCAGGTCCTCATCTCAGAGCAACAGAGAAAACTGAGCACACCTTTTCCACTTGAGAATCTTCAAGATCTTCCTACTGAACAAGGTACATTCTAAACTCCTTATTCTGGCTCAAAAGACTCAGTAGACAGGCCTCCATCTACCCTCCAGCCCAATGTTCCACTTCTCTTCCGTATGTGTCCTGTGTTTCAACCCATCTGGAGCCATCTCCCATTCTCAAAGCTATCCAGTCCTTTCCCAGCACTGAGCCTCTACTTCTGCTCTTCTTCCCACACGCAGTTTCTTCCCTCCACTCTGTCATCTCCAACGATCCAAATCACCACCATCCTGAATGCTCATCTTCTTGGGTATTGTTCCCTGGTATACACAGTGGAATCACCACCTTGTTTTTCCTTTCTCAAGTCAATTTGCAGTTTTCCTCAAGTATTGTTATATGTGCATATTTCCTCTCTATAATTTGTCTGTGAGCTAACTGAGGCTATAAAAGTTTCTCTGCAACTATTAAAGTAACTGCTCAATAAATAGGTGTGTATTTTCAGCAGATCTTCAAACCCTAATGCTGGAAGAAACTCAAGTAGTTTACGTATATACAAATATAATGTCTACTTTAAAAGGTTAACAGCAGTTGCCTCTCTGAAATGAATCTACAGGTGTGTATCTTCATTTTTAAATCTTTAGAGTTGACTAGAGGCCTGGTGCACGTATTCATGCACGAGTGGGGTCCCTCGGCCTGGCTGTCAATCGGGGTTGATCGGGCCAGCCAGCGGCGGGGAGGGACCATAGGAGGTTGACCGGCCACGGGAGGTTGGCTTTGGGAGCACACTGACCACCAGGAGCAGCTCCTGCATTGAGTGCCTGCCCCCTGGTGGTCAGTGCACGTCATAGCAACCGGTCAACCGGTCGTTTGGTCAACCAGTCTTAACGGTCGCTTAGGCTTTTATATATATAGATTATTTTCCCTTCAGAATACAAAAACAGCACAGCTATTTCTTAGAAAAAAATCAAACTAATATAGACATTATCAAGTTAAAAGTCCCCATAGATCTCTCTTCCTGCAAAAACATACCACTAAAAGTTATGTGAATAGTTTTTCCATTTTTCATGAATATTTGAATATGCACATATAAGTTAGTTTCAAACTATGATATTAATCTTCCATGTAACTTTTTTTCTTGCTTAATGATAAGTCATGGACTCATTGTCCATGATGTATTTACCAACTCCTTATTGACAGACATTTAATGACTTATTTCTATTTTTTTATGTTATTACTATCATAAACTGCTAAAAAGAGAATCTCCAGAGATAATTTTGCTTTCTTTATATTTTCTCTTTGTTCCTTTAGTTTTTCTAAATTTTTAACCATAAATATTTTCTATCATCATAAAACAAGATTTTCATTTTAAAAAAATGAAGTGTCTAGCCATCTTTCTGTCTCTGTTCAGAATTTCGTTAAATGCTCTCTTTCAATTAATGACTTCATTTATTTATTCATTCATTCCACAAATAGAGTCATGTACCACATAATGACCGCGACGGACCACAAATACTATGGTGGTCCCAATGGAGCTGAAAAATTCCTATCACTTAGTCACTTCATAGTGCACTATATTACTCACCTGTTTGTGGTGATGTGGTGTAAACAAACCTGCAGCGGTATAAAAGTATAGTACATACAGTTATGGAAAGTGCATAATACTTGATAATGATAAACAACTATGTTACTGGTTTGTGTATTTACATATGTTTTATCATTAATTTAGAGTGTACCCTTTCTACTTATAAAGTTTGCCTCATCTCTTGTTTACATCTCTTGATTGCATAATTTTCTCTTGAGTTTGATTTAATCTCGTGTATTTTTGTTCTTCATGGTCCCTAAGCATACAAAAGCAACTGCAAATGTTGTCAGTTAAAGGCCAAGCTAAGTGCCCTAGCTGGTTTGGCTCAGTGGATAGAGAGTTTGGGCCCGAAGACTGATGGGTTGCAGTTCAATTTCGGTCAAGGTCACGTACCTTGGTTGCAGGCTGGATCCCCAGCCCTAGTTGGGGCATGTGCTGAGGGCAACCAATCGATGTCTCTCACATTGATGTTTCTCTCTGTCTCTCCCCCTCCCTTCTGCTCTTTCTAAAAATTAATGGAAAAAAGATCCTCGGATGAGAATTAACAAAACAAATTTTTAAAAAGGCCAAGCTATACTTGAACTGGAAATTATATTAATATGCTTAAGGACTACAAAGTTGGAAAATCTGTGATGGTTACTGCTCACCAGTCAGGCTTGTCCCATTTCACTACAGCTGCAATCTTGAAGAACAAGAACATAGTGACAAATTTTAAAGAATCGGATTCATTGAAGGCAATGAGACTGACAGAAGATTGAGGAGGACCTGTATCAGACATGGAGAAACTTCTGATGACCTGAATTGAAGTCCAGACACAGGATAGCCCTCTCTCGGCACCATGACAATCACGGCCAAAGCAAAAATCTTGTGATGTTGAAAGAAAAGGCTGGGCCCAACTACAAGGTTCAATTTACTGCTGGCTCTGGATGATTTTAAAGATTCAAGAATCATTATTTGTTACATAATGTGAAAGTGAATGGTGAGTCTGTGAGTGCTGATGTGAAAGCAGCTAAAGAATTTTTGGAAACTCTAGATAAGCTGACTGGGGAGGAAAACTATTTGCCAGAGCAAATATTCAGGATAGCTGAAACCTCCCTATTCTGGAAATGGATGCCTCCTGAAAGGACTTTCACCCACAAGGAGGCCAAGTCAATGCCAGCTTTCAAGGCTTTTAAGGACAGGAGGACAGTTTTGCTTGGGGGCAATGTTGCAGGCTACATATTGAAACCCTTTGTGATCTGGCCTGGTGAGAAACCCAGGACCTTCAAGCATATCACTAATCACACACTGCCAGTGTCCTACAAGAGCAATAAGAAGTCATGGATGACCCTGATCCCCTTCCAATATGCCCTTCTGAATTGCTATGCCAGAAACATGGAGAAGTACTGTTTGGAAAATAATACACCACTTACAATTTTGCTTATTGTTGATCATGCTCCTGAACATCCTCATTTTATTGGTGGTCTTCATCCCCAATATCAAAGTGGTTTTTCTTTCTCTAAATACTACCTCTTTGATTTAATCAATGGGTCCAGGAGTTACTGTAGCTTTTAAGGCCTCCTACCTGAGGAGGACCATTACCCAGGCTATTGCTGCACCTGAATGCAATTCTGGAAAGATTACATCTATGACTGGGTGAAGAATCTTGCTTGGACTTGGGGTAATGTCACCAAGGAGTGTATGAGTGGCATCTGGAAGAAGACGCTCAAAAGGTTTCATGATGAGTTCAAAGGATTTGCCAAGGATGAGGTTGCAAAAATCAACAAGGCAGATGTTGAGATAGCAAACAACTTCAACTTGGGTGTGGATGAAGATGACATTGAGGAGCTCCTGAGGTTGTTCCTAAGGAATTGAGTAATGAGGAGTTGTTAGAGGAATTAGAACAGGACTATGTAACTGAAGAAGAGGCAAGAGGCAAGGAAACTGCAGGAGAAGAAAAAGAAGAACCCACAAGAAAATTCACAATGAAGGATTTAGCAGAATCTTTTGCAGACCTCATCAAGCTCCTTAAAAAGTTTGATAACATCGACCCCAATGCCAGTAGGTTTTCATCAATAGAGAGGAATGTTCACTGTGCATTATCTGCTTACAAGCAAATCTATGATGAATGAAGCAAACCACCATGGACATAGTTCTGAAAGAGTGACACCTCCTCAAGAAGAGCCTCAGGCAGGTCCTTCAGGAGGTGTCCCAGAAGGCATTGTTGCCATAGGAGATGATGGCTCCGTGGCTCCATGCGTGTTATTGCACCTAAAGACCTTCAGTGGGACAAGGTGTGAAGGTGTTAGAGAGTGATATGGATGATCCTGACCCTGTTCAGAAATTTAAAAAAAACAACAGTTAATAGAAAAAAGTAACTTATAGAATAGAGATATAAAGAAATATTTGTACAGCTGTACCATGTTTGTGTTTTAAGCTAAGTGTTGTTACAAAAGAGTTGAAAAGTTATAAAATTTAAAATTTATAAAGTAAAAAGTTACAGTAAGCTAAAGTTAATTATGATTGAAGAAAAATATTTTTTATATTTAGTTTTTTTATAAAATTTATGTTTTTGCCGGAACCATTATTTGGAGCTGATGTCCCACGGGGCTGGTTCTGAGATGAAGAATCACAGATCACACAGAGCTGGAACTGGAATAAAGGATGAGCACATAGACATTTTTCTAGATGACTAAGTCAAACCACAAATAAGGAAACAGGTTTCTTCATTCTGGTGCCAGAACAATTTATATTCCTATTCCATATTCCAATGTATAAGACACTCCCCCCCCCCCCCCCTCCCTATCGCACAAGCAGGAGGAATCCAAAATTACAGTGCAGTCCAGCACACCTCCATTACAGGGGAAGGTCACCTTCCAGACCTGAAATTAGCAATGGAGCGCCCCCTGGTGGTCTGAGTACAGAAGCACAACTCCTTTAGACCAGCCTGTACATTTTAGCTGTGATTTTCTGTAACATCAATAATCATCATCAGCATCGTCATCACCATCCATGGACCACAAAGCTGCCCAGAGGAAGAGCCTTTCCTGAGCGTGAAATAGGATACTCAGGAATGGATGGCTGGACTGGAGGCCTTTCAAGTCTTTCCAGTAACTGATATTGTTATAATTCCTATTGATATATATTCATATTATTGATATAATTCATATTATTAATATACTGATGTTGGTATAATTCCTTGTACCTAGAGTTCTATATTTTAGAGTATTTTTCCTCTCTCAAGCTTTGTGACGGATGAGATGAATGAATTTAGAATAATAGACAATGGAGTCTCCACATAAATGGGAACCACTGTGTAATTATGGCCCCTCCATTCACACGTTTTGCATCTTGGAAACAAGATGAAGGACTCTTCCCAGTTTCCACTCATCCTATGCCGAGGGATGTTTGTGATCACCACCCTGTACATAAGCCCTGGGACCTTGGGCTACCTTAAGTTTTTGGTGCCACCACCTACACATGCATCATCTGAAATCTCTCCGATGGCTGGTGAGTTCAGGCCTCAGAGCCAGAGGTTGACATGCAGGTGAGGCTGGCTTAAGTTTATGGTCCTAAAGAACAGAAAATCATATTTTAATCTAATGCATAAACAAGTATTTGGAAAAAAATATGTGATAACTTAGATTTAGTTGTCTGAGTAACTCACACTCATCATTAAGAAGAAGGAGAAGAGCCGAAGCCGGTTTGGCTCAGTGGATAGAGCGTCGGTCTGCAGACTGAAAGGTCCCAGGTTCGATTCCGGTCAAGGGCATGTACATTGGTTGTGGGCACATCCCCAGTTGGGGATGTGCAGGAGGCAGCTGGTCGATGTTTCTCTCTCATCGATGTTTCTAGCTTTCTATCCCTCTCCCTTCCTCTCTGTAAAAAATCAATAAAATATATTTAAAAAAAAAAAAAGAAGAAGGAGAAGAAAGACTAGCAAGTATTTATTGAATGTTTCCCCTGCACAAAGTGGTTTCCAGACATATCTAACTTGCCCCATCTACCACATAGAAGATAGAGTACCAGATCAAGGAATCCTGACATGATTTGGCCACATTCCCTAACCCTCATACACCACCAATTCATATTCCACCTGAGAGGCTCTCTGACCTGGTGATGACTAATTGTTAGGGGAACTCAAAAGGAGAATTAATCCTGACCAAGGAACAGAGAAGCGTCACAGAAGCCTCTGAGACTTGAATGATGAGCAGGAATGTGAGAGATTACGAATCAAGGGAAAATTCTTGGCAGAGGGAACAGCACATGCAAAAAACCCCAATTGTGAAGGTGTATTGCATGATCAGGGAATGGCTCTGGTTGTCTGATATGGTGGCAATGTTGAGCACATGGAGTGGAGACAGAGGAAGGGACTGTTGTGAGGTGAGATGGTGGGAAATTGGACTTGAAATATGATGGGCTTTGAATCCCAGCTCAAGTTTGGAACTCTTTCCTGTAGGCAATGAGATGCCGTTAAAGGCTTTTTGAGCATTACATTGGCATAATTACTAATCTTTTCTCTGTCTCATGTCCACTAGACAACATTTTTATTTTTCCTATTTTTTAATGAGTCCTATATGGTTAGCATATCATGAGCATAGACTTTCCAGATGCAACCCCTGCCTTTTAGCAGATACAGAGTATATCCCCATTTTACAGGTAGGCAAAGGCGGTTCAAGAAAATAAAGAGACCTAGATAATTAGTGGTAGAGGCTGAGTTAGGATTCAGATCTCTTGAAACTCAGTCCAGTTTTTCCAACACACACATCATGCACTCTATGACCTCAAATTCAGTTATGAAATAGAGAGTATACTATTTTTTAAATGCAGGCAGTTTCACCCATCACCCACCCTTTTTTTTAATAAAAAAAATTGATTTGAGAGAAAAAGAGAGATTTGTTGTTTCACTTATTTATTCATTCATTGGTTGATTCTTATGGGACAACCCAGACAGGGCTCACCCAACTCATTGGATAGATGTCCCTGAAGGAGTTGAGATGGGAAATGTGACTCCACCATCTTCTCTGTAGGACTTGGTGCTTCTCATGCCTTCCCTGGAGCAAGGCTCTCATTGCTCTTAAGTGAGATTCTAGTGCCTGGAGATATGTGTATAATTTTTCCTACTAGATGGCCTCTAAACACATTCCTGTATTTCAGGGTGTTTAAGGGATTATTCAAGGCAATCCCCAATTTCCATCGTGTGCTCTGGTATGGCTGGTCTCCCTATTGTTCCTCAGCAGGTCCTCAGGAGGCTGCTGGTACTGCAGATGGGTCTAATGTGGAGGCAATGCTAGGCACCGCTGCATGAATAGGAGGCCCTACCTTACTTAGTTCTCTGTAATCTACTATCATCCTCCCAGAGGCATCTGGCTTTTTACTGGCCACAATGAGCTGTGTACAGGGTATACAGGGCCCACACAGTGGAGTCCTTGGGCAGTTGCCTCTATTTCCTGTGTCCGCCTGGTAGTTGGTATCGTTTGACCATCACCACTCTCTACAGTGGCAGTAAGCTAACAGCCTCCTGGTTTACACTGCTTCTCTGTACTGATTTAATTACTTGTACTCGAAGGCAGAATTCTCCAATAGAGGTTTGTAAAGTCTGGCCTTGCAAGTTGTAAATGTCAGATATGTTCTCTGGGGACTGGGGAAATGAAGACCTCATACTCTCGGAGGAGTGGGAGGTAGAGCACCCAATTTACAGAATGAGGGGGACTTTCCTAGTCTGGCCTCTATAGCTATCTATAGCACTAAGGGCGGGGGGCAGATAATTCTGAGGATTTCCATGTATTCGGGTACATTCAGAGCCAGTGTCCACCAAAGCAGTTACCCTCTGTTTATTTCTGGGAGACCAATGACTAGTGAGTTCCTGTTAAAGTTTCACTATGGCCCTCACCTGAGGATGACCTTGGTTGGAGGCACCCAACCAGAGCAGGGGGAAATCCCAGAGGGCCCCCTACGGCAGTGTTTGTAGGATTATGGAAGGCTTTAAAACATGAACAATAGTTCCATCTGATACTGTTGGCTCTCTTCTGTCCCCCCTCCCCCACACTAGACACTCTGCTACTCTGAGAATTTGTTGCACTTCCTCTATAGATTCTCCTGGTCCCCCATGCCCACAAAGATCTCCTTCATTTGCCCAAGTCTCCCTACATGATAGTATGACCCAATCTGTGAGAGGAGGTGTGCCATGAATTCTGGGGCGCCATGCAGTCACTATTGGAGAGAGTGGAGTGTGTAGTAATGTTACTCATTTTCTCTGATTCTCACTGGTTACGGAAATGCCATCACCCCCTGTGTCCCATGGCCACACTGGCTAAGTGGGTATATGTTACCTGTCCTTTTGCTGAAACTTATCAATTAGTTCGGCAGATGTGTATTCCCGCATCATTAAAGTCTCTTGCTTGGGAGGTTGTCTTGCCTGTGGAGGTGATCGCTACTGCTGTGCTTTTGCTTTCCTCAGAATCAAAGGTCAGGTGGCATGGGGTATGTCATCTGTCTTACCATCTATCACTGCAGTATCCACTTTCTCACTGTCTCCACTTTCTTATGGGTTCCATTGCTTTGCATCTTAATCTACCTGAGATCATGACAGCTTGTGCCCTCCCAGGTAGGCAAAGTAACAAGCTTTCTAGTTTATTATCGTATTCCCCAACTCTTATTAGCTAGTCCCAATGCTAGAAAATTTGTAGACAGTCTTACATCCTTTTCTAGTTTTAATTCATCCTTCAATTTTCTGACTCTGGCTTCTGCCTCTAGCTGGGTGCCCGTGGCCAGCCGAAATGCCCGTAAGAGAGGCCAGCCCATAGCTGCAGCCGTGCGCTTTCCTTCTTGCCACGGTGTGCAATGCATAATTCCTTAAACAAGCGCATGAGACGAGCTGGTGTTTTTAGAGTGTCTCCATACTCTCCCAGCAGCCCACATGCCTCTAAACATACAGGCACTGCTCCCCACATAGAAGTAGATGGCCAACCCAGGATTTCCACACTGATGTCTCTTTCCCAAGACCCATTTCATAGGTCTCCTGGCTGGCTCACCAATTATTACAATGCACAGACACAGGGAAAAGCCCCCAGACTGAAAATCTACCTTCCTACGTGAAGTGCAGGGAAAGACTGAAGAAAGAGGCTATTTCAATCTGGTAATTAGTAGTTTAGTGAGGGAAACTAACAAATGAGTTGTGTCTTGGACTACTGCAAGATGAAATGGGTCCCGGAACCCCTTAGCGGGTGCCAGAGAATGATATAGGGCAACAAGGGAGGAATACTCATGTGTACGAGTATGTGACTGCTACCAAGTATGGGAAATGGCTTTACATGCTTGACCAGGTCAGGACAACAAAAATGTTTTCCAGACCCAGACTGTACCTGGAGACAGGGAAGGAGTGTGGTTTGTGTCAGAACACAAGATGATTAAGATCAAAACAGTCTCCCAGGGAGGTCTTTGGGAAACAATCTCCCTTCTGGCCAAGGTCTGTCAACAGTCAGCATGGAACAGTCTGTCCTCCACACTCACCTGTAAAATGGGTTAGATAATAGTGCCTTTCTTATTGCAATATTGTGATTTATAACAAATATAATCTTCTGATGGATGCGTAGGCAGACATGTCATTCATTGCACCACTAGCCCATTATAAGTAATCTATTGTTTGACCATTCAGATGACCAAAACATTATATTTGGTCTTTGTCAACAATTTTTAACTTCCAGCTTTCAAAACCCTTGGAATTTCCTAAGTGCTGAGAGTGTCTTTTATGTTAATAGGTGACTTTTGGGACACACCTAAGGATGGGAGTTGGTTGTTGGTTGCCAATGGAACCAACCATGTGACTAGAGAAATGGAACTTACATCCTCATTCCTGACCTCTGGGGAGGAGAGAGGGGCTGGAGGTTGAATCAATCACTAGTTGCCTATGATTTTTATCAATCATGATTATTTAATGAAGCCTTCATAAAAACCCAAGTGGACAGGATCAGGAGAGTGTCTGGAATGGTGAACAGGTGGAGATGCAAGGAGATAACTTGCCCTATGTTTCTCTTCCGTCTGACTGTTCCTGAGTTATATCTTTTTATAATGAACCAGTGATTTAGTAAGTAACATGTTTCTCTGAGTTCTGTGGGCTGGTCTTGCAAATTAATCAAACCCAAGGAGGGGGTTTATGAACCTCTGACTTATAGCCAGTTCGTCAGAAGTACAGGTAACAACCTGGACTTGTGATTGGCATTCTGAGTTGGAGGATCATTGGAACCTCCAATCTATAGCTGATTGGACAGAAACACAGGTAAGAGTCTGCACTTTCAGCTGGTATAGGAAGTGGGGTGAGGGAGGGTGGGGATGAAGGAGGAGGAAGAGGTACTGGTCTTGTAGGACTTGTTAAGGAGAACCACAGGCCCAAATTGGCATCACTTGGGCTAAATCCCATGATACCAATCATAGATTTTATACCTGACCTAATTGCTGTTTTACCACCTCCCAAAAATATAATCTTAATCAACCAGTCTGGAATTTTCTGGTCAACACCAACAAGATAATCTGTCACATGGGCCTCTACATCCCCCATAGAAAGAAACTATCTGCATAAAAACCATTGCCTTTCCCTTCCCCCAAAGGATGTCCTGGTCTAAAATAATCCTTTCTTTTATTTTGCTTATAGCTCTCTTGTCCCCAATGTTCTTTTTATAAAAACCTTAAGTTTTGTACAACCCCTCCAATCACCCTTCTAGTTGCTAGATGAGATGCTGCCCAGTTTATGAGTCACTTCATAAATCCAGTGAGATCTTCAAATTTACTCTGTTGAATTTTATTCTTTAACAGACTAACCCTTAACCTCTGGAATCTGATGCTACCTCTGGGTAGATAGTGTCAGAAATTAGTTGTATTCTTGGACACACTGCTGGTGTCTGAGAATGTTTGGTAGTGGTGGGGGGTAGATTCCCCCCCCCCCCACCCCACCATCGTGGAATTGGGTCAGGAAATCCAATTTAGTTAGTGTAGTGAAGTGGGATTTGCTATAACAGTCCTGGCTCACAGAATGATAGTTTTTGAAGAGAAAGGATAAAAGGGTGAGGATGAGGAAAGTTTGATTTCTGGGTGGCCACATGGTCATCCATGATATGAGGCAGCAGCTGTCTACAATCAGTTAGCAAAGGTAAAAGTTACCAATGGGACTCAGAGATGGATCTAACTCTCGAGGATTTGGTTCGCTTGATGAGTAAGGAAATGCAAACTAACAGGAAAAAAGGCAAAATATACAATTCTGTGGTTGTTATCTGTAATAGCCAAAATGACCTTGATGCCAGACCATGCTCAGATTGCAGTGGATCTAAAGCTCAGGCATTTGCCTTAAAGCCACCCTGAAGGGGGGAAAAATACATAGATGCAGGGACAACAGAATACCTCTAAGATCTCTAGCCACCAAGAAGATAATCAACATGGAGGAAGGGCAAAAGCAAGAAATTATTGAAGCCAGGGGGTATAATGTGAAGGAGTTATTTCATTTTGTGGACCAGGTTCCTGAAGAACCTTTATTTAAATGAATTATGAGAGTAACCAGTTTTGGGGGCTGTGTGTTTGGTTTTGAATGCTAGAGAGTGGAAAGATATGTTTGGATTGATTCAGGACCCACAGTTCCCTATGAAATAATCACAGATGGCTATACATGATTCAGAAAACAGGAGGTTATTCCCGAGGGAACAGCAAGCCTAGTGGACTGGTTAAAAGCCACTGTAAAGAGTTTATCCTGAGAATGGGGACTTCCCAACTCCCCCCATAAATTCCAAGTGGGACATCCCAGAGGAAGCAGCTGATATGCTTCATTTGCAAGCCATGTGGACTTTATGATAACCGGGATATTCACCTGCTGAATATGTCCATTTCCCAGGTGATGGTAAATGCTGTGGTTAAGGGGAGGTTCCTTTCTCATGAGCAACCCAGGTAACCTCATTGTTGCAAAATAGAAAAACAGTTCAGGAAGACCTATCTAACATGGTGTCTCAGCTCCCCCTGATAAATTTTATAGATGTTCATAAAAATAGGTTACTTAACAAGAGAATGGGAAGAGGGGAGAGTTAAGAGACTTCCCAACAAGATGGATAATGCCTAAAGGTTATTAAGAAATAAGGGGAATAAAGCAAATATTGAAAAGGGAGGAACAAATTGGAAACAGAAGAGGGAGAGTCTTAGGACTTGTCCCAGTAGGGCAGAAATCTTTACATGGTTACTGATGAGGTTAAAACACAGGTTTTAATCTAGCACTACCTAAGGTTTGGCAGACCAAAGGGAACCCCTGCTGGTAAAGGGCTTCAAATAAGTCTGCTCAATGTACCCCAATTTGTAGAAATTTTAAAGCCTGAAGGCAAAAACTGCAATGAGAGACCTGACCAGCAATCATCTGGGGTAGCAGTTAGGAAATTAAAGTAAAGATCATCAAAAGGGCCCAGGTTCCTTGGCTCAGCTCCTTGCTGGGGACCCAAAGCCTTTTGCACAGAGTGCGTAAAAACCAGGGGATAGAAAAGAGAACTCCTTAATATGGAATTCCCATGAACTGTGAAATCCAAACTTGTTCATTAAGTCCTAAGAGAGGCTACAGTTAGGAACATAAGAGTTGATGGAATTAAGGTAAAAGTTTGTTGAGTTTGTAAGTTTGAAATAGACATTATGTGAAATGGTTGCAGAGCTTTATTATAGAGTTTCCTATAGGGTTCTCATGGGTAGGGTTCTCGAGATTACAGAATGCAAGAACTTCCATAAGCCCTAGCTCCTCCCAGAGACCCTCCCAACTGATGGTTTGCTTAAAGTTCCAGTTAGTCTTTATCATAACTGATTGGGGGGGTCACTGCCCTATCTAGGTATTATAAAACAAAAGGCATGTAAATCCACCCTTCAAGCAATATTAGTGGGCCATGCTGATGGGAACCAGTAAGATTGCCTGAGCCCACACAGTGTAGGATAAGGAGCTGGAGTGCTAGTAGGAACAGATTCTCTGTGCCATAGCCCTTTATTGGGCATAGACCGGGGTTTATGGCAAGAGCCTGGAGTGCCTCCTAGTGATGACTATTGGGATTTTGGACTAGGGAATTGGAACACTCTAATGGGGTGGGGACGGCGTGCCCAGAAGAGTTCCATAGTAATGAGTTCTATGAACCATAGAGGTGGCTTATGCAGGCTCATGCTGCCTGGGGAATGCAAAAAGGATACTCATGGGCAGAGAGCGTCTTTTTGTCTTTTCCTCAGGACTGACTCTTGGAATTGCAGGAGGAGATGCTGGATTCTATAAAAACCCAAGTGGACAGGATCAGGAGGAGATGCTGGATTCATAAAAACCCAAGTGGACAGGATCAGGAGAGTGTCTGGAATGGTGAACAGGTGGAGATGCAAGGAGATAACTTGCCCTATGGGCAGTGTCCTGTAAACAGCTCTCATCATTTAAGCTGGTTGATTTGGGGATGGCAGTTCCTGGGTGAATGAGCAACATCCTGTTTGGTAAGCTACTGTATTAAGACCAAGGGATGCAGCCCTGGCCGGGTGGCTCAGTTGGTGTAAGCAACCAAGGTTGCAGATTTCATCTCCAGTCAGGGCACATTCAAGAAGCAACCAAGAGCCCTGGAAGAAGGGTGGGGGTGGAGCGGGGGGGCAGGGGGGGTCAGTTGGTTGAAGATCATCCCGGGCACCAAAGAATTTTGGGTTTGATTCCTGGTCCTAGGTTACAAGTTCTATCCCCAGTTGGGACGAGTATGGGAGGCAACCGATTAATGTTTCTCTTTCACATTGATGTTCCTCTCTCCCTCTTTGCCTCTGTAGATGCCAAGGAGTTTGCAGCCATCTAGTAAATCCTATGTTCCCTAAAACAGAATTAGCTGTGACCTTGAACAAGCTATTCTCTACTAGTACTTGAGCCTTAGTTTCCACGTCTGTAAAAGCAAAATAACAATGCTGCCCAGAGAAGTAGCCAGGCTTTGTGGAGTCTGAAGCTTATACCATTGGGGAGGAGGTTGGGGTAAAGGAAAAGGGTAGAGAGGGCCTCTTTAAGGAAGAGAACAACAAAATTACAAATCTGGACCTTGGAAAGGGTCCCGTGTAAGGGAGGGGACCAGACAAATCTGTCTGGGATGCTACCAGTTAGCTGTGAAATACTTAAGCAAGGCTCTTGGCACATGAGATGGTGGCACAGGGCGTGGTGTGGTTCCAGTAAAACGCTATAATTTTGAGGGAGGAGAACATTTGGCCCATTGGTCCGTTGCTGAAGCAGGGATGATGACAGGGTGCAACACCAGAGAAACCCCCAGGGTCTTCTTTGTTGGCAGTGTTCTAGTGAGCATGACATGTGTGACCTTAGGCAGATCACACCCTCCCCGGCCCAGGGCCCAGCGTCCTGCCCAGTGAAATTTGGGGGTTGTACAATCTCTGCCTCTCCCCACTTTTCCACAAAGAATTTCCGCTACTGTCTCCCTGTAGCCTCACAGAAGCTAAGACGCAGTTAGAGGTGAGTGAGTGATTACTTCTTTTTTCCCAACTATTTTTTGCAGAAAGGGAAGCTTCCCAAAGGACACCTTCGAGCAGCTGGCAGCCCTGCCCTGGGATGACCACGGAGGCGGGAGTGTGTGGGCATTCTCCCAGAATGCCAGAAATGGCCCACCGGTTAAAAGGCGTGAGGAGTTGGGCTCTGGTCCTTACTCTTTCACTCTCTAGGTTTCTGAACTTAGGTTCCTTTAATTCAGAGCCTGATTTCCTCATTATTTAATTTATATTTCCTCATTATTTAATTGAGAAAATATAGGTAAAGCACTTAGAAGAGTATCTATCCCTTAGTGAAGTGCTTAATAAATAATAGTTATTGAAATGATCAGTCACTGTTGCCATTACTATTCATTGTTAGGTAAGGGTGGATGACAACTCCCATCCCCAATCCCTCCCCTCTTCTCCTCCTCCTCCCAGTTGGCTTCTCTTCCACTGCTTCTTAGGCCAGGAGCACTCTCTGGGGGAGGTGGGTGGAGCCTCACTCCAGTTTGGCCAGAGCCTGCTAATAAGGGACAAGCCACTGAGTCGGGCTTTGCACCTGACTAGACGCCTCCCTGCTCGCCTCCTTCTAACGCAGCCTTCCTCATCACCCACGGCCCTCTCTTTTTGAAGCAGTCATGCCTGGAACGAAGAGTGCCGGGGGTCCCCAGGGAGCTGTTGACCTCAAACTGGATCTCAGGTCATCTCTCAAAAGTGCCAAGAACAAGAACTCCGGTTTCTTGGATGGGAGCCCATCGGAGTTGCCGGTCTTGGAGAAGACCAACGGCATAACGTGAGTGCTCTTTCCTCCCATCCCATGTCTGCCCTCCTGCCCGGAAGCTTGCATTGGCAAAGACCCTGGGGTCAGGGTGGGTGGGTGGGCTGTCTGACCCAGGTTGCTAAAGGGACAGTTGTAGGCTGCATTAGGCTGAGAGTTCAACAGGGGCAGGAGTGGTGACTGTCAGAAAGCCCTGACAATATGGTGAACTAGCCTCCAACACGTGCAGGTGGGGAAACTGAGGCTCAGTTATCCCAGGCCATACACTGGATCATTGGCAGGGTGGGGGCTGGAACCCACTGCTGGCCCTAAAGTTAGTTTTGCTCCTGGCCCGTTTTGATCATGTTGGGGAGCGGGGCAGAATCCCCCACTTCTTGCAGGAGAAGATGATACCTGCCTGCAGTGATGACATCCAAAGCACCGTTTGTAGAAGAGCCCAGTTTCCCCCACTGCCCTGGGGTGTGATTTGGGAGGGGGTGGGGAGGATCACTCATGAGGCTTTCAAACCTTGACAAGCAGGGGCCTACTGAAGGTTTAGGCTGGAAAGCCAAGCTACGGGGCTCCAGCTCCCTAGGCCTCCACCACTCAAGCAGAGCAGCTAGTTCACTTAGAAGAAATGGAGGGGGGGGGGTGCGGGGAGGGCACATTGGTGGACAGCTCTTTTGCTTTAAGAAGGTTTTGACACCATTGGTATAGTAGAAACAACACCTGCTCCTAGACTTCCCTAAGCCTCGGTTTCCCCATTTGCAAAACAAAGAAATCGGTGGCAGTGTGAATGTAAGGAGGCTGCCTTGGAAATTCACTCTGAAGGGGTGATGGGGCGGGGGGGGGGGGGGGGGTAGTTGCAAAAGGAGGGAGAAGTTACTATAAGGAGCAGGCAAAGCCCCTTTCCACTGCCCTGCAGGGCACTGGAGGGATGAGGGATGGACACAATCACCTTGACATCTGTCTTAAAGAAAGAGCCTGAGGGTTCTATTGCCCCCGGGCTAGTTCTAAGAATGCCTGACACTGAGCATGAGCTCTCTAGACTTGGGGGGCAGGAGGGGGGGCAATCCATGCTGAGTGGGGGTATTTCTCAATCAGAGGCCCTGAGGGAACCAACTAGCTCTTGTGTCCTGAACTGACACGTGGTTTGGTGGCAATTTCAGCACTTAAGAATCAAAGAAAGAAACATGTGAAAACTAGAGGACCCCTCTGGCTTGGAGGGAAGTAGTAAAACAAGTCTGGTGAGCATGGTACCTATGGGGTCAGCTGACTGGAGTTCCAATTCCCACTCAGCTGCTTACCAGCTTAAGCAAGTGACAGAGCTCTGTGGCCCAGTTTCTCCTCTGTGAGGTGACAGTTTGCTCCTCCCAGGAAGGCTGTGCAGGTGAATTGCACATAAAGCCCCCCAGTGCAGTGTCCAAAAGTGTTGGCTGCTGTGAATAGGATGCCGGTCCAAGGTGACCAAAGGAGTTAGGGCTAAAACCTAGGTTTCCTGCCTTCCAGCCCATTGCTTTGCACAAGTCACCACACTGTCTGTGTTCTTAAACTGGTTGAATTGCCCAAAGTTAGATCCTGATTTCCTAAGTCCTCTGGTTAGAAATTTCCCAAGTGACCCCTTGACCTTTTTCTAGTTGCAAAACAGAACATCATTGGAGGGTCACAGGGCACTGTGCTCTGTCAGCGATGCTGACAGCCAGAGGGAGAGAGAACGGCATGCAGAGACTCTCACTCTCTTTCCCCCCCCAGTTGTTCTCTTCAGCCCTGAACAAATTAATGGGCAGATCTTTAGGAAGCTAAAGAAGTTAGGGATTAACATAAAGTGTGGGTGTTTGGAGCAGTTATTTCAAAATACCATTCCTCCAAACATTTACAGAGTCAGCAATGTGGACACATCGTCGTCCAAGATGACACAGCTAGTTAAGTAGTAGCCTTGGGTTTTAATCCCTGGTTTTGTCCAACCTCAGAGGCCAGGCTCCTTCCAGAATACCTCTGCTACTCTTTATAAATCTCCTCTCTGGAAGGCTCTCCTGGCGGGGGGGGGGGGGGGGGGGGGGGAGGGTTCCAACGTTTCTAAGTTGTGGATATAAATTTAATACTCACCTTGGTTTAAACCTGGTCCAGGTGCAAAGAGGTACCAAAGTAGGTTGTTGTGGAATTCATCAACAGAAAGGGTACTTCCCTGGAACTTTATCTCTGGAGGTGTAGATCTTGTCCTCTGGTCTTCAAGAAAGGGTCTTGAAGGGCTCCATCCCCAGTGGAGGGTGTGCAGGAGACAGCCCATCAATGATTCTCTCTCGTCATTGATGTTTCTCTTTCTTCCTCTCTGAAATCAATAGAAAGGAAGAAAGAAAGAAAGAAAGAAAGAAAGAAAGAAAGAAAGAAAGAAAGGAAGGAAGGAAGGAAGGAAGGAAGGAAGGAAGGAAGGAAGGAAGGAAGGAAGGAAGAAAGAAAGAAAGAAAGAAAGAAAGAAAGAAAGAAAGAAAGAAAGAAAGAAAGAAAGAAAGAAAGAAAGAAGAAAGAAAGGAGAGAGAGAGAGAAAGATAGAGAGAAAGGGAGAGAGAAAGAAAGGGTCTGAGTGGTTGTGTTTGTGTTGGGATAGGAGGAGTTGTGCCATTCCTCAGCTTGATGTCCTGGCCTGAGGGAAAAAACCCTTCTGGAGCTCAATCCCCAAATGACCCTGTCCTAACAGACTGCATCTGGGGACCCAAGTCATCTGACCTATTTATTCAGAAGTCACAATGATTTCTTTGCTGCCTGCCCCTTTCTCCTTTCTCTGCATTCAATCCTGTCTCCGCTACTAGTTTTATGTGACCTTGGGCTATTTGCTTCCCACTCTGAACCTCAGTGTCCTTGGTTGTGAAGTGGGGTGCCCCTTTACTCATCTGTCTGGGCCTATTTCCAGGAAGCAGTCCAGTAGAAGTGGGGTGAAGAACAGGGACTCTGAAGCAGTCCTGAGTTCAAATCCTGGCTTCCCAGTATATCTTCGGACACGTCATTAAAAAGAAACCTCTATCATCAGTTTCCTCATCTGCTTCCTTGCCTTGACAAGAGGATTAAATAGGAAAATACATGTAAAATACCCAGCATAATGTCTGTTATATAGTATTATAATGGCATAGATTGAATGTCAGCTGCTAAAATCAGGACCATTCTGGACAAACCAGAATGGCTGGTCACCCTGCAGGAGACTCAGAGGTGCCAGGCAAGGCCAAGGGGACTGAGAGATGGCCAGGAGCTCACCTATCTACCTTAACTCAGTGTTGGTATGCTGGGAGGCAATGTCTGTTGGATCTCCTCACCTCCACACACCCAGACCGTCATGTTTTTTTTTACTCTTCTTTAGAGCATTCCAGGCCTTGATTCACCTGGTGAAATGCAACATGGGCACTGGGATCCTGGGACTACCCCTGGCTGTGAAGAACGCAGGCCTCCTGGTAAGGAGGGCTGCCTTAGGTGGGGCCAATACGACTGGGTTGTAGTAGGGAGGTGGTGGGGGGGAGGCTCTAAAGGTTTATAACGGTTTACAGTGAGCTGTCTTTCTGGGAGGCAGCTTGGCCCAGACTTGGAGTCTAGACATCTAGTCTGGGTGTGAGTTCTGGCTCTGCCACAGACTTTGAGTGGCCTTTGCAAGTTATTTGTCCACTCTCCGGGCCTCAGTTTCCTCCCTTGTAGAATGCAGGGGTTGGACTATGCCTCTCCATTTGTGCTCTACAGAGCACTCATTCTCGGGGACGCCTCGGAGGCCACTAAAGGTCAGAATCCTGGGTCCCCTATTCCCCATTGTCATTGCTTTCTGTACTTTATTGGAGTACTCCTTGAGATTATCTCTGAAAGAATAGCTGTTGCTGCTAAAAAAGGCTTGCAAACCAGGGTTTCTAGGAAGTTCATTGAGTCCTGAATATCTGCACTACCAAATGCCTCCCCGCAGCATTCTTCACAATTCATTCTCCTCTCTCTTCCCCTGTCCCTTCGCTCCCCCTTTCTTCAGCTAGGCCCGCTGAGTTTGCTGGCAATGGGCCTCATCACCTGGCACTGTATGCACATCCTGGTCAGGTGTGCCCAGCGCTTCTGCCACAGGTGAGGAAAGCAGCGCCCTCGTGTCAATTCCTTTGGTACTTGGTTCTCAGGGACACCCCAAAACATCCTCCACATAATAAGAGTTGATTGCTTCCAACAAGGCCAAGAAAAAGAAAAGCATTGAGGGCAGGGAGGTAAGGTGAGGCTCTGCCATGTGACTCATTAGGTGCTGTCAACCAGGCCATTGTATCTTCTTGACTCACCTGTAAATTGAGTATAAACAATCTATGCCTAACTCTGCCTCAGAGTATTGTCATGAGGATCCAATGGGATCATGGATATAAAAACCACTGTACCCGTACAAAGTGTGTATTATATAGTGACTACTGCCCTTGACAGGTAAGGAAAACAAGACACCAAGGAAATACCACCAGGTGGCAAAGTTTGAACTAGAACTTTGGTCACTGCCCCCGTGTTCTTTCCACTCCAGCTGGGTCCTGCCTTGCTCTGTGTCTCCTGACTTTTCAGTATATGATCTCGGGTTAAATTGTTTCTCAGTAACTGTGTATGCACTTTCTCCTGCAGGCTTAACAAACCCTTTATGGATTATGGGGATACAGTGATGCATGGACTAGAGGCCAGCCCCAATACCTGGCTCCGGGACCACGCTCACTGGGGAAGGTAACTTGTCCTTCTTTGCTAGAAGTGGGGTAAGATACAGGAGGAGGAAATGTGGCCATCGGGCATGCCTTCTTCCCTGGAAAGCTGGCTCTTACAGCACAGAATGTTGGACTCTCCACATGGAAGGGGTTCATTGGCAACCTTCCTGATCCAGCCCCCTCCTTGTATACCTCCAGTGACAGGGTGTTCATCCTTTGCTATATGGCTTTAATAGTATTCACTTTTTTATTGATTTTTTTAGAGAGAAAAAGGGAGAAAGAGAAACATGAATTTGTTGTTATAATTATTTACGCATTCATTGGTTGCTTCTTGTATGTGCCCTGATCAGAGATCGAACACACAACCTTAATGTATTGGAACGATGCTCTAACCAACTGAGCTAGCTGGCCAGGGCTCCACTTTTTTTATTAAATCATTTTTATCCAGTTGCTGCCATGTACCAGGCCCTGGAAATACTGTGAGGAGCAAGACACACAAGGCTTTGCCCTCACAGAACTCATAGTCCAGTGGGAAAGACAGGTGTTAAACAGTTTAGGACACAATTACTTAATAACCACTGGGGTAAGTACAATGAAGGAAAGAAGTACTAGCTGCTACCAAGCAGGTAAGGAGATGTGTGTGGGCTTGGGCAGAATTCCTGGGCCGAAACAGTGGTGATGAGTTCTGAAGGAAGTTCTTAAGAGTGAGGAATTACCTGTGGGAAAATGGGCAGGAGCCTCGAGGGCCTTCCAGGAAGAAGGAAAAGCAACAGATGAAGGTCCTGAAGCAGGAAATGGCAGTTTCAAGGTATAGAAAGACCAGGTAACTTGAGGGTTGAGAGTCAGGGAAATGAAGCTAAAGAAGGATCCAGGGACTGATCTAGCTGTACATTTTAGACATTCTTAAAGGTTTTGTTCTTTTCTTTTTTCTTAAAGCAACCAGGACGCCATTGGTTTTAAGAAAGGGAAGTAATTTAAGGTTTTATTCAAGGAAGTAATTACATTTGCATTGTTTAAAGATCTGTCTGGCTTCAGGAAGGAGAATAGATTGCAAAGGAGCAAGAATAGATTAGTCAAACCCATAACAATACTGTGGTCAAAGTCCAGGCAGCTGGTAGTGATGTCTGGGACCAAGCTGATGGCAGTGGGAATGGAGAAAGTGAATTTGGTCATGATTTGGGTCCTGGGGTTGTGGGAAAAGGAAAAAGTCCAAGTTGACTTAGATTTCTGATGACTTCTGTTTTGGACAAGTTGTGTCTGAGGTGCCTGGGAGATATTCAAGTGGGAATATCAAGTGGGTAGTTGTATGTATAGGTTTGTACCTATCTTCATGCAGGAGATGCAGAACTGAAGTGATCAGCCCAGAAGCCAGGGAGCAGAAGAGGTCTCTTAGGGAGAGAGTTTATAGTGAGAAGAAAAGAGAGAAAACGACCAATTGGTTAATGACCCTTCAGTGAGCTGAAGTCTTCCTCCTGCAGGACCCACCTTTTAGCTTTCAGGGATAACAGAGAACAAGGCAACACCCTCTGTCCTCTGGTACTCGGGACTAAACTTACCCTTTTGTCTTTGATTTCAGGCCTATACCCACCCTATATGTCTACTTTTTCCTGAGCACCATCTCGATTGTCAAAGTCTAGCTCCCTTGAATTGTGATACCTCAAACCCCAAACTGCAGTACCTGAGGTGTGCCCTGCCAGAATGTTCCCAATTGTGTCACCAAGAGGAGGTTTTTGCCTGTCACAACCCCTCAAATCCTTCTACTCATTGGGCTTATAAAGTAGCTTTTCCTGCTCTTTTTTAGAAATCTTGTTTCACGAATCATCTCCTCTCCTATAACTTGAACTTTTTTGAACTCCTCCTCTCAACACTTGAATGTGTTCCTCCTCTCAGCACTTGAATGTGGTCATGTATCTCCATCTCAAAAATAATAAAATAAATTAATAGAGTTTCCTGGACCTTACACCATCCTCTAGCCACCATCCTATCTCATATTCAACATCTGGTTATTCGACAGATATCTATTGAATGCCCACAATGTGCCAGGAACTGCTTCAGGCAGTAGATCTGAAACTGGGTCCGATTGGCTATTCTCTTCTTCAAACATTCTCTCTTCTCTTGGCGTCTATTAAACGATTTTTGTCCTAGTTTCCTGCCCACCTCTCTGGCCACTCCTTTGCATTTGTTGTGGAATTATTTTGCTTTTATCCTTCCTTTTAATGCTGGTGTTCTCTAAGGGTTGAATGCTGCCTTCTCTTTTTCTCACTTTGCACATTCTCAGTTGCTAATCTGCCTTCTCAAGGCTTTATCCATTATTGACAAATCAATAGTTCCAGACCTTAATACACAGTTGTCTCCTGTAGGAACCTCAAGCTCAACAATTCAAATACTGAATGTGTAATTTCTTCCCTTCCCCCCTAAAAAATTCCTCTTCCTTCTGAGCATCCCACTTCATTTTGTTGCCCAAGCTAAAAACCTATCATCACCTTAGGCCATTTTCTTTCCCCAACTGGGTTCTGTAAGTTCTAGCTTCCTAGTACCTCTTAAAATGTTTCAGTGTCCTCATCCTAATGGTCACATCTTTGTTCAAGCTGCTGCCATCTTTCACCTCCATTATTGTAAGAATCTCCTATCCAATCTTCCCATCCTTCGTTTTGCTCCCTCAATGTGTTCTCCACATGGCAGCTAGAGAAATCTGTCTAATCCTTCTGCTGAAATGCTCTTTCCTCACTTCTTTCTCTCCATCTCCTCCCCCTTCTCTTTCTTCTTTTATCTCTTTCTTCCCTTTCTCAAGAGATTCTCACTCAGGTATTGGTGTTTCTAAGAAGGCTATCTGTTCTATAATTTGGGTAAAATGCCCTTTTTACCATGGCCCTTAGAGACATATTATTTTTGGTCCATCTTGCCCACTAGTCTATAAACCACTAGAGGAAGGGACCATGTGTTTTTTCTGTGCCCACATAGAAAAAAATTAAATATTAATAACAGCTAATAAAAACATTGTGCCTACTGCCCTACATTAATTAGTATCAGTTACAAAAATGCCTCAGAGCCAGGTGGGGAGAGGTTCTTGACTGTGAAGAATTTTACCACTTGCTGAGCTGAGAATGTAAGGGTGGTTGAGAAACATATTTATAAAAGAACTATTGTTACCTCACGTCTTACTACTGCCCCATTGTTGATTGTGGTAGCATGACCAAGGGTGCTGGTACAAGGCCACCAACCCCTGGGGCAAGAAATGGATATGACAAGCCAACTCTTTTTTTAACAAGTGTTCTTTCTCTCTCTCTCTTTCTTCCAGGCATATGGTGAGCTTCTTCCTTATATTCACCCAGATGGGCTTCTGCTGTGTGTACATTGTGTTTCTGGCTGATAATTTAAAGCAGGTAGAGTCTTTTAGAGAAGGTGGGAGGATAAAAGACTTGGAAAAGGAGGATCCTCTACTAGTTGTTCAACAAATGGCTGCTTCTTTTGGGGGTCCTAGTGTCCTCATTAATATAAAAAGCAAGTTAAACTAGATGCTATCAAAAAATCCAGACTTCCCCCAGTTCGCTCATCTGCAGATTTCTAGAAGTGGTTACTTTCCCCACAGTACTCTTGGACTTTTCCTCAAGGTTGGTCTCTAAAATTAGACTGGAAGAAATCTTGCTTTAGAGCTTAATCATCCTTAACTCTCCTAAAATTGATATGGGTCTTTTCCAGTAATACCTAATTTTCTTTGGACCATCTTTATCTACCGTTAGTTGCTCAATCTTTACAGTTCTTGTCCCCAGTAAGTTCTTTTAATCTAACCCAGAAGTTTATCTTGTAGCAATTTGATCAAAATAATATGAGTAATAACAGAGGCCATCCTTAGTCAATCAATGAGCTTTAAAAAGAAAATCATTCTTTAGGGATCTTTTTCTGTTTATGGTAATATCAGAAGTAGACAATGTAAAAAAATTAGAAAGGAAAAATATAGTAAGTGCTCAAAGTTAGCTTCTATTATGTGTCAGGTGCAGTGCTGAACATTTTATATGCTTTCATTTAATTCTCTCCATGACCTTATCAGAATAGGTATTGATGAGAAAACTGGTGCTATACACTCTATTAATATATATAAGGTCACAGAGACACAGTTAAAAAGGCAGGCCTTTTGCCCTGGCTGGTGTGGCTCAGCTGGTAGGAGTGTCGTCCTGTACACTAGAAGGTGGTGGGTTTGATTCCCAGTCAGGGCACATACCCAAGTTGTAGGCTCAATCCCCGGTCGGGGGCATGTAGGAGGCAACTGATCAATGATTCTCACATCTGTATCTCTCTCTCTCTCTCTCTCTCTCTCTCTCTCTCTCTCTCTCTCTCAAATCAATAAAAAAATTTGCAGGCCTTTTGATATCAGAGCTCAAGTTCTTAAACACTACGTTATATTGCTTCTGAAAACAAAGCAAAATTAGTCTAGTGCAGTGGTCGGCAAACTCATTAGTCAACAGAGCCAAATATCAACAGTACAACGATTGAAATTTCTTTTGAGAGCCAAATTTTTTAAACTTAAACTTCTTCTAACGCCACTTCTTCAAAATAGACTCGCCCAGGCCGTGGTATTTTGTGGAAGAGCCACACTCAAGGGGCCAAAGAGCCGCATGTGGCTCGTGAGCGGCAGTTTGCCAACCACAGGTCTAGTGCAACTACTCACGATTATTGTTTTAATTTATTATTAACTGGTTAGCAATTTGCAATTTCCTTACAGTTTTAAATGTAATTTTTAATAGGTTACTAGTGTTTCATCACACAGATTGACCATGACTTAGTCTTCTATTGTTAGATATTTTGTTTCCCTTTATTCATAATCTATTATAATCCATACAAGTCTTAGTACGCTCCTTTATTTCCTTAGTATATATTTCTGAAAGTAAAAGTAAAGGATCAAAGAGTTTGTTTGAAGGCTTTCAAAGCACATTGCCAGATTGCTGCTTGGAAATCAATCTGATATCAGCAGAACTTTATCATCTGTCTAGAGACAAGGCAAGCACAGCAGAACTTTATCATCTGTCTAGAGACAAAGCAAGCATTGTCTTGAGTTTGCAGGCTCGGTGGAATGTGTTCTAAAGCATATAAAAAGTTAAATATCAATATGATATTTTGGTGCCAGATCAGGACACTACTAACAACACCCTGAGGTTGGGATACTTCATTGTGAACTAAGGGGTAGAAATGTGTGGGTGAGGGAAAGATCATTGGAGCAAGGGAAGGCTCCCTTGGGAGGTGCATCTGAGCAGGGTGTTGAAGAGCACTGATGGCAGGCAAGGTGGAAGAAAGGAGGAGTGAACACCTGGGGACAGGAACGCAGGGGACTTGCTCAGGAGAGGCAATACAATTGGTTGTAGAAGAGCCTTCAAGGCTGAATGGAGCCCATTTATGGAGAGCCTTGAATGCCTGGCCAATGTTCCAAGTATTTTTCCTACTGCAGTGAAGAATCAGAAAAAAACAAGACAATGATTTATTTAAGTATTCATGATATGTTGTTAAATGAAAAGGACATTTAAAAATAAGAGTGTATGCTATGATTTGAGTCTTGTAAAATAAAAAGGATTCATATTATACGTCATTGTTGTACTGTATAGAAAATGTGTAGATGTGTATATTCCAAGGCATTACTGTGCCTACCCACGGGTACTGAGGTGACCACTGCTTTACATTTTCTTCTTGCCTAACTCTAGTTTCTAATTGTTCTGCAGTAGATTGTGTGGCTTGCACAGTAAGCCTTATCAGTGAAGTAATGCTGGCTCTAAATGAGGATAGTACCATCCCTCCCCTGCCCCTGACTTTGTGGGTGTTTATACTGTGTGTAGGAAGGTGTTTTTTGTTTGTCTCAATGATGGGGGATCCTAATCGATTTCATTGGGTGGGATCCAGGGATTCTAAATGTCCTGCAATGAATGGTTTAATCCTTTGAGGAAGAGTTCTCTCACTCAAAATGCCAGTATTAGTCTATTTAAGAAACAAATAAGTGATGATTTTTTGTTTGTTTCTTCATTTGTTTTAAGCAAAATAAACAGATGCTGGGGAACTCAAGTACTTAAGCAAAAAAGTAAGTGTAGTAGAAGAATATTGGCGAACTTCCAAAATGACAAAGAAAGCTTAAAAATAAATAGATAAAATAAATGAGCCCTGGCTGGTTTGGCTCAATGGATAGAGTATCAGCCTGCAGACTCAAGGGTCCCAGGTTCGATTCCGGTCAAGGGCACATGCCCAGGTTGCGGGCTTGATCCCCAGTAGGGGGCGTGCAGGAGGCAGCCAATCCATGATTCTCTCTCATCATGGATGTTTCTCTCTCCTCTCCTCTCCTCTCCTCTCTGAAATAAATAAAAATGTAAAAAAATAAAAAATAAAAATAAATGGGTCTCAGAAAAGAACAGGAACCAGGGCAGTTAGGGAGATATACATAGAACTGACGTAGTCTCCTCAGGGATCCCTTGTCAGAGTTAATTTTTACCCGTTCTTATTCTGTCCCCGTGTCATTTTGTCATTTTGCTAGTTGTTTAGATTCAGGTTGCAGGGAGAGATGGTGAATGCCCTAGCTTGAGTCAAAGGCCTGTCCTTTAATTCTGCCGTATGATTGTGACTTACAGTCCTCCCAGGTTGTGTCTGGGTGAGAGAGAATTCACAAAAAAATAAATCAAAATCAGGAGGAATGAATGCTGGGTTTCCAAGAGCTGATAAATAGCCAATATAAGTAGTTATTTTGTATTAATTTTACTTTTTCTTCTTTTTTGTTTGTTTGTTAGTCCTCACCTGAGGATATTTTCCCACTGACTTTTAGAGAGAGTGAAAAGGAAGGGGGGAGAGAGAGAAACATAGATATGAGAGAGACACATAGATTGGTTGCCTCCCACATGAGCCCCGACAAGGGCTGAGGATCGTGCCTGCAACTGAGGTACATGGCCTTGACCGGAACTGAACTCGGGACCCCTCAGTCTGAGGGCCGATGCTCTATCCAGTGAACCAAATTGGCTAGGGCTAGTTATTTTATTTTTATTAAGGTTACTTGTGCTGCCTCTTTTGCAGAAGTATGGTGCCAAAGATTTACAATAAGAAGTTCCTAAGTTCACCCTAATTCAAGTGAGACATTCCAGCCCTGTGGGAGGGAGTTTGACTGTGGACCAGAACTGAGTAATCACGTGGCCAGAAGAGGTATTGACTCTTCCAACTTGCCTTTCCCATTCTTTCCTCAGGTGGTGGAAGCTGTTAATGGCACCTCCAGCAATTGCCATTACAATGAGACGGTGATTCTCACACCCACAGTAGACTCTCGACTCTACATGCTCGCCTTCCTGCCCATCCTGATGCTGCTGGTCCTCTTTGGGAACCTCAGGGTCCTGTCCATCTTCTCTATGTTGGCCAACATCAGCATGCTGGTCAGCTTGATCATCATCGCCCAGTACATTGCCAAGGTTAGTGCACACCACACACCTGACTCCTGCAGGGGGCAGAGCCTTTAATCAAGAATAGACTGATACCTGGCACTAACACTGAGGCTAGGTAAGTGTTTACCTCATTGTTCAGCCTGGTACCCGCCTCACTGTAACATGTCTTCCACAGAGATGTCTCTGTGAAATCTCATTCTTCTGGATATCTTCTCTTGCATGTTGCTTCTCCAATCATTGTTTTATGTCAAATTCTGGCTTAAAAAAATGCTTTGCCAGGAAAGCATCTTAATTGGTGAGTGATAGATTATTCCTGTAATGGTTGGAATAGCAGCAAAAGGCAGAAAGAAAGCAGCATCTTCTTATCTAATTGCATCTGTATAGTCTTACATACTCTAGGCTACAATTCCAAGCACTCAAAATTACTCCCTCAGGCACTCAAGAGAAAAAACCCTCATATTTTATCACAGAGATATAAATAGTCTTGAAAGGCCAAAAGCCAATCTATCACAATGTAAATTATAACATCTTTGAAGTTGACTTATACATATTGATTTTCCCTCAGTTTCCTACTTTTCTAGCCTTTCTAATTTTTATTTTACAATAGACAAGACTGCATAGAAATTTAAATCCCAGAAGCCCCTTGTCATACCTAATACCTCTCAGATGTTTTTCTCTTTCAGAAGTCGCAAGGAATTTAGTAATAACAACAAATTAGTCCAATATTTTGTGGTAACTATAAATAAGTCTTATATTCCTTAAGGCAATATTGATAAATTCCACAAAATTGAATTTTCTAATGAGATAGCTACCTATGGTTCTTGTTCGGACAATTCCAGAGTTTGCTCAATGAGAGGAATGGTTCTGTAATGATTTTCACATTCTAGGTCACAGGGTACATAACATATTTCATACATTTTCCTCCTCTTCTGATATATATATATATATATATATATATATATATATATATATATATCTCCTACCTAATAATAGACAAATATGCAAATTGACCGTACCTTCGCTATGCCCACGATTGGCCAGGAGGCGCAGGGGGGCGGGACTCAGGGTGGCCAGGGTGGCCAATTGGGCCGGTGGGACGCTGAGCTCATGTCGCCAGCGGCGGCTCGAGCTCAGCGTCTGCGCCATGGCTGTGCTGCGGCACAGAAGGGGCCTCTGGGGCAGCGAGCTCACGTCCCACTGCGGACCATCAAAAGCAGGGGAGCTGGGTGCCTGTCCGCTCAGGCACCCAGCTCTCCCGCGATCGAAAGCAAAAGTGTGGGAGCTGGGTGCCTGTCCACTCAGGCACCAGAAGCCTTCGCCGCGCCCAAGGCTTCTGAAAGGCCTGGTGCACCAGCGGACAGGCACCCAGCTCCCCCGCGATCGAAAGCAAAAGCGTGTAGGGGACCCTACACGTGCATGATTCAATCATGCACTGGGCCTCTAGTATATATATATAATTGATTTCAGAGAGGAAGGGAGAGGGAGAGATAGAAACATCAATGAGAGAGAATCATTGATCCGCTGCCTCCTGCACGCCCCCTACTGGGGACCGAGCCCACAAGCCGGGCATGTGCCCTTGATAGGAATCGAACCCGGGACCCTTCAGTCCGCAGGCCGACACTCTATCCACTGAACCAAACCAGCTAGGGCCTCCTCTTCAATTTGTAGCTCATTGAAAAAGAAGAGACTTTCATATTTAACTAATTCCTTTGGGCTCCCTGGAATATCACTGTAACTATAGACAGTAATTTCCAATACCCATAACCACTGTACAAAGTGTTCTTGGGCACTTTAGGCTGGCACTAACCTGTGGTGTGCAGGACTTTCTTTTGTTGGATTCTGATAAGCCAAACTCCCTCATGAGCTACAGATTCTTCAGTACTTTGACAATACCTTGATATTTTTCCCCTCTGGCTCTTTGTTCTTGTGCAGTGTTAAAATCAACTTGGATTGTTGCCTACTTCCTTTTGAAGTTTTCTAAATTACTTGACATTTAATTTTTAAAAAAAATTCAGGTCTACTTTCAGAATGCCCTCTTAAAGGAGCCCAAACACACTTTGAGGGTTAATGTCTTACCTCATATCTCTTTCCTATAGGGTATTCCAGACCCCAGCCAATTGCCACTGGTAACAAGTTGGAAGACCTACTCTCTCTTCTTCGGAACAGCCATTTTTTCATTTGAAAGCATTGGCTTGGTAAGGTTTGAATCGGGGTGGAATTTCCCTGGTGCTGTGCGTGGCCTCCTGAGCGGGCGCTGGGTGCTCTGGGTTTTTGGGTTTCTGTGCACACGGGAGAAAGTAACCTCTGGCTTCAATAGGGTCAGTTGTCATCAACAAGAGAAAAGCAGGTTACAACAGGGAAGCAGTCAGGAGAGAGATCTATTCTTGTCCCAGTACATCTATTAAACATGTATCTTCATATCAACATGTTTCCTAACCTTTTAAAATCAAAGCAAATGGAGGTGTACAATTTAAATGACAGGATTTGATGAAACATAAAGGAGTTTTAAACTAGAAAGTACTGTATCCTTATGATAGATTATTACATAGTCTCTACTTCCACACTTGAGGAAGGATAGTGCTGTGTATATAACTTTTAAGTTTACTTTTAATTTATATATAATACAATTCACTTTTGGGGAGCTAGAAGGGGGTTGTACATTTCTGTAAGTTTTGAGAAATGCATGGAGTCATAGATACACCACAATTGGGTTACAGAACAATTCCCTCACCACAAAAAACTTCCCCCACCTCCATTAATCCCTAGCAACCACCTCCTGTTCACTGTCTCTACTGCCTTATCTTTCCCAGAATATACAGGGGATCATACAGTATGTAACCTTTTGAGACTGGCTTCCTTCACTTAGCTGCATTGAGGATCATCCATAGTGTTGCATGCGTCAGTAGCTCGTTGCTTTCTATCTCTTGAGCATCCACTGTAGCAGCAACACTACAATCTATCAATTCACCTGTAGAAGGATATTAAGGTTGTTTCTAGGTGTTGACGATGAGTAATGCTGCTATAAGCATTGCGTCCAGGTTTTGTGGGAACATGTTTTTATTTCTCCAGGAGTAGGCTTGCTAGTTCACAGACAGAATATAATTCAGTCTTGTTTCTGAGGGCCATGGTTCCTTGGTTCTGGCCTAAAGAAAAGATTATGTTTAGCCTGGAGAACTTATGCAGCTAAAATGTATTACAATGTGGGAAAGCTCAGGGTGGATTGTCTGCTCTCCACATAACCCCCAGGATGTTTTCCTGAATACCTGCTACAACTGAGACCTGCCCCTCACCCGGAAGAAAGTGGAGAGGCACAGCAGTGACCCCTACAGAGCACTCCCTTCACGCAGTTCCCACATGCATGGAGCAGGGAGGAGATGCATGTAGGACAAAAAGTCATTAACAATACCAGGGCATAGATGCTAAGTTCCCACTGAGTACCACACATACCCAATGCTGTAGGAGTATAGGCAAAATTGAGTAGAAGCAAGCACTTGGACTTTGGAGGACAACCCTAGTCTGCAGCTTGGCTCTGCCACTTGCAAGCTGTGTAACTTGGGGCAAGTTACTTCATCTTCAGAGCCTTGTTCTCCTCATTTGTAAAATTAGCACTGTACAAGTACAAGCTTCATAAAGAGTTGTGGTCTTCACAGCGTTGGTTCCAAAGACAGACATGACCTTCAGATGCCCAGCAGGCTCAAGAGGCAGACTGGTCCCCAGATGGATGCTCTCAGAGCCAGGGATGCATCCGGGGTGGAAGGATCCTGAGAACATGGTCTGGGAAGAAATGTGCTACTGGGTAACCAGGAAGCTCTGATCCCAGCTGTGCCACCAGCCCACTGTGTAACCTGCGTCTCAGCCTCCCCATCTGTACAGGGAGGGATGAGTACACTGGAATTGGAAGTCTCAGATTCGGATGCCTTTGGAAGGCAGTGTGGGTGAGGAGGCAAGCATATGTCAGTGTGAGCAAAAGAGGGGGGCCTGGTGAATGGGGAAAGAATGTTGTGCCTAAAGACATTCATAGTCATTCAATTTTCTTAAAGACTATGCTGGCCAAAGAAAATGCATCTGCCCAGATCAGGCTGCCCCAAGGAGCTGAGCTCCTTGATCCTGGACAACCTGAGGGGACCTCCCAGCTCTGAATGGTCCAGGGTCCATCTTGTGACTTCTTTAATTGTGGTAAAACACACCTAACACAATTTATCATCTTCACCGTTTCAAGCATACAATTTAGTGACATGATGGACATTCACATTATTGTGCAACCATCAAGACCATCCATGTCCAGAATTCTTTTCCTCTCAAGAAACTGAAACTCTGTACCATTAAACAATAACTCCTCATTCCCCTCATCCTCCGTCCCTGGAAACCATCATTCTACCTTCTGACTTCATGAATTTGACTAGTCCAGGTACCTCGTATAAATGGAATCATGCAGTATCTGTCCTTTTGTGTTTGGCTTATTTTATTTAGCATAATGTCCTCAAGGCTCATGTATGTTGTGGCATGTGCCAGGATTCTCTTCCTTTTTAAGGATGAATAATATCCTATGGTGTATATATACCACATTTGTTTATTTATTCATCCATCCATCAACACTTTTCTAAAGTTTCCTCTTTTCACTATTGTGAATCATGCTGTATGAACAGTGGGTGTGCAAATATCTGTTCAAGTTCCTGCTTCCAGTTCCTTTGGGTATATGCCCAGAAGTGGCATGCCTTTCTTCTTTGCGTCACGGCCCTCTTTCTCCTGCTGTCTTCTCACACTGTGTTATTTCTGTAGGTTCTGCCCCTGGAAAACAAGATGAAGGATACCCGCCGCTTCCCAGCTATCCTGTCTTTGGGAATGGCCGTCATCACGGCCCTGTACATTGGCTTCGGGGTTCTGGGCTACCTGCAGTTTCAAAACGACATCAAGGCCAGCATAACCCTTAACCTGCCCAACTGCTGGTAACTATGGGCCCTCTGGTGGGGGGCACTCAGGGCCAGGTGGGAACGTATAGGTCACTTCCTCCTCCCTCCCCCAGATGGCAAACGGAGGCCTAGAGGGCCTCCCCAGGGAGAAGCAGAGCTGTTGCTGGAGCCCTGGGCTCTGGGTTCTCTGTTCAGGGAGCTCCTCCTTTAACTACAGCCTCTCATGTTGAGTGAGGCCTTGTTAAGCTCAGAATGAAGGAGGACATATTTAGGGAGAAAGGAAAGAAGTGAGAATCCTTGGTCACCTAAGGAGGAAAGGGACAGGTCTACGGGAGGGCAAGAGGCAAAGAGAGGAGTTGGTGGGTGGCAATACTTTCCATTGTATTTGCGACCCTAGCCTGTTTGGCTCAGTAGATAAAGCATTGGCCCACAGATGGAACGGTCCCGGGTTCGATTCCGGTCAAGGGCACGTGCCTCAGTTGCAGGCTCGATCCCCAGAAGGCAACCAATTGATATGTCTCTCTCACGTCGATGTTTCTCTATCTCTCTCCCTCCCTTCCACTCTCTCTAAAAATTAATGGAAAAGTATCTGCAGGTGAGGATTTTTTAAAAAATTACCAATTATATTTGTGAAGGCTGTATTACCAAGTCTTGCTTTTTAAAAAAATTACCAATTATATTTGTGAAGGCTGTATTACCGAGATGTGCACGGCCTGTGGTGCACATCTCCATGTCAGAGGAGCTAAGATGAAAAGTAGTCAAACAAGAACCAGTTTGGGAGGACCACTGTAAAGATGTTTTCTTCAAATGCACTCAGTTCAAGCAACAGTTAGCTGAGCCAGACTTCAACAGAGCCATATTTAAATGGACACACGAAGCCATATTGCATTGTGAGCATTTTCTCCAGGATGCCTTCCTTTTTAAGGGGCACTTGGAGGCTTAGTTGGCCTTAAATGGGGTACCTTTCCCAAGTTGATAGATGTCATTCATCAAGCGTTTACTGCAGGCCAATTATATGCAGATGCCGGTCTAGACACATGGGGGCATGGAGTATGCTGATGTGAATAGACTATAAATTTCAGCTTCACTATCTTCCTTGACTCATAATCCAGTGGGAGTGGGGGAGGGAGAGCTAGTATGATAAGAAATTATAACACAGAATAGAAAAAGAAGCCCTCTAGAGGATCAAACAGGCCTTGGGGACTTTCAAGGAAAGAAACTACATTGGAATGGGACAACAGAGAATCTTGTTGTCTAACAAGGCAACTCTGTCCAAGCAAGGACAACTCTGGCGCTCCTGGGTCCCAGTCCCAGTAACACTGCCTCCTGGTTTGTGGTCATGGGTGATTTACTTAACCTCTCTGACCTTTGGTTTCCTCATCTATAAAGCAGAATTGTCATGGGATTGAATTGGGCATGTTAAAAGCATCTGGCATGTAGTACCTGCTCAAAAGATGAGTATTTCAAGAAATCGGTGGGGTTTGGAACAGATGGAAATGGAGTAAGTGGTATTCTAGGCATCAGGACTTCTGTGAGGAAGAAACACAGAAATGTGGAAGTTAGCTTTTTAAGGAATGGCCTAAACACAGACTCAGACATACACATACGCACACAGGTTTATTAAACATGGGAGGTCCATCTACCACATTCATGGATTAAAGGGAAAATGTCATATCTCCATAGGTCAGAAAAGGCTTTGATAAAACTCAACATCCGCCCTAACCGGTTTGGCTCAGTGGATAGAGCGTCAGCCTGCGGACTGAAGGGTCCCAGGTTCGATTCCGGTCAGGGGCATGTACCTTGGTTGCAGGCACATCCTCAGTAGGGAGTTTGCAGGAGGCAGCTGATCAAGGTTTCTCTCTCATCGATGTTTCTAACTCTCTATCCCTCTCCCTTCCTCTCTGTAAAAAATCAATAAAATATATTTAAAAAAAAAAAAAAAACTCAACATCCCCCATCACACATTCTCTCTGCTTCTAGTCTGATGCCTGCAAGTAATCCTACCCCTCCTTTTACTACCCGCCCCCACTGCCCCCAGCCCTCACACAACCCTATTTGTAGACCGCCTCTTTCCCCGAGGATTTGGGATTCTGCAGTTCTCACAACCTACTAGAAGCAGTTGTTGAGGAACTGTGCCAAGAGCTTTGGGGGGAATCCAGAGAATTCCTAAGAATTGTCAGAGATCACAGGGACCAGAGTCTCTTAGACACAGGGTTTTTGGCCTTTGCCACTTATCACTTGTCTCCCTGGACTGAGCCTCTCTTTCCTAAAATCTAAAATTGAGCATCAAGTGATAGTGGTTTGTATATATATATATGTGTATATGTATATATATATATATATATATATATATATATATATATATATATCCATGTTATCTATATCCATGTTATCTATATCCATGTTATCTATATCCATGTTATCTATATCCATGTTATATATATATCCATGTTATATATATATCCATGTTATATATATATCCATGTTATATATATCCATGCTCAGGTGTTATATATACCCATGCTCAGGTGTTATATACTAGTATACCCAGGCTAAAGATTCTTTTTATTTAGAGATGACCCTCTCAACTGTTGCTTTTCAAATCCATGATGGTTCAGTCTATTTTCACTGCGTGCTCTGCTGTGACTCCCTCTTGGCTTTTAGAAGTTCCCTCCCCATCACCTTTAGACAAGAAAACTGCAGCCAGAGGGACTGTCCTAAGGTCAGAGATTAATATTCTGAAGATGCCGGGTGTCAGAGCCCAGTGGTCATAGAAAACAACACTGTTTTGTGCTGCAGGCTGTACCAGTCGGTCAAGCTCCTCTACATCGCCGGCATCCTGTTCTCCTACGCCCTGCAGTTCTACGTCCCTGCAGAAATCATCATCCCCTCCGCCATCTCCCGGGTGTCCAAGCGCTGGGCACTGCTTCTGGATTTGTCCATCCGCTTCACCATGGTCTGCCTGACATGTGAGTAGAAGGCAGAGAGCAATGTTGCTCTTTTCCTGAGGGCTATCAGAAATCAGCCAGATGATAAAGGATAGCCGTAATAATCTGCACTGATTGAGCACTAACTGTAGTTCAAGGACCGGAAAAGGCTTGGCAAGTAGTGATTCATTTAAGCCTCAGGGATACGCTAATTCTTACATCTACCTAATAAGACAGATTTGATGCTAGACAGCCTGAGGACGTGGCACAGCTTATCAAACAACAATCATAATAAGAACTGATATTTATTAAGCATCTACTGTGTGCCAGACACTGTGCTAAGCTCTTTTTTAGTCCATATTTTATAGAAGTTCCTACAGGAACTCTTATGAGGTAGGATTATGAGAAACCCTACTTTTCAAATGAGAACACCAAAGCAGGGAGCGATAAGTATTTGGCCAAGTTGTGCCAGGGGTGGGATTTGAATCCAAGTCATCTAAGTCCAGAGCCAGACCCTCCGCCTCCAGGACAGAGGTTGAAAACGACAGTCGGTAAGTCTTGTTGCCGCAGTCTTTTCACAGAAAGGGTTCAGGAATCTGGAGAAGGGCTACAAATAAATGGAGACTAGACAAGAAATATAAACTTGGAAGGCATTTGGGGGAACCAGGCAGAGGCTTCACCCTCTAGCAGGATGGGTCCCTGAATCTCCGGACCCACAGCTTTTTATTTACTGGAAAACACATTGGCACTTTAGGAATGTAAACAGGCATATCAAAGGTAAAGTTTGGTAAACTGGAAAAGATTATCAGGTTAGGGGAAATGCCTACAGCTGTTCAGCAGCAGGTAATAATATGCAGATTTTCAGCCCAGCTGAAAACATTCATCAGCCTTCTGATGAACTTCTCGCATTTATTATGCTAACTATTCTTAGCCTCCAGCATCTCGTCTGGCAGCAGAGGTGTGTTGTTTGACCCTCACAGTGTATAAATGTATAAATCCAGGCAGACATTCAAAATGTGGCAAATCTCACTTACAAATCCAAATTTCTAATAGTTTTGGGGGGAATGATTTACCAACTCTAGGGTCACATTCCCCATTGGCAGTAGTCAACTGGACTTGCCCCCAGGATGGTCCCTGCTCACTTGTTGGCTTCACTGGCCCCACTCAGCCCCTCGCAGCCCTCCCCCTGCTCCAGGCCCCAGGATCCCAGTACCCCATTTCTATGAGTATCTTAGCAGGAGCAAAGGATTTGATAGAGCTTCCTGCCTTGGGTGTGATAGGGCCAAGCCATCCCTAAGGCTCCTTTAATTGTGATTCTAAGAATCTCCCTCTTACTTCTTGCTTTACTAGACCAGCCCATTTATTTCACTGGATACTGATTTTCTTCCTTTGAAGTGATCTGTTCCCAATTTACCCTAGGAGGCAGGGACACTACCATTCAGAATCACAGAGACTCCAAAGGGCTGAAGGAATTTGTCTCAAATATAAAAATAACAATTTCTACCAGGGATCAAGCCCACAACCCGGGGCATGTGCCCTGACCGGGAATCGAATTGGAAAACTTTTGGTGCACGGGATGATGCCCAACCAACTGAGCCACACTGGCCAGGGCTACTTGTTTAAAACTTTAACACCATTTGCAATATGAACCATAATGCCTAAAAGGGGAGATATCATTTGTCCCACTTTGTAGATGAGGAAACAAGCAGAGAAAGGGGTTGGGACTTACCCAAAAGAGAAGCCAGAATCCTGCCTTCCAGACCTGTTTTCATTGTTATCCCACACTCTTCCTCCACAGGAAGCCTGGGGGAGGCATCTGGTCGGTTTTAGTGAAAATTTTGCATCAAGCAAAATAAAAACTGTAAAACATCTATGAGGGGAAAATAGAATTTCAAAATCTGTAGCTTTTAGTGTTTCTTTGTCAGATTGTTTTCTGACATGTATGTAGAAGACACTTTTAGAGAGAGCCTTCAATCTTAGTCCAAGACTCCTCTCCTAGAAATAATTTTACATCCTCATGTTTGCAAGAGGTGCTCATAGTCGTGTTAATTATTAAAATGTTAGCACTAGGAAGTAAGGCTGTTGTTGTTTTTTTTATTTTTATGTTTTTTCAGTTTTTGTCTGTTTTGTACATTGATACATCCTAAATAGTTGGGACAGTTTCCAGCACTGTTACTTAGTGTTACTTATTAAGAGCTTAATCATTGAATATGCATGGATTCAAAATGTATCTTCGTGGCATCAAAATTATTTTAAGGCAAAAACAGTTGAACAAATAGAAGCTACAGGGAGAAAAACAATCATAACTAAACTTCCTTTGCCAAATTAAGCAGGACCTCCTGAAAAGCACAGCTGCCATACATTCCCTCTCTGGTAGGTTTTCGGCCAGAAAGAAGGCTGAGTAATTACTTAAAGTGAACTTTACCTGAGACTGTCCCACCTCCCTTTCACTTTGTGAAAGGGGAATATGAACCCCTATCTTTGGCTGTTCCAGGAGCCAATTCACCTGAAGGCTCCCTAGCCCCGAATAAACGTTGTCTTTTTTCCTATTCATGTGTCTATTGTCAGTTAAATTTGCAGCCCTCGTCACGGAACTTAAGTGGGTAGTTTTTCCTCACAAAAATATGAATTTATAAATTGGAAAAATTATTGGAAGGAAACATACCGAATTTTTTAATGTGTAACATCTAGTGAATACGATTGGGGGTATTATAGGACTTTCAGCTGTTTCTGTATGAAACTGAATGTATGAAAAACAACTGGTTTATGTTTAAAAAAAAAGGATTTTTAAAACAAACTTTAACAGCTTGGTTAAACCTGGGATGATCTATCTATCCCGTATCATCTCCCACAGGCATCTTGGCCATCCTCATCCCCCGCCTGGACCTGGTCCTCTCCCTAGTGGGCTCCGTGAGCAGCAGTGCCCTGGCCCTCATCTTCCCACCCCTCCTGGAGATCACCACCTACTACTCAGAGGGCCTGAGCCCCCTCACCATCGCCAAGGACGCCCTGATCAGCATCCTGGGCTTCGTGGGCTTTGTGGTGGGGACCTACCAGGCCCTGGATGAGCTGATCCAGCCAGGACACCCTGTCACCTTTTCCAACTCCACCATTTTTATTCAGTGAGAATGGCACAGCTCCTTACCCACCAGCATCTGACTGTTAGTGCTATGGAACTCTTTTATATATGCATTATCTTTATTTTGCAAGAACTCACCAGCTACAAGATCTAGGTGGTAATTAAAACAAATTTTTTTGTTTATTCCTTTTCTTTCCATCTCTAGCTTTCCACTACATGGAGAGCTCTCTCGTGGAAGGCTCTCCATTCCACCCAACGTTTTGGCCATTCACATGGTGAATCTCACATCTTGAATGGAGCTATGCAAGAAGAAGCCACCGGGGACACCCAAGTGGCAGCAACTGGTAGGAGGAGGTGTGGCCAGCTAAGGCTGACCCTGATTTGACAGAAAAAGGGTCCCAGCAAGGTGTGCCCAGCTCCAGCATCAAGATGAATTAGGCCAAGTGGCCCATTGTGAGCTGAAACTCTCAGAAAAAAAAACATCATATTTGTCAAGGGCAATAAACTTTCTAAACCACTGGATAAAGTATTGGCCCAATTCAAAGATCCCAACAATGAATGGGAGGCATGGAAATAAATGCCAAGGCAGGGGAGAAAGGGCTGGACAATGGCATTATTTGGCATTATTTACCTTTTAAGTCTTACAACACCTTGACTACCGACTGTGTGCCGAGCATATTAAAGGCTCTTGTAGTAGATTGCAAAAATGGCCACGAATTCTTCTTCACAATGTGACTTTTCAGCTCCTCCCTTCAGAAGGAGTAAATACCTGAATGCAGATAGACAGACAGAGCCAAATACCTACTCCTACCCCTTCATACCCCCTAGTAGAAAAATAGGCAAATGCACAAGCAGGGAACTCATAAGAGAACAAATACAAATGTCCAAATTATGTAAGATGTTCATCTTCAATAGTAACCAAAGAAATAGGGATTACTGGTAAAGTAACAATGAGTCAATTTTACTTACAACATTTCTAAACATTTTAAAGATTAATAAAAAGTTGGCATTGGCGGAGTGTGAAAAAATTGGCACTCTTTTTTTTTGGGTGGTAGTGCATTCGGCATAACTTTTCTGGCGGACAATATGAATCAAGGTTGAAAATAAGAATATTATTTGACCCAACAATTCTACTTCTGAGACTTCCTCCTAAGGCAACAATCAAATGTTCAAAGGTATATTTATAAAGCTGCTCATCACTGAAAAATTGGGTATGTCCTGTATATCAAATAGTAAGGGTTTTATTAATTAAAATAAGGCACAAGAAAAAATTAGACAAAGAAGCAACTGGAACTCTCAAAAATTGCTGGCGGGAATGCAAACTGGTACAGCCACTTTGGAAAATAGTTTGGTGGTTTCTTACAAACTTAAAAATACACAAGCAATCCTACTCCAAAATCTTCACCAGATAAATAAAAACACTTGACCACATAAAGTCCTGTACATGGATGTTTCTTCATTCAGCAGCTTTATTCATAATCACCGAAAACTGCAAGTAATCCAAATGTCCATCACCAGGTGAATGAAGAAGCACATTTTGTTATGTCCATACAATGGAGTACTACTCAACCATAAAAAGGACTAAACTGTTGCATTCAACAACATGGATGAACCTCAAAAGCATCATGCTGAGTGAAAGATGCCAGACTTAAAAGCTTACATATTATCTGATTGTATTTATATAACGTTGTCAAAGATGCTCAACCGAATGGATGGATGTTGGAGGAGAAGATTCACTACAAAGGGGCCCGAGGGAACTTTTTGGCGTGATGGAAATGTTATATAGATTGGTGTTAGTTATGAAACTGTGCATTTGTCAAAACTTGTTGAACTGTATACTTTAAAAGGGTGAGTTTTTCTGGATGTAAGTTATACCTCAATAAACCCTACTTTAAAAATCAAATGTTCTCCAATCGTTAAAATTTATTTCTTCATCTGTTTAGTGAAGTGAAAATATGGATAGCATACATTAAGTGAAAAAGTTGTATTAGCATTTCAAATAAAATAGTTGCACACCCATATTCAGAGCAGCAAGGTTCACAATAACCAAAAGGTGGAAGCAACCCAAATGCCCATTGACAGATGAATGGATACACAAAATGTGGTATATATTACAATGGAATATTACTCAGCCTTAAAAAGGAAGGAAATTCTGACACGTCACAACACAGATACTGGTAAACCTTGAGGACATTATACTGAGTGAAATAAGCCAGTCAGAAAAAAAGACAAATAATGCATCATTCCAGTTTTATGAGATACATACAGTAGTCAGAGTCATGAAAAAATAAAGTAGAATTGAGGGGGAGTATTAGGGGAGAGGGGGAAAGGAAGTTTAATTGTTATAGAGGTTCAGTTTTGCAAAATGAAGAGTTCTGGAAATTGGTTGTACACATTGTGTATGTATTTAACACTACTGAACTGCACACTTAAAAATGGCTAAGATAGCTACCCGGCCAGTGTGCTCAGTGGTTGAGCATTGACCGTGAACCAAGAAGTCACCAGTTCGATTCCCGGTCAGGGCACATATCCAGGTTTTGGGCTTGATCCCCAGTACGGGTGAGCAGGAGGCAGCCAATCAATGTTTCTATCGCTCTATACCTCTCTCTAAAATCAATTTAAAAAAAAAATGGTTAAGATGATAAGTTCTATGTTACGTGTATTTTATCACAATTTTTTACAAAGCTGTATTACACATCAAGTTAGTGGTGGGACATGTGCATGAATGAAGCACAAAAAATAAATAAATAAATAAATAAATAAATAAATAAATAAATAAATAAATAAAAATTGGTCACAGCTGTTCTCTCTGGATGAGGGTGACTCTCACTTTTTGTAGTTTTGCATTTTTTTTTTGCTTTGTTTTAAAATGAGCATGGCATTTCTTATAATCTATCACTGTCTCATTGTTTACTTGTTTGTCCTCTTCCTACTTCCTACTAAAGTACAGACTCCTTGAAAGAGTTCATTGCTGAGTCTGTAGCGCCTGCCTAATTCAGAGCAGGCATTCACTAGTGAGTATTAAAGCAATGAATAAATGCGTTGGGGAGGGGAAGTTATTTCCAACTTGGGAAATAGCCTTTCGGGCATCAGAGGAGGGAGAGATCTCTTTCGATATTCAGGGGAGGGAAGGGGCTCATAGAGTTGATTTCAGAGCATTACTAAGGGTTGCCATGGGGAGCACTTTGCCCCCCCCCCCCCATAATCTTCATAAGTAACCTGTCCAGACCATCCCAAATAAACATACAAAGTACAGTGGGCCAGGGTTTGCTCTGCAAAGGCATCTTCAAGACTAGACTTTGTTCATGCTGATCCCATCCTTCCTGTTACACCAAAAACAGTGGAGTCATCTTTGAGCCCTCTCTTTCCTTAATACCCCACAGTAAGTCCATCAGCACATCCTCTTGGCTTTCGCTTTAAAGATGTCAAGACTTCAGTCACTTCTCACCATCTTTAGCTGCCACCTGGTCGAAACCCCTGTTGACCTTGGGTCATTGCAGTAGCCTCTGAGTTTATTGCAACAGCCTCCTAATTATGTCCCTGCTTTTGCTCTCGCCCCCATTCAATCTGCTGCCAACAAAATGGCCAGGGAGATCCTGTTAAAACCCAAGTCATGTCACTTCTCTGCTCAAAACCCTCAGTAAAATCCAAAGGCTTTCCAGTAGCCTACAGGGTCCACCCATTTTTTGTTACTTCCACTTACATTAACTGCATCTCTGGTGTGATCCTGTAATTTATCATTCAAGCCAGGACACTCTTGATAGTGAAAAAAGGCCATGTTAATAATTATTTATTGTGCCAGGGCAACAAGCACAAACCAGCACAGTCCTGGGCAAACCAGACATATGCCCCTCTACTCATCTACCATCCTTTGTGCACACTGAGCCAGCCACCTGGCCTTATCATTCATGTAATACCCCAGACACTCTCCTGCCTCAGGGCCTTTGCACATATTCCTCCCTCTGCTTTATGTTTCTTACCCAAAACACACACAGCGCATGCTCCCTCATCTCATCAGCCCTTTCCCCAATGCCACTTCCTCAGTGAGGCCCACTGTCACCACCAGTCTAAAATTGCAACCCTCCCCCCCCAACCCCCACCGGCACTCTCCATTCCCTTTTCTGCATTATTTTTCTTTCCAGTACTTACTCCGAACATATACTCAACATTTTTTTATTATCAGTCTCTTTACTAGCTCATAAGTTCTATGAGGGCAGAAGTTGTAGTACTTTTCTACCCTAATGTTTTCCCAGTGTGGAGAACAGTGCCTAGTATACAAGGGCGGGCAAAAGTAGGTTAATAATAATAAATACTGCAATAATAAATAATAATACAAGAATAAACTGTATTTCATATACTCACTAGAGGTCTGGTGCACAAATTCGTGCACAGGTGGGGTCCCTCCTGGCCGACTGGGGCTGTCTCGCCCAGTCATGATTGGGGCAGATCAGGTCAGCCGGCCAGGGGGCGGGACTGTGGGAGGTTGGCCAGGTGCAGGAGTTTGGCTGTGGGAGCGCACTGACCACTGGGGGGCAGCTCCTGCATTGTCCCCTGGTGGTCAGTGCGTGTCATAGCTACCAGCCAGTCGTCACAGTCCATTAGGCTTTTATATATATGGATAATTGTAAGCCCACTTTTGCCTTCTTCTATATTAATGCTCAATGAATATTTTTTTGAATATTTTTTTAAAGTTTACTTGCACTCCTTTTTAAATAGGTGGCAGTCCTCTTGTACAGAAATTCTGAGCAGGTGGCATTTTAACTGGGCCATAAAAGCCACGCTTCACCCCTACCCAGGGCAAAGTGGTAGCCGGATTACCCTCTGTTGGACACACCTGCATCCTGGGATTCTGCAGCACTTTATTGGACGGGCAGCCTCCATTGTGAGGTAGTTCTGGTTTCCCCCTGGCCAGGGATAGTGGAGCACTGGGCCTGGCCCCACATCCAGGCACCGGGACCTCCAGTCCAATGGTGCCTTCTTCCTCCCAGTCACACTGTTCACTTTAGGGCTAAAGTGGGAGGGGCTGAAAGTCCAGGCAAATCCTGGCATGTGGCCAATCAAATGCAAGGGGCACTGAGGGTCCTCCTGAGATGAGACTCTCTTAAGTTCCCCAAAAGCCAGGTGAGGCATAATCAACTTCAGCTTCCCCTGCCACCGGCGCTTCATTGATTCACAAGCTCAGGCTTCACCCAGGGCAGGCACGCTCAAGAATTAGGAGCTAGCATCTCAGGCCTGCGGCCCTGGTTTCTCTGGAGAAAAACCCATGGAAGGCTGGTTCGAGGCTGTTACAGGACTTCACCCGGAGCCACCTCCCCACCATGTCGAAGACTTCATTGCTTCAAAGGGACGACAGTGAGTCCAACTCCCTGGATGACGGGTCCAAGTCAGTCTCCGAGAGTAGCAGTAACACCAGTTCAGAGAGTGTCCATCCTGCTGAGGAAGCCAATAGATTGTCGTAAGTGGCTGCACTGCCCTTCCAGGTCTGAGGTCAAGTGCTGCAGCCTTCAGCTCTGGGCCACGTCTTCCTACTTCTCTCTTCTTTACACACTTATCCCCAGTGTACAGGGGACGAATGGATGAAAGACAGAACCTTCAGAATCTGAGAAGGTTGATCCGTGTGGCTCTGGGTATTACACCTGTTGCCCAGTTTTTGCAAAGAACCCAGATAGAGTAGCCATCCAGCATGAGTTTCTGGATTCCAGGAACAATTCTGTGTCTTAGGCTGGCTGCTCTTTCTGCCACAGTTTCAAGCTGCTCTCCTCTCTTGAAGCTACTAGTCTTCATTTTCTCTGTTTCTTCCTCTCTCTCCCTGCCTCCCTCCCTCCCAACAACAAACCCATCCAGGAAACAAAAGGTCACGTCCTAGACTTATGTCCCTACTTTTACTGCCAAAGACTCAGATACGTGGAAATTTTTCTTAGGACTTTATTGCCAAGCAGATTATTACCTAGTAGTCAGATCACATAATTGCCATGGGTATAATGAGATTATAAATGACAATACCCAGTGTTAATAGGGTGTCAAGAAATGTCCTCCTCTCTCATGTCCTTTCGGTATCTTTGTAGATGACAATGTTGTAATGTATTACAAATCCTAATGTATATTTATATAAAACATACAAATACTATTTTGCATATGCTTTCTTTGAAAATACACCCATACACACAGAACTGGCAGTCGTGACTGCTCCGGGGAAAGAATTGGGAGATAGAGAAGGGAGAGATAGGTATGCATGATGATTTTATTGAAACACTGATTATAAGGTTGACAATTCCAAAACAATAAGAGATCATTTAAATAAAGTATGTACACACACAATAGAGTAAATACAGCCATTACAAGTGATAAAGGAAATCTATGGTTGTGAAAAATGTATAGGACATACTATTCATAATGAAAATTAATTTAGGATATAGTCTTATAATGCTTCTCCTTGTGTAAATGGTGTGTGTTTAAAAGCAAATAAGGATTCCCAGAAGAATGTCAATCAAAATGTTAAGGGTGATTATTCCCATTTGGTGAAATTTTGGCATTTCCTTTTATAACACCAATGTAATATTTTTCAAGAAAAATATAAATATATATATATTTTTTAATTCCCAGGAATTCCTCACATGTTTTATTCTCCAAGGCCCTGATCTATGATGCTGTTAGCTAACAGCTTTTCCAAAACCTTGTCTCACCTTTCCCAGGAGACCTGATTCAAGTGAGACCAGACACCACTCTAGGAAAGAAGTGAGGGAAGGAGGGAGAAAGAGCAAACCTTTTGGAAAAATTATTATCAAAGATTTGACAAAACATTGTTTAATGTTTTTGCTTTGACATATTTTTCAATAATTCTAGTTACCAAGAAATAAATGTCATCTCTTAGAAGTGAAGGGACAATGGGTGCCCCCATCCTTAGATATATAGACTTAACTAACCCCTGCCAGACACATAGTAAGCATTCTACATGCACAGTAGCAATGTTATTAAATTTTATCCAATACATAGCATGGAATAAGTTCAAAATGTATACTGATTGGGTAAATAGATGAAAGAGTGAGCGAGAACCAGTAAATACTCCATATATTGGTGGGAGGTTATGTTTTTTCTAGGGAGTGAATTTATCAATGACCTGGCACCAATAATTACTCCCCAAATTGAGAAAATTGTTAATTTTTTTCACTGTCTACCTAAATGCTACATCTAGTAGGTCTTCATAAATATTGAGTGAATAAATCATGAAAGAAAGCACTGGGTGAGTTAATGAATAAACTGGTACTAGGGAGTTATCCAGATGGTAGCAATTGTTAGACACATTTTCTTTAACGCTTAGTGCATGTTAATATTTGTTGAGCTCCCCTAGCCAGTGTGGCTCAGTTGGTTGGGCATCGTCCCATGCATCGAAAGGATCACCAATTTGATTCTTGGTCAGGGCACAGGCCTGGGTTGTGGGCTTGGTCAGAGGTAGGAGGCATGCAGGAGGCAGCCAGTCAATGTTTCACTTTCACATCGATGTTTCCCTCTCTGTCTCCCCCTCTCCCTTCCTCTCTTTCACTAAAAAAAAAAAAAAAAAAAAAAAAAAATCAATTAAAAAACATATTTGTTGAGCTATCTGAACTAGCCCACCTCTGGATCAGCTACTCCAGGACAGATCCTGGAATCTAAGCCAGAGTCCACTTCATCGGGTTTTGTCCCTCTTCCCTACAGAGGGTGCTGGAAGGAGGCTGAGTTGGGCCACCCTTCCTTTCCACTAACATGTCCTCTCGTCTCCCTGCTCTTCCCACACAGGATGATGCAAACCTTGATCCACTTATTGAAATGCAACATTGGCACTGGGCTCCTGGGTCTTCCCGTGGCCATGAAAAATGCCGGCATCTTGGTAAGAGGAATCTGGTGATGAAAACTAGGTTTACCCATTTCGGAGAATGGGGTGGTGGGTCCCTGAGGCCTTTGCACTGTTTATCAATAGACAGTTTGGGGGTACCCTCTGTAAGAGCAAATGTGAATACAGGCATCAATCCACAGGAGTCAATCTGGAGCCCGGAGGTGACAGGACATTATTCTTTTCCCAGTTTTATTGAGGTATAATTGACATGCAGCTCTGTATGAGTTTAAAGTGTACCACATAATGACTTGACATAGAGATATTGTGAAATGATTACTGCAATAAGTTTAGCTAACATTCATCCTCCTGTTAGAAAAAAATGTTTTTCCCTTGCGATGAGAACGTTTAGGATCTACTCTCTTTGCAACTTTCAAATATACCCCACAGCAGTGTTAACTGCAGTCCTCATGGTGTACATACATCCCCAGGATTTATTTATCTCATAACCGGAAGTTTGACCACCTTCATTCAATTCCCCCACCACCCTGCCCTTATTCTTCAAGACCATCCTCACAGACTGATACATAGTCAACTTTACCACAGTCCTCCCCATGCCCCAGGATCACCCACCCCATTTCACTCATTCACAGTAGCAGCCTGGTCCCTGAAGTCAGTATGAACATGTGGCTTCTGTTTCAGTCCATTTGATCAACTCTGAGAGAGTGGCTTGGAAGATGAGGATAACATCTTCTCCAGTCCCCCACCCTCCCTGCCACCCACCTCTGTCTCTTCTTAGGCTATTCCCTTCTCCCTTCTCTGTAAAACTTGACTGATTCCTTTTGACATTAATGTCGCTGTCACCTTCTGGTTTTCTAGAACTTATACCTACCTCACCTGGAATTCTGACAGCACTTACAAAAGTGAGACACACTTCTTTTCTAATATTTCTATCTTCTTCACTTACCTGAAAGTTCTGAGGGCAGGAACTTTATCTTAACACCTCTCCACCGTACCTACTGTAGTGACTGGCACACGGGAAGTCCCAATTCATGTGTACTGAATTCATGCCAAACAGACGATTTCCATTTAATCGAAGTGAATTTCTCCTCCATCCAGGCCTGGTAAGTGGCCCTGTGTCTAAAGAAGGCATATTGAGACCCTGGCTTCTGTTATAACTTCCAACCTGTGGCAGTTCTAACCCAGAAATGGGACTCTCCCCTTTGGAATTCTCAGGGTTCTAGAATTTCTGAAGAGTATTATTACCCCATTGCTACTGTCTTTGCACCATGTGGAATTTGCCGTTTAAGATAATTCTTTCATCCTTTGATTTTGCTTCCTAATCTCCCACCAGAACCTTTGACCATAATTCACTTGAGCACTATGTATATTGAATAACCATTATGTGCATTCTTAGGGCCTGGGAATATAGAAGTAAATAAGGCAGAGTCTCTGCTATGAGGAGGTTACATTCTAGTGGAATCTAGTGGTGCTCTTGATCTCTCATTTGTTTCTTTATGAGAGATCATATTATCTCAGGTCACATCTCTAAAGGTATGAGTGTCCAGAACAAAGGAGGTGAGACAGACCCTCTTTACTCTATGCCAAGTGCACTGCATGGGAGATTATGATTAATAATGAGCCCTGTTTTTTAATCTCTTCCCACATACAAAGAAAAAATGGAAACTATGTGAGAAGATATGTTCATTAGCTTGATTACAGTAATCATTTTACTATCTGTGTGTATATCAAATCGTCATGTTGTACACCTTAAATATATACAATTTTTAGTTAAAAATGAAAGAAATATTGACAAATTAGACATACTAAGGCAGTGACTCTCCACTGAGGACAATTTTTCACACACGTCCCCAACGATATTGACAATGTCTAGAGACATTCTTGGTTGTCACAACTTGTTTGGAAAGGGAGCATGCCACTGATACCTGGTGAGTAGAGGCCAAGGAATGCTGCTGAACATCCTAAAACACACAGGACAGCCCCCACAACCAAGAATCGTCTGGCCCAAAACGTCACTAGTGCCCGTGTTGACAACCTGTGCTGGAGGAAAAAGTCCCAAGTCCAGGAAGGTAGTGAGTGCTCTGTCACCAGCAGTGTCCTAGTGGAGGCTGGGCAGCCACTTTATAGTGATGCTAAGAAGGGCACGTAGGCCAGAACATCTGGAGGCATTAGGACTTTCAGGCAGGGGCTCTCATCCCAGAGGCAGCTTTATTATCAGGAGCTGGGAGAGGCCCGGGTGTGGGAGCCATCAGTGTGTGGCTAACCATCCCCACCTCTCTCTGCCCTCCAGGTCGGTCCCCTCAGCCTGCTGGTCATCGGGATCATCACCGTGCACTGCATGGTCATCCTGGTGAACTGCGCGAATCACCTCAGTCACAGGTGAGAGTCCTGCTTCTCTCTCAGCCCGTGCCAGGCCCTGTCTGAGGGTGTGTTGAGTTTCCTTTGACATTAACCCAATTACCTGGTCATTTCTTCAAGCCACCACCGCCCCTGCTGTTCTAGATTCTACAGAGGCGGTGATAAAGAACCTCCACTGGAAACTCCTAGGTTCAGGCCCAACTCTGCTGCTAACTAGCTGGATGGTATTGTCAAGTTCCAGCTCCCCCTGAACCTAGAAAGATCACATTGATACAAGATGCAAACATGCTCTGTAAACCGCCATGTATATGTGAGGTACTTAGAGATATTTTTCTTCCTCTAATCTTCCCACCCTCAACCTCCCCCACCTCCCATACGCGCATTTTGTATGGGTAATTTGTTCCAGGTAAACCTTTTGGGGGACAATTTAGTAAAAGTAAAAAAGTTAGCAATGAAATGACTAGTTCGCAATTACATCAGTCATTAATAAAGCACACATCTGATACTCAGTATTTATATTTTTTTAAACTTCAATGCAAAGAAAAGACAAATGCAGTGAAAACAAGTAATGCTGAGAGTTTCCTATTTAAAAACTACCATTCGCCCTAGCTGGTTTGGCTCAGTGGATAGAGCGTCAGCCTGCAGACTGAAGGGTCCCAGGTTCGATTCCGATCAAGGGCACATGCCCGGGTTGTGGGCTCAATCCCCAGTAGGGGCCGTGCAGGAGGCAGCTGATCAATGATTCTCTTATCATTGATGTTTCTATCGCTTCCTCTCTGAAATCAATAAAAATATATATATTAAAAAAACAACAACTACCATTCATGGGTGATGGGTAATTTTTTACAGCTCACCACCTGGTGGCTCTCTATCCATAGCACTGAGCTGTTCCGGAGGTATGTAAGGCTAACCGTGTCATCAGACACGTGCAGAAAGACTTCTAAAGTCAAAGTTGATGAAACTCCTCATAAAGCCAATTTATCAAACCCAAATAGGTGTATCTGGAGACTATATCAGTTACACCTAATTTGTGGAGCACTTTCCAGCTCACAAAACACTGTTAAGAGCACTTACTCATTCTGCAATTAAATTTATTGCACAATTACACTGTAGCAGGCACACGGCAGGAGCTTTGCAAGCCTTCTTCTATTTACTCCTTACAGTAAACTTCTATAGCACCATTATTCCCATTTTACAGATGAGCAAACTGAGACTTAGATCTGAGTTAGATGCCTTGCTCAGGGTCACAAAGCTAGGGAGTGGCAGAGCTGGTACTCCAAGACTTTTCTGACTCCACTCTAACATTTTGCAAATTTCTTTTTCCTTCCAGCCTACTGGGGCCATTATATCACCAAGTAGGCTTCTAATATCTATGCCATTCATGATAGCCTTCCCCTGGGTTTGGTTGTTGTTGTTGTTGTTGTTTTCGTTGACTTGTTTTTCTTTCTTTCTTTCTTTCTTTCTTTCTTTCTTTCTTTCTTTCTTTCTTTCTTTTCTTTTCTTTCTTTCTTTTCTAATACAGAGGTTACAGACTGATGGCATAAGAGCTGACTAGGGCCTTTGGATATGTTTTGGGGAAATTCCACAGTTTTTGCTTTGTTTTGTTTTAGACTATGTTTAAAAATTCGGAGATTTCACATTTTAAAAAAGATCTTCATCTTCTTCTTGCCCGTTAGACAATCTGGCACCTCTGGGGCTTCACTCTGTTATCATTCAGCTAAAGCCAAGTCCCAGCCAACCCCTTTTAGGACTGGGAGTGAACCAGAGGGTTTGCCACTGTCTCCACTATTCCCCGTTGTCTCATACCAGCCCCTCTCACCACATATCTGGTCCCCAGAGCTTTTGAATTTGTAATCCTCCGACCAATATTTGCCAGTCCTGTGCATTGTGACCTCCTTTATATTTGAAATGCCAAGCACAGCAATAATAAAAATAGAAGATTCATGCTGCCTTCCCATCTCTGTATCCATCTCTCACTGTCTCCTCCCCCAAACCCAGACTGAGGCCCAGAAATCTAAAGAGACCTACTCAAGGTCTCCCAGCTATCAGAGAGGGCATATTGGGATCTAAACCCTGGCTTCCTGACGAGTCTGGGGACCTTTTCCCCTCCCAGCTACTCCCCTCAGCCCTGCAATTGACACGGGGATCAGGGCCCTCAACAAACTGCTGCTGCTCCCACTTACTCAGGAAGGCCTTCCCCACCCTGAGGAAGGGCCGCCGAGGGAAGAGGGACAAGATAGGCGGGAATGTGGGTGTCACATCCTACAGGGCTGCTGGGCAGGAGCCCGAGTATCACCTTTGTGTGTGATATGGTCCCAGATAGGCCTCCCAAATGTCCCAACACCCTCAGCAGTGGGAAGGAGGGAATGTAAGCCCAGAAACCCAACCCCGCTCTCCCTATCCCCTCCTCCCCCTGACCAGGCTTGCACACGTCACACCTCCTTTCACGTCCCCTCTCCCGGTTTGCAGGCCTAGTCAATTCAACGCTACTGTTTGCTTTTTAAAATCCGCTTAAATAGTAGTATTTAAAATAAAACTGCTACAAAAAGAGAAAAAAAGCTGACTCCTGAAAGTTGTTCAAGTATACGGTTATAAAATATTTCAGTAATAGTGTTGCTAGAAAATAACTAGAATGCTCCATGTTAACACACAAATATATGTATAATAACTACTCCCTGTGGGAGTAAATTGTACTTTTCACAAAAATGTTCTAAGTCATGCATTTCTTGTTCTTTCTCTAGACTGCAAAAGAGTTTTGTGAACTACGGGGAGGCCATGATGTATAGCCTTGAAACGTGCCCAAACGCCTGGCTCAGGACCCACTCGGTGTGGGGAAGGTAATAGTCATAGATGTCATAGCAGTAATAATAACAACAACAACAACAGCACTAATAACCCTCACCTGATCTTCCTTTATTTCTAGTTACACAGGTTTTAAATGAATATGTCCTTATTGCGAAGTGTCAAACAATATAGAGCATCTCCTCGAACAGTTCCATTGTCACTCCCACTCTTTACACAAGAAGTAATCACTGCTACCTAGTTAGTCAGTGGTCCTCTAGACTTGTTTTTCTCTGCATGTGTGTGGATATCTGTGTGGGAATGGAAATATGTATTTTTAAGATTTAAAAAAATATATATTTTTTTAATTTTTAAAAAATTTTTAGAGAGAGAAACATTGATCAGCTGCCTCCTGCATGCTCTCTACTGGGGATCCAGCCCCCAGCCCAGGCATGTGCCGTGACGGAGAATCGAACCGGCAACCTTTCGGTGCATGAGACGACACCCAACCAACCGAGCCACACCAGCCAGGGCTGAAAATATACACTTTGTTTTGTATTATCTTGTACATTAATTAGAATATTTTTTGGAAATCTGCTCTTTCATCTAACAATATGTTTCAAATTTCTTTCCACATTGGGACATAGAAATCTCTCATTTTTTAAAGCTCACGACGTTCCCGGTATGGATGCATACCATAAATTTATCTAATCCTTTTCCTAATAGTGAACATTTAGGTTGTTCCCTTGCTTGATAAAAAGTTTATGGCATACAAAATGCTATTCAATGTCTTGGCTCCTCTGATCTTCTCAATGACTTTGTGAGGTAGGCTGGCGGTTTTTTGTCCTGGGAATATGAAGTAACCAAGGCTCATAAAGACAAAATAACACATCCAAGGACATAGACATAGTGGTGGAGCAGAGATTCGATCAAGAACCTGACATTTCAGCCCTGGCCAATGTGCCTCTCCCGTGCACCAAGGGGTTGCAGGTTTGATTCCCGGTCAGAGCACATGCCCAGGTTTGCAGGCTCTATCCCCATAGCGGGTGTGCACGAGGCAGCCCATCCATGTTCTGCTCTCACATTGATGTTTCTCTCTCTCCACCTTCCTCTCTCTCTAAAAACCCATAAAAAATCTTAAAAGGAACCTCACGTTTCAGCCTTCCCAGCAGAGCCCCTCAGGAGGTAGTGAGTCAGCACTGGGGCTCCCAAGATTCCTGTGGCCACTCCTCACTTGGGACTCTCAGTAGGTCATTGATCTCCCGATTATGAGTCACACTAATTATCAGGCAGGTGAAATCTTGGGCAGTGATAATGGGTGACTCCTAATTGCCCCATCCTTTTTTACCACTGTTTGTCAGTTTCTGATGGCACCGTGGGGAAAACTTGGGGGTATAAAGGGTCCTTAGAGATCACCATAATCATGGCTATTCAAATGGAGGGGAAAAATGAAGCCCAGATGGGGCAATAAAGCTGCCCAAGTTTACACAGAAACGTAGTGGCAGAGCAAGGACTGGAATCCAGAGCATCTAGCTCCCACCATTCCATTTCGCTGGCAGTCCAGTACCTGAGAAAGAGTTGGGAAAACATTTATAACAATGATTTGTCATTTTTAGTGTGCCAAGGGATACCTGGGGAGCTTGATGAAAAACTGCTCGTTTCAACCCTGGCTGGTGTGGCTCAGTTGGTTAAGCCGTGTCCTGTGCACTGAAAGGTTGCCAGTTTAATTCTTGGTCAGGGTACATGCCTGGGTTGCAGGCTCCATCCCTGGTGGTGGTGTGCAGGAAGCAGCAGATCAATGTTTTGCTCCAGTGTCAATGTTTCTCTCTCTCTTCCTCTCTCTAAAAAAAAAAAAAAAAAAATCAATTAAAGATTTAAGAAAAACACAAACTGCCCATTGCATGTAGGCAGCAATCATCAATGGATGTTCAAGCCATTAGGTGAAAGGTCATTGGGAAACTTCATGAAGGAAGAATACACTGACACCACCAGACCCCAGGTACTAATTTTGGCATCTCATGTTTACACACAGGACAGCCAGGAGTGAGGTATCTTATAAAGGGGTGCAGGAGGGAGTACAGAGCATGCCTCTGAAATATCCTCACCAGGAAGATAAACGATGAACCTCAGTCTAATCAAGCTACTAGATCTAACATCAGTTTACAAGAAACACAGGATAGAGAAACAAGATAACCGACATTATGAAGTCGTCAACTAAAATCTAGAAAGTGGGCCATACTATGGGATAAAGTATCTGATAGCTTCAATACGAACCAAAAATTTAAAAGTTGCAAAGAAAAACAAATAAAACAGGTCAAAGGGAATCTAGCAGTTTAAAAAACTTAAGAGACTTAATAACTAAATGCAATGTTTAAACTTTTTAGAATCTGTAAAATAGACATTTTGAGCCAATTGGAGAAATATGAATATGGACTGAATATGAAATAATATAAAGGAATTATTGTTAATTTTGTCAGGGTTGGTAATGGCATGATGGCTATTTGTTTAAGTCCTTGTCCATTAGGGTTGCATTCTAAGTTATTGACAGGTGAAATGCTACGAGATCTTCAGTTTGCTACAAATATTCCAACAAAAGAAGCATGTGTGTGGTGTAGGGGTGAAGGGATAGATGGAAGAGAAGTGGAAAAAACTTCACTTGTTGAAGCTGGCATGGGCACACGAGAATTCACTGGATTATTGTCATTGCTTTTGTATATGTTTAAAAATGTGCCTAGTAAAGAGAAAAAAGACTTCTCCATTTTGAAATCTCACATGACATCACCCAGCCTCTGACTCAAAAGCTGATATGAGAGCCAGGAATCTTTATTTTTTTGCCTAAACCTCAGATGATTCTGATGCAATTGATACTACAACCCAATTTTGAAAAACACCGATCTAAACTTTAGAATCTAAGTAGAGGAGCATATTTTTGTTTCCTATAAATAAATAAATGCAACCTCAAATGGAGACAATTTAAAAATCTAAAAGAGCCCAGCCAGTGTTGCTCAGTGGTTGAGCATTGACCTATGAACCAGGAGGTCGCGGTTTGATTCCCAGTCAGAGCACATGCCTTCATTGTGGGCTCAATCCCCAGCCAGTCGATAATTCTCTCTCATCATTGATGTTTCTCTCTCTCTCTCCCTCTCCCTTCCTCTCTTTGAAGTAAATAAAAACATATTTTAAAAATAAAAATAAAAGCATAATGATTATGATGGAGTATAATATATTAAGTTTTAAAATAATGGGTCTGAGGGACCATTTGAAATCTTGCTTCCCAGCAATGTCATCAGTTTGGCTCAAAAGTTCAAAAATATTAATGTGAGTCTATTGTAATTTTAAAAAAAGTGGAGAAGGAATAAATGCTAGCTAATAAATTTAGAAGAAATGACAGATAAAATTAGGAAACCACCACCTTGCAACCACTGGTGAAATAATTGATTCAGGCAAGGGTCATTAATGAACGTTAAAACCCTTAGGTTGAGGGGAATCAGATTTTCATGCCATCTCAAAGTTTTACCATCAGATTACAAAGAAGGAAATGTACATTGGAAAAGTCTGGCAGTCACTTCACAGTGTAACCACAGGACATCATGTGCCTCCCAATATGATGAAAAAACGTACAAAATATCACTTATGTGGTATGCTTACCAAAGTGCTAATCTGGACCTGATCACGAGGAAACAATTATACAAGTCCACAATGGGGACATTCAGCACGACAGTTGGCCTGGACTCTTCCCAGAACAACAAGGTGGTAGAAAACAAAAAAGGCGGATTTGGGGCTGTTCCACATGAAAAAAGACTAAAGAGACACAGCCTTAATGCAATATACAAAGCTTGATTAGATTCTGAATTAAAAAAACACAGCTAATCAAAACATTTTGGAGAGAATTGGGTTATTTAAAAATATGGACTATCCTATCTAATAAAAGAGTAATATGCAGCCGAAACCAGTTTGGCTCAGTAGATAGAGCGTCGGCCTGCGGACTGAAAGGTCCCAGGTTCGATTCCGGTCAAGGGCATGTACCTTGGTTGCGGGCACATCCCCAGTAGGGGGTGTGCAGGAGGCAGCTGATCGATGTTTCTCTCTCATCGATGTTTCTAACTCTCTATCCCTCTCCCTTCCTCTCTGTAAAAAATCAATAAAATATATATTTTTAAAAAAAGAGTAATATGCAAATTGACCATACCTCCACTACACCCACAAGCCACACCCACCAGCCAATCAGGAGCAAGTATGCAAATTAACCCAGCCAAGATGGCTGTGGCCACGGAGCGAGCAGGAGGCTTGGGTTTCCCTGGCAATGGAAGAAGCCAAGTTTCTGGCCTGCCCTGGCCCCCACTGAAGGCTACAAAGTTTCAATTATAGAAGATAAATAAATCCCAGATACCAGGGCCTCCGCTTGGGTCACCGGGGGGCGTGGCCGGCCTGCAAACCACCACAGGCTCCTCACCCAGGCCGCCCCACGCCCCAAGGGAACCCCCACCCTGATCCAGGACACCCTTCAGGGCAAACCAGCTGGCCCCCACCCATGCACCAGGCCTCTATCCTATCTAATAAAAGAGTAATATGCAAATTGACCATCACTCCAACACACAAGATGGCTGCCCCCATGTGGTCAAAGATGGCTGCCCCCATGTGGACACAAGATGGCTGCCACAAGATGGCCAGCAGGGGAGGGCAGTTGGGAGGGATCAGGTCAGCAGGGGAGGGCAGTTGGGAGTGATCAGGCCAGCAGGGGAGGGCAGTTGGGAGGGACCAGGCCTGCAAGGGAGGGCAGTTGGGGGGGACCAGGCCTGCAGGGAAGGGCAGTTGGGGGGGACCCAGGCCTGCAGGGGAGAACAGTTGGGAGGGGACCAGGCTGGCAGGGGAGGGCAGTAAGGGGTAACCAGGCCTGCAGGGGAGGGCAGTTAGGGGCAATCAGGCTGGCAGGGGAGCAGTTAGGCATCAATCAGGCTGGCAGGGGAGTGGTTAGGGGGTGATCAGGCTGGCAGGCAGAAGCGGTTAGGGGCAATCAGGAAGGCAGGCCGGCAAGCAGTTGGGAGCCAGCAGTCCTGGATTGTGAGAGGGATGTCTGACTGCCTGTTTAGGCCCGATCCTACCAGGATCGGGCCTAAACAGGCAGTCAGACATCCCTCGAGGGGTCCCAGATTGGAGAGGGTGCAGGCTGGGCTGAGGGACACACACACCCATGCACGAATTTCGTGCACTGGGCCTCTAGTATGTGTATATTGAAGTTGACTTTCTGGGCATCATAGTCTTAAGAAAGGTATGCCGAGGTATTTAGAGTTGAAGTGTTCTATCTACAATTGACTTTCAAATGGTTCTGAAAAAGTGTGTGTGTGTGTGTGTGTGTGTGTGTGTGTGTGTGTGTGTGTGTGTGAGAGAGAGAGAGAGAGAGAGAGAGAGAGAGAGAGAGAGAGAGAGAGAAATACATACATGATGCAGTTAGGGCCAAAAGTTAACAATTGGTATATCTAGTTAAAGGATATATAGATGTTAATTATACTAGTCTTTTACCTTTTTCTGTGGACTTGAAAAATTTCAATATAGAAAAGTGGGGAAATATTTAAAATAACAGAAATAATTATTTCAAAAAATAAAAATTAGTGCATTTTTTAAAAATAATTTTCTCCCTCTGTCTGCTGCTTCTTTTCCTTCCCAGGTACACTGTCAGCTTCTTATTAATCGTCACTCAACTGGGCTTCTGCAGTGTGTATTTTATGTTTATGGCAGACAATTTACAACAGGTAAAGAGGCCTCTTCTAGATAGAATGGGAGGAAAGCAGACCTCCTACTGCTAGGGCTGCGTGAGCAAAAGTACAGAGTTCAGATCATGGGAGGAGATGGCTTCATTTCTAACCCCTGATGAGACTACTCTTGGGAGTTCTCTCAGTCCTGGGAATCACTCTTTTAAAGGATCATAGAGGGGTGTAACCAGGATGGAGAGAAGCTTACAAGCATGTCCAATCAGAAATAATTGAGATTTTTTTTAGCCTGAAAAGTGTTAGTAAGATTTACTTTTAAGTATCTGAGGGTTGTCATATAGGGATGACTAATTAAATGTAAGGCAAACAAGCTACAACCTTGCATTCATTACATTCCTAACAGGCATTACAAATCAATCTTAGCCTTCTCTCTTGACTTCATGGAGTAGAGAGAACATATTTGTGTTTGTGGTCTCTCTCAAATAGCCAGAACTATAATAAGTAATGTAGATGGAATATTCAAGTAGATCGATGGTGCCCAATATGGAGAGCTTTCTACCTTTTAGAGCTATCTAAAGTAGAAGAAAATACCTTTGTGTAATCAACTTCCGATGTTCGGTGTAGGAAAGAAAACCATTTCGTAGGAAAGAAGAGGTTGGGCTAGATGACAAAAGGACCCTTTGCCCTTGAGATTTTATGATTCTAAGAGTTTCTGGTTGTCACAGTCATGGGCACTACGGTCAGGGTAACCAGATTTGGCAAATAAAAATATATAACACTCAGTTAAATTGGAATTTCAGATAAGCAGCAAATAACTTTTTTTTTTTACATGATTATGTCCTATGTGATATTTGGGACAAGTTGTACTAAAAGGTTACCTGTTCATCATCTGAAATAGAGACTTAAGGGGGTATCCTTTGTTTAATCTTTACCCGTAACTGTACTCCCTTCTTTGTGCTCTGTGTCAGATAGTGGAAGAAGCCCACGTGACCTCCAACACCTGCCAACCCAGGAAGAAGCTGGTGCTGACTCCCATCCTGGACATTCGCTTCTACATGCTGACCATCCTGCCCTTCCTGGTCCTGTTGGTGTTTATCCAGAACCTCAATGTGCTGTCTGTCTTCTCGACTCTGGCCAACATCACCACCCTGGGGAGCATGATTCTGATCTTTGAGTATATCATGCAGGTCTGTGCCTGAAGCCAGAAGTGGGTCAGTGTCTGGGGTTTCTGAGACACCCGGGGAGCGTTGTTACCTTTATGGGCAGGTCAAGGTAAGGGAGGCGATCCCCTGCTCTGAGCAGCCCCTGCTATGGTGATAGCTGTGAACATTTTTTTTTTAAGATTTTTATTTTTTTAAGATTTTTTTTGGTAAGATTTTTTATTCTTATTGACTTTTAGAAAGAGAGAGGAATCCTTATCTGGGCTGTGCCCCTAACTTGGAGAGTAGTCTCAGGCAATTCCCCTCTCCTCCCTGAGTCCCACATTTAAAGATGAGAGGGCTCCCAATAGCGAAAAGGTAGAAACAACCCAAATGCCCATCACTGGACGAAACAATAAACAAATACGGTAAATACATGCAGTGAGATATTATTCAGCCTTAAAATGGAATGAAATTCTAATCTGTGGTACAACATGGATCAACCTTAAAGATATGATGCTAAGTAAGTAAGCCATCACAAAAGGACAAATATGGTATGATTTCACTTCCATGAGGTACCTAGAATAGTCAAATTCATAGAGATAGAAAGTAAATTAGAGGTGACCAGGGGGCCGGATAATGGGGAGTTATTAATGGGTACAGAGTTTCAGTTTGGGATGATGAACAAGTTTTGGAGATGGCTAGTGGTGTTGGTTGCACAACAGTGTGAACGTACTTAATGCCACTGAACTGTACACTTGAAAATGGTTAAAATTGTAAATTTTATGCTATGTGTATTTTACCACAATAAAAATAACGTTTTAAAAGATGAGAAGGCTGAGCGATTCTAGATATCTCCTGGGTGCTCATAGCACTTTCTCTGTGGATGTCAGGGTTGGCCCAGCTTTCTACCAGGCAATGATTGTTGTGCCATGGCAAAGCCAATGCCCTTCTTCCCCTTCCTTTCAGGAGATTCCAGATCCCAGCAACCTGCCCTTGATGGCAAGCTGGGAGAACTTCCTGCTGTTCTTCGGTACAGCCGTCTTCACGTTTGAAGGCGTCGGTATGGTAAGATGGATGTGGGCTTTGAGCGAAGCGTCCCTTGTGCTCTCGAGGGAAGCCAGTCATTGTCCCAGCTGAGAAAATAATAGAATTTATGAAAAGTGGGAATATGATCTCCTGGTGGAAGGGAATGTCAGGACCCATTCTCAGGGCACCAAATGCCCCGTGCACCACACTAAGCTTTGAAGACTGAGTGAGAATTCACTATTCAGCCCAGATGGAGGAGGAGGGCAGTCCTGGCAGTAGAGAGCATGGAGGGAAGTGCAAGGGGGGTGGCCATGTGGAGAGGCCCCTTCCTGGCCCCAGGGCCACCAGGAAAAGGATGTCTGTGCTTGTGGGGAACCGGCTCCTTCCCAAGGTGTCACATCTCCTTCTACCTTTCCCTTTACAACTTCCTTTCACCACCAGGTTCTGCCTCTCCAAAACCAGATGAAGCATCCACAGCAGTTTTCTTTTGTTCTGTACTTGGGGATGTCCCTGGTCACCATCCTCTTCATCTGCATGGGGTCGTTTGGCTACATGAAGTTTGGGTTGAACACCCAGGCCAGCATCACTCTCAACTTGCCCAATTGCTGGTAGGTCCCTGCCACCCAGGGTGGGCTCTGAGTCTTAGCAGCAGAATGTGGCATTTCCTTGGGTTATTATTAGCGAGAAATATTAACTGCTAATGTTTGCATTATAATAACAGGCACATTTGACAATCCAGGCACTACGAGTTAGCATCCTTACTTTCAGATCCATTTAATAGGTCAGGGAATTGATATTTGGAGAGGTAAGTAACTCGCCTGGTACATATTGTTTGGGAGAAGCTGAAGCTTGAAACTGAATCTGTCTGACTCTATGATTCAAAGGCCCTAAAACAGGAAAGATCAGAAGTGTTTGGAAAACAGAAACAGCAGCGATAAAAAATATAACTCCAGAGTAATAATTCAGGGTCCTGCAGGTGGACAGATGACGTCCACACTCTTCTCAGGATTAATTGGTTATACACAAAGTGCTTAGAAGAGTGTCTGGCACATAGTAGGCACTCATTGAATGTTGGTTATTATCATTGTTGTGTGTCCCCACACCCTGGGTCTTTTGGGGAAGGTAGGATGGTGGGCCATTCATTTCCCACAAGGCCACAACTGCAAAATGAGAAACATATCACCAGCCCCACCCCCCTCACTGCATTGTAGTAATGACTAGATGATAAATGTGGCATTTCTTTGAAGTTGAGACTTATTTTACACAAGTCATATAGCATCCTCATAGGCTGTTCCTATTCTGGGCAATTTGGGCTGCCACTGGCTACCTGGGACAGGGCGTTTTCCTTCCAGGGGGGCCTCAATTGGAAAACATCGGGTGCCATGAGGACTTCACACCTGCTCTAAACCTGGCTGGTCATGAGAGTCACCAGAGCAGCCTGCAAGAAGGGATAAGCAAATAACCCTCCCTAATAATGAGACCAACAGCTAAGAAAAAAATGACCATGATGACACAGTTCACAGACAAATCCCAGAAAATGGCATTTTATATATTTTTAAAATGCTATGTCTCCCTCATAACAGAAATGCCAATTTTTTAAAATCCCAAAGGCAAAGAGCAGCAGGTGTTCACACACTGTTTGGGCAAGGATGTGGAAACCAGCCCTCCAATAGGCTAGGACCACACACAGCCACTGTCAACAGCTATCGCAATAGTAAATCTCATATACTTCCACCCATCATTGTTACTTCTGGGATTGCACACTATACGTGCAGAGATACATGTACAAGGATAGTCTTGTATTTTTCCCAGCATTGTTTACTGGCAAAAAACAAAAACCACTAGGAATAATCTAAATATCCATTCACTGGGGACTGGTTAAAAAAAACTGTAGTATATCCACGCAATTGGAATACCAAGCAGGTGTTAAATAGAAGAGCCAGATCTATGTGTACTGATAGGGAACAATCTCCAAGACATAGTTAATGAACAAAGACGGAGCTCAGTGGTGTGTAGAGGATGCTGCCGTGTGAGTGTGTGCATGTGTGTTTGTGTGTGTATCTAAATAAGCTTGCATATCTACTGATTTCTGGAAGGGCTACAAGAAAACTGTTAGAGGGATTGCCTGTGGAGAGAGAAACTGGTGACTGGGAATTAAGGGTGGGAGGGAGGTTTTTCACTATATGGCTTTAGTGCTATGAATTTTACTCTATGCCGATACACCTTTTTATTTTTTATTTATTTTATATTTTAGTTAAACCTCACCTGAGGATATTTTTCCATTGATTTTTAGAGAGAGTGGAGGGGAGGGGAAGAGACACAGAGAGAGAAACATCAATGTGAGAGAGACACATTGATTGGTTGCCTCCCAACAGCCTGACCAGGGGATCATGCCTACAATAGAGTATGTGCCCTTGACCGGAAGTGAACCTGAGACCCTTCAGTCTGCAAGCCGATGCTCTATCCACTGAGCCAAACCAGCTAGGGTGATATACCTTTTTTAAAAACTAAAAGAAAAAAGGCACTGATTTCTGAGCCACAGACTTGCTGAATAAGAATCTCCAGGGAAGTGCACTTTTAATAAGCTTCCAGGTGGCTCTGACGGCAGGTCCCGCCTGAGTCACTGGAAGTTAGCCAGCTCTGTCACAGGTACGGCTTCTGAGCAGTGAGCAAGTCCTGCATGGCCCTGCCCAGGAGCCACGTCGCATTTCCCGTCCTGTCTGTCTGTCTGCAGGCTGTACCAGTCAGTCAAGTTGATGTACTCTATTGGCATCTTCTTCACCTACGCCCTCCAGTTCCACGTCCCCGCCGAGATCATCATCCCCTTCGTCGTCTCCCAGGTGTCAGAGAGCTGGACACTGTTTGCAGACCTGTCTGTCCGCACAGCCTTAGTCGGTGTGACCTGTGAGTAGGATAAGGGCATTCATTGACCAGAGCTGTGGCTGGGAGCCACATTGGCATCTACCTCGCTATTACTGGCTCTGCCACTTGCCTTCTTCGTGAGCTTGTGCAAGATACTTTAGCTCTCTGAACCTCAACTTTCCACCTGAAAAATGGGCTTAACAGAACTACCACATAGTAAATATTATAGTAATCTCTACCACCTACGCATAGAAGGTATACATTAGCTGGTTTATGGGAGGAAGAAGTATCATTCATTGGATCACACGCCTGTCTGCCTTCTGTATGCCAGGCGTGGTGCTGATAGTATCTAACACTCATGAAAGCCTAGCAGCGCAATAGTAACAATTGAGGAAACAGTGACTCACACAATTTAAGTAACATGCTCAAATCATATAGCTGCTAAGTGACAGAGCTGGGATTTGAATGTGGGTTGTGTTACTCCAAAGTCTGTGTTTTCTGTTGTGCCAAATTCCTTTCTATCATAAATTAGGGTCACGTCCCCAATCATAAAGTTGTGTTTAACTGTAGGGAAAACCTCCCAGGGGCTGATTTGTTAAGGGTTTGGAGATCACTCTTTGGGTGCACTCTTTTCTCTCCCTTCCCCACTCCCTTCCTTCCCTCCTGCTTCTTTCCATTCACTTATTCACTCATTCATTCTACATTGGGTGCTCTAGTACAGTGGTCAGCAAACTCATTAGTCAACAGAGCCAAATATCAACAGTACAACGATTGGGATTTCTTTTGAAAGCCGAAAACCGACTTCTGCACATAGGCCACGAAGTTTCAATCGCACTGTACGTGCGCGCCTGCACGTGGTATTTTGTGGAAGAGCCACACTCAAGGGGCCAAAGAGCCGCATGTGGCTCGAGAGCTGCGGTTTGCCAACCACTGATCTAGTAGATGTCTGGGAAACATCATGAACATGGGAAGGCATCACTAGAGACAGCTGACCTAATACCATGCCCTGCTTCTCGCACAGACTGAATGAACAGGGATGCTGGGGGTTCTTTGTCGAAGCATGTCCAGAGATCAGAAAAGGTGCCCCAAGAGGAATGGGGGGAGGAACCAGGAGAAGTGAGGGTTTGGGTAACTTCTATATCTGTCCTCGGCAACCTGTGGAATTATTGTGAAAGAGAGAGAGCGCAAATTGAGTCTTAAAAGCTCCATGCATCCAAGTTTAAAGTTGGGGGAATCCTGTCTCGGTTGGGGGTCAGGAGAAACTGTGTAGTGCTTAGAGCAGCCCAGCACAGATGCCATAAGATGTTATACTTTCCTTAACTGGGGTTCTATAAGCAGAAACAGCACCTGCTCAGTTTAAGGTGTTACAGAGTTCCCAGTCTGTTCCAAGACATCAGGAACCTGACAATATGTTGTTTTGAGATCCTTCCTAAGGAATGGTGTCAGTTGAAGAGAAAAACTGAGTGGTTCCGGCCACTCAGGTTCAGGGAAGGCATCGCTAGAGACAGCTGACCTAATACCATGTCCTGCATCTGGTATAGGCTGAATGACCACTTCCTCCTCCTTTATGCATCTGTCAGTTGTTACCCTTCATTCATTCAACAACTGTTTGTTGAGCATCCACTATATGCTTGACATTGTGCTAGGCACGAGGGACACAATCATGAATAAGGAGGAAGAAAGGGTTCCTGCCCTCCTGAGGCTTACAGCTGAGTGGGAAATATATGCAGGAAAATAACTACAGCAATAAAGTGTGCCATCTGATGGTTACGGTCATAAGAACAGGATACCCTAAGAGCACATACCTTTAGCCTTGGTAAGTTCAGACCTGAAAGATAAGTAGGAGGTAGATGGAGGAGTGAAGAGTGTACCATGTGTAGGGAGCAGGCTCTATACAGATCTGAAGCAAGTATTGACATCTGGCCTTTTTGGAAAACTAAAAGCAGTGGGGAGTGATCAAACATGAAGCCAGAGGATTTGCAGGGCCCTAAGGAAAGCAGGCCACAGAGAGCCATGGAAGGACTCTGAGCAATGGGTTGACATGAGCAGACCTGACCCTTAGAGGGCACCCTTCTGGTCTGTCTTGCTTTAGCAGTGATGGGCAACCTTTTGAGCTTGGTGTGTCAAACTTCGCCAAAAAACTGAGCATAACTCGGGTAGTGTGTCACTTTGAGGAAAAAATATTATTTCGCAAATGTTTCATCCTCAGGAGCAGCAAATGTTTCATCCTCGGCATGCGGCCGCCTCAGCGGCCGCGTGTCATCAGAAATGGCTACGCGTGTCAGTGCTGACACGCGTGTCATAGGTTCGCCATCACTGCTTTAGAGCTTCCTTGAACGTATCTTCTCTGCCCTGTCACTGTGAGCTCTCTTGGAGAACAGACACTGACTTTTCCCTGTACCTCTTTAAGAAATTTATTAGACATCTGATGAAGGAATACTGTGATAGGGACCATCCCATTTGAGGATTGATGGGTTCCCAACCATGAGAGTCTGTCTCTCTCATTCTCTGATTAGATGTGTTGGAGCAATTTCATAAACACGTGATATTTTCTTCAAGAGCCAGCAAACTAGTAAGGGTGCTTTCCGAACAGGTTTCCCCTAATTTGTTCATAGGACAATCATATGGTTGTATACAGTTGAATCACATAGGTTGTATATTTATTCATTCCTCTTTAAACATTATCAAAATTGGACTCCCCTAGAAAAATACAAGATATATGTTTATTATATGCATAAAAGATGGAGATTTGAGTATTTATAGGAGATGGGGAGTGAGCAGCCTAATGCTGTCTTCATGTTTTATGTCCTCCTTCATTATCCAGATCCTTTTAAGAGTATGAAAACAAGTGGCTGAGATTCTGGCAGCAACAAGCTATCTCTTATTTTTTATATCCTTCCTTCTAGACAGTGGTTATATTATGTAGATTAGTACAAATTCACTGTAGATTCAGCATCCAAGTAAGAGTCAAGCATTTGTTGAATACCGATGATACACCAAGTTCCTTCCTATAAATGGGAGGCCCCACAGGAGAGTGGAAAGGGCCTTCGATTGGGCATTTTAATGGATTCTCACCTCAGCTGTGTGACCTCTAGAGCTCTAGATTGCCCCATCTCTACAATGAGTTGGTTATAATAAATAGGTGGTCGAGGGGCCTTTCCAATAAACATTATATGTGAAAAACCCAGTAAGATAAAACATAAAAAGAAAGTGGTCAAAACAAAGATGGGAGTCCAGAGCCGGGGTGCCTGACCTACTCAAGTCTACAATGGGCTCCTTCCCCACCTCTCCTGAATGGCTTATCAGACAGGTGGCATTATAAGGCTCCCCCCAAATGGTTTCTTTCTGAGGTCCCTTCTTGCAGGAACCTCGGTGACACCATTTCTTTCCGCCTGCAGGTGTCTCAGCCATCATCATCCCCCGCCTGGAGCTGATCATCTCCTTGATGAGCTCCGTGAGCAGCAGTGCCCTGGCCCTCATCATCCCGCCCCTCCTGGAGCTCATCACCTTTTACCCTGAAGACATGAGCTGTGTCACCATTGCAAAGGACATCATGATCAGCATCGTGGGCCTTTTGGGGTGTGTATTTGGGACATACCAAGCCCTCTATGAGTTGGCCCAACCCTACAACCATTCCATAGGCAACTCCACAGATGTCCATGCACGTCATTATCTATTTTTATTCTAATAGTTCTCCCTCCTCCCATCCAGAGTTTGACTTCCACTGTGGATATTATATACATTCAGCAAACTCCACCATCTCTATATTAATTAGTGCCTTCTTTACCTTTCTAAGAGAAATGTAGATTACACAAGTCTGTACAGAGACCTCTCAGGCTGTGCTATTTTTATCTATCTACCTACTTATTTATTTATTTAGGCTTTGGATATTTTTGGAGGTCTTTTGTACCTCCTAACCAAAACCACATCCAACCATTTGTATTATCAGCCTCATTTAATGGGACAAGGGATGCCAACTGCCCATGATATCCCTGGAATCACAGACCACACATATTTGTAAATGCAAAAGCAATGGTTTCCTCTATTGGGCAGCAGCTGCCCTTACAGCATCAGCTTTAGAAAAGTGTATGTTGGGGAAGAGGGTTTTCTATTTAGATATTCTTCTATGTGGAACAGTCCCAGACAGAACAAAATAGAACTTTGCAGTAATTTTATCCAATCATTGGTTCTGCCACTTATTTCCTATGGGATCTTAGGCCCAGAATTTAGGGCTGGTCTGTGGGTAAGTTGTCATGTAGGTCAGGATGACAGACAAACCCAGGCACCTGATATGGGTCCACCTCTCTTTGTTGGATCCTTGCTCCAGAACAGCTGCTGGTGGGTCCAATTCTTCAGCATCTATTTGCCACATTCACCCTGACAGCGCTCACAGCTCTGAAGGCTGCCTCTACCTCCCCTAGTACTGCAAGGGCCTACTTTGGGTCAGAAACTATGGATCTGGCCCTCTTGAGGGAAAACTTGGGCCAGAGGAATTGTCTCAAGGACAGAAGGACAAAGCATGCATGTTCTTACATTGTAGGTTGCAAATTGGCCACCCTGGGCCAAATTTTTCCACTGCTAAGTCTGTTTGGCCCCTCTGGCCCCCGCACAGTGTTTTAAAAAATAATTACTTGCCAATATCTAAACATTGTAAAATTCCATATAAAAGTCTGGATTTCCAGCATCTCTAAGGAAAAAAAAAAAGGAAAATATCTGGCAAACTGGGCCCACAACACTCTCACGTGGCACTAACTGGCTATGTCTAGACAGCAGTGGCCCCTACAAACAGCATGTTCCCTTTCCAACTCACCCAGTCCCCATCATCCCTGATTATATCCCCAACTCCAGACTGGGCATCGGCTGCCTCACATCAATGCATATGGGCTGTTGTAAAAAGGAAAAAGGGAAGGCACGTGTCTTCCCTGTGGTCCTCGTCACTCATTTATGTCTTGTACTTGGCCCTGCAGGCACCTGAGGTTGTCAACTATCTTAAATACATAGAGGAAGACCCTCACCCCACACCCTGCCTCTCCAGGATACATTGTGCCCCAATCGCAGATGTTAATGGAGGAACGGACTGAGCTCTACTAGTTCAGGCCCTTCATTGTCCGAGGGGGTTGGAGTAAAATGAAAACTGATAATACTCTCACTCTGCTTTTAAGTTAGTGATAAAAAAAAATTTTAATGAGAAAAATCATTCAAGGTACTTCAGGAGAGCAAGACTGGGTTAGTCTGAACTTGGGGTAACAAAACATGTTCATTCTCTTCCTTGACTGCTTGGAAAATAAGTTAAGCTCTTAGAGAGAAAGCCATAGGGGTGAAGAGGAGAATGAAGTGGCCAGCCCAGCAGATGTCCTGAGCCATCAAGAACTGCCAGGATCACCCCACCTTAGGTTAGGGCTGCTTGCCCACACCTCAAATGTAAGTGGCACAAAATGACTTTCAGCGAGGGTAGTAGCATCACTGGGGAAAGGGGCTTGAAGGGGGACAGAAAATCAGAATTTGGCTTTGACAAATGCAAGACAGAGGAAGAGGGACACCTTCCTCACAGGCCTTCATTCTGCTGCAGCTGGTGCCACATTAATGGCCTCTAGAGAGACATCGATCTTGAAACAGCCCAGATGTTTCTTGCCGCTGCTTAGGATATTCTGGATTCGGTAGTTTCCGGTACTGAGCCAGCTGGGCAGGTCCAGGTGGGGTATGTTGATAACACTCTTGGGCAGTGAGTATTTGCCCTGTGGAAATGCCAGAGGATCACAGGTCAGTGGGAGCCTACTGGATAGAACTCTCTCCTGGAGCCACCTCTAGGTGGCAACCAGGAACCATCCCTCCTCCCATTCTCCTAAGAGCCACAGAAGACTGGAGACTGCCATAGCACCGTAGAGCACTGCAGGTCACACCAGAGTTTCATAGATGAGTGAACTGAGGTTCCCAAGAGATAAGCAGCTCAGAATAGATCACACCAATTTACATCCACCCATAGACATCCAGATCTGCCGGAGAAAGAAGGCAAGGATCCTTCTCTCTAAACCCCATGTCTTTACTTCAGCCACAGGGATAATGCTCTCCCTCCCTGAGTACTCACTTCTTTGAAGGGACAGTGGCAGGGAAGCCCATAGGTGTGCAGGGGCTCTGGACAGGGCTCTCCAGGGGGAAGGAAAATGTCAAATACGTTACAGATGTCTTCATAGGTACAGCTACCGATTTGTTCCACACATGGGACTTTGACCCAGAAGCCAGCCATTTCCTTCTGCACAGTTAAGTCCACCTGGTGAAAAGATTTTGAAAAAGTGTCAGTTTCAAGGCAAACATACTAGTTCCTCTGCCTCTTTAAAAGGTCAGCATTTCATTTCAATCACACGGTTTTTAATTGCTTGGGATCTTTGGAGACATTCTGATCCAGAAATGACAAATTGCGGCACGCGCCCCAATATTATCCTTTCCTGTGCCCATGACAGACATGAATAATCAAATGTGACTTTCCCCCTTCACTGAACCACACAGTCTTAGCATTCTTTAGGTAGTCACCACCCATACCCATTGGTTGAAGCTGATACTTGAGTTGAAATGCATTTGTCATCCAACTGCTAATTGGCTAACTGTAGCATTGCTTCCTAGACTTTCTCAAAGTAACTACAAAAGGCAAATAAACTTATGAAAGGAACTTTAACCTCAGAGGGGATGACATACAGGACTGGAAAGAATTTTTACAAAATGCTCAGTGTCAACAAATGTGTGAGGAAAGCCAAATCTGCTGTTGCCGGTTAGAGGACAAACAGGTTGAAACACTTAGAGGCACATTGGCAACAGATATCAAGAGACCTAAAAAGTCTGTGTCTAGATGATCAGAAATGTAGGAAAAGGTGCATTTCAAGAATAATTTCTGCAAAGCTCTTTATAATAGCAAAAACTAAAAATAAAAACTACCCTGGAAACAAACTAAATATCCAACATTAGATTTAAGTAAACTATGACAGATCTACAACAGTATATTTCTGCCATTAAAAATGTTTTGGTAGATCTATGCCAAATGCCACAGAAAGAGGTATGGAAAATAATAGTATGATGTGAAAAGTAATAATAACGCATGTCATATAATCTCACAGTATAAAGATACATATATTTACAAATGCAGAAAAAAATTCTGACAGGATATGTAAGTAGCTAACAATGCCTATCTTGTGAGGAGATAGATTATAAGAGGACATTTATAAGGAGCACTGGTTATTTTCATATATATCCATTGAAATTAATATGTATGTTATATGTGATTATATGGGGGAATATTCCAAAATGTTAAAAGTGCTTACCTCTTATCATGAGGTAGAGAAATTTCAGATGATTTTGTTTACCCCCCCCATTTTGACCATTTGTGTTTTCTAAAGTTGACTACATATCTCTTGCTAATTGACGTGTTTGTTTTATAGTTAACTAGAAGCCCAGTGCACAAATTCGTGCACAGGTGGGGTCCAGCCAGGCCGGCACTAATCGGGGCCTGATCAGGGCCAGGCCAGCTAGGGGTAGGGGCCACAGGTGATTGGCCAGCGGGCCCCACCCCTGATTGGGGGGGCCGATTGGGGGTGGGGCCGGCCATGGGGAGGGGCTGTGGTCAGTGGGCCAGCAGGCCCCACCCCCAAATTGGGTGGGGGGGGGCTGAACAGGGATCAGTGGCTGTGAGAGGGGCTGTGGGAAGTTGGCCGGCCAGTCACACCCCCAATTGGTGGGGGGGGGGTACCATGGGGGGGGGGGTAGAGCTGGCTTGGGGAATGGCTGCAGGCTGATCAGGGTGGTGGGGGTCCATTGGGGGCAGGGCCAGCTGGGGGAGAGGCTGCAGGTGGTTGGCTGGCCGGCCCTGCCCCTGATGGGGTGGGAGGGATGATTTGGGGTGGAGCCGGGTAAGGGGAGGGGCTGCAGGAGATGGCTGGCCAGTCCTACCCCTTATTGGGGTAGGGGGGGCAATCAGGGGCGGGGCCAGCCAGGGGGAGGGGCTGCAGGCCGATTGGGGGGGGTGGGACTGGCTGGGTGGGAGGGGCTGCAGGAGGTTGGCTGGCCAGCCCCATCCTTGGATCGGGCCAGTTCACTGGCCACAGTAGGCATCATCGCAACTGGTCTGGTTGTTCCCGTTGCTATGGCGTTCTGGTCGCTGGCTTTTTATATAGAGAGAAGATAATGACACCATTACCAAAAACCAAATTGCCCAACCAGAGCTGTTGGACCACAGTGCATACTGTGCCATCCTGTCCGGGAGGCCGGAGCACTCCCTGCCAGGTGTGAGGAAATGAGCCATCCGTGCCCTCAGTGGGAAGCTGTTGGGGCTGACAGCAGATTCCTTCCAATCTCAAACATCATGGTACTGAGAGTCTACGAACCTGAGCACGAGTCTACAAACCAATGCCTCCTTTGCTGTTCTGGGATGCCAGGCCTCCAGGTATTCAGTTCCCTGAGCATAAGGCCCCCAGTGCCCTGTCAGCTGGCCCAGGGCACCTTCCCTCCAGCTCCTGACCGATCCCCCCCTCCCACCACCACTCACCTTCAGAGGAGAACTGAGGGGGACACTTGTGTGGGTCTCGGCACTCACAGTCACATTGCCAGGCTCTACAATGGGGTTAGGTTCCACATTTAGGCTTTTGATCAGCACAGGGTCCTTCCCACCGTCACAGTTCTCCCAGGAAAAGCTACTGATCCGGAATGCCTAGGGACAATCATGGCAGCAAGAAAAGAGAAAAGTTGACAAAAGGAACGCTCACAGGTCAGAAAAATCAACAGAGCAGGCCACTGAGGGTGTGACCCTGGGAGAGGTAGGACTGAAGTCAAAGACTCAAAAGACACAATTTCCCGAAAGCGTGCTAAACTATCAAATAAAGCACAGTATACCCGACCTTGAACTGGTTAATGCTAGAGGAGGAACTGAAACTCAGTGTTACGGATGCTCAAACAGGAGAACTAACTATATCTTCCTGTTCTGTTTGGAAGGTATGATTGGAAGGAATCTGATGTCAGCCCCAATAAATGATCTCCCACCTCCCTGCCCCCCACTCCTCTCTAGCCCGTCTTGGGATTTCCTTAGAGGGAAGCTCCTGGAGGATTTCCCTTTGCAGCCCGTGCCCAGGACTTGATTCCCAGTACACACCCGGCAGTCCCCCACCCCAGTCAAGGGCCAGGGACAACAGTAAATACAAAACACAATGGGAAACAAAACATCCAACACCCCGCCCTCCAAGGGGTATGCAGTTAACCCAGGAAGGGAATAGGACACACAGGAAAAGATCCCCAGTGAGCCACTTGTTGATAATCCCATTGAATGAATTAAGTTCCCCAGTCCTAACCAGTGCTTTCTTACTGCCTTCCCATTGCTCATGCCCTGTCCCCATCTGAGTCACCCTCCTCCCCTCTGCAGAGCCACTTCTCTTCTTCCTTCACATCCCCCAGAGGTCTCCTGATTCCACTATCTTGTCCAACTACACAGGACCACTGACTCCCTACTCCCAGGAACCCTGCTTGTCTCTGATCTTTCAAACTTCCTACACCATGCAGATTCTGCCCATCCACTTTCCCAGCCCCCTCTGAGAAATGTACACTATGCCTGCCACACACATCCCAACTTAAAAGGAAAACCTGCCAGTCCCAAGCTGATCCCCACCATCCACACACCTACAGCCGACTGGGCCAAAAAAGAACACTGAACCCAATCTGGTGACGGATTTTCTCTGCCTCTGATGTGGGAATTGAGATGGAGGCAAAGTCACTCTGAGGACTTTGGGCTTTGCATCGTTATTGGGTCATAGCTTTGGGATGGGGCCAGAACTCCGAGACCCATGACTAAGACAAAGGAACAAGAACTGAAGGTTTGTGGAAAAGGGAACAGACAGAGTCACCTACCCCCTTGCCACCCTTATCTAAACAGGCAGTGAAGGGCATGGCTTTAGAGTGAGATGTGGGGTAAATCAAGGCTTTGGTCAACAGACGTGGGTGGAAATCATAGCTCAGCCACCATATCATTTGGTTGTATAAGCCAGTTTCCTCTTTGGAGCCCCAATTTATACATCTTTTAAGTGGGGCATTTATATTTTCCTCTCAGGACTGTGGCAAGGGTGAGAGCATGTATGTAATGCTCATTACACAATGCCAGGCCCAAAGCATGAGCTGGCTCATTAAATGACACCCATCAGCCATCCCGGCCTCCACTTCTTGCCTCTAGTTCCATGAGATTCCTTATATACCTGGAATAAACCCTTTTACTTGAGCTTCTGGGAAGGAAACACTGTGCCATGACTAAGAAAGGCAGGACAGGGTCTGATTCATCCCTGTATTCCCCACAGCCCCTTACACAGGGTAGGAACCAATAAATGCATCCTTCAGCATTTGTTCCACAAATATGTATGGAGCAACGATCAGCATGCTGTGTTAATAGTGGTAAACAATTAGAAATGTCCCTGCCCTGTCTTAAGGAGCTTAGTCTAATGTACATAATACTCACTAAGATTTCTGAGTGCCATAGGGAAACAAAAGGTAAGGTGGAGAGTAACCAAGGACTTACTCCTTAAGCTGGACTCCTGCAGGATGAGGAGTCCACCGGGTAAGTAGAGAGGAAATATGTCCAGGCAGAGGGCACATGTGTGAAGACGGTGTGGTAGGAAGCACCTTAGCTGCTCTGGCACTACAAGAAAGCCAGGGGGCTAGGTGCCCTGGACAAGGACACAGAGGAGGTCGAAGGGGTGGCAGGGTCATTTCCCACAGGCCTTCGCAGGTCATAATCGGGTGACTGGATTTTCTGTAAGTGCAATGGACCCCATTGCAAGAGAATGCCATGCTCTAGTGTATGGTTGAGAACAGCGTAGAGAGGGACAAGGTGGAAGGGGGAGACCAGTTAGGAGGCCACCGTCAAATGAAAGGGAGCCTGGGATTAAGAGTTGAGCTGGAGGAGGACTAGCCGTTTTCTGGAACTACTTTCACAGTTTCGTAGGCAGCCCGATTGACACTGAGGACTGATCCCAGGCTGGAGGAAGTGGTCAGAGAAACCTGCTGGAGTTGAAAAACCCCTTCCCTCTCCTAAGTGACCCTTCCCCCAGGCCCTCAGAGAGGCGGAACAAGATGGTTTCCAGATGCCTGACTAGAGAGGCTTCCGTGGCAATGAATTCTGCAGCTGAGGCCAGCCTCATCTAGAAAAGGAGGTATGATGGATTAGCAATGCCCACCAAGGGCCAGGCCCGGCACCAGATATTTGCCATCCCAACACGCGGGAAGAGGCAACGTGGGGCAACATAGGGCAGAGGGGAAAGGCACAGCTCTGAAGGCAGAAATGTGGGTACAAAGAAATGTGGGTACAAATCAGAGATGGGTTCAAATCAGATCCGAGCCACTCTCACTAGCTGAGACCATGGCCATTTCCTCACCTACCCAATGGGCATACTTATATCTTCTCGCAGGGCTCCTGAGAAAGGAGACGTTTATATACTGAGAGTACAGATCACAGCTCTTCACATTTGTCCAGCCCATGAAAACACTAGACTGAAAAAGGACTGCAGAGCAGAGGAGACTGGGGAGACGTGATAACAAATGCAAAGTGGCATCTGGACTGAATCCTGAAACACAGAGAGGCCATTCATGGAAAAGCTGGTGAAATCCAAATAAAAAGCCTAGTGTTTCGTCAAGTAACAATGTTGGCTTCTCAGTTTTGACAAGTGGACCACGGTCAGTAAGATGTTAACACTCAGGGAATCTGAGTAAGGAGCATGTGGGATCTCTGTTCTGTCTGTGCAACTTCTCTGCAGCTCTGAAATTACTTCCCCCAAAAAGGTTATTAGGGGGGGGGAAGCGCATGGCTTAACATATTATGGATGCCCAAACACTACCCAACAGCCTTCATCTGGCCTGAGAGCTCAGGGTCAGGGCGTTGAATCACATGAGCCAGAGAAGTGCTTGATGATGGCATATAAGGATCAAAAGTGCCACTTGCTGTGTAATCTTAGGTGAGTCCCCTACGTTTCTCTATGGGCCTGAGTGAGGTAAGTGAACTTTATGATGTCTCAAGGCCTCTCCAAAATTGCCAATCTAAGACTTTCTGGAATGGCATCCATAGCCAAGACATATAGAATGGGGACTTAGGCAAGCTCGAGCCTTAGCCGAACTCCACCTCATAGCGGTCAGACCTGGAGCCAAGAGAAACATGATCAAGCTACGTTCGTGGACAAACTGAATCCTCTGGAAGATCCTAGCTCCTTTACTCAATAGGCAAAACAGACTCCTTGCCCCTGTGCCAGGGTGAGGCTGAGTCCAATGGCTTATATCCCTGTAAGATTTTAGAGCAGCAATTTTCAACCGGTGTGCCGCAAGAGGCAAACTGGTATGTCGCAAGAATTTTTAAAACGTGCAATACCTGACGGTTTAGTCAGGGGCACTGACCTCTTTTCCCTTAGATTGTCAAATTAAAAAATGACAACAGCACGGCTGGTATGGCTCAATGGTTGCATGTTGACCTATAAACCAGATTCGATTCCCAGTCAGGGCACATGCCTGGGTTGTGGGCTCGATCCCCAATGGGGGACGTGCAGGAGGCAGCCAATCAGTGATTCTCTCTCATCATTGATGGTTCTATCTCTCTCCCTCTCCCTTCCTCTCTGAAATCAATAAAAATATAAAAAACAATGACAACAGTCAATACAACATTAGCCATCTGGTGTGAATGAATCAAAATTAAACCTATTTTTTTTGTCGGATCAGCAAAAAATATATATTTTGGTGAGCCGCAGAATTTTAGTAATTAGTTTGTGTGCCATGAGATGAAAATGGTTGAAAATCACTGTATTAGAGCAATTCCTTCAACCCACAATTCATAAGAAAGGCAGGGTGGCACATCATGCCCATTTAACAGATGAAGAGACTAAGGCTCAAGGAGCCCAAAGGCCATGCCCATGGATTAGAGACAAAGATAGGATCAATAGCCAAGCCTCCCAGCTCTCAGTCCTATCCCACTTTCCCCTATAACCCTGGTCAGCAAACTGCGGCTCGCGAGCCACGTGTGGCTCTTTGGCCCCTTGAGTGTGGCTCTTCCACAAAATACCAGGGCCTGGGCGAGTCTGTTTTGAACAAGTGGCGTTAGAAGAAGTTTAAGTTTAAAAAATTTGGCTCTCAAAAGAAACTTCAATCGTCGTACTGTTGATATTTGGCTCTGTTGACTAATGAGTTTGCCGACCACTGCCCTATACCACATGGTTTCTCGCTCTCAGACAAGTATTTCCAAGGTGGGTGGAAAGAGGGGATCTAGGCTGGGCCTTTCTCTTTGCTGCCAGAGATAGTATCTTGCCTGCAGCTAGGCAGCAAAGAGGCCATGAAACTAGGCCTCGGTAGGTCTCAGAATGACAGAACTTCCCTTTCCCCAGGGTCTGGAGCTTGGGGCGAGTAAGAAGGAAAGAGCAAGCTTGGAGGTCAGAGCCTCTCCATGGCTCACAACCAGAGCAGGGCTGGATCTTTGTCACCAGAGGAACAAGGCTGGACCTTCTGGCTTGGAGGGCCTCTCCAACCACCCAGCCAGCCACATGGGGAAAAGGTGGGCAGGTAAACAGGGCCGGGACTAAGGAACAGTACCTTAGTCTTCCAGTTCTGCACATTTTTACTCAGACGGTTGGAAAGAGGGCAGGAGAGTACAGAAGTGAATGAGCCTAAACTTTACTTAGGAAGACGTCTGGAGCTGAGCAAGGCCGTACAGACCTCCCTCACTGTACAGGCGGGTACAGGGCTCCCCAGGATGCGCCACTTTGGCATGTTTCCCGCATACATAAGTATGTAACTAAATTTGCTTATTTTCTCTTGTTCATCTGCCTCATGTCAATTTGAGTATTAGACCAGCAGACAGAACCTAGAAGGGTAGAGGAGAGCTGTTTCATCTCCCACACAGGGAAACAAACCCTTGGAAAGAAAAGGACCCACTCAAAGTTCCACAGTTAGTGACTTTGGGCGGCTCTGCTGCAGAGAAGGAATTCCAGAGACGGAATAGCTTACCCCATCTTCCATCCCAACCCGTTGGGCCAGGATAATGGAAACAGCCTCCCAGAAGAGCAGCACTCACCTGTTTCATTGGAACCTTTGCAAGGGCCTCGTGGCCAGCGAGAAGCAAGCCCAGGGAGATCAGGAGCGGAGCCCGAATCAGGGACATCATTGCAAAAGGTGGGCTCCCGGGAAGGTAACTGCGAGGTCTGGGGCCGCGGCGACGCCTTTAAATGCCAGTCGGCGTTGGTTGTGCAAAGCTTGTATTGTTATGCAAAGCGAAGCGCGGCGATTTCCAGAAGCGCCCCAACCCGTCGGGATCTGGGATTTCAAGGCCTTGAGGAGAAGCAGATCTTTCCCCAATATGCACCTCAGAGGTTCCTCCTTGCGCCCCTTTCAGCGGCGTGGGCGTCAAGCCCCGCGTTCCGAGGGGCGAAGGCGCAGTCGGAAGAGGAAAGGGGCGGGGCTGAGTGCGGGGTGGGGCGGGGCCGAAGCGCGAGGGAGGGGCGGGGCTGTGGTGTCTGCACTGACGCTGTGCGGATCTGCGCAGGAAGGACATTTGTTTTTCATCAGACAAGATTTTGTTAAGCTACTACATTTTGTAGGTGAGGTTTGCTTTTTAAAGAAGCAATAGGGGTGTTAACTAGATTGTAAACCCCACAAGGGATGAGACTATGACTTTTAGTTACTGATGTGTGTACCCAGTGCCTGACACATAATAGACAATCTTAGTTGAAAAAATAAATTATGAATAGAATTTGAAACTTACCCAATCATCTTTTTAAACATTTTTTTTTAATTTTGGGATTAATTTTAGATTTACAGAAAAATCGCAAAAAATAGTTCCGAGCTCTCTCTGTTTCCCCCATTGTTAACAATAAGATGGAGTATTTTAAGCCAGCCAATAAGTCTGCTTACCTGAATGTGTTCTGCAGAAATTTAGAGAAAGCTGGCAATAGTAAAGCCATGTTACGAGCCTTAAAGACATTGAAGTCATTAAGGTCCCTGAATATGGCTGTAAGAAGAAAAGAAAAAAAAAAGATGGAGTATTTTTATAAAGACTACGAAACTGGCATTAGTACGTTATTGTTAACTAAGATCCAGACTTTACCTGATCTTTTAATATGCTTTTGTTTATATATATATATATATATATATATATATATATATATATATATACTAAATATATTTTATTGATTTTTTACAGAGAGGAAGGGAGAGGGACAGAAGTTAGAAACATCGATGAGAGAGAAACGTTGATCAGCTGCCTCCTGCACCCTCCCCACTGGGTATGTGCCCGCAACCAAGGTACATACTCTTGACTGGAATCGAACCTGGGACCCTTGAGTCCGCAGGCCGACACTCTGAGCCAAACCAGTCAGGGCTGTTTAAATATATTTTTATTGACTTAAGAGAGAGAGGAAGGGAGAGGAATAGAGAGATAGAAACATCAATGAGAGAGAGACATCTCCTGCAAGCCCTGGAACGGGGATCGAGCCAGCAACTGGGTCATGTGCCCCAACCGGGAATAGAACCAGGGACCTCTTAGTTCATGGGTTGACACTCAACCACTGAGCAACACCGTCTGGGTCTTAAAATGCTTTTTAAATTGCACATCTTTCTCCCAATCTGACAAATCCTTCATTCTCTGATCCAGCACAACCTCCTCATTATACACAAGTGCAATTTGAGGCCCCATGAAGAAGAGGACTTGCCCAAGTCACACAGCAGAAGTGAAATTAGAACTCACTTCCCCGGAGGCTGATCCCACAGTACTATGAGAGATGTCCATGTGTCTGTGCTCCTTGGTGAATGTGTGGGTGGTGGGTGGGGGAACTGAATGCCAACGCTGGTATCATTGGGGCCTCATTGGGAAAGAGGAAGGGACTGCCAGCCTCCTTTCCAGCATCATCCTTTCTCCATCTTTGCACCTGCCAAGGCCTCTCCACCCCATTACCCACTTCCTCCTGACTCCTAAATACTCCACTCTCTCAGCCTCAGGCACACTCCTTCACACAAGAAGTCAATTATCTTGGGCAGTAAGTGGTTAACACTTCTTTTACTGCCCAAGCAACCTTGGATGATCTTTCAAAGAGTGAGTGCATTCCTTGGAGATTAGAGTATTGACATGCCCATCTGAAGGGTTTTTGGGGAGATTCTGGGAGTCTACAGACAGTGACTGAAAACCAATGCCATAACCGCCATTTCCATGGTGGAAGGGAGAGTGAACAGTGGCTTGTTCAAAGATTAAAACAATAATAATAATAATAATAATAATAATAATAATAATAATAAATAATAATAAGACTACCTTTCAGTATTAAGCTCATTCAACAAATATTTATAGATCCAACAGTTGAACCAGATAAAGACCTTGTTCCTACTCCCACTAGGGTCCATTGAAGAAGAGCAATCAGCAAGTAAAGAAATAAACAAGATATTATCTAAGAGGAATAATACCAGAAGACAAGAAATCAGATTAAATTACTTCAAAGTGCAGTGGGTTTCTTTCTTGCATCCCATAAGAATCCTCTGAGGAGGTGGATTCTGGCCATCCTTGGGAGAAATGAGAAACATTAGGGGTAAGAGCCAATGTGAAATTTAAACATGGTCAAGCCCATCAGGCCCCTGTTCCCAGCCAGGGCTGCACCCTGCAGTCCTCTGGCGAGCTTTTAAAAATCCCAATGCTCAGTTTACCCTCCAGACCAGTTACATCTAAATCTCTGGAGGTGGGACACAGCATTGGTTTTATTTTGTTTTGTTTTGTTTTTAATCCCAGGGGATTAAAATGTACAGCCACAGTTGACATCCACCTGGCATTCAATAGGTGCACACATATGTAAAAATGACTATTATTAAAACAAGGCTCTTGTCTTTAAAGAACCCACATTTTAGGAGTGATGGGTTGGAAATGTGGAAATTGTTGTCACTCTAATGTTCATCATCATGTGTTTCCTGGAGGACTAATGGGGTCTGGGTCCTGGAATGACATGGCCCAGAATGACCTAGCAGCCATGCCTGTGTGGGGTAGGGGTGAAAATTGTGGGGACAGGGCATGTATCTAAAGGCTGGTGTGGTGAGTGCCTTGAATGTAATGAGGAGTGATTATCACCTCAAATGCATATGAATCAGACAAGTAGGTCCGATGTAGCAGTCACAGACAAACAACTGTGGAGAAGGAACTTTCCTCTACTTCCTAGGTTCTCTTGGCTGGTCTAATGATCAAATACACATGAGATGGATTAGCAAGAGAAAATGAACGAATTTAATTACAAACCTATAAGTTTTTCTCTCTTGAGCCGTGACCAGCACAGCTAGAGAGCAGACAAGTCCTGAGTAGGGGTGACGGGGGATTGAGAAAAAGAAAGAGACAGACACAGAAACAGTAGGGAAAGCTTGGACCAGGTGGGACGCTGCCCTCAGATGGAGAGACAGTGACCCAGAGCTGGTACAGCACGTTTATTATATACAGCATGATACCAGGAAGTTTTACTAGAGTTTAAGACAAAGGAAATTATGTGAAGTCATGGTTAAAGATCAAGCTGCAATTCTTCATTCTTGTGGCTTCTTTGTAATTGTCACTCCTGGCTGAGCCAGATAATTGCGCCCGTTCCTGGCACCTGGCTGAACTTAGATAATTAAACCCACTCCCTGGCACCTGAGCTAAAGGTCAGGCTGACAACATACCTGCCTCTGGCAAGGTATGTTTCCAGGACATGGCTCTGCCAACACCACTGGACTCAGCTGACAATCAGCTCATGCGCCTTCCCAGGCACTCTCTACACAAACCTATGTATGGGAACCCTCCCCCAATCCATGAGAGAGTCTGAGACCCCACATACATGAGAGGTTCTGAGACAGAAAAGGAATATGAGGAAAATATGACATCCTGAGCTAAGGATAGGTCAGGCACCTGAGTCTTCTGAGGGGAGGAAGGTCATTCACAGGATGCGAAGAGCAGATATTCAGTAATTAGGTGTCCTATAGATAGGTCATAAAAGGTTATTTCTGGCGATAATTCTTATTTTGGACAAGGCCCCAAATTTAAATTTTTTAGGGGAAAAGTGGAATTTTCTCATGAGCCCTAGGGTTTTCATTGCCTTCAAAAGAATTCACATGCAAAGTGGCACATCTTGGGGAGCCCTGTTCTGAACCCCTTCAAAGCTGATGGTGTAGACATAAGAACACTTGGTTACTAACTGGTCTCGGTGGGATTTCAACCCAAATATAGCCTGGACATCTGGTTTTAAATCTTGCATATTCTGCCCAGCTAGCTTGATCCATAGAACACCCTAGTAAGACTCTTAAATCTTGGCTATTCTTTTTATTATAGAGCAATTTTCAAAAGAGAGTGTTAAAATACAAAATTCAACGGAGTAAAGTTAAAGATCTAATGGCTTTATTAAGCAATTCATGAATTGGACAGCATCCCATCTAGCAACTGGAAGGACGCTGTGGAGTTGTACAAAATGACAGGTTTTTATAGGGAAAAGGGTCAGGCAAGGAACCCTTTACAAAAGGAAAGGATTATTTTTCAGACCAAGACATCTTCTGGGGGCAAGTGAACGGCCAGGGGTTTTAGGCAGATTGCCTCTTCTTTCTATGGGTGGAGAGGGCCCATGTGACAGGTTACTTTACTGGTTCCAGACTGACATTTTAAGATTATATTTCTAGGAAAGGTTGAAACAATGATTAGGTCAGGTACTAAATCTAGATTTGGTATCATGGTCTTTAGCATAAGTGATGCCATTTTGGGTCTGTGGTTTTCTCTTTAACAGAAGGCAAAATCATAACTCCTATTGATATAAAATGAACATACAATTAGAGAAGGCAAAGATTACTTTCCATTCTTATGAATTATCTGCAACTTCAGAGGCAATGAAAGGCATAGATAGAGCTCATCACAGAATCCGAACTAGGCATGTAGAAGAGTATGCTCTAGAAAATGAATAGTTTTCCATTGAAGGTGTTACCAAAAAAGAAACAATGGCCAAATGGAGTCACTTTTGCTCAGCCACATCACCAAGCCAAAACTTAATAACTAACCTAATTGTGGTTTCAGTCTCTCTCAAAAGTGAAATTTTAATGATCTGGAATTTCCTGCTCAATACTAGTGAAGTAATCTGCCTGACAAGACCTCGGCCTCCCTTTCCAACTCCCCCCCTCTCCTCCCCTCCGCACCCCCCCCCCCCCGCCTTCTCCCAAAGAAAGGTATCCTTGCCTGAAATAATCTACTCTTTTAACTTCCTAGTCCCACTCGCTTTCTGCCTATAAAAACCTTCCATTCTGTACAACCCTTCAGAAGCACTCTTCTAGTTGCTAAATAGGATGCTGCCATATTCATGAATCACTTAATAAAGCCAATTAGACCTTCAAACTTACTCGGTTGAATTTTGTTCTTTAACAAAGCCCCATTTTTTCTTTAAATGGTAGTGATATTTCTGACGTTAGACAATGCCTTTAACCTCTCTGGTCCTCAGTTTTCTCATTTGTGGGAAGATAAGGTCAAACTAGATGAGATCTGAGGTCCCTTTCTTTTGTTTGTTTGTTTTTATTTTTAACATTTATTGATTGGTTTTAGAGAGAGGAAGGGAGAGAGATAGAGAAAAACATTGATTTGTTGTTCCACTTATTTAGGCATTCACTGTTTGCTTCTTGTATGTGCCCTGACGGGGGATCAAACCCACAAACTTGGCATATCAGGAAGACACTCAAACCAATTGAGTATCGGGCCAGGGCTCTACGCAGTCCCTTTCAACTTTGAGAGTGTGTGTGTATGTATAAAGTGGAAGGAACACTAGACGTGATTTCAATCCCCTCTGATTAGCCCACATTAGAGAGCAAGACACTGGAGCCCAAAGCCACCCAGCAGAGGTAGGATGAGGACCCAGGTTTCTGGTCTCCCTGCTCAGGGCCACATCCCAGGGCATGATTGCAGCGCTAACAGGAGCACCACTCCCTTCTCACCTTGCTCTTCTGAAACCTGAGAGCACCTGGAGAGGCCTGGAAATGCCCTGGGGAGCAGAGCTGTACTGGTCTGGCAAGACAAACAGGGCTGGGGAAGGTGCCTCAAGAGCAGCCTCCCCGACCAGCCTCCATCTGGGTGGGCCCTATACAAGTTTGCATCACTTTAATTCCCAAATATTTTCATCTCATTACAGCCTTTGCCTAGAGCTTTGATTCTCAGTGTTGGCTACACATTGGAATCACCTGGACGGCTTTAAACAAATAACCTGAGTCCAAGCCCAGGCTACACCCCTAGGTGGGTCAGGGCATCAGCATTTTTAAAAGTCCCCCAGGGGATTCCAAGGTGCAGCCTACAGGAGAATGACTGGTCTAAAGCAGTTTTTATCTAATGCATGCAAACCACCTGGGATCCCCGTTTAAAGTGCAGATTATGACTCAGTAGGTGAGGCTGGAGCTCAATCATTTGTATTTGTAACAAGCTGCCTATGAGGCCAATGCTGCGGGTCTGAGGACCACAGAGAAGCAAGGGTCTGAACTAGACCCACTTCTTCCAGCCCTGAGTGGCTGGTGAGGGACAGCTATGGAGTCACTGTTTTCTCCCAAGGAAGGTGTCTGGTGAAACAGCAGGAAGAACAAGGCCTCAGTTGTTCCCAGGTTCTCATGTCTACATCCCATCACCCTTCAAGGGGTTCAGAACAGGCCTCCCCTACTTTGTGCTACTTTGGCATGAGGATTATTTGAGCTGAAAGCAATTAAAACCCTGCAGGCTCACATAAGCCTTCTACCTCTCCTTTAAATAATTTAAATTAGGGGCCTTGGCCATGTGGACGAAAGGAGCCACATGCTAACCTGACAAGCTCAGGGGAGGCCTGCGTGGCAGTCTTGCAAACTCAGAGACCTGGAATAACCACAAACGATGGTTTGAAAATTAAATATTTAAGTACAAACAGGTTATAGTGGGCAGTCATTCCTAAGCTGATACCTTCCCTGGCAAAGATCAACTTAGATCTTCTTTCCTGAGCCCATTTGCCTTTTCGCCTCTAAGATAACATATCTGTGAGATGTCTGGGTAACTTGTAACTTCCTTCTTTTGCTGGAGCCCCTGGGGCACAACCAAATGTGGTAGGCGCCAGGACAGATGCCTCAAATTCCTTCATTATCCTGTTAATTGTTCCTGTACCCACCTAAGTATGTGTCCATCATTTTACTTTTTGTCCAATCCCAGGGGTTTCCCACCGTTTGACTTTATCCAATGAATTTCATGTAGCCCACCTATGTCCCTCCTTTGATGGCAATGTATAAATACAGATGTAACCCACCATTCTTCGGAGCATAATCTCAATTCGTTGAGGTTCTGCTTCCCGGCATATGTCGACAGTTTGGCTCAAATAAACTCACTAAAATTCTTTACAGGTTTCAATGGTTTTTTCGTTAACATTACTTGGCGTAGTCGTGGCAGGATTCCAAAGAAAACTCACCCAGGATCATCCCTTGGACTTGGACTTGGAGCTAGGATCCAGCAAAGGGCCCCTTGAGCCCACCGGTTCTCCGCCCATTGGGGGAACGTGGGTGAGTCGTCTCTTGGATCCAGGACCTTCCCTCGCTTTGGTAGAGGGTCTGACTTTATTTGAGCTGTGTTTTAAAATCCTCGAGGTGGAACCAGGGTTGACAGAACCCCAGGTTAAGGGTTGGCAGAACCCAGGCTAAGGCGGGACTGGAGAAAAAAAAAAATGGGTGGCTGGTTTTGATTTTGGCTTTTCAATTGGAATTGCTGAGAGTCTGAGCAAAAGTAACTTTCGCCGTATAAATGAGCTGAACTCATTCAGCTCCGAAGATAAAGGGGCAACATTTTCTTTATTTTTAAAGAATAGTCCGATTCTGAGGTGTTCTTAGGTGACTAAGAATTTTGTGGAAGTGTCAGAAATGCAGGAGCCCCATCTGGAAGTTCCGACACAACTGCTAAATGGCTTTTCTAGGGGGCCACCATAAGGTTTGGTCTGCCCGGGCCCCAAAACTTTTTTTGTGGTTTTAGACAGCCGGGAGAGAAACTGAGGCCACATTTGACCTACTACATAACATATCTAAAGTTTGCTCAGACTACAGATATCCAAAAATAAAAAAATTTAACATGGGAAATTGTGCCTCCAAGGCTAGAAGCTCCCAAGACCCCAGCCCTCATTTAACACTCCTGATAAGAAGCCTTTACTTGCAAGTACTTAACAGAAATGAGAAAATTTAACTAGAAAATATTAACTGAGGAATGGCCAGAAAAAAGAAAGAAAAAAAAATGCAGTTTGTTTGGGGTACCTATGTTAATATTTTGCATGCAGAGAAAAAAAAAAAAAAATGCCGGCTCTGAAATTAAAGTGAATGAGTATATGGGAAGCGTATCTTGATTTGGAAACTAGAAGCTTCTAAGAAAAAATTTTCTTCCAATAAGATGGAAATTAATAAAAAAGATTTTCAGAGACTGTTTCAGAACTATTTTGAAGTTAACAAATGTCTACAGCCATTTTTGAATAGTCCTTTGGGAATGTACTGAAATTCTAGAGAGAGGCAGTTCCCGAACCGGGGACAAAAGACACTGCTTTGGTAATTTTAATGCTAGACATTCTCTGGTGTAAATTCTTAGTGTGTTTTCTGCGCGCCTGTATAAGAGTGTTGATGTTTTTGTGTCTCTTTGTTGTTGTTTAATTTGTTGAAAGAAGAGGCAACTTCCGCTTTGGGGAAGCCTAGTTGTGTGTGGTGGGGTTGAAGGCGTGAGAGAGATTGCAAGAACGTCCCAGCAGCTGCCAAGAATTCTTATTAATCTTGGGGGCTCTTCTTGCTCTCCCTCTCAGGGTTCAGCCTCCAGAAACAGCTAGTGAGATTTCTGTCTGTTTGTCTGAAAATATAATTGTGGCTGTCTATCTTTTAGGGATTTGGTTTGCTCTTTCCTTATTTGTTGTGAGAATAAACAAATCATCTCTGTCAAAGAATAGTTTAGACAGCCTCCATTTTGGACTTTGACTTGGCAGCCGCCATGTTGGCCGCATGGCTTGCTGCTCCCCTTGAAAGAGCAAGGGCCAACCCCTCCCTTTGAATTAGCCAATCGGGAAAGACCGTGTGCCTGAGCTCCAATCAAGAGCAAGGACAGGTTACCTGCCTTGTTAAGGCACTCTGCTTCAGAAAGAAACTTGCAGAGATTCTCAGAGCCAAGTTCAAACAGGAAACTTTAGGAGGGTAGCATGTGTCCAGTCAGGGACACTGGCAAGCCAAGAGTCATGATTCCCTGTGGGGGCGTCTGCCAGTGATACTCTGGGTATTTGCGTTTCACATATTGGGAGTTTATGTATTATTTTCAATGCTCAATACACTGCTTGCAATAAGCCATGTGCCTCATTTTAAACTCTTACATATTATTCTTTATATGTTGAAATTATAATTGAATCTAAAGGTATACAAATTTTATATTATTCTCTATGTCATTTTACAGGGATTATTACTTACCAAGAAGTTGTTGTCTTGGAATGTTATATTTATAGAAAAGCAAAGTTTTTATCAAATCTATAACCATGCCACTTTTAAATTTTTGTCATTTGTGGACAGCTTTATTCTGATGCATTTGTAGGTATATATGTCTAGAAAAATCCATGAAAAGGACTCAGATTTACTCTAACTTGCAGGCTTCTAAGCAGGTCATATTTTGAACTGGATGAAGATTTATAGAACTTCAAGGAATAAATAAACAAAAACAACTATGGGACTAAATGAATTGAAGATAATTATTCTTATGATTCTATTTAAAATATTGTTGACTCTTAAATCTCTTGTTTCCTGAATATAGGGAAAAGTAAAGAGCAGACATTCTGCATTATAGGAACTAACAAATTGGTAACAGATTCATTTCACAGTGCGCTCCCGGGAGACGAAGCGTTCAAAGATCATGGCTTACAACCAGGAGATTTGCTGTCTTGGAAAAGACACCAAATAAAAAACTCTCCAACCTCATTGGAGGGGACCTTACCAGGTATTACTAACTAACCCATGTGCAGCTAAGCTTAAAGGAGTTAGCTCATGGATTCACATTTCTCATTTAAAAAAGGCATCTGACTGTGAATGGACATCTACTCCCATCTCTGACACCATTTCCGTCTGCAGCGGAGATCACAGACTTTTCAAGGACGAGAAGTCGCTGACCACGGAGGCAGACAGCTATCCCAAGATGACGTCAACAAGGCCTGTATACTCACAAACTGATAGCTTGTTTTTATATCATCTGATTGATACTGATTGAATGTACATAAAATGATTTTCATATTATTATTATCCTTATGGTTCCCTAGTGGAAACAATGTCTACCCCCCCAGACCTCTTTCTTTATTAGATATGAAAAATTTAACTTAGATACCTGCTAACCTTTCCTACCTACTACACAATGATGTTCTGGTTATCAGGTATGATAGTGAAATTAATGCCTTGTTAGCCACACATTGGTCTTCTCCTATCAATATAAGCTTTGGTTGTTGTTGTTGTTGTTTTCTGGCTCTATCTATTATAAAGGACCCACCGTAGGCAAATACCTCCAAGAATATTTCCCTGATAATTCCACTGGTAGAATTGTATATGGATGTAATCTGGATGAATATTGTATGGCTATAGAGATGGGTGATGAATAGCTAAGAAAAACACCTGGATATGATGGCCAAAGGCTTGCAGCAGCCTGTCCTATCTGTCATAGCATACCATGTCCTCGGACTCACCAGCCATGCTCTTGTGGCTGGATGTCTGTGAAACAAGAAAGAAATCAATGGATCCCATTTCAGAAATTATTGACATCATTTGGTGGGTAGAGATGTTTATAATTACCCCTCCATCCTTGCATCCTGGATGCTTGTGGGAAGCCCTATGGAATACTCAAACTCTAGCTCATTTGGGGGTCACCTTCCCCATTTAACTATGGCATGGGAAACTCAACATTTTGGGCTCCACTCAGTATACCCTAACTGCTCCCAAGCCATAGCTACCCAATGGCAACAACATTCCTGGTGGATCCAACAACATTGGTCCCCCTAAAAGAAGCAAAAGGGGAATACTTGGAGCAGTAGGGGCTGGCCTTGGTATCCGGGACAAGCTGAAGTTGTATGTAGCTAATGAAGAATGTCATTCATTAGAAAAAGATTTTTATCTCAAATAGGTCACATAGAGGGAATGCTGTTTCTGGAAGAAGGAAAAACAGTGGGAAGCAGCATGGAAAGATAATAAAGCCTTAGTTTAATGGATAGAACAGGCTCGACAGACTAAAAACTCATGCCCAAACCCAACAATGGGAACATGCTTGTGCCCTAATTCAACTGGGCCTGTTGTCTATGCTAATGCAAGGAATCTGAAGTGGCTATGAAACAATGGCCAACTATAATGGCTGCAGAAGCCCAGGCCAGACACTTATGGGACTCATATGGTTCCCCAGGCATTTGGAAAATTTTTAATGGGAAATGTGATCTACAATATTGTGTTTTTTAAAAGCCCAGGTGCGAGTTAAATCCTAAGCTTAAAATTCCCAGTAGTTCAACTGGCTGGCGTAAGGACTATCCTCTATAATACTAGAATACTTCCAATGGGAAGTAGATGGGCCATATTTAAAATAATAAACAATGTGAACCCATCTCACTGTCTGTGAAAATTGGAAAAGTGAATGGTTATGCCCTCAATCCATATGGAATACTGAATTCACCCAGTCCTGGCTTACTGTATCTACCCCCATGAATAACAACATATGGTATATGGGAAAGGGGCGTTTTTTTGCTGGGAAGGGTTAAAAAAACTCTTCTGTTATAATAAGTGATTTTTACTATAATAACACCAAGTTTACTTTAAATAATACTGGAATATGGTGTAATACTGAAATTATAGGCAAAATAACTTTGCCTGGTGTTCATAAAATCTGTGATAATATTGATACTGAAAAACCAATGTATTGGGAAATTGAACTCCTCCCCATGAAGCCATTTTTATGGGAACTAATTGGCCAGAAGAAAATTAGAGCTTCTAGATAATGAAACAGTAGAGTCTTAATTCATTTGGCCAAACATATCATAAGGTACAAATGACAGTGGATGAAGGAGGAAAGCATAATTAGCTTAATAAAAGATTATGATAATACATGTAAAGGGTTTTTTGGTTAGCTGTGATGCTTGTTCCCCTTAGAATTTTCCTTGTCTAGTATTAGACATTTTCTGTTCCTAATCAGTGTTATTGGTTTACTATTGTTACTTTTGTTCTTGATATGTAAATGTTATATTAGATGCAGAAAAGCAAAACGTAAGACAAACAGCAAAAAGACTCGGATCATGGTGGCTCAAAATTAGAAATGATCCAGAATACTTTTTAACAAGGACATATAGGATTTGACTGCCTCCCATTTACCTGCCTTTTTAAAATATATAATTCGACCTTAAATGCCATCTAAGGTTATGGTCTTGCCCCATCCCCAGTGGTCCACCTGTTCAGCAAGACATGCTGACACTGAGACATCCTAGGAATGAGCCTTCCTAGCACCGTGGGACTCCATTATCCAACCAAAAGGTTGGTCATCAATGCATCCTTTGGATTGATTTATGACCAAAAGGGGAATGTGTGGACGAAAGGAGCCACATGCTAACCTGACAAGCTCAGGGGAGGCCTGCGTGGCAGTCTTGCAAACTCAGAGACCTGGAATAACCACAAACGATGGTTTGAAAATTAAATATTTAAGTACAAACAGGTTATAGTGGGCAGTCATTCCTAAGCTGATACCTTCCCTGGCAAAGATCAACTTAGATCTTCTTTCCTGAGCCCATTTGCCTTTTCGCCTCTAAGATAACATATCTGTGAGATGTCTGGGTAACTTGTAACTTCCTTCTTTTGCTGGAGCCCCTGGGGCACAACCAAATGTGGTAGGCGCCAGGACAGATGCCTCAAATTCCTTCATTATCCTGTTAATTGTTCCTGTACCCACCTAAGTATGTGTCCATCATTTTACTTTTTGTCCAATCCCAGGGGTTTCCCACCGTTTGACTTTATCCAATGAATTTCATGTAGCCCACCTATGTCCCTCCTTTGATGGCAATGTATAAATACAGATGTAACCCACCATTCTTCGGAGCATAATCTCAATTCGTTGAGGTTCTGCTTCCCGGCATATGTCGACAGTTTGGCTCAAATAAACTCACTAAAATTCTTTACAGGTTTCAATGGTTTTTTCGTTAACAGCCACAATAAGAGCTATCGCCGGAAATAACTGTTTATGACCTATCTATAGGACAGGGCAAAAACCCAATTACTAAACATCTGCTCTCATCCTATTGTGAATGACCTTCCTCCCTCCCCTCAGAAGACCCAGGTGCCTGACCTTTTCCTTAGCTCAGAATGTCATATAGTCCTTATTTTCCCTTTCTGTCTCTGAACCTCTCCTGTATGTGGGATTCACGTTCATATGCATGTAATTAAGTTTGGTTATTTTTTTTCCCCTGTTAATCTGTCTCATGGCAACTTAATTATTAGATCAGCCAGAAGAATCTAGAAGGGGAGTAAAATTTCTTCCTCCCCCACACCGTACTGTTGAGGTGGGACGGATTCCATTTGTCTGAGAGCCAGTCCAGATGAAACCAGACAAATAATGGGTCAGGGCTGCCTGTCACTACTTGAGCTAATTAAGCAGAGACAGGGTTGAATCATATACGAGCGTTTATTCCAATAATGCCAGCAGTATGGGAGAGCAGCAGGTCATCCACAAAAATCTACCCCCTCCTGCTAGCTGGCTGATCATATAGGGATAAGGAAGAGAGGCTGCATGCAAGGGTGTAGAGGGGACAGGGGAGGGAATGGCTGCAGGGTCTGTGGTCGGGGTGTCTCCTTCCAGGATCTTGAAGTCTAATAACAAGGTAGTTAATTTTCAATGATGGTTAGACCCAGCTCTACCAGTTCCTGGGACCTGAGAATGGTCGGCATTCCTGCAGCAAACTCCCAGAGGGGGTCAGGGTCCAGGCACAGCAACCAATCAAAGCTCACACTGTCCTTTGTTCTCAAAATGCATTTTCTTTTCTGAGCCAGGGACACATCCGGGCCCCAAGGTGTCTCTTATCTGTTTGCAACTCTGTTTGTCTTCTGGGTCAAGCTGCAGCACATCCTCCAGTTTCCAAGGGTTTGTAAGAACACTTCTTATCTATAGTTAGGAAGGTGGCTAACTATGAAACAACTGTGGCTCTATTCTTATTACATGCCCTTCCCCACTATCACAGATGCAGCATCTTTGATTCTTTGGAGAGTCTGGCTCCAATGAGCTGCCCTAAAGGAGCTGGGTGACTCCTAGCAAGGCTGACCAGAATTCTGTTCTTCCAACAGTTCTGCTCTCCTTTTCTTACCCTTCCTCCCTCCCCGCTTCCTTCCCTGGCCCTCACCCCTCTGCTGGCCTCCAAAGTGGCTCTTGGGGGTTATTTGAATTCAACAGACCTTGGGCGTGTCTGCTAATATTTTTCCAAACAAAGACAATCCCATTGACGTCTTCGGAGGTCCAGGCAATGCCTCAGAGCGCCTTGATAGTCTGAAGTCTCACAACAGGGTGGGGTTGAGAGAGAGGTTATGAGGGTCTTGACCCTGAGGGAGGGCGGCAGCAGCCACCTGTAGTACACTCATCTTGCCGACAGGGGGCGGCCGCTACCCAATTCAGACTCAGGTTGCCAGAAAACACTGGCCCCGTGTGGACAGATCGGATTTTTTTCAAGAGGTTGGGAATCTCGACTTTTATGTGAATTCTTTAAATCGTTAAGAATGGGCAACTAATTCAGATCATTACAAAAGACGGAGGGAGCTAAAAATAAGTCTGCAGGACAGATGTACCCTAAAGAATCCCAGTGGGCACATTCTGAAGTTCGATCCCAGAGTGTGGGATTCTGACTTCATTCACAAATGCCAGAGCTTTAACATCATTATTCCAACGTCCGCGTTTTACATGTGAGGAGACTGAGATTCAGAGGGGGGGAAAGGACGTCTGCAGGTTTGTCAGGGCAAAGTTAAGAGTAGGACGCAGGCGTCCTGATTTCTGTCCAGGTCTCGTAGTAGGCGGCACTCCCATCAGAACCCTGGGTCCCCGGAAAGACCTGATTCTGTATCCCCGAAGGCGTGCCCCCGGAGCGCGGGTCCTGCCAAGGGGAGCCCTGACGGGGCTGGGGAGGTCGCCAGAGCCCAAGGGCAGGGGGGGAGCCGGCGTTTATTTTTAGCCGCCTAGAATGTGCCTCTAAGCCTTATTTAGACATCAGGCGACAGGGTGAGCTGGAGGCAGCAGGGGCGGGAGAGGAGATAGCCCCCTCCCCCTCCTGGGGCTCCTGTTTCAACTGCTCTTCCCTGCCCGCCCCCTTATCATCCTTTCCTAGGGGCTCTGGGGCGGCTCTAAATAGCAGCCCTTGCTGGCGTGGGCGCTGTCCTGCTCGAGCTAGCTTTCTTTTCCCTCCACCTCAGCCCCTTCTTCCCCATTCCCCACAGTCCCGCAGAGAAATAGAACTCTAGGGCCATAGAACGTTCCTGTTTACCTCCTGGGGTCACAGATCTCTTTGAGAAGCTGTGGTACTTCATCAGGAGCTCAGGTTGTGGAGTCTGATGGACTTGGGCTCAAATCCAGCATCTGGCCCTAAGCAGGTCCTTACGCTCCCCAGCCTGAGTTTCCACTTTCGTAGAGCGGAATTAGTAACCTATCCAATCCCCCTCACAGTTCCTGAAGATTAAACGTGAAAAGGTATCTGAAGACCTTAGCATATCATAATAAATCCTCAATAAGTTATGGTGATGGTGATTAAGACTATAAACCCTCCACCCAGAAAAAATGTTAATTGCTTATATGCACATGATTGTGAATAATTCAGGAATTTTTTGTAAACTATGAAGTTCGCTGATCCTTATCCAACTTCAGCCCCAATCCAAATCATTCATTCATTCATTCATTCAACAAATCTTTGCTAGAGCTTACTCCATGCCAGACACTGTGTAAATGGAAGGGTGAGGATGTGAGGCCAGAGAAATGAATGTATGTGAATTATCCAGGGTCAAGTGCAAATCAATAGCAAGCCAAGAATCAGAATGGAAAATAAAATTTTAAATAACTTTCTTGCCCTGGCCAGTGTGGCTCATTTGGTTGAGCATCATCCCATGTATCAAAAGGTTGCCAGTTCAATTCTGGTCAGGGCACATGCTCAGTTTGCAGGCTCAATCCCCAGTAGGCAGCGTGCAGGAAGCAGCCAATTGATGTTTCGCTCTCACATCGATATTTCTCTCTCCCTCTCATTTCCTCTCGCTCTCTTAAAAAAACACAAACTTTCTTGATGGTATAATTGGTGTAAAAAAAACTGCACATATTTACTGTATACAATTCAATGAGTTTGAACATATGCATACACCTCAGAAATCATCACCAAAATCAATAGGCATACCTATGACTTCCAAAAATCCCCCCCCCTTGGTTTTTGTTTTTGTTCCTTTGTTTGTTTTTGTGGTAAGAACACTGAGCATGAGATCCACCGTCTTAACAAATGTTTAAGTGCACAACAGAGTGTTGTTAACTCTAAGCACCATGTTGTGCCACAGATCTCTAGAACCAGCTTTCTGTTAGCGGTTTCTACGAGCTGCCTGTTTTAGAAACTTCATGTAAGTGGAATCACGCAGTATCTGTCCTTCTGTGGCCGGTTTATTTCACTCAGCATACTGTCCTCCATTATCTGTCCGTGGATAGGGGGGCTGTTTCCCTAGTTTGGCTATTGTGAATCATGTTGCAATGGACCCAGGTACAGAGATCTCTTATGATCCCGATCTCAATTCTTTGGGATGTATACCCAGAAGTGGGATTGCTGGGTGCTTTGAATTCTTTGCGGAACCTCCATACTGTTTTCCATGACGCCTGCACCATTTTACATTCCCAGCAACAGTACACCAGAATGGGAGTCTCATGAATCCCCATCGTGACTCCTTTGAGGAGTAGCTTCTGTCTTTGAAAAGGGACCAAGATCCCTTCCAGGCGCAATCAAAATGGCTCTGAGCATCCACGCCCTCAGCAGGCCCTACCAATGTCAGTCTCTGCTTGCATGCCTCCCAGAATGGGGCACTCACTCCCTGTCAAGCTGGACCCCTGAATCTTGGACCATTTGGAAGGTCTTTCCTCGGAAGGATGTGGACCTCACATTACTCAGGGCGTGTGCCCACTGCTTCTAGTTTTCCAAGACAGCTTGGGAGACTGACCATCTTCGAGTGTTCCAGGCCCACAGGGCCTTGGAGGAGAAGGGCAATGAGGTGAACTGGGGATTTGATCTCCTTCCAGCCTTGCCCAGCTTCCAAGCCCTGCCTAACGCAGGCCCGCCCCGCAGTCCAGGTTCCCAAGACTCCCGGCCCCTGCAGCTGCTGCTTTAAGAAGCGCCACGGGGACTGGTCCTGCTACTGTCCTTGGATCCTGTCCAGGGCCCTGATTTAAAAGGTATTGCAACGTTTCTTAAAAACAAACATGTGTTGTAACCCAAGGCCCCGGTAACCACAACACTGCCGGCTGCTAGCTACCGCCTCCCAGGCTGAGAGGAGAGGAAACTGCTCTCCGCCTACCCCACCTACCCCTGCAGCACCCCACACTCTGCCTTGCACATGCCACCGCCACCGTAGTTACTATATTATATCAGGCTGGGAGCTCAGTGCGGGCAGGGCCTGAGCTGGACCTGGGGGCTGCAGTCCTTCTGGGGCCCCTCCCCCACTCCCTGCGGTCACCCAGCACTTCCAGCCACACGAAGCCCCTGAGCCCCCTGGAAAGCCACACCGCACTGGGCATGAGCGTTCTTCCCTCCTTTCTGTTTCTTAATTTTTTTCTTTTTTAAAAATTTTCATTGTATACATGTTTACCTTGCAAAACGATCACTACAGCAAGGTCAGTTGACACATCCATGACCTCACATAGTTAAACTTCCCCACTTTCTTGACAAGAGGAACCCATGCGTCATCCACACAGCCCAGCGCAAACATCACCCCCTCCGTGAAGCCTGCTCTTCCCTTTCCTCCCCCAGATCGAATTCGAGATCCCTTTTGCTTTCATAGTATTTTCCCATAGGCCTTGTTACATCATTTGCCTACCTGGACCACAGGTGATATAACCTCCAGCAAATATTAAATATTTGGTTTGGCCTGCATAACTGTGTGTGTGTGAGTGTATGTGTGTGTGTGTGTGTGTGTGTGAGAGAGAGAGAGAGAGAGAGAGAGAGAGAGAGAGAGAGCGCAATGTTACATTTAAGAAACCCCAATTTCTAGTTTCTCTTGAAAAACTGACTGGAAGGTCAGGCCAGCCTGGGCCTTCATTTCCTTCTAAGGCCCACCCACTGCTGCACACCCACCGGTGCTCCTTCTGCAGGGTTTGTGGTTGGTTCCCAGAGTGCACCCCAGCCATCTCATGCTGGCCCTCTCCTCATTTATGTGCCTACCAGCCCTGTAGACATTTAAGTTTTAAGCCTGGGCCCTCGATCATATTTCTCATATGTTCTGGGCCCCTCCCATTGACAAATATTCTACCTCCTTATCCCGTAAACCATTGAGATGCCCCAGAATTCCAATATGTTGGCAAAGAATAAGTGGATGAATCGAGTCAATAAAAAACATAAATGTCATAAATTCCTTTGCTAAATTACGTTTTCCAATTTTTGTCTTGGAAAACACAGCCCCTGTCCTTACATCCTCTGAGTCTCATTTTAATTCGTTTCATGTGGGTAAGATGCTCCCATCAGAGTGAGCAAGGAAGGTGAGACCAGGGCCGGAAACACCAGGTTTTCCAAAAGGGAGGGGTTAGGGCAGTTATCTGGTGAAAAGCAGTTGCTTAAATTGTGATTAAAAAGCAGGTGACATAGGTGGAAAACTAGTCATTTTTCAACTCAAGAATGAGGTGGGCTGCTGGAGAGTGTGATTCCCACTGAGTCAGAATACACAGTAAATATGTTTGGAACTGAATGGAATTGACAACGTGATGTTGGGTAGGAAATGCAGAAGGGGCAAACATAGTCCTATGATAAGGGATATGTGGGGGGTTGTAGGAGGGGACAAGTAGATTATTGATTTAGGTGCAGCCAGACAAGTGAAAATCCATCTCTGATCTGGGCCTCAAAAGCCCCCAGCTGGTGTTCATTTGATTACATTTAAGTCACCAAGCTGCTCATCAGAGGACCCTATGCAGAAAGTGATTCTTAGTCCCTAGAAGGGAGATGGCTCAGAGGCCATGGAGCAGTCCCTTGGGCTTCACGTGGAGGGTGCAGTCACGCAGCCCAGCCAAGGATGCTCAAACATGGAAAATGGGGCTCATCTATAGACTCCTGGACTCCACTCTACCCTTTATCTCTGTGCCCATTAAAAAAAAAGTGGCTGTCAGACCTGCGGAGGACAGAAAGGTCAAAGCATACGTACGCATCAGACTTCCATGGGGACATGTGAAACACTGGTTCCTGGGCCCCTAAGCCAGCAATTTCTGATGCAGCTGGCCTGGGGTGAGGCCCAAGAGTTTGCACTTCTAACAATTTCCCAAGAGATGCTGCTGCTGCTGCTGCTGATCCCTGGACCACGTTTTGAGACCACCGCTGTGAAGAAATGTCCACTCTGCTCATTTCTAGTAGCCTCCAGGCCCCAGCACCCCCGCAAAGAGGTGATGTGCAGTTCTCCCTAGAGAAAAGCCCTAGGACTTCCACCTGAACTTCACTGAACAGAGAACGTGCTCACCAGCGGTTATTGGCATGAATCGACGCTTGGTAAAGGGACATGGTAATGTGAATCTTGCCACCTCTCCCAAGGCAGTCCCAAATCCCAAACCACAGGTCTCCTGGGAAAACAGGCAGGGATGGCTTCTTGATAATTAGCATTACTCAGACTCAATCCTCCTTTCAAAGGACTTCCCCATTAATTCAATTCGACACAGCTCAGTGTAATTAATGTAGCGATTTGATTCCTGCTGAGATGACCCACCACAACCGTTTGACCAATAAGGCTCAAATTTTAGTGCGAACATTCCGCGGACTCAGTCCTGCAGGCCCTGATTCAATGGAGGGGAAAGGAGAGAGGGCTCCAGGGAAACTGGGCTTTAACCAACAATGCCCAGATGATTTGAAGCAAATGACCTGCTCATTCCTTCAGCAACACTGCAGTAGGAGCATAAGGACTCAATAACTTCAGGTTTCCTCTCATTTCCTTCTCTTATAGATGTATCTTCCAAGAGAAAGCTGTCAAAAACATCTCCATCAAGAGGCTGGCAGAGCCTCACTTCCCACCTCCAGAACTGAAGCTGGGGAGCATCTGTAAGAGAAAACTATTCTTATCCAATTCAATAGAACAAATCTAAATTAGTAACTGTGGATTGGTTAGACATTGCATTCACTAGACGGACTCTCAATGGCAGTGGATTAAACAAATTTGTTATTTATTCTATTATGTAAAAAAGTTAGGGAGTAGCTGATCAAGGCTGGTACAGGGGTTCCTATAAATTCATCAGAGATAAAGGCACCTCCCATCTTTTGGCTCAGGGTAACAAAATGGCTGCTGGACTCCAGCCATCATGTCTGTATTCCAGGCAGGAAAAGGGGGGTGTGGAGCAAGGAAAGAGGGATCCCTGCTCCAAGCTGAGTCATTCCCCTATTAAAAGATTTCCTGGAAGCTCCAATCAGTAATTTCCCCTTACATCTCCCTGGCCGCCCCCAGATGCAAGGGGAGCTGGGTAAGGAGCCTGTCAGCCCAGCACATGGCCGTCCCAGAGAATATCAGGGTCCGGTAACGGGGGAAGAGGGTGGAATGAAAGTTGAATAAGGTGCCTGGAAATCTCTGCCACAATCTGTTAAGTACGGGGTGGGGTGAGGAGGGAGGAGACAGAGCTGTGTAACCTTTAGTCCATTAGGGAGGATACGCAGAGCACACAAACAAGTGTAACTCGGAGGAGCACTGCCAAGGGCGCTAAGAGAACCGTGGAACAGGTGCTGCAAGGCGTTCGGAGGGGTCACTGGGCTGCTGTTTGACACACAGGTAGATTATAACCTACAGAGATGAATGGTGAAGGAAGTCACTCTGGGCAGATAACGTGTGTCTGGAAAACAACTGGGCTCCATCGGAAGAATTGGAACAGAAAAGGCTTTGGGAGCTAGAAAGATGTTTAGCAACCACTGCGTCCAGGGCTTCTTAACCTGGATCCAGACACAGCCCCATTGCATGGGCTGCAGGGGGCTCTGAGCTGCCTGAGGTTCTACGCACAACTTTTTATGAATGGGTACGTTGTGCTTTTCTAGTGGAAGAGGCTGTGGGTAAATCCTATTGTTCTTTCACAAGAGAGCCCACCCCATCCTCCCCTTTAACCCTTTACACACAACCTAGCTACAAACACTAATTTTTCGTTCCCCGACTCCCCAACCTCCACATTCTACCCTGACTTGACTCACACTGTTCCTCCTTCTTGTAATGACGCCCCCCTGCTTCTCCTCTTCCCCCCAGATATGGTGAGATAGGTGGTGGCTTCTCCTACACTGGAAGTATTTGATCCTAGGCTCCACAGACACCGAGGAAGGAAATTGGCGAAGAGATTTGAGCTGCAAGCAGCAGAAGGGAAGTGTCAGATACGAGCCCAACCTGAGATTCTAGGATTCCCTTTGGCATACATATCCTTTGGTTTTAATATTCCTCCAGGGAGTCCTCCTTCCCCATCCCCATCCACCATGGTCTCTTTATCTCCTTTTAATACATGGAGCAGTGGTCGGCAAACTGCGGCTCGCGAGCCACATGCAGCTCTTTGGCCCCTTGAGTGTGGCTCCTCCACAAAATACCATGGCCTGGGCGAGTCTATTTTAAAGAAGTGGCGTTAGAAGAAGTGTAAGTTTAAAAAATTTGGCTTGCAAAAGAAATTTCAATTGTTGTACTGTTGATATTTGGCTCTGTTGACTAATGAGTTTGCCAACCACTGACATGGAGAATACAACTCGACATTAGCTTTATAACCTGTTTTGCATTGCTTCCCATTTTTTCCTAGGTGTAGGTCTCATGTCAAAAACAAACGAACAAAAACAAAACAAAACGGATTGTAACTAATCCACTGACAAGAACTTCTCTGGTACCTCAGTATACCTTGCTCATAGTTTTCTGGGACATAGGATTTTCTGTGCTAAACGTGGGGAAATCCGGAGCAAATCAGGATGAGTTATTCACCTAACTTGTCCAAGAAACGGGCACACCATAGACCCTGCCTGTTGATAGCTCACTGTGGCAGACTTGACTGCTTGTTCACCACTATTTGGGGCTTTCCTCTCCTTCTGGGCACAGGCTGCGCTTCCCCAGCACTTTGAAGCTGGGCATGACTGTATGGATGCCTTGCTTTGGCCAATGGAATGTGAATGGTCTTAACGGGTGTCACTTCTGAGTGGAAGCATTTAAGACTCCATGCACCATTCTCTGTGCACTCTCTTCTCTTGCCCTGGCAAACCCCGGAGCCATGGTGTTGAGATGGCTGCATCATAGGATGGTGTAGGTTTCGCACATCATTTAAAAGCCAAGTTCTGCCTGGCCGGTGTGGCTCAGTGGCTAAGTGTCGATCCCTGAACAAAGAGGTCACTGGCTTGATTCCCAGTCAGGGCACATTCCCCGGGGTTGCGGGCTTGATATCCAGTAGGGGGCATGCAAGAGGCAGCTGATCAATGATGTTTCTCTCTCATCTATGTTTCTATCTCTCTATCCCTTCCTCTTCCTCTCTCTCTAAAAATCAATAAAAACATTAAAAAAAAAAAAAAGCCAAGTGTGTGAAAGTGGGAAACCTAAGCCTGGACTCCCACGAAGCTCAAGAAAGCTGGAGGCAAGACCTCCTGAGAATAAAGGCTCCAGGAACGGAATCTGCCTTCCTAGTTCCCAGCCACCGGCCCAGGTATTGATTGCGATTGTTGACATGACAAGTCAAGAACAAATTAAAAAATTCAACTCTTCAATGTTCATATGAGAAACTCTCCAAAGGGGAAAATAAGTGTTTCGGGATGATCTCCCCATGCATTTTTGCCATTTAAAAATGTATTTTTATTGATTTCAGAGAGAACAAACATCAATGATGAGAATCATTGATTGGCTGCCTCCTGCATGCCCCCTACTGAGATCAAGCCCGAAACCCAGGCATGTGTCCTGACCTGGAATTGAACCATGACACCTCCTGGTTCATAGGTTGATACTCAACCACTGCACCACACCAGCCGGCTGCATTTTTGCCATTTTTGTTGCTTTTCATAGTCATTATCTATTACTTTGGGATTTCACATACTTGCTCACGACTTGATGGTGATAAACTAGTCTCAGTCTCATGCATGGATTTAAAATTATATATTTTTAAAACCCTTTTTTCTTATTACAGTACTAATTTTCTTATTACGATAGTAATAAGTATATACTCATTTTTTAACATAAGAAGATGACGAATAATTTTAAAAATCTAAAATCTCACCCACCCAGAAGTAGTCACTAATAACACTTTTTAAAATAAGAATGAATTTATTACATTTTATAATACTTAGAACATTCATCTTCATCAGTGTTTTTGCTGATTGCATGACATTCTGTTTTTATGGATAGAGCATAATTTATGTAACCAATATTCTTTTCTTGGATGTTTCGGTTGTTTTGGTTTGGGCCTTGTTGGTTTTGACTAAATTATGAGCACTGTTTTGATAAATATTAACTTAAGTAGACACTCTTTGCTCATTACCCAGTTAGCCCATCCTACAACAGTGGTTCTCAAGCTTCAGCCTGGGCCAGAATGACCAGGAGGGCTTGTGAAGCTTTAGATGCCTGAGACCCACGCCCAGAGTTTAGGATCTATAGGTCTGCGTGGGGCCTGAGACTCTGTATTTCTAACAAAGTTCTCTGGTGGTCCCGACGCTGCTGATTTGGGAACATACTTTGTGAACCACCATCCTATATTCTTCTTCTTCCAAGAACCTAGTGTCACCCGTGCCCTTCGGTTCCTTTCTTAGGACCTGTTGCACTTGGTCTTGTGCTCTGTGGAGGAGGAATTTCTTTGGTGGTCTCGTATTCTTTCCCCATTCATGACTGTAAGCCCCTTTCATCCACACCCTTTGCAAGTGTCTCTGGGCCTTGTGTAATTTCCTAATATACACACAGACACACCTGCACACTGATTTTCAGAGTTGGGTGTCTTTTTCCTGCATCGCTACTCCTAGAAACCTCAGCTAGTCACAAAGTGAGGGCAGATAAAAAGTATTTCCCCCAGGCATTTTATGTACCGTATTCCCACTGTATGTGCTGTCTGCCTCACAAAGTTGTTTTGATGGATAACATCCATCTCAGATCGATAGAGTTGAATATCATAGCCGGAAAGAGCTCTCCACCCAGACGTGAGGAGGCATTGCAATTAAACTTAAAATTGTTATGTATTTGTAAGGAAGTGGTTCAAAGCTTAGGTTCTGGCGTTAAAACTGGATTATTCCTGGGCTCTGGTACTTACCAGTTACGTGAGCTTAGGCAAATCACTTCACATCTCTGAGCCTCACCTGTAAAATGGAGGCGATAACACTTCTGTTGCAAAGAGATGGCAAGAAATAGAAACAATATGTAAAAAGTAGCCGGGATAGAAACAGCCCTCACGAAGTGGCAGCTGTTGTATTTAATAAAAAAATTGTTTTGATTTTTTTCCCCCCCTGGCCTTTTCTCTGCTGAGTGCCCGGAAAAAGCATCCATTGCTCGTCGGGATCTTTTCCGCCCAGACCAGAGGTTCCTATCATTGCCAAAGATTCTGGTCACCTGCCTCGAGCGGTGGCGCGGCGAGCCCCAGGGATTTCGCCGAGGCCCCGCTCTTCGGGTATTTACGGCGCGCGGCCGCGCCGCTCGGGCTCAAGTCTGCGCTTTCAGGTTCAGTTTCAGGGTCTCGCCCGCAGCCCTGGCCGGCGGGCGCGCAGCCGGCAGCGGGGCCCCGGGCGGCAGGGTCCTCTGGGGGCCCCGGAATTAGGAGGCGGCGTCCGGGAGCCCCCGGAGGAGGATGGGCTGCGGACACAGCAGGCTGAGCTGCTGCAAACCCCCCAAGAAGGTAAGGCGGAGAAGTTTGCCTTCGGAAGGGAAGGGAAGTGTGGAGCCGCTCCGGGACAGGGGACCCTCGGCGCTGCGGGCTCCCCCCCCCCCCCCCCCCGGGCCGGCGCGGGGGTGCCCGGCGGAGAACGGCCAGAGGCCGGCACGGAGGGAGGCGGGGAAGGGCGGCCGGCCGGGCGGCGCTCTTCCTCCCAGCCCGGGGCTGAGCGGCGCGGGGCAGCGGAGTTTACCAACACGGCCGCGGGGCCTGGGAAGGGCAGATCATTCCTCCGCCAGAGGGAGGAAGTCTCTCGCGCCGGTGGCAGGTGCCCTTTTCCTTCGGTCCGGGGCCGGTCGCTGTGTGGCCACGGACAAGTGACTGGACCTCTCTGGCCCTTCGGCGTTCCCACGGGTCCGAGAGCAGATCGTCTCTAGGGCCGCAGCTCGCGGAGTGGTCCACGGCTTCACAGCATCTGCATCACGTGGGACCTGTTAGAAATGCAGAATCTCAGGCTCTGCCCCAGACTGCTCAAACCGAGCTGGTCTTTTAACAAGATACTCCGGTGGTTACAATAAGGTTTAAAGTTTGACAATCGCTGGTCTAGAGCCTCTTTGGGACCCAAAGCGGGCGCTTGTGGGCTGTGCTGGGGTTGGGGGGGTGGGGGGGGGGTGGGGAGAGCTGGGAGGGGCTAACGAGGGTGGAGATCTACCGCCTGCTGCCCTTCCCTCCCTTCCTGTCCCTCCCCCAAGGGGCCTCGGAGCTGGGTTAGGACCCAGGAGACACTACTCAGGTTTCTTGCAGTGGGACCAGCTGCCCCTTGGGGTCTGACAAGCCCAGAAGGTCCATAGGCTGGAGCCTGAAGGACAAACCTCCTTGGAGACAACCTGAGGCGCAGAGAGGAGGAAAGGGGGGACCCCTCAGGTCCTGGCCCTTTTCCCTACCACTGTCTGCCCTCCAGCCAGGTGGGAATAAGTGGTCCCATAAATGTGGTGATCAGTTCCGTGGGGACCCTGACAGAGCCCAACCTGTGAGAATATTTAGTCACTTTTCATTGAACTTGAGTCTCTCGCTGTACTTGGCTTTGCTTGTGCCCAAGCACAAGCTTTTCTGCCTATTGGGTGTTCCGTTCTGTCCCCAGCCTGGGGCGACCCTATTCCCTGCCCTGTGCCTAGTCCAGGAAGGTAAGTTTTGGTCCCAAGTACAATGCCTCCCCAGCTTTCCTATCTCCTCCTTTACACCCAGTTCAGAAAAACCTCACCAAGCTCTGACCCAGAAACCCTCGTGTCCTCCCTGGCTCCAGCAGGGAAACTGAGGCTTGCCTCCATCCGCGGAAGCACGGGGCTGGCTGACAGGGGTGATGGGCCCATCAGCCTGAGCCTGGTGTGAGACTTGTAATCGAGCTGGGGACAGGTGGGCATCAGCCCTGGCTTTAGATCCTGGCTCTAACGGCAATATGATGTGTGACCCTAAGAAAGCCCTTGCCACTCTCTGGACCTCGGTTTCCCCTCGATAAGGAGGAGGAGGGGAACGTGCAGAATGATTCCTAACCGTGTGAGAGTCTGTGTACCTGTGTCAACCGCTCCGTCTGCAAAATGGGCCCGCGGTGAATGCCATCCACACAGTGGTGGGAGGAAGCTGGGGAGGAGCCCTGTGCCGGCCTGACCTTCCCCAGGCTGGAAGAGGAGACCACTATGAGCGTGGGTCCCCGTGCCTCCTGGCCCTGCTGAGAGCCCTACCAGCTGTCCCTGTCTGTCCTGAGCACAGCCCGGGCTGGACCTCCCTCCCAAACTGTGAAGGCAAGCACAGGCTATCCGAGTGAGCAAGGGCCTTGGATGCCACCTGGGCGGAAGCACCGAGTGTACAGATGGAGGCTGGGGTCTGGAGAAGGGAAGGGTCTGGACTGATGTTCCACAGAGCAACTTAGAGAGGACCCTGGTACCTAGGCCCCCGGTCCCGTGTTCTTTGCCTCCACGCTACCCTGTGCTTCTGGTGCCTTCTTAATGATCCCAAAGCCCTTTGGCATAAAAGCCTTCACTCTGTCGCCTCAGAGCAGCCTGGCATGTCTTCCTTGCCCCAGCAATGCCAGGGCCCTGCCCCTGTGAGGCAGGATTTGTAAATCGATTTTGTTGAAAGTTCATGCCTGTTTCATGTCCATGCCCAGTTTCTCCTCCAGCTGCCAACCCCTGAGCTGCCAAGCCCATCCCACTGGCTATCAGGCCCCTGGGAGAGAGGGGGACGCTGAGGATGGGAGATACAGAAATGAGCTCAGACGAGAGGAGGTCAGGTCACGACAACCGTGACTCAACCTGCATGGCAGTTTGCAGAGTACTTTCACATCCTGCTGAGCTCACAAGAGCCCTGGAAGCTAGGCGGAGCTGCAGCATCCTCCCCACTTTACAGCTGAGGAAACCAAGGTCATCGAGCCAGTTGGTGGCAAAGTCATCGAGCCAGTTGGTGGCAAAGCTGTGCAACGGAGCCTGGTTTTCTGCACGCCGCATCCAGTGCTCATCGCCTGGTGCCGAGCGCAGAGCAGGTGCTACGTAAATATTTGAGTGAGTGGATGTGGGCCAAATAAGAGCCAGGCTAGGGCTTAGCCCAGGGTGCAACAGGAGTAGCTCGTCCAGCCTTGGGCGATATAGGAAGGCTTTTTGGATTGGGTGGGGGGATGCCTTGACTGAGTGTTGAAGGTTTGGTAGGAGTTACCCAGTTGAGGCGGAGAGAGCAGTCTGAGCAAAGGCTGAGCCAGAGAAAGCTCATGTGATGGGGCTCATTGTGGAGAGGGGAGGTGGCAGGCAGCAAGGAATGAGGCCAAAGCTTTCAGTGGGACCCACCCTGGCTAGGGACAAGGGCTTGACCACTGGGACTTCTCAAAGTCTCTCCAGGGTCAAAGATTTGAGAGTTGGCTGATTTCTGTTTTAATGCCTGGTGGTCTCAGCTGACTAGCTGTTCTGGACTCCATTGAGAGGCTAAGTCATGGCGTCTTCCCTCCACCCTGGCTGGCATGATGTCTGAACTCCCCAGTCCCCAAGACTTCTGCTCTGGCCACAGCCTCACAGGCCTGAGCAGGGTGACAAGACCTGGTTTAGCACTGCTCCCCGAGCTGGGCCTCAGGGAGCAGGTTCTCAGGGGCTCAGTCATTCAGTAACTCTGTGATCACGTCCAGGTAACAGGCCAGGTGAGCCCGAGGGAGAGAGGCAGAAGTGAGTAACATGGAAGAGCCTGCATGGGCATCTATATACACTGAGTGGCCAGATTATTATGATCTCTGAATGCATAATAATCTGGCCACTCAGTGTATATCCTATATAATAAAAGGCTAATATGCTAGGTGTCCCCTCAGAAGTTCCATCGAAACGGGAGTTTGGTCACTCGCTATGATGTGCGCTGACCACCAGGGGGGCAGCGCGAAACGAAGCAAGGCCCCAGCCAGCAGCAGGCAGCCACTAGGGACCCTGTCCGTGCACGAATTTCATGCACTGGGACTCTAGTAAATAATAATGAAACTCAACCAGAGACACGAGGGGAGGGATTTTAGAACTAGATTCATGTATCCAGTTATTAATTTGGTGTACGGGGCCCTGGGCTAGGTGCTGCTTCAGTCCTGGCTCCATCCCAGATCCATTAAGTGGTCATGGAAGGGACTTGGCTTCCCTATGCCTCAGTTTCCTCATCTGTAAGATAGGTGTGATATTAGCTCCTGCGTCATAGGGTTGTTCTAAAGATTAGATGAAAGAATGTGTATAATAGAGTCTCTGATGCACTGACTGGCAAGTGGTACACCCTTGATAAGAGGCAAATGTGGGTAATGTCGTAAGGGAAACATAGTTATACTTTCAGCACATCATTGCCTAGATTGTACCCAAGGAAAGCAAGCGGGATGTGGGAGCCAGGGGGACATTAGCGTCCTTGAGTGGCTGTTGGGGTTGGGAGCATGAGTCTGGAGGCTGGCCTCTGCCTTCGAACCTCTGCAGTAGAGTCAAGGAGCACGAGGAGTAGCTTTGTTCTCTGTTGTTCCAGAAGGTCGAATTGTGGCCAGTGAGGGGGAGCTAACGGAAGCCACATTCTACTTCTCATGAGGAGGAAGGGTAGTGAGTTCCCCATCTCGAGAGAAGTTCAAGTAGAGGTCAGAGGATATTTTGGCAAGGATAGAAGAGGGGATACAAACCTGGGACTAGCAAATATTTAGGATTCCACTTAAGAAATCTAACTATTCTGTTTATGACAGTGTTTGAGGAAGAATTTCAAAATTTGGAAAAGTATAAAGAAACTTAAAAGTCATTTCTAATCCCATCATTAAGAGCTAGCCTCTGTGAACATTTCAGTGTCATTCTCTCTGTTTTTCCTGCTGTGTGCTATACATCAGTGTGACTATTTTAAGTGGTTGTATTCTAGTTACTTAACATTTTGCTGGGGCATTCTCCCATGTTAAATAGTTCATGGAGACATGATTTTTTTTTTCAATCCCCACCCAAGGATCTGTTTTTATTAATTAGAGAGAGAGAGAGAGAGAGAGAGGTGAGAAACGTCGATCGACTGCCTCCTATATGCACCCCAACCAGGGATCAAACCCACAACCTGGGTGTGTTCCCTGATCGGGAATCGAACCCACAACCTTTTGGTGCACTGGACAATGCCCAACCAACTGAGCCACACTGGCCAGGGCTGGAGACATGATTTTTAATGGCCACCTAATAATCTGTGGATGTCCCGTGACTTGTTTAACCAGTGGACACCTGGGTGTTTACATCATTCATGAGCATCCTGGCATTTCATCCTAACCCCAGGCTACTGTGGCTCTGTGTTCAGAGGGGAGTGGAGGGGACGAGGGAGGTGGCATCTTGGCTGGGTTTTGAGGTGGGTGGACTAGACTGTGTGCTAGGTTGAGTGGGGCACATGAGAGGCAGGGCCCTGCGTAGTAGGGGCAGGGCAAACCTGACCTGTGAACGCAGTATGCCAAGGTGGGACCCTGAGGGGCTGTGAAGGGAAGCTGCCTTTCCTGGGCACCGAGCCCTCTGCCCCAAACATCGCGGGACATGGGTGTATATGTGGCCTCTGGGTGGTCTTTGTCCAACCTGGAAACCACCGTCCCCCCCCCCCCCCACATCATCCCAGCTAAACCCAACACAGGCTTCCATACACATGCACTGAAACCTGTGAGGCCAGACCAGATTTCGGTACTCTGTGGCCTGAAACCCAGTAGAAAACATTTTCATCATCCTTGCCTTGGAGGCACACTCTTCGGTATCACCTTTTCTGCACATACACGCGCTTTTAATTCTGTTCTTTTCCTTTGTAGTTGAATTTCCAGGCAGCTAGCGTAGGTCCCCTGATCGCCTGATATGCCCCAGCCAACTAAGCACTTCATCTTCGCCTCAGTTGGGTCTCGCATTTGGGGCCCAGGCTTCACATCAGCACTTGTGTTGTAAGAATGGCAGAAACGATAAAACTTCAAATCAGTTGCTAAGAAGCAGACAAGTCAAGATGGTGATACCCTGGTAGGGGGGGCTGCCACCTGCTAGCGCATGTTCCTAGGGCAGCTACCGAACAAAAGTCTGGAACCTGCCTGGAAAAGGAGCCCCAAGGGGTCGGTATTACATTCGTAAACGGTCATGTTCAAAAAATTCAACTTGGAAAAAGTAGGAGATTCCCCCCCCCCACCCACACACACACACCGCCCCATAAAAGGAAGAGTCTAGCAGACGACCTGAGTCCTGGCTCTGACATCTTGGGGTGCACTTGGGTTTCCACCCCTCCTCTTAGCGTCCTCCACCCTCAGAGCACTGGGAGCCTTGGGGGGTGGGGAGCAGGACTGGCAGAGGAGGGGAGGGGAGCTCCTGTGAGCTCACGCATGTGAAGGAGCAAAGAAGAGAAGGAGCGAGAGAAAACCCATCCATCTTCACCGTAGATAGATCTAAATCTGTCCGTTACCTGAAGACGACCCATCCTACTTCTCTCGGCAAGTGAATTTTAATCCCTAAAAATCATTTATCTTGTGTCACTTTATTGTCAAACCTGAGTCTTCCAGAACATCTAGGGCAAATACTACACAATACATAAAACATCTGTCCCCATCCATGCTCCCCCACCCCTTCCCCCCCCGCATAGGGATGTACAAACTGACCTACTTTCAGTACGTCTTCCCCCGAGAGGCGGAGTTCTTTTTCATTGAGTGTCTACGAACCTTGCAGACCTGACCATGTCTCCACTGCCCATGCAGCCCAACCCCCGTCCCTCCTTAAGGAAACAGCCCGGCATCAGAAATGTTATCCGTGCTGGGTTGGAGAGTGTCCCTGCAAAACTCATGTACACCCAGAACCTATAAATAGGACCTTATTTGAAATAGTGTTTTGTGGATATAATCCAGTTAAGATGAGGTCATACTGGATTACTGTGGGCCCCGATCCAATGACTGGTGTCCTTATAAGAACGGGGGAATTTGGACACGGACACTCAGGGAGAAGGCCATGTGATGACGGAAGCAGAGATCGGAGAGATGCACCTACAAGCCAAGGAGCACCAGGATGGCTGGCAGCCGCCCGGAGCTGGGAGAGAGGCCTGGGACAGACTCTCCTGCAGAAACTCCAGGAGGACCAACCCAACGGATGCCTTGATCTTGGACTTCTAGCCTCCAGACCTGTGAGAGAATACATTTCTGTTGTTTTAAGTTACCGGCTTGGTGGTGATTTATATATAAATTGCCCCAGGAAAGTTATCTATCTTAAGGTTCATTTACTCCCCATCCTCTCACACTCCACCAGTCAAACCGGGCACCGGAACCCAAGGCCTCCCCTTTGGAACCATGGTTTGGCAAAAGAGTGGGGAGCATTGCAGACAAGGAGGTGCCTGGGCGATGCTCAAATGCTTTTGGACACCAGCTGCAGCCTCTGCAGAGGAAAGCACTAGACTGGGAGTCGAGAGTGGGTCCTGCTTCTGCGTCTTTCACTAATTTGGGTGTGAACAGTCACATTTCTCAACAGCCCTGAACACTTAGGCCCTGCCTTTCCTCCACCCGAGGCCCTGGAGGGGGCCCCTGGGGCCTCCGCCCCCGCCTCCTTCCTGCTTCCACCCTCAGCCAATGCGCTCTGACTGTGGTTGTTCAGATCCTGAACCGAATGGGGCTGGGGCCCCACCCACGCTGAGTCCAGACACCGGAAAGGCAGCTCTGATACTGCAGAGGGGTGTGACCTGAGCCCCTTGAGGCTCAGAATCACCCGTCCCCTAAACATTGAGCTACTTGGTTCCGTCTGTGTAGGCACTAAGGAAACGGAAGGGACTCCGGGCCCCGCCTTGAATCTGGATTCTCATTAAGGCTCTGCTCCCCTGCTTTGTGGCCTCTGACTAGTTATTGCCCATCCCACCTCTGGGCCTCAGTTTTTCCATCTGGAAGTAGGAGGAGGAATTGGAGTAAATGGTCTCCAGGGGTCCCTCCAATCCTGTCCTCTGGGTCAAGATGGGTGTGACAGAACTATGTGGCCAAGGGAAGCCAGGGCTGTGGTTTAGGGGGACAGAGGTGCCAGTTGAATTCTTAAGGTGCCTTTGATTGCTCAATTCTCTAAGCTAAGCAGAAATACTGAGGGCGTAAATCAAAGCACTCGATCAGAAATACACAAAGCCTTGAAGGCCCACAAAAAGGATGGAGTGATGGTCCCTGAAGTCAGGTTAGACTCACCAGTGTCTTCAGCAGAGGCCGAGCCGTTCTCAGAATACTCTGGGCTTCCATCCTGGTAGGATTCCCATGGTAAGGAAGAGCCAGGAAGCTTCTATCCCAGTGGCTTCTGCCTTACTCATTCTTTAAAAAAAAACAAACAAAAAAAACACACGATTTTATTGATTTTTAGAGAGAGAGGAAGGGAGGGATAGAGAGATAGAAACATTGATCAGAGAGGAACATCATCGATCGACTGCCTCCCACATCCCCTCCACGGGGGATCAAGCCCACAACCTGGGCATGTGCCCTGACCGGGAATGGAACCGGCGACCTCTTGGTTCCTGGGTCAGTGACCAACCACTGAGCCACACCGGCCAGGCTTCCTTCCTCATTCTTGCCGGTGAGGCCCAGAATTTAAGGGAAGTGGAGGAGTCTACCCCTGAGGCTTTAGTACACCCCAAGTACTGCAGGCTGAATAATACTGGACAGAGCCCTCTGAGGCTCTGTTGATGCTGGTGGTTTTACGCACCATCCGCACTAGCCAAACACTTCGTGCTTACCAGAGGTCTTTAGTTGCTGAACATCAGGGCTACCTTATGGAGCCATAGACTGTTGGAGCTGCGGGTTCTCTGAGTTCGCTCAGTTCAACCTGCAAAAGGAAGTCTGCCTCTTCTTTTATGCTACCAGTGATGGAGAGCTCACTACCACCCCCACCCCCCACCCTCCAGTAAGACAGCCTGCCTCTGTTTGGGATAGTTCTGAAATCCTCCTTCAGGTTGAGCTGAAACTTCTTGAAAAGTCTAGTCCTTGGCCACAGCCCTGCCCTCTGAGGCTGTGGACCACATGCTAGCAGCTCCTGCGTTCTGCAGATCTGAAGAGAGTGGCCGGTTTTCCTGACTGCTCAGGAGGCTGGCCTACTGTTCTGTTAACAGTCCCTCCTGTCATTTGGTTTGGGGTCTCCTTCCACATCCTGTCAGTTCCTTTTGGACACATTCGTTTCTCGATTTACCCTCCAAAATGCAAACATATTCTAGGAGGGGGTCTCACCAACTGAACCTGACTGGCTTCTGCTCGGGGCACTGTCCTCCCATTGTACCCTGACTCTGTCTGCTTTGGGCAGCCACGTCCTACTCAGACCAGGTTTGCTTGAGGTTGAACCCAGAGCAGGGCTCTAATCTGCTTGACAACGAGGGCCTGGATCCAGAACTGTGTGTGTTACCAAGAGATAGGCGTCCTGTTTCCAGCCTTCTTAGCTGAAGGGCTACCTGGGAGTTCAGAAGGACTGAGAACATCTGTTCCAACTCTGACCCATCACAGATGGAGAAACTAAGGTCCAGAGAGGGGAAGGGACTTCCTTAAAGCCACACAGTAAAGCTGGAACCCAGGTCTCCCAGCCTCTCCCCTAGTCCTGGGTTCTCCCCTCCCCTCCCCCGAGTTTCCATTGACTCGGGAAGCTGCCCTCCCTCTTCCAGAGCTCAACCCAGATGTCCCACCCCTGTCCCAGGCCTTCCCCCTCACACCCCCAGTCCCCCGGCTGTGCTTTTGGACGGGAAATTGTCATGTCTCCCTCCCTGCTCCTGTCCTCTCGCACTGCAGGGTGAACTCTGCTCCATGACCTCCAAGGAGGAAGCGGCCAGGGTCCAACCTGGGGATTTTCCATGAGTGGCTGCTTATCAATTCCTACTCAGTACTGGGCAATGTGTCCTCAGGTTTTTATGAGCATCAGAATCACCTAGAGATTGTAGATTGGAGCCTCCCAGCACACACACCACTCTCAGGTTCTGTAGGTCTAAAACTGGGCCTGGGGAGTATGTTAAGTCAGCACTCCATGTGGTTCTAATACAGCAGGCCACATTCCTACAAATACCGCTCTGGGCATCGTAATGGGGCAAATCCATAGTAGATTTCACAAATGGCCCCTGTCCTCAAAGAGCCCCTTGAACTAGCAGGAGAAACACAAGTAATCAGGTAGGTCCCCACATGTCTGACTAGGCCCTGGAGATTAGAGCTGATAGGAACTAACTCAGGCCTGGGGCGAGATGAAGGAGAAATGATAGATGAGCTGGGCCTGGAGGTCTGAGAAATTGTTGACTGTGTAGGCATACCTCATTTTATTGTGCTGCACTCTATGATGCTTCATTGATGTTGCATTTTTTTTTACAAATTGAAGGCAAGACCCTCCCCCAGCAAAAAGATTACAACTCACTTGATTGCGGTGGTCTGGAACCAAACCCTCAATATTTCCGAGGTATGACATGCTGAGGTCATCTTGAGCACCTTGGGATGCACGTGGTGGGGTACAATAGGTAGTTTGGGTTTGATTTTGGCCTAGAAGATTTGCCAACATTAAAAAAAAAGTGATACTATTCCATGTTGGCAAGTTTGCCATGAAGCTGGCCTTGTGTGCTATTAGTGGGCGAACTAATTGGTAGAACCTTTCTGGAGGGTAGAGCCAGTACTTTTAGGTGTGTAAAAAAATCTTATATATCCATATGTTAATTGAAGCATAATTTGGAAATTGGAAAATGGAAATAATCTAACTACTCAACAGTAGATTATTGATTAAATGATTAAATCCATCCATAGAGATGTAATGCTTGGGTCATTAACACTAATATTTTTTACAGAGTACTTAATGCTATGCAGTAAATGCTCATAATATATTTGAAAATTTAATATGTAAGGAAATAATGTAACATTCTAATAACAAATAAATGTATGTATATTGCTATTACTATAATTTGAAAAATGTTTACAAATATTTAAATATTAAGAAAATGGGCTCCAAAATATATAAATGATTCATATAACTCAACAACAAAAATAAACAAATAACCCAATTAAAAAATGGGCAGAGGATCTAAATAGACGGCTTTCCAAAGAAGACATACAGATGGCCAACAAGCGCATGAAAAGATGGTTAGCACCACTAATTATCAGGGAATGCAAATCAAAATCACCATGAGATATCACCTCACACCTGTCAGAATGGCTATGACCGAAAGAGAAGACATGACAAGTGTTGGAGAGGCTGTGGAGAAGAGAGAACTCTTCTACGCTGTTGGTGGAACTGTAAGCTGGTGCAGCTACTATGGAAAACAGTGTGGAGAGGCCTCAAAAAATTGAAGATAGAACTACAAAATGATCCAGGTTTTCTACTTCCGGGTGTTTATCCAAAGAATACAAAACACTAATTCAGAAAGATATCTGCACCCTTATGTTCATTGCAGCATTATTTAAAACTGCCAAGATATGGAAACAACCTAAGTTCCCATTGATGGATGAATGGATAAAAAAGATGGGCACACCCTGGCTGGTTTGGCTCAGTGGATAGAGCTTCGGTCTGCGGACTGAGGGGTTCCCGGTTCGATTCCAGTCAAGGGCACATGCTTGGGTTGTGGGCTCAATCCCCAGTGGGAGGTGTGCAGGAGGCAGCCAATCAATGATTCTCTCTCATCATTGATGTTTCTATCTCTCTCTCCCTCTCACTTCCTCTCTGAAATCAATAAAAATATTTTTTTTTAAAAAAAAGGGGGGGCACATATATAGAATGGAATACTACCTGGCCACTAAAAAAAAAAAAAAAAGGAAATCTTTCCATTTGCAACAATATGGATGGACCTTGAGGGTGTTCTGCTAAGTGAAATAAGTCAGAGAAAGATACATACTGTATCATTTTACTTATATGTGGAAACTATAAAACAAATCAAATGAATAAACAGAGCAAAACAAAAACCTCAGAGATAAAGAGGACAGATTGGTGGTTACCTGAGGAAAAGGGGGTGGGGAAGGGCAAAATGGGTGAAGGGGGTCAGTTGTGTGGCGATGGATGGAAACTAGAGCTATGGTGGTGGTAGTGATCACTTTGTAGTGTATACAAATATCAAATTTTAATGTGTACACCTGAAACTTGCATAATGTTCTATACCAATTTGACCTCAACTAAAGAAATGGGGTGGAGGAGAAGGATGGCAGACGGAGGGCAGACCGTGACAAGCTTTGAATGTCATTCTGAAGGAGTGATCCTGGGGAGGTTTTGTCAGGATCTGGGGACTCGGGTGCAGGCCACATCCCACCTATGGTCTGGAAGCCATTCGTGAAGGAGAGTGGTGCCCCTTCCTCTGGTTGTTCTTTGGGAGAAGACCATTTTTCGTGAGCTTTACGATCTTATTTCAGGCAACCTGAGGCCCCTGGCCGCCTCAGCGAGCTACCAAAGCCCTGTGGAGTCTCTGTTCCTGCCGTCCTTTCAAACATAGCGTAATAAACGATATGCAATGTGTGAGCTCTTAGAATGTGCCAGGTATTAGAGGTGCACTATCTCATCTAACCCTTAAAACAACCTCGGGAGGAAACCAGGGCTTGGGGAGGTCATACATCACTCAGGGTTAGATTTAGGATTTGCATCCAGATCTGGGCGACCCAGAGTTGGTGATCACACTGCTCCAGTCTCCCGTGTTCCGAGTGCCGTGGGGGAAACGAAGACCTCCTCACCGCCCCTCACAAAGGAGGAAAGGGATTGGTCCAAGTTCGTGGAAGAGCCGCGACAGGAGTTCAGGAATCCTCACCCCCATAAAAACGTTGCCCAGGTTAATGTAACCAGTGGTGGCAAGAGGGATGAGACAACCATTGGTGTTTATCTCCCTCCTTCCTCCAGCCCAGGGTGGAGAGGCTGGCTCCTGTCACGTCCCCAGATTCCTGTGTTGACAGCTCCCCTGGCTTGCGCCTGGCCCAGCCATCTCCCTCTCCCCTGGGACGGGAGGGCTGAGTCTGCGCGGGGTGGATGGAGGACTCCGTTGTCAGGCACGCCCAGCCGCTGAGCAGATTTGGGGCACCAGGGCCTGGGGGAGGCGCCCTGCCTCCCTCAGTGTGCCAGGGGCTCATACTGTGCCAGGAGCAGAATGTTCTAGAATCGAGAAGCCTTCCCTTCACTTATCTTCCCTCCCCAACCAGAAGTATGCTTTCTAACAGCATTCAGGGATTCTTGAGTTCATGAAATTGTTAATAATTTTTATTCTAATAATTACATGTAAAAATCTGTTCAAGTTTTTCTTTTATAGGGATAATTCACAATTGAACATTTTCATAGCCTTTTCATGGGCTGACTTATTCTTTTAAATGTTTCTCAAAATGGGGTCTAGAATACCCTTTTTTTTTTTTTTTAAGAATATCTTGAGAAGTGTACAAAAGGATTTACATTATTTTGCTTTGATTCTGGTCCAGTGGCCAGTGCCAGATATTGACCAAATATTCACCTATCTGAGGTGAAATGAGAAAATGAAAGGTGTGAGAGTGTGTGTAACCTTGGATAAAGATGCCATTCCCTTTTCCTGGAAGAACTGGTTTTGTCCTCTATTTTATAAAGTGAGTGGTAGTCTGCAAATAATTTTTCAGCCCTTTTGCTTATCAATCCGTAAGAACTCTCCAGTAAACATAGTACTCATTTGCCCTGGCTGGTGTGGCTCAGTTGGTTAGATGCTGCTACCCCATGCACCGAAAGGTCACTGGTTCTTCGATTCCCAGTCAGGGCACATGGCTGGGTTGTGGGTTCAGTCCCCAGTTGGGGTGCATTCGGGAGGCAGCCAATCAATATTTTGCTCTCATGTCCATGTTTCTCTCTCTCTCTCCCTCTTTCCCTTCTTCTTTCTCTAAAAATAAATTTTAAAAAAATTATTCATTTGCCCTGGCTAGGTAGCTCAGTTGGTTGGAGCATCGTCTGGTAAACCAAAAGTCTGCAGGATTGATTCCTGGTCAGGGCACATACCTAGGTTGCGAGTTCGATCCCTGATTGGGGCACATACGGGAGGCAACTGATTGATGTTTCCCTCTCACATTGATGTTCCTCCCCCAACCCCTCAACTTCCCTCTTTTCCTCCCTCCCTCTGTCCCTTTATCTCTAAACATATCCTCAGGTGAGAATTTTAAAAAAAGTACTCACTTGTGAAAACTGAAAATCTGGAAGCCACTTACACTGTGATCTAGAAAGCCGTTTGCATCCATCAGTCTCATTTGATCAGATTCAACCAACGCTGCCCAAGGCTGGTTAAATCGCCCATTAGGTATGGCTCAAATACTTAACTGCTAATTATGCCCTAATCCAGTGGTTGGCAAACGTGGCTCGAGAGCCACATGCGGCTCTTTGGCCCCTTGAGTGTGGCTCTTCCACAAAATACCATGGCCTGGGCGAGTCTATTTTGAAGAAGTGGCGTTAGAAAAAGTTTAAGTTTAAAAAATTTGGCTCTCAGAAGAAATTTCAATCGTTGTACTGTTGATATTTGGCTCTGTTGACTAATGAGTTTGCCGACCACTGCCCTAATCTACCTTGATGGAGGCCTAACCTGCCTTCTCCTCTTTAAACTGGGGACATTCCTATTTCCCACGGTTGCTCTGAAGATTAGCTAAATAGTGTAGACAGCATAGTGCCCACCCAGTACATCCCAATTCAGTGTCTCACCCTGTCCGGCAAGGTAAGTACTTCTGCCTCCTTAGGGCTGGGAAGGCAGGCCCTTCCGGCAGAGATAAACACGGTAAAACCACGGCTTGGACTGCTGATGCTCTGCCCCCACCACAGAACTTTAAGGAGAACTTGGCTGCAAGCTGTGCTAGCCACGGGCCCCGAGAAGAAAGGGGAATTGTCACTGCACTGGAAGTTGGGAAGTTTTAGGGCACCTGAGGGTCATAACTGGGGTGAGGGTAAAAGCAGAGCCTGGCCAATCCCGGGAGAGGGAAGAAGAGGCCTTGGTGTGTGGCAGGAGTCAAACCACACGGAGGCTTTTCCTGGCCATGGTGAAAAACCCTGCTCTGGGAACCCCTTCCACGCCGAGGGGGTGCTGCCTGGGGATGGGGAGGCAGGCGGCCTACGTGGTCCCGCCCAGCGGAAGTCCTGTCTTGCTTTGGAAGAATGCCACTGTAGCAGCCATCCTCACATTGACCTCCCACCCTCCGCCTCCACCTCATTGTTGTGCCATTTCTTCCAGAGACGCCAAGAACCAGATCAGCCACCCAGACCGGAGCCCCAGGAACTAGGTCCCCTCAATGGGGACACGGGTGAGTAGCCTGCTCCATAAACGCCTTCCCTGACATCCATGAGGTTTCCTACTTTGTAATTAACAAAGGTGACATAGCCACCTAATTATCTCATGAGATTTTTAGATAGGTGACATTAATAGGAGTATCGTGTCTAAAATCAGGGAGGTGATCGTCCTGACCTGTGCTTTCCTGTTCTGGGATGTGGATACCACTCCTGAGTTTATTTCCGTAAAGTACATTTTCAGAGGAATCCGGGAAAATTGGAAGGATTTCAATGAAGGAAGAATGGCTTATAAGGAATCTGAAAATCAGGTCCTGGCAGGAGCCGTTAAAGGAACAGAGGATGTTTTACCGAGTGTTTGAAGTGCCCTCAATGGAGAAGAAACATAAGCCTTGTACAGTGTGACCCAGAGGTCAGAACTAGGGCCTCAAGGTAACAGGAACAGGCAGGCAGGATTCAGTTCAGTCTCAAAGGATGGTTTGTGTGGTGGTTGGCGTAAAATCATCAGAGCTGCCTGGTAATAGAATGAGTTCTCCGTCTCTGAAAGTGTTTAATTACAGCCTGGAGGCTGTCCGCGATATTGTAGATGAGGTTCAAGTACCAGATAAACAATTGAACCAGAAATCAGAGTTTCTCTCGCCTGGCTGTACATGAGAATTGCCTGGGGAAACGTCAAAGATCCAGGTCCTGGGGCCCCATCACCAACCAATGAAATAAGAATCTCTGGGAGTGGGGCTGGAGAGCCTGCACTGTTAGTGATGATGTATTTTTGAGTAAGCTTCTCCGTAGCTGGGGCCAGTCGGTCCTGGTCTTGTGAACTAACATTTGGAACCCTGAGCCAAGTGATCTGTGAGCGTGTGGGGCTCTCTGACCTTGTGTGGGGCTCTCTGACCTTGTGTGGGGCTCTCTGACCGTGTGTGGGGCTCTCTAACCTTGTATGGGGCTCTCTAACCTTGTGTGGGGCTCTCTGACCTTGTGTGGGGCTCTCTGACCTTGTGTGGGGCTCTCTGACCTTGACCACTGTGACTGCCAGGACCCAGGGCGCTGACTTGCTTCCTCTGCCCCGATGGACTGACCACAGTGTTGGCTTCTCACTTAGCAGCCCCAATCCCCACATTTCTCATCATACCCTCCCCGGGCCCAGCCTATGAGGTCTGTGATCATAATACGAACATGCAAACACTAGTATTTGCCTCTAATGCTTGTCATGAGCCCCGAGGAACAGTTGGAGGCCATTTAGTGAACACTGAGCACTTCCAAATGCTCGGCACCACACTTACTGCTTTTCTTTAACATTTTTTTCTACTTGATTTGAGGGAGAGAGAGAGAGAGAGAAACATTGACTTGTTGTTCCACGTATTTATGCACTCATTGGTTGATTCTCGTATGTACCCTGACTAGGAATCGAATCTACAACCTTCGTGTATCCAGTGATGCTCTAACCAACCAAGCTACCTGGCCATGGCACACACTCACTGCTTTTCGTGCATAATCAGATGAATGAAGTGGTAGTGGAGTCAGAGTGTGTTGGTTCCTAGCCCTTCTCCCTGACTGTGAAGTGGGAGATCTCGGGCCAATTGCCTAACTCCTCTGTCCCTCAGTCTCCTCACCTGTGAAGTGGGAATCATCATGGTGCCCACCATTGGGTGGGTGTGCGGACTAAGTAACACCTGTGAGGCGTTTGGAGCAGAGCTGGGCATGAGCCCGGGCATGCTGAGCTCTGGGTGTTCCTTACCTGCTGTTATTATTTCTATTGCCATTGTTTTCTACTTGAATCATTTGGATAGCCCCGTGAGGAATGTATTATTATTGTCCTGATTTCACATGTTGAGGAACTGAGGCACCGAGGGCATGGGCCACTGCCTCAGGTCCTACCCAGAGCCTGTTAAGACTGTTTGGAGTTTCCCTAAACAAGGGCTAGACTTCCTGTTTGCGGCTCCTTCCTGCTCAGGCAGCTCCTCACCCTCCAGCTGGGGAAATGCTAAAGGCGAGAGTCAGACACTCACAGGCCCCGGCAGGTGAAGCTCAGTAGGAAGAGGTGAGGGCTGTGGGGACAGCAGAGCCCCCTCCTGGACGAGGGCGGCAGCTGCTCCTCGCCCCAGCTCGCCCCAGCTCCCGCCTGACCCAAAGGCACACACTGCCAGTTCTTCGGCTTCTGCAAAAAAGCTGAAAATCTGTAGTAAGTAACAGCTGCCCCGTCATTAAATATCAGCAACTTTTTTATTTTTAATTTGGATATTGGGTAGGGTACTTGGGTTGACTGTCCTGTGAGTTACCGGCGGTGCTGTAGATCCCAGGGACCAACACAAGACCACTGGCCCTGCACTGAGGAGGCCTGCAAAGCCCGAGAGGCTGGGCTGCCTCCGGAGGCTGATCCCCAGCTGAAACCATTCCTGCGAGGAGAGCAGGGTGCTCACCCCTCAGCTCCAGCCTCCCACGCGCTCTGTCGCTGTGATTACCCTACTTCCTCTCAGTGGGATTTTATTTATTTTGCTTTTTCACCTGTAGCCACAACTGTCCAGCTCTGTGCATCTGAGGAGGCTGAGCAGCACCGGAAGGAAATTGCCAGACTTCTCCAGCAGCATGAAGAGGACAAGAAGAAATGGGCACAGCAGGTACGTCCCAGCCACTCTCTTTTCCTCCTGTCCAGCGAGCCTTGCAAAATCCAAGAGTGAGGACCGACTTTTGGCTTTATTGTTGAGGTAAGTATCTCTTACTCCTTTGTCTAAGAAGGGAGTCCTTTATCAGTTGAACAAATCTCTCTAACTGCTTGTTTCATTATATTCATAATATGTTTCATTATATTCATTATATGCAAAGGAAGGTGCAGAAACACTAACACAGTAGAAGGACTTCCTACCTTGAGTGGGCGTCAGAATTAGAAGACTCCTAAATCCCTTTCCTAGATAATTCTCAGGGATCCCCCTCTAAGCCCTAAAGAAGGCAGTCGGTCATTCCTGCTACGCCTGGGGGGTCTTGTGCCCTCTCTGAGCACGTTTTCATCACTCTGACGAGGGGGTGGGATTCTGATCACCTAGCTCAGTGGTCGGCAAACTGCGGCTCACGAGCCACATGCGGCTCTTTGGCCCCTTGAGTGTGGCTCTTCCACAAAATACCACATGCGGGCGCGCACGTACAGTGCGATTGAAACTTCGTGGCCCGTGCGCAGAAGTCGGTTTTCGGCTCTCAAAAGAAATTTCAATCGTTGTACTGTTGATATTTGGCTCTGTTGACTAATGAGTTTGTGGACCACTGCCCTAGCTCCACGAAGCACCAGGGGGCAGTGAGTGGGTAAGTAGGCTGTGCTGAACCTGCACCTGAACCTGCTCAGTCTCATCCCATTTGGCAACCCCGCCCCCAGGTGGAGAAGGAGAGGGAGCTAGAGCTTCAAGAGAAACTGGACGAGCAGCGGAGAGTCCTGGAAGGCGAGCATGAGGCAGCCATGCAAGGTAAGGATGGAGCTGTGCTTAGGGAGGGTGTGGGCGGGCCTCCCTCCGGCCCATCTGCCACGTTCACAGCGGGAACTCCCACTGTCCCTCCTCCTGCCTCTGCTTCCCCAGCAGTTGGCAGCCGCAGGACTGCAGTCTGTAGGCTCCGTGGCTGGCCCTGTGGGGCATAGCTTTAAAAGCCTGACATCATGCTTTGTTTCACCTTAGTTGGGAGGTGGTTTGTTTGGTTTTTTCTTTTCCATTTTAAAAGCTATTCATATTCCTTAAAGGACATTTGGAAAACCTAGACATATGTGAGAATGTGTCATATTTCTTCCCCACAATAATGACAGTGCTTACAGTTTCTGGTTAGATTGATCATTTCTTTCAAATAGCTTCCTTTCCTCTGATATCACCAAATGTGGACCTCATGGAAAATGTATAATCTATAGATTAAACAAAAAGATCTTACAGCGTAGTGGTTAGGATCTCAGACTCCATAGCCATCAGCCCTGGGTTTGAATTCTAGCTCTGCCACTTAGCAGCTGTGTAACCTTGAAGAAGTTAGTTAGCTTTGTTCGTAGGGTGTTTAATTTAATGTTTAGGTAAATAGATAGAATTTAGAGCAGGGCCTGGTATTTTGCAAGATATTTAGCAAATAATTATTAGCATTATTATTTTATTATTGAGAAGATTAAAATTGTGTGCAGTTCCACCCAGAACTGGTCAGTTACCCCTTCGATATAGATCCCCTTCATTTTGGGGGTATAGACTATACATCTATACTTGGGGGGGGGAGGAGATAAATTGTTGTTGTTGTTTTACTTTGAATTGTATTAACAACTTATTAAACTTCTGCGACATCAGTTTTAGTAACAACATAGCATTCCAGTGTGCACCCTTGTTCATTTAACTGGGCCCCTTTGGATAGGCATTTAGATCATTTCAAACTTTTGCCATTTTTTACGATAGTAATGATACTTACACGTGTGAACCCCACTTTGTAAAATCTTGGCCACATTCAACACCACTGTCCATCACCATCACCACTATCCAGTTCCAGAACATTCTCATCACCTAACAGTCACTCCACATACCCCCTCCCCAATGCCCAGCCCCTGGCAACCACCCACCCGCTGTCTGCTGGCTGTGTCTATTCTGGACACTCATATAAATGGAAGCGTACAACCTGTGGCTTCCCTCGCCCAGCATGTTCCAAGCCTCATCCGGACTGCAGCATGCATTTGCACTCCTTTCCCTTGTTGTTGTTGCTGTTGCTTTGCCCATTTTACAAATTAGTCCATTCGTTTTTATGGCTGAGTAATATTTCATTATTATTGGCCTGGATACACCACACTTTGTTGCCATTCACTGGTTGGTGAACACATGGGCTGCCTCCTCTCTTTGGCTACTGTGAATAGTGCCACTAGAACAAGCACCTGCTTGAACACCTGCTTTCGGTTCCCCTGGGTGTACACCCAGGAGTTACAATTGCTGGGTCATGTGGTAATTTTATGCTTAAAGTTTTAAGAAACCACCAGGTGTTTTCCACAGTGGCTGCACCATTTGACGTTCCCACCAGCAATGCGCAAGCGTTCCAGTTGCACCACATCCTTGCCAACGCTTGTTATTTTCCGTTGTTGATACTATTATTAATATTATTGTCATTCTATTGGGTACAAAGTGTTTTCTCATTGTGGTTTTGATTTGCATTTCCCTAATGACTAATTTTGCTGAGCATCATTTCATGCACTTGTTGGCCATTTGTACATCGTCTTTGAAAAAGTTTACATATATATATATTTTTAACATATTTTTGTTGATTTCAGAGAAGAGTGAGATGGGGAGAAATGTAGAAATATCAACGATGAGAAAGAATTATTATTTTTTAAATGTTTTATTGATTTTTTACAGAGAGGAAAAGAGAGGGATAGAGAGCTAGAAACATCAATGAGAGTGAAACATCAATCAGCTGCCTCCTGCACACTCCCTACTGGGGATGTGCCCGCAACCGAGGTACATGCCCTTGACCGGAATCGAACCTGGGACCCTTCAGTCCGCAGGCCGACGCTCTATCTACTGAGCCAAACCAATCAGGGCTACATATATTTTTGATGCTATTGAAATTGACCTAGAAAATGTTATGCCAGTTTTCCCTTTAATCATCAGTATTTGCATGACCTTTCCCCAGAATTATTTATCTTTTAAAAACACCATGATGATTACTTATAGGTAAAATTTTGTACCCTGTTCTTTTCACTTTAACATTCTATTAAACATGTGTCCATGAAATTATGCTGCCACTAACATGTTTATGAAGGCTAGACAATTGCATACATGGTTTTCCTTAAGTTCCCATGAGTCTAGACATCTAGATTTTAACTACTATAAATAACACTGCACTGAACGTCTTTTGCATAAAGATTTGCACACATTTCACATGATGTCCTCAGATTCCCAGAAATGGAATAACTAGAACAGAGGTCTGAACAATTTTAAGAATCTTGAAACATATTGCAACATTAGCACAAAATGTTTTGAAATGGAATTGAGGCCCTTGCCCTGGGAATTTGAAGAGTTGTGTTTTAATATCAATACACCTCGTGAAACTGGGCCTGTCTCTTGACCTCAGTGCACTTTTTGTGAGTCTAAAATCTACCTTCCCTGCCCCGTAAGGCTATTGTGGGGAAATCACTGTTCTCCAAACCTTGCTTTGATATGATTTTTAGCATTATGAATAGATTGATAAGAAAAATGTCCTATTATAAAACCCCACAGGAGAAGGGACTGTCTGTCTTAAGTTCTTCTCATCAGAATTCTTTTCTGCTTATTATTAAATTTCTTGGCACATATTAAGTGCTACATAAACATGTATTAAATGAATGCACAGCATGGGGGAAATATATGGGCTTTGTTTGGGGGAAGGTGAACAGGTAACTGGGAGAGGGTAGTGGTGGTTTTCCACATTCGATGACCTTTATTTTTGTCTTTTATTTTCTACTAGAGGCTTTTGTTTTTATTTTTAAAAACAAAATTGACTCTTTGGGGTATATAATTCCATAAATTCTAGCACATGCATAGATTCATGTAACCATCACCATAACCTGGTATAAATCAGTTCCATCACCCCAAAAATATTCTCTCAGGCTGCCCTTTTGTACTCATATCTCCCCTACCCCCCACTGATCTCTTCTTCAGCTATAGTTATGTCTTTTTGAGGCTGTTCTATAAACAAAATAATACCATACCATTTTTATAATACAATACCGTTCATCCTGATGCCTTTGAGATTCATCCAAGTTGTCGCATGCATCGTTAGTGTATTCATTTTCATCTCTGAGTTGTATTGCATTGTTCACTCGTTCACTTGTGGGACATTTGGGTTGTTTCCAATTTGAGGCGATTATGAATACATCTCTTCTAAACATGTGGGTGCAGGTTTTTGTGTACCCATTTCTCTTGGGTAGGAGTTGGATTGATAGGTTACATAATAAACGTAGGTGTAGCTTTATGGGAAATGGCTAAACTGTGGTCCCAAGTGACCATCATTTCATTCCATCAGCAATGTATGAGTCCTACTATTCTTTCTTGCCAATACTTGTCAATATTTGTCATTGTAGCTGTTCTAATAGGTGTGCAGTGATATTTCTTTGTGGGTTAAATTTACATTTCAATAATGACTAATGATATGGGACACCTTTTCTTCTGCTTGCTTGCTGTCTATATATCCTCTGGTCAAATGTCTTTTCAAATATTTTGCCCATTTTAATTAGCTTGCTTGTTCTTACTGTTGAGTTTTGAGAGGTCTTTATATTTTTAGATATGAGTCCTTTGTATTTGCAAATATATTCTTCTAGACTGTGTATTTGTTTGTTTGTTTTTCATTCTCTTAACAGCAAAACTTTTAGTTTTGGTAAATTCCAATGTATTATTTTCTATTTTATTGATTACTAGAGGCCTAGTGCACAGATTCATGCACCAGTGGGGTCCCTTGGCCTGGCCTGTGGGGATCAGGCCAAAACCGGCTCTCCAACATCTTCCAAGGGGTCCCAGATTGTGAGAGGGTGCAGGCCAGGCCAAAGGACCCCACCGGTGCATGATTGGGGCCAGGGAGGAACCGCAGGAGGGCTCTAGGGCATGTCCAGCCTATCTCGCCCAGTCCGATCGCCAGACCCCAGCTAACTTACCGGTCAGAGTGTCTTCCCCCTGGTGGTCAGTGCGCATCATAGCAACTGGTCAAATGATCAGAGGGACAATTAGCATATTAGGCTTTTATATATATAGACGCTTTTGGTGTCGTTTTAAAAACTCTTTGCTGAACCCCAGGTAACAAAGGTCTTCTATGTTGTCTTCCAGAAGTTTTGTTGATTTAAGTTTTACATTTAGATCTATGTTACCTATTGTCTCTTTTACTATATCACTTTCTGTGTGTGTGTGTGTGTGTGTGTGTGTGTGTGTATAATAATTGCTCTAAGAATTACAGTATATATAAGAGTTTACTTAAATTAATATTTTACCACTTCAAGTGGAATATAGAAATCTTACCATCATGTACGTCCCTCTAATCTCTCCCCTTTTTCTTGTACTTGTCTGATGTCTTACATCAACATACATTGAATAGCCCATCAGACAATGTTATAATTTTTGCTTTTAACCATCAATCATGTTTTAAATAGCTCAGGGAAGAAGAATGGCCTGTTATATTTACCCAGGTATTTACCAGTTCTGTTGCTCTTTCTATATTCCTGAAGTTCCAGGTTTCTCTCTGGTGTTATTGGCCTCTGTCTGAATAATTTCCTTGAGCAATTCTTTTAACGCAAGTCTGCTGGTGATGAATTTTTTTTAGTATGCCTTCATCTGAGAATGTCTTTATTTTACCTTCTTTCCTGAAGAATATCTTTACTGGATATAGGATTCTATATTTATAGGTGTTTTTTTTTTATTTCAGCAGTTTTTAAATGTGCTTATTCCTTCTAGTCACTAAGGTTTCTAGTGAGAAATCCACAGTCATTCAAACTGTTGTTTTCTCTAAATAAGACACTATTTTTCTCTGGTTTCATTCCAGATATTTTTCTTTGTCATTAGTTCTCACAAGTGATGTGTCTGGGTGTGGATTCCTTTGGGTTTACTTCATTTGGGGTTCAGTGAGCATCTTTAATCTGTAGGTTTGTTTTGCCAAATGTGGGAAGCATTCAACCATTCTTTCTTTAAGTAGGTTTTCTGCACTACACTCTTCTCTTTCTGAGACTGATGACACAAATGTTAGATATTTTGAGATTATCCTAAAGGTCCCTGAGGCTCTGTTCAGTTTTTCTAATATTTTCTCTCTGTTGTTTAGATTGGGTAATTTCTACTGATTATCTTCAGCTTCATTAGCTCTTTCTCGTGTCATCTCTATTCCCCTGTTGAGCCCACTCAGTGAGTTTGTATTTCATTTATTGTATTTTTCAGTTCTAAAATTTCCTTTTAGTTCTTCTTCGTATGTTCTGTTTATTTGCTAAGAATTTCTGTTTTCCATTCTTTCTAAGAGTGCTCACCCTGACTTCATGGAGCTTTTATAATGTCTGTCTTAAGTCTCTGGTAACGATTCTATGGTGTCTCAGTGTTGGTATCTGTTGGATTTCTTTTCTGGCAAGTTGAGATTTTCTTTTCTTCTTTTTCCTTTTTTAAAAATATATTTTTATTGACTTCAGAGAGGAAGGGAGAAGGAGAGAGAGATAGAAACATCAATGATGAGAGATAATCATTGATTGGCTGCCTCCTGCATGCCCCCTACTGGGAATCAAGCCTGCAACCCAGGCATGTACCCTTGACCAAATTCGAATCCGGGACCCTTCAGTCTGCAGGCCGACGCTCTATCCACTGAGACAAACCGGCTAGGGTGAGATTTTCTTGCTACTTTGTATGCTAAGTGTTTGGGATTGTATGCTGAGCCATTTTGGATTCATATGCTGAGCAATTTTGTATTGTATATTTTTGAATATTTGAGTACATGAGATTCTGAGTCTTGTTTAAATCTACTGATTCAGTGGTACTTCAAATTCTGGTGTTCTTGCCCAGTCGGCCTGCCACCATTTACTTTTCAGTGTCTAGAAACAGCAGCTTCGTTTATTCTGTTCAGGTTTTATAGCCACATTCAGTCGGAGACTGGATGGAGTGTGCTTCCCCCTTCTTACCTGGAACCAGAACCTGTACTGATGGGCAAATTAATTAGGCAAATCAGACCCATAATTAAAAATAAATTAAGCCTATAATTTTTATATGGCTGTCTTTTCCATTTTTGACAGCCCTATCACATTTCTATTACTGAACATTCCTTTCTCTGTGTCACTGCCCACTCTGACAGACCCCTTCTGTAACCTGGGCCTTTGGCTGTATTAAACGTTCCTGTCCTCTCTGTCCTCTTTCCCATCCTGCTATTGATTGGTCATTTCTGTGTTGTCTTCTTTCGGTTGAGACATGGTTGGAATTTTCCAGAAGGTACTTTGTCGAGGAGGTGGGATGAAAAATATAACCGTATTGATTTGGGAAATGAATAAATCCAGCTCTGCGTAGCACTGCCCAGCCTGGAAAGTCCTCGCATGTCCTTTTCTCGCCCCTTAGGGACATGAGGCCAGGCTTATTGACCCATTTCACAGTCGAGGTAAAAGCACTTCTAGATATTTTAAGTGACCTCAAGGCTCCTCCGTTTTGAAGAAGCAGGATCAGGACCAGGTAGACTTCCGGGCCCCAAATCTAATGTACTTACCATGGTTTTGTGCCATGGTTTGACGAGTCATAACTCAATGATTCATGATTTGGTTAACCCAGCTTACAAAACATTGGCCCTACGCATGTTCCACGGCATGCTGTGGACTGAGATGAACAGCTTGACGTAAGACCTTTGGATCTTAGCCCCAGCGATGTGTGGGTGGCACCCACAATCTGGTAGGGTTCATGGTTCCTCGCTGGACATAATTTGTTGCCATTTTCCATGAGCTTTTATTAGATATCTACTTTATTTTCGACACAGCCCCAAGCCCATGAGATAGGAGGATGGATAAGAGCATTCCCACACTCTTGGCCTCCGTGGGCCTGCCAGAAGGCTTCAGGGTGGCGTGTCTGGGTGTCTGAGCTCACAGGGGTCTCCTTTTCCCACAGTCCTCCGGGCCTCACAGGAGCAAGAGAAGGAAGCCCTTACCCACTCCTTCCAGGAGGCCAAGGTGGCCCTGCAGGTAAGAGAGGCTGGGCCATGCCAGTCTCTGTGAGAGTAGGGGAGGACTGCAGGAAAGCAGCACGGAGCCCCAAACAGCCAAAGCTGAGGGCCTCTACCTGGGCCTGAGGGACAGACGTGATTGCCTTCCATGTATCCAGACCCCTTGGTATGACAGCCAAGCTTGAGATTAGGGTTGGCCTATTTTTCTAAGAACTGTTGGGAGGATCTTGGAGACGTCATGGGCTGCTGCCACAGTGTGATGAGACTGGTGAGTGGATGGATGACTGGGACCTGTGGAAGCGTGAAAGAAGGCATCCGACCCAACCTGGCTGGTCAGGGATTTCCTAAAGGGAGTGAGATCGATACCAGAGCCTAAAGGATAGGTTGGAATTCTTCAGAAGAAGGGTAGGAAAGGTGCCTGATGCAGAAAACAAAAACAAAAATAAACAACCCAGTGTGTTCCAGGGCATGAAGGAGAGGGGCAATATGGAATACCTGTGGGACTGGAAGAAGCCCAAGATGCCTGGGGTGTAGCGTAGAGTGGGAGAGAGAACTGGGGCTGGAGAGGTAGGCAAGAGCCAAACACAGGGGAGCCTGGGCATCATATTAAGGGGTTGCATTCTGTCCTATGGGCAAGGTTTAGGTGGAGGAAATTCCTGGCAGGGGAAAGCTGTGGAGACCAGAATGCACCTTGCAGTTGGAGGAGTGATGTGATATTTAGCTGCAGGAAGTGGTGTGTAGTGGGAGCCGTGGAGATAAGCCTGGGCGAGTGTATTGAGCCCGGTATAGAGGTACTGTGAATGCCAAGCTAACACCAGCCTTGAATACCAGGACATTGTTCCCACGGCTATGGAGGGGCCGTAAAGGCTTTAGAACAAGAGGCGGGGCTGGTGTGTTCCAAGCAGTGGTCGAAGTGGTTTGCACCTGCCTCGTTGGGTGTGGAAGAGCAGACAGGCTGAGGATCCCGAACGGGTCCCTCTCGGGGAGGTGGAGAAGTCACCCACTGCCTCTGTGAGCCAGGCGTTGATCATTGCTCCTGCTCCAGGAGACCATCGATGGACTGAGCTCCCAGCTGGAGGCCTTCCAGGCCAAGATGAAGAGGGTGGAGGAGTCCATCCTGAGCCGAGACTATAAGAAGCACATCCAGGTGGGTGGCCGTACACCTGGGCCCTTTCCTTCTGGGATCTCCAGGGAGGTCAAGGTCTGGGCCACAGAAAAGGCCAAGCCCTCTGCAAGGACAGGGATCAGACTTGACATTCTTCTCTTCACAAGGGACTGGAAGAAACAGGGTCCCCGTGTCACAGGGGCGGGGGAAGCAAGGCTCAGAGAGACGCATGTGGGTTAGTAAAATGCTCAGGCTCTGGATTCAGGGAGAATTAGGTGCAAACAGCAAACCGACCACTTAGCACAGCAACTTAACCTGTCTGAGCCACGGTTTCCTCATCTGTGATGTCTCAAGGGATGTTATTGGGATAGAATGAGCATGTTAAGCACTTCCCATGGGCCAGGAAAGGGAGGAGACTTCTGTAAGTCAAACCATGAGTTGGAGGCAGAATGGGGAGGAGGGAGATAGCGCGTGCCCTCTACCTGCTGGTCTGATGAAGCCACTCATGTCCCTGTCTAGGATTACGGGAGCCCCAGTCAGTTCTGGGAGCAGGAGCTGGAGAGCTTGCACTTTGTCATTGAGATGAAGAATGAGCGTATTCATGAGCTGGACAAGCGGCTGATCCTCATGGAAACAGTGGTACGTGGAGGAAGTGGTGGTGGGGGGTGAAGGGGGATACAACCTCAGGCCTCTGCTTTCTGAGCATTTCCTCAGTGGAGTGTGCAGAGGGTAGGACCCCCCTCAGTGGAGTGTGCAGAGGGTAGGACCCCCCTCAGTGGAGTGTGCAGAGGGTAGGACCCCCCCTCAGTGGAGTGTGCAGAGGGTAGGACCCCCCTCAGTGGAGTGTGCAGAGGGTAGGACCCCCCTCAGTGGAGTGTGCAGAGGGTAGGACCTCCTCAGTGGAGTGTGCAGAGGGTAGGACCTCCTCAGTGGAGTGTGCAGAGGGTAGGACCCCCTCTCAGTGGAGTGTGCAGAGGGTAGGACCCCCCTCAGTGGAGTGTGCAGAGGGTAGGACCTCCTCAGTGGAGTGTGCAGAGGGTAGGACCCCCCTCAGTGGAGTGTGCAGAGGGTAGGACCCCCCCCTCAGTGGAGTGTGCAGAGGGTAGGACCCCCCTCAGTGGAGTGTGCAGAGGGTAGGACCCCCCTCAGTGGAGTGTGCAGAGGGTAGGACCTCCTCAGTGGAGTGTGCAGAGGGTAGGACCTCCTCAGTGGAGTGTGCAGAGGGTAGGATCCCCTCTCAGTGGAGTGTGCAGAGGGTAGGACCCCCCTCAGTGGAGTGTGCAGAGGGTAGGACCTCCTCAGTGGAGTGTGCAGAGGGTAGGACCCCCCTCAGTGGAGTGTGCAGAGGGTAGGACCCCCCTCAGTGGAGTGTGCAGAGGGTAGGACCTCCTCAGTGGAGTGTGCAGAGGTTAGGACCTCCTCAGTGGAGTGTGCAGAGGGTAGGACCCCCCTCAGTGGAGTGTGCAGAGGGTAGGACCCCCCTCAGTGGAGTGTGCAGAGGGTAGGACCTCCTCAGTGGAGTGTGCAGAGGGTAGGACCTCCTCAGTGGAGTGTGCAGAGGGTAGGACCCCCCTCAGTGGAGTGTGCAGAGGGTAGGACCCCCCTCAGTGGAGTGTGCAGAGGGTAGGACCCCCCTCAGTGGAGTGTGCAGAGGGTAGGACCCCCCTCAGTGGAGTGTGCAGAGGGTAGGACCTCCTCAGTGGAGTGTGCAGAGGGTAGGACCCCCTCTCAGTGGAGTGTGCAGAGGGTAGGACCTCCTCAGTGGAGTGTGCAGAGGGTAGGACCCCCCTCAGTGGAGTGTGCAGAGGGTAGGACCCCCTCTCAGTGGAGTGTGCAGAGGGTAGGACCTCCTCAGTGGAGTGTGCAGAGGGTAGGGCCTCCTCAGTGGAGTGTGCAGAGGGTAGGACCCCCCTCAGTGGAGTATGCAGAGGGTCGGACCCCCCTCAGTGGAGTATGCAGAGGGTAGGACCCCCCTCAGTGGAGTGTGCAGAGGGTAGGACCCCCCTCAGTGGAGTGTGCAGAGGGTAGGACCTCCTCAGTGGAGTGTGCAGAGGGTAGGACCTCCTCAGTGAAGTGTGCAGAGGGTAGGACCTCCTCAGTGGAGGGTGCAGAGGGTAGGACCTCCTCAGTGGAGTGTGCAGAGGGTAGGACCCCCCTCAGTGGAGGGTACAGAGGGTAGGACCTCCTCAGTGGAGTGTGCAGAGGGTAGGACCTCCTCAGTGGAGTGTGCAGAGGGTAGGACCCCCCTCAGTGGAGGGTACAGAGGGTAGGACCTCCTCAGTGGAGGGTGCAGAGGGTAGGACCTCCTCAGTGGAGTGTGCAGAGGGTAGGACCCCCCTCAGTGGAGGGTACAGAGGGTAGGACCTCCTCAGTGGAGTATGCAGAGGGTAGGACCCCCCTCAGTGGAGTATGCAGAGGGTAGGACCCCCCTCAGTGGAGTGTGCAGAGGGTAGGACCTCCTCAGTGGAGTGTGCAGAGGGTAGGACCCCCCCTCAGTGGAGTGTGCAGAGGGTAGGACCTCCTCAGTGGAGTGTGCAGAGGGTAGGCCCCTACTCAGTGGAGTGTGCAGAGGGTAGGAGGACCCCCCTCAGTGGAGTGTGCAGAGGGTAGGACCCGGATGAGGCCCCCACCAGCTTTGACCTGCCACCCATGCTGAGACTGCTCTGTAGCCAGTCTGGGTTAAGCAGTGGCTCCTTGTTATCTGGGTCCTGCACTTTTCTTAGCTACTCGTGTCGCTGTCACATGGGTGACACCAGGGCGTAGCCTGGCTAATCAGGAGGGCCTGGCAGATGTCACGTGTCAGGCAGGGGCTGAGGAAGGCTGAAAACCAGACAGACATGGGAGGCCAGAGTGAGCGGGGACAGGCCTGGGAGCCGCAGGTATTGAGGACCCAGGTGGCTGTGTCTGCAGGAGAAGGGAGGCCTTGGAACCCTGGGTTGGATCTGCACAGAGATTATGTGGCTCTGGAAGGTGTCTCTGGCCTGTGTGTGCCACAGCCTATATTTTAATCAGATATTTAATCTCAAATGTTCCCTCTAAATTTTGTCCAACCATTTTTATGGCGTAGCATAACAGGTACACTTCATTTTATTTCTATATAGTCTATCCCCTGATTTTTGGAGAACTAAGAATATCCTTTCTCTTCTGCAATGATGGAGATACTAGGTGGTGGTGGCTGTATCCTTTTTGTAACGTTCTCATGTGGCCAAATGAAAAACGGCCAGCCCCCTGTGCACTCCTTAGCGTTATTTTTTTTAAGGCATCTTCTTGCTCCCTGAATTGTAACATTCGGCCTAGAATGAGTCAGCGTGTTCAGGGCCCACAGAGAAGAGGGAGGTGACGGCACACATTGTTTGGTGGCCGTCTGAGCTCGTTCTGATTTGTTACAGAAAGAAAAAAACCTGATGCTGGAGGAGAAGATCACCACCCTCCAGCAGGAGAATGAGGACCTCCACGTCCGAGGCCGCAACCAGGCGGTTGTGTCCAGGTAGCTGTTCCCTGGGCTCCGTTCCTCCACCCTTGTTGCCAAAACCTCCAGTTGAGAGTCTCAGAGAAGCCCAGGGATCGGGTTGACAGGTGGGCCCGGGCCTATCCGGGGAATGTGGCTCCTCCCTCCTTGGGAGTCAGTATCCCTAGGGACCAACCCTGCCTGGAAACCTAAATCAAAGGTCCTGATTAGCATCCGTTTGTTTGTCCCCATCCTGGCTGAGGGGGTATCGTGGGAAAGCCCAGTCTGAGAGCAGCTCAGGAGGCCCAAAGAATGAATGAACGTCCGTGAATGAGTCAGACCTAAGGGCTTAGTAAATTAGAGCTGATATCATGTCAGACATAATCTGATGGATACATATCATCTATCCTCCTTATTACTCTAAGAGCTGGGTCCCGTTATTCTCATTCCCATTTTACAAATGAGGGGACTGACATGTGAAAAGAGTAAATAGCTTGTCCAAGGAAACACAGCTCAGTGATGGGGCAGATTTGAACCCAGAGCTATCTGCCCGTGAGGGCCACGCTCCTTGGTCAACAGATCAAGTCACCTCTTGCGTGCAAGGGGGCCTGATGGGGCGGTGGGGACGCTGGGGCAAGCAGGTGGCCCATCTCTGGATGATGTCCTAGGGGAACGGGTTGGTCTCTGCAGCCACCGGAGACCCTGAGGGGCAACCCTGGCCTCTGTCTGCACCACAGGCAGCTCTCGGAGGACCTGCTGCTCGCCCACGAGGCGCTGGAGAAGGAGTCGCAGCTGAGGCGACAGCTGCAGCAGGAGAAGGAGGAGCTGCTGTACCGGGTCCTTGGGGCCGACGCCTCCCCCGCCTTCCCCCTGCCCTCCGTCACGCCCACGGAGGTCTCCTTCCTGGCCACTTAGGCTCAGGGCCTGGGCCACCATGCCACCTGTGTCACCGCTCCCTCTCCGGGACCTTCAGAGGGGACGGCCGGAGCCTCTCGTTCTGTCCCCAGGAGGGACGAGGGCAGGAGAGATGGGAGCAGGGTGTGTGCCCAGGGAGCCGCAGGGCTTGGGCCACGCAGAATCACCCACGGGGCGTCAGAGGCCCCAGGAAGCCTTCTCTCAAGTTGGCCCAGGGAACAAGCAAGAGGAGCCCTTCCGCCCCTCCCCCTCTCTCTGTTCAAATCGGGGAGCTTTGAGGCTTTTCCCAGGGGGGATCCTGGGCCGCTTTGAGCATCGGACAAAGAGGACACAACCTCCTGGTCTTAACCTGTCAGCTTTGCTGCCAGCCCATCAACCTGCCCCTAGATGTCCCCACTTCTGCCCTGGCCTTCTCTCAGCCTCAGTTTACCGCTCCTCTAAAACGGATGGGGGAACTGGACAAATGACTCCTAAGTCACGGCAGTGTCCCGTTCTAGGATTGTCTGGAGGTCAGGCTAGGGGCTTCGGGACAGGGGAGGAAGTGGGCCAAACCTTACGATTCACCTGGGGAAGGTGAGCATCTGGGAGGGGGCAATGGAGGCCCCTGGGGCTGGCAGTGCCAGGGGCCACCCAGCCAAGGCAGGGTCTGGGCAGGGCATCGGACATGCCACTGCTCCTGCTCCCAGAGTCTGGTCAAGCCAGGGCTGATGGCCAGAGCCCCTCCTTGACCAGGCAAAGCTCACTCCTCGGCCCTCCAGGTCCTCCGTCTCAGGGCCACGTGGGCACGGGGCCCGTCTGGTGCATCTGAATCACTCCACAGCCAACGCTGGAACCTCCTCTCTGTCCAGATGAGGAAACCTAGGTGGGGAGTGGGGCTCACGGAGCCAGGACAGGGGCCTCATCTGTCATTCAGGTCTCATCTTGTGCTTTTTCTTGCTCCCCAGGCTCTGGGAAGATCAAGTCTGTGACAGTCTTTCTCCTCCTTCCTCTCTCTGGCCCCCACCCACTCCGGTCTCTCTTTCACTCCTGCTCGCACCTTAACTCCTTCTACCACCCCTGACCCCAGGCCCCTAGCACCTGGCCTTCCGCTTCCCCTCCAGTGCAAAGGGGTGGCTGGAGCAACTCACCCGGGCAGGCCAGTCCGGTGGCCCTGGTATCTGTGGATTTAAGATTCTTCTCAGGAAGCTTCCAGTCAGCAGGAGGCTATAATAACAACCTTTCTTGCATAAAGCATTTTAATGAAATGCTTTCTGATACACCTCCCCCTCCAATCTGCATAAAATACTGAAGCAGGTTCTTACCTCTCTTCAACATCAAAGCAGACTGAGATCACAGGAGCCCAAGGGCCTTGCCTGAGGCCCCCAGCGTCAGCCCCCCCGGCCCTGGGCCCGCTCGTAGGAAAAGTTAGTCCAGTAGAACTAAGGTTTCCCTCCATCGTCCCAGACTGCCTTCTTCGTTCATTTCTAGTTCTGGGGGTTCCGCAGGGCTAGGGGAGTCCGGCGGTGGGCAGACGGGTTATCCAGGAGCCTCGGGGCAGCTCTGGAGTTGAGCTATACACGGACTATTTCACGTAACTTTCCCCAAAGCCTGTCTGGGATACACTAGTTCATTGGACACAACCAAGAAAAGAATTAGTGGCCAAGCAATTTGAGCAACTCCAGGTTCAATCCGATGAAGCAGATCTGCCAGCTGCAGGACTTCTCAGAACCTTTAATGGGCTAACATACATTTCAGAGTCCCCGGGAAGAAGCAAAGTGCTCAGCGTTTCCTAACCTCCTCTGACTGCGGTTCCGAGCGCTGCCGGCTGCAGAATGCCCTTTGGAAAGCCTGTTTCCATGCGAGGGGCTGGGCTGGAAAGGGGGCAGGCTGTGGGGAGCGGGGGTTTCCCTGTGGTGCCTGGAGGAGACACACTGTGGTTTTAGCCTCACCCTGGGGCAGACAAGCTATGGAAGCCAAATAGAAACACAATAGTATTCTCTTGGCCTCTGTGTTTTCCTGGGAGAGGGAAGAGGTGGGTCCTGCTGGTGACCTCTGCCAGGGGCAGGCATCTGTGAGGAATAATCCTGGGGCCTGGGTGGCCCAGCAGGGTCTAGCCTTCCTCCGGGGGTGCTGGGCCCCCCCCCTGGCCCTGGCTTTGCCCAGCCCTGCACCTGGGGTTGGAATGGAGGCTGGCTTTCAGGACAGGGCAGGGCAGGGCGTGAGGCAGTGAGCGTGAAGTGAGGGGTGAAAGTAGAGATGGGAGAGCGTAAGGGGTGAAGGCTAAGGTTCTTTCTCCCCAGTGGGGGCACCTCCTTGGCATCAAAAACACCAAAGTTCACACAGTTACCTACCCCTGCTTCTGCCCACCGAGCCAGACGCAGATGCCTGCAGTCAGGGCGGGAGCTGGGAAGGGGCGGGGGAGACTCGAGGCCTCCGGGTCACACGGACGCGGGTGGTGGCCGTCCCAGTGCCCTGAAGGTTGGTGGCCCGGCAGGTGTAGACGCCAGCGTCCCCAGCCCGGGCCTCTTCCACGTACAGGGTGCTCCCTGCCTCCTGCTGAGCCTGGCCCTCCCTGCGGACCACGTCGGCCCACTCGCTGACGTAGGGGGGTCGGCCCATCTGCAGGAAAAAGATAACCACCTGCCAGCTTCTCCCAGTGCCATCTCTCCCTCCGGCCCCGGCAGGTAAGAGGTACCACGTGTCCTTCCGGGGGAGGGGCAGTGACGTGCCCAGGATCACAGCTCAGTGTCAGAGCCCCTGACAGGCCAGGTTCTTTGTGGGAAATGCAAAGCTCCCCAAGTCCCTGGAGAGCCGCTGGGGTCTCCTCCCCACTCACGGACATGCACCTCCCCGGTGGGTGGGCAGCACTCTGGTTCTGCGGGGATGTCAGTGGGCACTCCCTCCCCAAAGCGGGGGAGTGGGGGGCTCATTATCAAAGTTGTCTGGGAAACACTGAGTCAAGCCACGTTAAACTGGGGAGACGCAGACTACGGCGCCTGTCACGTGTGCAGGTGGGTTTTGAATCTCCAAAGTGGGCGGTGGTTACAAGAGGCAGTGTTTTCCTAGGAACACTCTTTTGCGAGGAGAAATGTTTGGGGAGATGCCGGCAGAGGGAAACCGTGGTCTCCCAACCATCTGCATGTCCTTTTCCTCTTACTGGGTCTCAGCTTCCACTTTTGACAAGTGGGAGAATGACACCGCCCTCCCCCCCAACCTCTTCCCCCCCCCCTCCACACACACACACTATATCTATGTCCTAAAACCTCTAGGGACAGGGCTCACCTTCAGTACTTTTTTTTTTCTGGGTCCCGCCCTCCCTCCAAGTCAGATTCCAGCTCTTCCAGGAAGCCCTTTTAAATGTTCCTAAAGTGACATCTCCATCATGGCAGAGTGACAAGACTCCTTTGTTTCTCCCCTTGAATTTACAAGTGGGATATGTGCAACTCAGAGGATCCCTAGCTCAACACACAAACACGCCTGAAAGACCCACGCATTGGGGCATCTGAAGGTGGGCGCATTGGAATGAGTAGGGGAGGTAGGACAGGGACGGTGGCAACAGATGCAGTTTGGTGCCCGCTGCAACTCCAGCAAGCAAGGTACCAGTGGAAAAGTGGAGCTGCGGCCCTCACAGTAGGGCCTGGAGTGTAAAAGGGGCAGATGTGAGATCATGAACTTGCCTCCCTGCCTTATCCATCTCAGCAGAGCCCAGTGGAGGCAGTGAGATGCCTCCAAAAACACAGCAGGGTCAGTGGTCACTAGTGGGGGGAAAATAAAGTAGCTCTGAGAGCTCATAAAACCCGTTCACCACCACCCACCACATCCCCCCACCACAATGATCATGTCATGTAACGGAGATGAGCTGGTCACAGAGGAGAATCCCGGTGGGTTTGCAGCATTTTCCTCAACCTAAATGATGCTACTCCACCACTAGCCCAGAGGTGCTAATGGTGCAGGTAAGAGAACACAAAAACTTGTGCTGTACCACCATCTACTGGGAAACAAAAGCAAGTACCCTACCTATTAACATGCTGAATTGAGAGCAGAACAGTATCTAAACCAAAGTTCACTGCCTCAAATGTGCAGACAGAGAAGCAATCCATCAAATACCATGAACAACCAAGGTAACATGCACAGGAAGAAAATGAAAAGTCTCCAAATTCAAAGTCATGGAAGACTGTGACTTAAATGACAGAGAATTCAAGATGGTAGTTATGAGGAAACTGAATGGTATACAAGAAAACCCAGAAAGGCAGTTGTATGAGCTCAGGAATAAAAAGGAGTACTTTACCAAACAGATTAAAACTACAAAAAAGAACCAAACAGAAATTCTGGGGTTGAATAACTCAATAAATGAGATGGGGAATGTATTAGAGAGCATTGGAAATAGAGCAGATCAGATGGAAGAGAGAATTAGTGAGCTTGAAGATAGAAATCTAGGAATAACCCAGGAGGAAGAAGAGAGAGAACTGAGAGGGTTTTTGGTGTGTTTTTTTTTTTTAAATGAAAGCACCCTACAAGAACTGACTACATTAGGAAGAGCAACCTAAGGATAATACGTGTAATAGAAGAAAGAGAAGCCTGTTCAATAAAATAATTGATGAGAACTTCCCAACCTATGGAAAGAACTAGAATTTAAAATTGAGGGAGCTAATTGAACATATAATTATACCCACACAAAAAGATCTTCTCTAAGACGCATTGTATTTAAATTGTCAAAAATCAGTGACAAAAGAATTCTCAAGGCAGCCAGGGAATCTATAACAATAAAAGCGTAATATGGACGACCTTCTGGACAAAGTCGGGGCTGCGAGGGAAGGCTGGGTCCCTGGTGCCAGAGGGAAACCAGTGCCAGCAGCCAGAGGAAGGAAGGCCTACTCTTGCATGAATTTCATGCATCGGGCCTCTAGTAAGACTGTAACCTACAATGGAAACCCCATTAGATTATCATCCAATTTTGTCAAGAGAAGCATTACAAGACAGGAGGGAATGGAAGGAAATATTGAAAATATTGAAAGATGGGAACCATCAACCAAGGATTTTATCCTTTAGATATGAAGGAGAAATTAAAGCTTTCCCAGGCAAAGAAATGTTGAAAGAAGCCCCTCTATCAGAAATAAAAATACAAAAGTATACAAAACAGACAGACGCAAGACACTGCTCAACTCCCATTTTGAAGTGATTTGGGCCGGTTGGGCCTCAGCTTGAATGTCACCTCAGAGAAGACATCCTGACCGCTCTATCTTAAATCCACCTGGTCACCTTCCTGTAGATGTAGCACCTTGAGTTCTCCAGATGATGATGTTTATTCACTGCCCCTTCCTGTTTAAAGTGTGAGCTCACAGAGAGCAGAAGCCCTCTCTTATTGACTCATCATCATAGTTGCAGTACCTAGTACAGTGTCTGGCTTGTGGTGGGTGCTCAATAATTATTGTTGGATAAATTAACAAAGGGGCACATTATACATTTTTGTACATTAACCCGAGAAGTAGCTCCATTTGACAGATGAGGAAACTGAGGCCCAGAAAAGAGAAGTGACTTGCCCAAGGTCACTCAAACAAGTGTCAGAGTTGGGACTAGAATCCCTGATCATCAGATTCCTAGTCAAGCAGGGGTTCCACTCTGCTGTGATTGCTCCTGGCCCTTGTCCTAATCCTTCACTCCCACACTCCTGCCCCAACACACCACCACCACCACATACACACATATTTTCATCCTCTGCTTACCTTCTGCCCCGGATATTCCCATCGGAAGTCCACAGCAATCTCTGGCTCACTCAGAACCGTGCAGGTCACACTGAAGTTCTCTCCCAGTAGGACCGATGTTGTTGAAGCTTGGATGGTGGGTTTGGGGGGCAATGATGGGTCTGCCATGGAGAAGATTGGAGAAATGGGGACAAACATGTTGAATTGATTGTTATAATGATTGAATGGATGGTTAAAATGGTTAAATTGATAGAGGATGAATGGTTGAGGTGGTTGAGTTCATAGAGGATGTGTGAATGATTGTAATGAATTAATAGAGGATGGGTAGATGATGGAACAGTTAATCTGATGGAAGATGGGTGAATGGAACGGTTGAATGAAGGGAGGATGGATGAATAATGTGACTTGATTAAGAATAAGTGGGGTTGCCCTAACTGGTTTGGCTCAATGGATAGAGCGTTGGCCTGGGGACTGAAGGGTCCCAGGTTCAATTCCTGCCAAGGGCACATGCCTGGGTTGTGGGCTAGATCCCCAGTAGGGGGCGTGCAGGAGGCAGCCAATCAATGATTCTCTTATCATTGATGTTTCTATCTCTCTCTCCCTCTCCCTTCCTCTCTAAAGCCAATAAAATATATATTTTTTTAAAAAGAATACGTGGGTGGACAGAAAGGCTGAACTGATACAGGCTAGCTCAATAGCTAATTGCCTGGTTATTTCTGGACAAGATGGTTGAATACACGGAGTGTTGTGAAAACGTGGTTGGTGGTTTAGAGCTAATCCACAGATTCCAAACCTGAGGTTCCCAAAGGAGGGATCCCTCCCATATCCTCCCATGCCCTGCCCTGCCCTGCCCTGCCCACCCAGAGACCTAGGCTCACGCACAGTTGATGTAGATCAGCATGTACTTGGTAGAGATTTGTCTCATGCCTCCTAGGCTGGCCAAGCAGAAAAGGGAGCCAGCCAAGGAAGCTCGGGGCCGGTGGATGGTGAAGCCCTTCTTCACATCAAAGGAGATGTCCGTCCCGTCCACTGGGACCTCCTCTGGGGGGAACTCTCGATGCAGCGTCACCTGGGCCAGGGGGTTGGTCACCTGGCAGGGAAGCAGGACTGGTTGATGACTGCGTAACTGTACCACCTCATAATAATTCTCTGTAGGGACAAAGAGTTCTTCTGGGTCTGGGAAGGAAGGAGGGAGAGAGAAGAATGAGCTTAGGACAGATGTATTGTTTCCTGATGCTCTACCATCACTCATGAGCATAAGTCCCTTGAGAGGATTTGAAATCCCACTTTCCCTGCCCTTCTCTATTCTCCATGTTCTTTCCTCACTGGTAAGGAGTTCTGGACTGGGAGCTGAAGACCAGCCTGCTAGTTCAAGCCTTTGTCATTAGCTGGCCGTGCATCTTAAACAAATCCCTCTCTGGTCTTTAGTGTCTTCATTTGTACAACGTGGGGCTCAGATGGCTTGGTCTCTAAAGGTCCTTCTATGTGAAAAGTATTATAGGAAGTACTGAACTTGAAGTTGAGGTTTCTGGTTGGATTCCCAATCCTGCCACCCTCTCACCGTGGGATCTTAAGCAAATCACTTTCTCCTTCTGAGCCTTGGTTCTTCTTACATGTCAAGTAGGAGCGATTATGGTAAGGTGACCAGATCGTCCCGCTTTTGGCGGGACAGTCCCGATTTTTAACAACTTGTCCCGCCAAAAGCGGGACGATCTGGTCACCTTAGATTATGGCCTACTTTGCAGAGCTGATAAGAAGCAAATGGGATACTGGATATGAGGCACCAGGCCTGTGAGAGGCACATATTCATTAAACTCTTTCAAGGTACCTTTAGCAACATAGTCTCAGGCCACATTCTTGGGTGCACAATGGTGCAGTGAGTAGGAGTTGCCTGGGGACCAGCTTTCTAGAGCAGTGCCGTCCAATAGAACTTTCTGTCAGGATGGAAATGTTCTGCCTCCGTGCTGTCACATGTCGCCTCTAGCCACAGGCATTTCAAATGTAGCTCGTGCAACTGAGGAACTGAACTTTAAACTTTATTTCATGTTCATTAATTTAGATTTAAATAGCCACATCGATTTAGTGGCATCTGTATTGGATGAAACCGCTCTAGGGTGAGACAAAGGCAATGGTTAACTTTGGCTGAACATCAGAATCACCTGAAGTGATTTTAAAATAACCAAGTCCTGGGCACCACCCCCAGGCCAAGTAAATCAGAACCTTGCTGGGGGCGGGGGAGAGAATCAGTCGGTTTAAAGTTCCACAGGGGACCCTAGTGGGCAACCAGACTTGGGAAGCACTGACTGCTGGCTCCCAAGTCTTCCCAATGTTGGCATTCCAGGGTTCCAGACTTCACCCGGCCTGAATTGGCATGGCGCCCAGAAACCTGTGTTTTTTTAAGATGTTTCCAGGTGACACCGAGTCAGGGTCAAGGACCTCTAGGTTGGGTAATCATTACTGTTATGGTTGGATTTGAGTAAGGGAAACTCAGCTGATTCTAGGGGCGTCGTCTGTTTCCTTGGTGGGACAAAGTAGGGCTCCTCAGCTCTCCATGGAATTAGCCATGGAACCCCAGAATGTCACAGGTAGGATCTTGGAGACCACTCGCGCAATTCCCTCATTGTACAGGTGGGACGAAGGGGAAAGACTTAAGACAGTTATGTTTGGAGGGTTTTCTCGGACGGCGGTTCTTGGAGACCCGGCCCCAGGGCACCTGTGAAGAAGATGAAGGTCCTCCCCTGGCGGTCCTCGCCCTCCGTGCAGGCGGCATCCCGGCAGTCTCGGGCCCAGCAGCTGTATTCCCCCGTGTCCGCGCCCGTGGAGTTCACCAGCTGCAACCGGCTATGCTGGCTGAAGTGCTTGATTCTGAAAGGCCGTCGGTGGGGGCAGGAGAGGGGCGGGGGAGGGGTGGCTTGGCACACTTAGTGGCAGCATTTGGTTGGTCGACAGTCCCCCTCCCCAACTGTCATCACTCGACCACCCAGCTCCCCTTCCCCAATGGAGCTGGCAGGGTTTGTACTGGCCCCACCCACAGTTTCTGATTGGCTCGCCTATCCCACACGCAACTTCCAATTGGGACATCTGTTCCCCACGGACCAGGCCCACACCGGGTATCCCCCAAACACCTTTGCGCTCCTTGGCTCTCCTGTGGCCCTTGGCTCAGGGCAGCAATTGCCCTCTAGCCGCCTCCACCTGCTAAAAGAGGCCGAGTCCCCGGAGATCTCATTTTAAGAACCTAAACTGAGAAACAGTAGGCAACCCTTCTGAACCTAGTTCTGTATCCCAGCCTCTGCCCGGTTTTCTTCTGGACTTGAGTGGGGAGTGCTGGCCGGGCCAACTTGGTCCTTCTTTCTGGCTTCCCGAGGCGCGCCCCTGACAGAAGGGTGGCCGCCAGCTGGACTGTCGGCCTCTTTTGCTGTGCCTCGGCCACCTTTCTCCCTACGGGCACCATTTGCTGCCCCCAGAACTGACTTCCCAGAATTGTGGGAAGCCAAGTGTCCATTCTGTGAAGCCTCTCCCTGCATCTGATGGGTCTTGCGAGCCCATCCTACTGTTTCTTTTAGGTGCCTGCAGTTGTACATAATGGGATGCCCAGGGTGGGTCCTGGGCCATCTCAATCCCTATGAAAACGGTTTAAGTGCTTGTAAACCGCTACCCAGCATCCTCTGAGCCACCCTGCACCCGTTCAGGCTGTGGCAGGAGTTCCTCCTCCCCATACCTGAGGCGGCCCTCACCCTCCTCTTCCAGGTACACAGGCACCCTCCAGTGGACCACCTTTCCCCGGCAGCGCAGCTCCAGGGGCTCCCCAGCCCGCAGGCTCAGAGAGTCCCCCACCTTCTGGAAGCGGCCCCTCCCTAACACCTGGGTCAGGATGGAGGGGGCGGGGGCGCTGGGAGCTGCAGCCTCCACAGGAGTCTTCTTCTGCAGGGGCTGCTGTCTCCGCTCTGACTTGGGTTTTCTCCTGCCGGAGGCTCCTGAGGGCTTCACGCCCCCAGGCCTGGCTGCTTTGCTGTCCTTCTTTTTCTGAGCCTGTGGAGCTCTGCCACGCTCCTGGATTTCAGCTGCAGGAAGACAGGGTAGTCTGGGGTCACCAGCCTTCACCATTCGCCTCCACTTCTGTCCTTTCCTCACCCCAGTAGTTGACTGATCTCAGAGTTCTGTGAGGACCTTGTACACTTATTACTATTGCACAAGTCATTGTCCCTCTTTAGGGAAAAAAACATAAAATACAGACAAACCAAGAAAAATATTAAAATTGCCCCCAAAAATTACCATCCAGAGATAAGCACCATGAATGTTTGAAGCACATTTCCTCAAGGCTATTTTAATGCAAGTATTTTAAATAACTATTTTGTTAAAAATAAAATGAAATAATATAATACATATCTTTAATCTGAATTTTCACTTAGTGATATGTTTTGATTACTATTCCATGGCAAACACATATACACCAACATTTTTAAAAAATTTTTATTGATTTTGAGAGTGAGAGAGAAACATCCATGTGAGAGCAACATCTATCAGTTGCCTCCTGCACACCCACTACCAGAGATCCAGCCTGAAACCTGGGCATGTGCCTGACTGGGAATTGAACAAGCAACCTTCAGTGCATGGGATGGTGCCCAAACCACTGAGCACACCATCCAGGGCTGTACACCAACATTTTTAATGACTTGTTTGTGATTTCATGGTAGGGATTTCATGATTTATTTTTTTCATTGTTGGGTATTTGTTTTTTTACATTCTTATCCAAAATAAACAATTTTTAAAAAATATATTTTATTGATTTTTTACAGAGAGGAAGAGAGAGAGATAGAGAGTTAGAAACATCGATGACAGAGAAACATCGATCAGCTGCCTCTTGCACACCTCCTACTGGGGATGTGCCCGCAACTAAGGTACATGCCCTTGACCGGAATCGAACCTGGGACCCTTGAGTCCGCAGGCCGACGCTCTATGCACTAAGCCAAACCGGTCAGGGCCAAAATAAACAATTTTGCAATAATCATCTTATACATACAGCTTTACTCAGATTGTTTATTGAGAATGAATTTTTTAGAAGTGACACTGCTGGTGGGCTATGCAAGGGAACATAACACATTTTCTTTTCCAACTTGCCACCAATATTTGAACGCCTTCTTAAGCATGCTCCAAAAGAGGTCGCTTAATATGCACTTACTAGTAGATATGTCTAGTGATGGGGAGCTCAGTATTTAATAATACCAATAGCTACTGTTGACAGAGTCTACAGCGTTTCTGAAACAGTACTAGCCCCTTTATATACATTTTCTTATTTCATCCTCTTAATGCTGCAAAGTACATATTATTCTCTGCGACACACTGGTGTCCTACAGCTTAAATCAATTCGGACACTATCTACGCAGCGAGGACCCCGCAGGTTAAGGGCTCAATCCCACAAGCCTGCCCCTCCCCTCCCACTTCAGAGCTCAGTCTCAAGTCCCACGTTGTCACCTGTGCTTCTAACTGACAGGCTATAAATAGGGAATCCCACACTCCTCTCCTGGGGTCCGATTTGCTAGAATGACTCACAGGACTCAGGCAAACACGTTTTCCAGTTGATTATAAAGAGAAATGATAAAGGATACATGTAACCACCCAGATGGGAGAGACACACAGGGCCAGGTATGTGGAAGGAGCGCAGGGCTTCCGTGGTCTCGTCAGGTGCACACGCTCCAGCCCCTCCACCTGCTCAGCAGCCCAGAAGTTCTCCCACCCATCCTCTGGAGGCTTCCCCACACAGGCGCCATCCATCATTAACTCAATCTCTACCCGTCTCCGCTTCCCACAGGGTGGGGGTGGGGCTGAAATTCCAAGCTTCTTTGGTCTTTCTGTCTGGTGGCCTGTCCCATCCTGAAGCTATCCAGCAGCCCTCCAAGAGTCACCTCCTTAGGACAAAAGACCCTCCTATCACACAGGAAATTCCAGGAGAATCAGGAACTCTGAGTCAGGAATCGAGGCAGGTCAAAGACCAAGTATTAGAACAAAAGACGCTCCTATGCTCTTATCACTGAGAAAACTGTAAGGGTTTGTAGGAGCTCTGTGCCGGCACTGGGGGCAAAGACCAAAATCCAATTTTTCTATTATTACACAACAAGGTAAAAGGTCTCCCTGGTGTCCCTAATGGGGACATCTACCCTGGGGGCCCTGCCCCACCTTAGAAGGAAAGGGTGTTTCAATAATTTTAAGAAGTTCTGGTAGTTCAGGGGAGCTTTATTCTGAGTCCCTTACCTGGGAAGAGCACTTAACAGTTCACAGAGAATTCCTCCCCCACCCTCCACATACATACACACACACACACATACACACACACACACACACACACACACACACACACACACACATTCTGGTTTAATCTTAGCCATAGGCCCCAAAGGCTGCCCAGGGAGCATTTCTTACTCCTTTTTACAGGCTGAGAAACGAAGCCTCAGAGAGAACAGCTGGGCTCAACATATGAACGAGGTGACCTAGAACACTGAAGTCTGGCATCCAAACACAAAGATTCTCGGGGGTACGTATCTAGGCCACTCCAGAGAAGGGATGGTGAGCCTGGACCGGCTGATGGAACACGGACTTCAGAGCCAGTGGTCTGGGCTCTCCATCTTTGTTCTGCTACAAATTAGCTGTGTGACCTTGGCCAAGTCACTTGATTTCCTTGAGCCACACTTTCTTCATTTAGAAAATGAGAACAAGAACGCCTGCCTTGCAGGACTAGGGTGCACCTCGTTTTATGGCACTTCACTCTATTGTGCTTCCCAGATGTTGTGTTGTTGTTTTTTTTACAACCTGAAGGCAAAACCCTCACCAGCAAGAAGATTACCACTCACTGTATTGCTATACTCGCTTCATTTATGGTGGTCTGAATGGAATGTGCAATAACTCCAAGGTATGTCTGTATCACATATATTAAACCAGAATATATCTGGCCGAGGGCTGGGTTTGGGTGGCTCCCAGAGCTGGGGCTGTCCTGGCAGACCCGACAGGGCCCACCACAAGCCCTAATGGCAGGGGGCTGCAAACACATTCCAGGACTGAGGGCTATGAGACCACATTGGGAGGGGCCCTCGAGGAGCCGTCACACGATGTCTACAGCTTTGGGCTTGCCAAGGCAACAGGTCACTTGGGCAAACTGCAGGAAGATGGCAAGTTTTATTTCAGCATCTGATGATGATGATAATGGTCATTAACTAAAAATTGTTGGGCCCCTAGGCACTGTGCCGAGTGCTCTCTGTGCATTATCTTATCTAACACTCACAAAGCCTGCAGATGAGGAAACGAGGGTCCCATGGTTTGCCCAGGGATTCTATCTGATGCTACCACGTGTCTAGGTCTCCGTTTTTGCATTTATAAAACAAAGAGGTTCGGCTAAACCAGAGCTTTTCAAGTTTAAAAGCAAACCAATCAATAGGTAAAGTCTAGATAGCAGAACCCTCTCTTGAAATATTGAAGGGCCAATGATAGCCCTAGCTGGTTTGGCTCAGTGCATAGAGCATCGGCCTGTGGATTCGATTCCAGTCAAGGGCACATGCCTGGGTTGTGGGCTCGATCCCCAGTAGGGAGCGTGTAGGAGGCAGCCGATCAATGATTCTCTCTCATCACTGATGTTTCTATCTCTCTCTCTCCCTGCCCTTTCCTCTCTAAAATCAAAGAAAGGCCAATGATAAAGCAGAATAATAGGGTTGTTCTGGTAGAAGGGGGTAGAGTTTGGAAACCCACCCATCCAGCTTTTCAACCACTATTCCCCCCCTCTCTCTCCCACCCCAAGGCAGGCAATAGACAACAGAATTACTTCCATAGAGCATAGCTTTATAAAAACTTGTCTAGATGACTCTCAAGGAGCCTTCTCAGTGCCCTTGTTCTAAATGTCTGAGATCACATCACCTCTAGAATCTGTCCCCACCCCCAACTCCTCCTCCTTCAAATAACCCTCCAATGTCGACCATCAACCCTTTGCTAAACCGCTCCTTTGTTACCAGGAAGATGCCCACTCCTTCCCTCCCATCTGAAGCTCCCTAAGTAACATCTGATAGCACCACGTGGGGATATTGCCAGTGGCCAGGCAGCATCTGGAAGAGGAAGTCTGGGATGACAGCATCTCTTCAAATCCTGTGCCAAACCCAGCTCTTCTCTTGCAGAGATTATTCCAGTCCCAACTCTTCCGGGGACGGCTGGAAGTGGAGAGATGGCGGAAGAGTCTCCCTGGGGCCTCCGCCTCCCCTAAGGATCTGTCTTCTATTAGGTTCTGGGCTAGAATCTTTCAGGCTGTGCCCCTGATGGAGCCCTCCAACTGCTGCTCTTTGTGAGCAAAATATAGACTCCTAGAGTCAAAGAACCTAGAAATAATCACTCTGACTTTTAGAATTATATAATCTTGGATTGGCCCGCTTTAATCAGGGGTCTTTATAACATTGCTACCACTTGTTGAGTATTTACATGCGAGGCTCCAGGCCAAACGTTTATATACATTATGTCATTTAGTCCTCAAAACCACTCTACAATTTTAAGATTACTGTTATCGCTACTTTACTCCTGAATAAACTGAGTCTTAGAGACTGTTTTATGAAATCTTGCCAGTGAGCGAGCGGAGGAGCCAGGATTTGTACCTTTCAAATTTCAGAGCTCGGCACACTAGAACCACCCAGGAATCTAAGTCAGTATTAGACTTAAACGAATAGCCCCTGGCTTTCAGATCAGAGAGGCCTGTTGGCTCTGGAAGGTCCCACAGCCCATCCTTGTCATTGCTCAGATGAAGAAGCTGAGCTCCCAGAGGTGGCAGGACCCAGCCAAGGTAGCACAGACAGTGAGTGGAGGAGCTGAGCCTAGATCTCAGCCTCCTGACACCAGGGTTCCAGCCTCACTCCCCTGCCCCATGCTGTGACCGGGCACTCCCTGGACGGAAGAGGCAGGCGGGGTCTCTGGACACCCTGGGGGAGTCCAAGTTATTTGCCAAGAAGGAAGGAGAGGTCCATACCTGAAAGGACACAGATGACCAGGCAACAGGACAGGAAGCAGAGGGTTCTGAGGTCCATGGTGAGCGACCTGGAGCTGATGTGGCCGTAGGAGCTGCAGGGAACAGACTGTTGGGGCTGGCAAGGTGTGAGCAGGGGAAGTAGTAGCAAGGGACCCCTGGGGAAGGGACCTGATTTCAAAGGCAAATCAAGGTCTCGAGTCCCGGCTTCTCTAGGACTCCAAACAAAATTCCTTCCTCTGGGCTCCCCCTCGCCAAGGTGAATGGAGCTATTCAGAGCCCTGCTCAGGAAAAAACAGTCCTGCCGCCAGGAGATGAGGGTCCCCAAGGCCAGACAGGCGGAGCTGGGAGGCAGCTGGAGGGGCCATGAAGGTCACGGGAGGGCCATGGAGGAAGAGGACAGGAAGATTTGAGGACAAAATAGGTGAGTATGGAGAGAAGGGAGGTGGAGCTTGAACTGGACTTAAAGCAGGGCTTGGCTACCGCCCCTGGGCCACATCTGTTGGCCACTGGCTTTTGCATAGCCTGGGAGCTAAGAATGGTTTGAATGTTTTTTAATGGTTAAAAAAAAAATTGGTGACACATGAAAATTATAGGAAATTCAAGTCTCAGTGTCCAAAAATAAAGTTGTGTTGGAACATGGCCACACTCACGCTCATGTGTGCTGTCTGGGCTGCTTTTGCACCACGACGGCAGAATGGAGCAACTGTGACAGTGACACATGGCCCACAGAGCCCAAACTCTCTCCTGCCTGTGCCTCTGCCAAAAAAGTTTGTCAGCCTTGCTCTGAAGACTGGTATTTCTAAAAAATAATTTTACTTAAGTAAATAATCTATACTAATAAAAGGGTAATATGCTAATTAGACCGGACGTCTTCCAGATGTCCTTCCTGACAAAGCCACAGCGTCTGCGAGGACCAAGGGCTGGCGGATCGGGAGAGGCCACGGTGCACAGGCTGGTCCGGCACCGTGGCTCCTTCCTCAGAGGCAGCAGGAGAGGGGGCAGCGCGGTCCGGTCCCAGTGTTCCCCCTTCCGGAGAGGCAGCCACAGAGGCAGCGGCGCGGGCCCAGTTTTGGCGCCATGGCTCCACAGAGGCTGGACAGGGTGCGATATGCTGTGCCACAACCTCCCACAGCCCCTCCCCTAGCCGGCCTGGCCCCAGATCGCCCACCACCCACCAGTGGGCGGGGGCAGGGCCAGCGCTAAGAAGCAAGGGCCTAGGGCAGGCAGCAGCAGCGGGGGTGATGGGGGTGAAGCCTTCCCCTCATCTACCCCGTCACCTCCTGCAGAGGGAGGCCAGACTGCGGCTTAGACCCTCTCCCCACATGAAGGTCAGAAACCATTTTGTAGGTCTGAGCCCCTGATGGAGGTATAGGTCCAGGGAGGGCGGTCTTGGCACTGGAGGGCGGTCTGGGGCAGGGAGGAGGTCTGGGTCAGGGGTTGGACCTCTGGGTCATGGAATGGTGATCTAGACTACTGTGGATGTCTGGACCCCGATAAAGCACTGGATACCGGGTTAGAGGACTGGGCCCCGGGATGGACTTCTGTGCCCTGGACTGAAAGTCTGGGACCCGGATGTAGGTCTGAGAAATCTATGGAGGTCTGGTCCTGGGAAAGAGGTCTGGGTACTGGAGGGAGCTCTGGGACCCGGGTGGAGTTCTGGGTCAGGGGCTGGACATCAGGGTCATGGAATGGTGGTCTGAACTACTGTGGAGGTCAGGACGCTGATCGAGGACTGGATACTGGGTTCGAGATCTGGGCCCCAGCATGAAGGTCAGGGGCCCAGATGTACGTCTGAGCCATGGATGAAGGTCTGAGTCCTGGGAGGGTTGTTTGGGCGCAGGAGGGAGGTCTGGGCTGTGGGGGAAGGTCTGGCTCTAGGACTGGACCTGTGGGTTATGGTCTGGTGGTCTGGATTATGGACGAAGATCTGGCCCCCTGATACAAGACTGAATGCTGTGTTTGGGGTCTGGGACCTGGGATGGCCTTCTGGTCCTCACATGAAGGTCTGGGACCCGGATGTAGGTCTGAACCCCAGATGTAGGTCAGGGTCCTGGGAGGGTGGTTCGGGCCCCACAGAATGGTCTGGGCCCTGGAGGAAGATATGGCTCAAGGTCTAAACCTCTGGATCATGGAATGGTGGTCTGGACTACTGTGGATATCTGGACCCAGATAAAGGATTAGATAATGGGTTCGAGGTCTGGTCCCCGGGATGGACTTCTGGGCCCGAGCCTGACGATCTGGAACCCGGATGTAGGGCTGAGCCCTGGATAGTTCAAGTTCCTGGAGGGCGGTTTGGGCCCCAGAGAGAGGTCAGGTCCCTGGAGGAGTTCTGGCTCAAGGGCTGGGTTATAGACTGGTGGTCTGGACTATGGGTGAAGGTCTGACCCCCTGATAAAAGAATGGATTCCGTGTTTGGGGTCTGGGACCCTGGATAGCCTTCTGGGTCCTCACATGAAGATCTGGGACCTGGATGTAGGTCTGATGCCCCAATGTAGGTCTGGGTTCTGGGAGGTCAGTTCGGGCCCAGAGAAAGGTCTGGGCCCTGGAGGGAGGTATGGCTCAAGGTCTAAACCTCTGGATCATCAGGTGGTGGTCTGGACGACTGTGGGTGTCTGGACCCAGATAAAGGACTAGATACTGGGTTCGAGGTCCGGTCCCCGGGATGGACTTCTGGGTCCCAGCCTGATGGTCTGGGACCCAGATGTAAGTCTGAGCCCCGGATGTAGGTCAGGGCCCTGGGAAGGAGGTTTGGGCCCCAGAGGGAGGTCTGGTATCTGTGGGGAGGACTGGCCTGTGTGCTGGGCCTCTGGGTTATGGACTGGTGGTCTGGACTACGAATGAAGATCTGATCCACTGATACAAGAATGGAATCTGTGGTTGGGGTCTCAGACCCGGGATGGCCTTCTGGGCCCACTCATGAAGTTCTGGGACCCGGATGTTGGTCTGATGCCCGGATGTAGGTCTTGGTCCTGGGTGAGAGGCCTGGGCATGGAGGGCGGTCTTGGCTTCTGTTGGAGGTCTGGGTCACAGGCTAAAGCTCTGGATCATGGAATGGTGGTCTGGATTACTGTTGATGTCTGGACCCAGATAAAAACTAGATAGTGGGTTGGAGGTCGGGGCCCTGGGATGGACTTCTGGGCCACAGCTTGAATGTCTGGGACCCGGATGTAAGTCTGATGCCCGGATGTAGGACTGGGTCCTGAGTGGGCGGTTTGGGCTCCAGAGGGAGGTCTGGTCCCTGTGGGGAGTTCCGGCTCCAGGGTTGGACCTCTGGGTTATGGACTGGTGGTCTGAACTATGGATGAAGATCTGGCCACCTGATACAAGACTGGATTCTGTGTTTCGGGTCTGAGCACTGGGATGGCCGTCTGGATCCTCACATGAAGGTCAGGGATCCGCATGTAGGTTTGATGCCCGGATATAGGACTGGGTCCTGGGCCCCTAGTGGAGGTCTGTGTCAGGAGCTGGACCTCTGGGTCATAGAATGGTGGTCTGGAGTACTGTGGATGTCTGGACCCAGATAATGCACTAGATACTGTGTTCGAGATCTGGGCCCCAGGATTGCCTTCTGATGCCCGGATGTAGGTCTTGGTTCTGGTAGGACCTCCCCTGAGGGCTCCTGGACTGTGAGAGAGGGCAGGCTGGGCTGAGGGACCCCCCCATGCACAAATTTTCGTGCACCTGCCCTTTAGTTCTATATAATAAAAGGCTAATATGTTAAGTGTCCGGTCATCCTGTCAGCCATTCAACCAATCAAAGCATAATATACTAATTAAATGATAAGGCCACTCAACCACTCTCTTTGATGTGTACTGGCCAACAGGGGGCAGACAGTCAACAGATTAACCAGTCGCTATGATGTGCTCTGACCACCAGGGACAGACTCTCTGACCTGTAGGTTAGCTTGCTGCTGGAGTCCGGCTGTTTGCCACTGAGAAGACAGGCTGGACACACCCTAGAGCCCTCCCGCAGTCCCTCCCCATCTGACCAATCTCCCACAGCCCTCCCCAGCTCTGATCGTGCACCAATGGGGTCCCTCAGCCTGGCCTGTGCTCTCTCACAATCCGAGACCCCTCAGGGGATGTCAGAGAGTTGTTTTTGGCCTGGTCCCGCAGTCCAGGCCGAGGGACCCCACTGGTGCACGAATTCATGCACGGGGGGCTTCTAGTATATAAATAAAATTCATTCTCAAAAAAATACAGATGAAGCTTAATATAGTTTGACACTATACATGTTTTTCTTAAATTCGCCTCTTTTTAAAACTCAGCAATGTGCCTGGTCGCTTATGAAGATCTACCCTTATACTTTTTAAAGTGCTACACAATATTCTATGGCTGGGCTCTACCACAGTTTATCCATTCCCTTGCCAAATAACTTTTAGGTTGTTTCCATTTAGGTGGGTTGTCTCCAGTTTTTTGCTACTGGAAACAAAACTGCAATCAGCAAGAACAAGCATTTCCTTGAAGAAGATGTTTGTTAAGTAAAAGTGTGGTATTCAATACAGACACGTCACCGGATGTATTTTCCCTCATGTATGTTTGTGACTTAAGGAAACACCATAGTGCAAATCCCTCCAAATGTAGCCATAAACCTCTTCCTGTCCTGCAGAGCCTTGTCTACATGCTAACTTTTGCTTGTAGCCGGTGCAACCCCTCTTGGCTTCAGGCTAAAAAAGGATACCCTCTGTATGCACGTACTCAGTGGTCACTCTTGGCAGAAGGGGGGTAGTGGGTGTCGGGGGAGGGGAGACAATGAGGAGCTTGGGATTTTTTTTTTCTCCCTTTGCCACTTGACTGTGTGACCTTGAGCAGCTTTGCCTCTTTGGGCCTTGGTTTCCCCACCTGTTCAAGGAGGGTGTTGGGCACCTAGAGCTCTGGCCTTCTAGGACATTAATGTTTCCTTTTCAGTGACCGAGTCCTGTGAGGAGGGGAAGGGCTCTGAAAGGTGAGGGTTTAGCTTCCAGCCTGCTGGGTGTAGTACTTTCTTTTTTAAAAATATATATATTTTATTGATTTTTTTACAGAGAGGAAGGGAGAGGGATAGAGAGTTAGAAACATCGATGAGAGAGAAACATCGATCAGCTGCCTCCTGCACACCCCCTACTGGCGATGTGCCTGCAACCAAGGTACATGCCCTTGACCAGAATCCAACCTGGGACCCTTCAGTCCGCAGGCTGACGCTCTATCCACTGAGCCAAACCGGTTAGGGCTGGGCGTAGTACTTTCAAGGGTACTGGGAGCTCAGCCTGTCACCACTTTGAACCCAAGTTCTTGCTGATTGTTCCCCAGGGAGAGGTTTCACAAGCAGAGTGTCCAGATAATGGACATGGATACCAGTTCAAGGCCCTGGAGGATGCTGCGTGGTGGCCTGGGTTTAGACCGTGTGCTGTTGTAAGCTCTCAGGGCACCCTGTTATTCTCCCTCCCACAAAGGTTCATGGTTTAAGTTTGTGATTATGTCATGAATGCCATATCTGGCTCTCTAGGGTGTGAGCTCTGTGAAAGCTGGGACTAGGTCTGCTTTGTTCACCCTTTGTCCCAGTCCCTTAGCACAGGGCCTGGCACTTTGTGGGCACTAGCCAAGCATTTGCTGAATGAATGAATGAACGAACGAACAAACGAACGAACAAACGAACGAATTGGTGTCCAGGCTGGATTCAACAGCAGAGACACAGCCCAGCCTTTTCTGTAATTCAAGAGCAAGAGCTCCCAAACAGGCAAATAATGGAGGTGTGGGGAGAGAAGGCGGGGAGCACAAACAGGCCAGGCAACATCATGGAATTGGAAAGGTCACAGGTCACTCACTCCCTTCCCAGGTGTCAGGTCCTCAGGTGGTGGGGGGTGGGGAGTGCCTGGAATAGTAGACTTTGGGAATAAACACTCAGGGAATCTTTGACTCATAGAATTCATGCATTCATTTATGTATCATTCATCAAATATTCATTGAGAGTCTACTTTACCAAGCAATGGAGACACAAAGACAGGCATTAACCAAATCACACAAATCTCTGATTACCAGTAAGGACTGTGCTAGGATGGGAAAGAGCAGGATTCCAGCAGAGACAAGGGAAGGCGTGGATAAAGAGCACTGGAGGAAGAATTAGGAAGGAATTTCTGAAGAAGTGCTATTTAAGGAGAGACCTACAAGAATAGTAAGAGCTCGTCAGGCAAGCTTCTGCCGGGCTTGGAAGATTTCATTCCATGCAAATGAAATATTTCAACGGAATTCTGAGTGAGTCATGGGATCTTGGAATCCCAGAAAAAGGATCTCAGAACTATAGAATCTTAACCTCACAGAATCTTGAGACAAGCGCTTACCGACTCTTTAACAGTAAATGGAATCTTAGAATGTGAGAGACTCAAGAGTTTCCTCATACAAGAATAAAGGGAATCTGAAGAGATCATGTGTTCCCATCCCTTCTCTCTAGCATTGTACAGACAGAACAAAGCAAAATTGCAAGGGCATGCATAGCCCAGCCAGCATTAGCTCTCACCTCCTATTATTAATAAAGCAGGGCTCTATCCATTTACTTAATAATAGTAGCAATGCTTATATTTATTGTCTCATTACTACGTGTTAATGGCTGCTAAGTGATTTATATCATTATATTGGTGGATTCCAACAACAAACTTGTGAGGCAGATACCTTTATACTAGCCATGTATTATGACCAAGAAAACAGACTCTCAGGAAAAAAAAAAAAAGTTAATGGTTATTCAGCTAGAATGTGATGGAACCAGACCCTAGGGCCGTTTTTACTTATTCGCTTTTTAATTTAAAGACCATGCTCTAAAGCACTGAACTATGCAGTTGCTTTTCTAATTACAGTGGCTTACAGGCCTACCCTTTCCACAGTGACCCAGCCTTCCATAACTTCCCCTTCAGGGGTCAAGGTAATCTCTTGGCTTGACTAGACTGTGGGGTGATGAGCTGCCTAGAAGGTCCGTCGTACACTCCCATGTCCAACAAGCAAAGCATTCTGAAGGCCCAAGCGTGCTGTTAAACCTAAAGGAAGTGCTTGTTTGTGGGATCCCAGAGACAGCATGGAGTCAGGAAACGTGAGTTCCAGCCTGAACCCAGGCACAAAATAGCTATGTTATGCAGGCTAAGTCACAGAGCCTCCCTGGTCCCTGTGAGTTCCCACCAACCAGTGAGTCCATGCATTTTAGATGGGATTACAGTGCCTGCTCTGTCTACCTCCATTGTGAGGGAATAACCGATACGAACATGCTTTGTGACCTATGCAATAGAGGTAAGGTTCAATGGCTTTCCTTCTACCTTGTGAGTGAGGTTTCCTCTCAACAGAAAGCAAGTTAGCAATTGGTATCAGAAGCCTCAAAAGCTATTCATTACTCTTTTATCTGGAACTCAAGGTTTAGGAAACCATCTCAAAGCCATGTTGAAAAATTAGAGTCAACCTAAATGTCCAACAATAGGCAATTCGATCAATTATACTATTACCATACAATGGAATTTGATAGTCCTTTTAAATGTTTTGAAGAAGATAATTTAATCACATAAAAAGATGTTCACGGCCCTGGCTGGGTGGTTCAGGTGGCTGGAGCATCATCCCGTACCCCAGAAGGCTGTGGGTTCTTCAAGTCCTGGTCAGGGAAGATACCTAGATTGGGGGGTTCAATCCCTGGTTGGGGCATGTGCAGAAGGCAACCCATTGATGTTTTTTTCTCACATAGATGTTTCTCCCCCTTCCTCTCTCTAAACATATCCTCAGGTGAGGATTGAAAAAAATTAAAGGATATTCACAATAAATGAAGGTTTAGAAAAGATAAGCTAATATTTGCAATAAGTTTCAATGTTTTGCAAAGTGTAAGTGTGTGTCACATAAGTACTCTATACATGTTGCTATTACTATTATTGTTCTTGTTGTTCTGTAATAAAAGATCGATGTGTTAATGCTGTGTTAATGTAGGCTATCTTTGGATTGTCGGATAGACTTTACATTTTTTTATCTTGTGGCTCTCTATAATGCATAGCTATTATTGTTACAGTAGTAAAACAAACAATGGAAGTCATGAGAAAAGTGGTTCTGTGATTGTGAAGCCTGGCTCTTATTTGTGCACTGCTTCTCCATCTCTCCGCCCTCTAAGCGGCCTGCCTGCCCAAAGCTAAGCATCCTCATGTTGCTGAGACCCCCATCACAGAAAATAATCAGTTCATTCCAAGTGGTTAGAAAGTCCTACGTTCTCTCCCAGAGAGAAGTGAAATCCTCAAGTCCTATAGAGGAGTGGCAGGCACGACAACAGGCCTTAAGGGGAGTTGTGGCGGAGGAGGCTTCCTGGTGGTCACTCGAACAGGGTTCCTTCGAGATTTTTCAACCTTATCCATCTCATGGCACACAGAAACCAATTACTGAAATTCTGGGGCACACCAAAAATACATTTTTTTTTCTGATCTGACAAAAAAAAAAAGGTATAATTTTGATTCATTCACACCAGACGGCAATTGTGTTGGCTGTTGTCATTTTCTTATTTGACAATCTAAGGGAAAAGTGGTCAGTGTCTCTTACTAAATAGTCAGGTATCGCATGTCTTTAAAAATCTTGCGGCACACGGGTTGAAAATCTGAAAATCGCTGCTCTAGAGAACTTAAGGTGAGACCGACCCATCTCTAGAATGCCCAACACTGGGCACCATCTCCTGATGGCGGCCGACATAACAGGGGCCTGCCAGCAGGTGGCAGTATTGAACCATTTCCAGCTCCCCAGAGGGCAGCCTGGAGATCCTGACCTCTCCTAAATCCTAGAAACCAAAGCCCAGAGAAGGGAGGTGAGAGAGTATGGAATCCCAGTCCATTGTTCTGGGCCACATCACACTCTCCCTTTTACAAACACTCTGGGAAGCAGAGCTCCGTGGAGGAAGGTGGTTTAGGAGAGGCCAAAAAGTTGAAGTCATCTTAGTGTTTCTATCCCATGCTTGCCTTCTTCCACCAGCCTTCTTCTGAGTAACACATGCTTGTTTGCTATTGCATGGCCCCTGCATGTTTCAATTGTTTCTTTTTTTGTGGTTAAGAAAATACAGTGTTTGCTCTGGACAGGTTGCTGGGTTGGTGGAAATGCCATCCTTTACACCAAAAAGATTTCGGGTTCAATTCCCAGCCAGGGCACATACCCGTCGGGGTGTATACAGGAGGCAGCCAATTGGTCTGTCTCTCTCTCTCTCTCTCTCTCTCTCTCTCTCTGTCTCTCTCTCTCTCTCCCTCCCTCTCTCCTTTTATCTCTCCCTTTGGGTGAGGATTTTAAAAAAATACAGTGTTGGGTCTCAAACCTTTCTCTGTATTTCATATTATTTTCTTAGGTGTGGTTCCCAGAAATGAGATGATCAACTCAAAGAGACTGAGCAGTGCATTCGCCTCTTTCTGCAGCTCAGGAACAAGACTGGCCTCTGAAGTCACGGCGACCTGGTTTCCAGTCCAGCCTCAGGCACGTGGGCTATCTTTGGGCAAAGGTCACCATTTCTCTGAACTTCAATGAACTTCACTGTAAATTAAGAATTTGGACACTGCCCCATTTCAGCAAAACTCCTAGAATAAGTAGTGGGCACTTTTATCCTAAGCCCATTCCTATCTGGCCCTTACCCCCAACACACCACCACGTCTGCTCTTCAGAGCACGAGAAACGTTGACCTTCACGTTGCTAAATCCGTGATGGATTCTTGGGTCCTGTCCTGCTGGGCCTCAGAGCAGCATTTGGCACACTGACCACTCCCTCCTCCTTTCTCCTCATTGTTTCTAAGACACCACGCTCTCCTGGGTTTCCTTCCACGGCACAGCAAGCTCTTCCCCAGTCACCTAATTGGACCCTTTTCTTCTCCCTGACTCAGTGTAGTGTGTCCCTTGGTTCTCTCCGTCCTTGATTACCTCATCTCCTTCTCAGGCCTTGAGCAATATTTATATGCCTCTGACTTTCAGATTCATATCTCCAGTCTGACCTCTTCCGAACTCCAGACTTGTCTACCCAACTGCCTCTGTGACGTCTCCTCTTGGATGCGTGATAGAAATCTTAAACAAACAGGTCCAAATTTGCACTCCTAATCTTTTTCCCACTTCCAACCCCAAAATTGCTCCTCCTGCATTTTCCTCATCTCAGTTCATGGTAACGCCATCCTTCCATGGAGTCGTTCTTGATTCCTCTCTTTTTTTCTCACCTCACATCCAATCCTTCAAGAAATCATGTTCACTCCACTTTCAAATATATCCTGTCTCTAACCACCTATCCCCACCTCCGGCCGAGTGTAGGTGAACTCGCTGAAATGTAACAGGGCTCCAGCAGCAAAGGCGTCTGGGAAATGTTGGACTCTTAACTCTCTGTAGCCTCAGGCTTGGCTGACTAGCCAATTAACCCAAAAACCAGAATCCTCCCGCCCAAAGGTAAACATCATACGCCTAGGAAGGAGGTTAATGAATGTATGGAGTGTGATCACTCCCTGATGCTGCTGCTGATTTAGGAATGCGATGTTCTTTCCGGAGGTCACTGTGACTCTCCACCCTATGGTTTTACTATTAACACCCGATAAAAAAGAGACCCTGTCCTGGGAGGCGTGTGGGTTTTTCCCCAGCCGGCCACCACTGGAAGCAGCTGCCTTGCCCCTGTATGTAAGTTTCTCCTACTAAAGCTCTTATGAATTTGAATAAGGCTACATGTCAGTTATTCAGAATCGATCCTGAATTTAGATTTTTGGTGCTCTCCCCCCCCAATCCCCCCCCACACACACACACACACTGAGCCACCAGCATCTGTTGCCCAGGTTACCGCAAAAACCTCTACCCTCAGTGGTATTCAGTACACTTAGCACAGGGGTCTGATGACCCTTTGAGGCATATGTCACCTCCAGAATATATAAAGAATTCTTACATCTCAACGACAAAAAGACAAACAACCAAATTAAAAAAACGGGCAAAGACTTGAATAGACATTTCTTCAAAGAAGACATACAAATGGCCAACAAGGAGTTGAAAAGAGGTTCAGCATCACTGGAGGAATGCAAGTCAAAATCACATGCAATACCATCTCACACCAGTTAGGGTGGCAATTACAAACTAAAAACATCAAGTGCTGGCAAGGACATGGAGAATCCTTGTGCGTTGCTGGTGGGAATATGAAATGGTGCAGCTGGAGGCTGGTCCCAGATGGTGGCGTGGGTGGATCCTGAACTCACCCCTTCCCAAGAGCATATGCAAGGTACACCTATGTTCAGAGCAATTCTTCCCCAGAGACGACTGAGGGCCGATTGAATGGCTTCTTCACAAAAACAAAGGAGAGAGAGAGGGAGAGAGAGAGAGAGATGCATAGAGAAGGTTGGGGAACCATGAAAGCTCTTCGGGAGCTGAGGGAACACGCCAGGACCAGAGGAGCCACGAAAGATAAATGAATAAGTAAAATAAGAAAGAAAGATGGTGCAGCCACTGTGGAAAAGAGTTCAACAGTTCCTCAAAAGTTAAATATAGAATTACTGTATGAACCAGCAATTCCACTCTTCAGGAAATACACAGAAGGACTGAAAACATGTACTCAATCAAACATTTGTACACAAGCATTTATAGCAGCACTGTCCAAGAGGTGATGAATGAATAAACAAATGTGGCACCTCCGCCCAGTGGAATACTATTCAGCTATAAAAAGGATAGAGTATTGATATGAACTTCAAAATCATCATTGTGATGGTTAATTTTATGTGTCAGCTTGACTGGGCTAAGGGATGCCTGGAGAGCTAGTAAACTTTATTTCTGGGTGTGTGTGTGAGGGTTAGCATTAGATTAGCTAAGAGGTTAGCATTTGATTGAGTAGACTGAGTAAAGGCACCTGCCCTCGTCACCCAAGCCATTGAGGGCTTGAGTGGAACAAAAGGTGAAGTAAGGACATTTTCTCTCTCTCTCTCTCTCTCTCTCTCTCTCTCTCTCTCTCTCTCTCTCTCTCTCTCGTTGAGATGTCCATCTTTTCCTGCCCTCAGGGCTCCAGGTTCTCAGGCCTTCAGCCTCTGACTGAATCGCACCATGGGCTCTCCTGCTTCTCCGCCCAGGAGACGCAGATGGTGGGACTTCCCGGACTTTATAACTGCGTGAGCCAATTTCTACAACAAATCTCCTCTTGTATCCTTTTGGTTCTGTTTTTCCAGAAAACCCCGACTAACACAATTAAGCTAAAAGAAGGAAGCCAGACACAAGAGCCACATATACTTCGGATCTATTTATATGATATATTCAGAACAGGTAAATCCACAGAGGCGGAAAGCAGGTTGGTGGTTGCCAGGCGAGGGGAGGGGAGAATGGGGTGACTGCTTAAAGGTTATGGGGTCTCCTTTTAGGGTGATGAAAACATTTTGGAACTAGATAGAGGTGGTGGTGGCACAATATGAATGTAGTATATGCCACCGAACTGTTCACTGTAAAATGCTTAATTTATGTTATGTGGATTTTACAAAAAAAAAAAAAAAAAAAAGTCATGTCCCTCATCTGCTCAGCACTCTGCAACAGCTCCCCAAATGCCTCAGAGTAAAAGGCAAAGTCTCACAGGGTTCACCAGCCTCCACCCTCTGCCCCCACAATTTGGCCCCTCCTCATCTTAAGGTAATTATTTTAATTTCTTCCTAGTCTCTTACTAGCTTACACTCATCTTTCTGGTCACAGTGTAGCACCACTGTCATGCGGAAGCCTAGGTTAGGCTGGGTCCATCTGCTGTGGGCCCTCACAGCCCTTTATGATTTCCAGATTACAGCTGGCTGACCCTCGTTATAACCGTGACCTAGGCACCTGCCCTCCATGAGGGCAGGGCAGGGCTCCACTTCCCATTTGCGTACTTCGGCCTCCCCGCTCAGGAACGGTGTTCAATGTTGCTGGGAAATGAAGAGATGAAAGGACTTTCCAACCAGGTCTCCTTGTGGGAGGCTTAGAGGTCTCTGAAATAGTAACAGGTTGAGGACAATCCTTGTAAAAACGTTGGCTATCCTTATCGTTCAGATGAGCAAATTGATCACCAGAGTCTTGCCCAGGGAGTCTCTGCAGCTGAATGACATCTCGGAATTGCCATCTTTCTGTCTTTTCACCAAAGCAGAATTTCTAAGGAGGCGGAGGATGGGGGGTTCTACTGACTTTCCCTGCAACATCGCCTCCTCCAGGAAGTCTTCACAAATCCCCGGGGGGGATCAATCATACTCCGCTTTCTCTGTATTGCCAAAGAGTTCATGCTTCCAGGAAATGTGTGTTGCTTTCCCCACAGCCCTGGATCATAACTGCTGGCCTTTTTGTCTCCCTTTCCTCTGGACAATGCACTGCCCAGAACCAAGCACGAAGGAGCAGCTCTCTGGAGTCACCTGGCTCAGGTTCCTATCCTGACTCCACAACCCGCTGGCTGTGTGACACTGGCCAAGACCGGGGCTTCTCTGGGCCCTTCTCTCCCGGAAAGCAGGTAAGTAACGTCCAAGACCCGGTGGGCTACGGAGGAACGGAACCTAAGCAAAGGCAGGGCGGTGGGATTGGAGGCGGGGAGGCGGGGCGAGCCCGATTGGCCCCCGCGCGCCACGTGTCCATCCTGCGCCCACGGCTCTCCGCCCGGTCCGCCCCCGCGCTGCGGCTGCTGCTCCGCTAACGGGCTTCCACCCAGCGAGCTCCGCGTCCGCCCGCCCGTCCCTCCTCCCGTCTGCCCGTCCGCCGCTCGGCGACCAGAGGCCTCCGCCGCGCGCGGTGAGTGCGTGGAGGCCGAGCGGGTCTCGCTCTAGGGGACCCCCCGGCCAGGGGCTGCGGAGATGCGGGGGCGATTAATAAACGCCCAGTCACTCCGGACCCCCGCCTCCCGCCCGGATGTGGGGAGGGGGCGCCCGGGAGCGGGGAGGGCCGCGGGGAGCGGGAGCCCAAGGGCGCGGTAACCCGAGAGGGTCGCGGGCTGGGTGCGTCTCCGGGAGAGCGGGGTGGGGATGGGGGGGGGGGGGGGAGCAGACCTGGTGCTGCAGGCGGGGGAGCGGGGGCGGTGGGCGCCCTGCTGGGGGACGACCGGGGCCGGAGGGACGCGGAGGGCCGGCTCTGCGGAGGGTGTGGTCCAGGGGCCGGGCACCTGGCTGAGGCCGCGGCGATGACGGCCCTGCTTCGGGCGCGGGAGGGCTGGGGAGGGAGGGCTGGAGAGGCTCGGAAGGCCCGGGACTCGGAAAGGGGGACCCAAGGACCCGGCCCGCAGGACGGGTGTGGCCGAGGTCGCAGGCAGGGGTCGCGAAGAGTCAGACCTTCAGCCTTAGGAAGAGGCTGGAGTATGCAGCTGGGGGCAGGGTTATCTGGGTGTGGACCGGCTGTCCCCACCGCTAGGCCCCGGGGGCCCTGCCTGCCTCTGAAGGAGGCTTCCAGCAAAGGCCCCACCCTTCTTCCTGCTCTCCCCAAGCCCAGTGTAGGCCTTCCCCAAACTTGGGGGCTTTGGGTCACCCCTACAACACCTACACGGGAGTGAAGTTCTTGAATCGAAGCCCAGCTCCACCACCAACTTGCAGTGTAACCTTGAATCGGTAGCTTTCCCTCTCAGCCTCAGTTTCCATCTCCAAGGACAAGTTGGTAGAGCCAGCCCCTCTCTGAGGAAACAGTGGCTGTGAAAAGGTTTGGGGAGTCTTGATACAGGCTTGTGAAGCCTGTCCCCCCCCCCCCCCCCGCCCCTTTGTACCCCTGCAAGGAGGAGGGACAGGGGGTCCTTTGGGAGGATGGAGGCAGCCTTTGCTTCCTCCCTCCCCCTCCTTTTCTCTAAACCCTGGTGGGTCTCCCAGGACTATTCCAAATTTGGACATATGGCTCCAGGGTTTGTGGAAGGCCTCTGGTTTCCCTGAGCCCGCCCTTTCCCTCACTTCCCCTTCTTCCCCTGCCCAGAGCACACCTTAAATTGCTGGCCCCACTGACCCAGAGGGGAATCCTGACCTCTTAGTCCCTCCCCTGCGGGGTGAATGACCTGCCCTGCTTCAGCTCCCACGGACCCTGCCCTTCTGCCCATCACGCCCTGCACCATGCAGAGGGCAATGGCCTGGGGTCAGTGGGAAGCTGGGCTATAGTTCCAGGTGCGGAGGGTCTCTGGGCCTTAGTTAGCCCCACCGGTAGCAAAGTCTGCTGCATCGGCTTTCTCTTCCAGAGCTGGTGCTGGTTTTCTAGGATTCACGGTCCTAAGATTTAGAATTCTGGGAGTTGGGTGGGGCTGGGCGGGGAGGCCGAGGCCTCGTTCCCCCTCTGCAGCTGTGACAGTCACTCACCCATCTTCCTTTGCCTTCCACCCCTGTTCCCAAGGCGGCTGCTGGGACACAGAAAATAGTTGTGGTTTCTGGGTAAGGGCTGCAGCTGTTGCTGGGGCAGCATGTGTTTGCATGTGTTTTCCAGGCTGCCCCTGGGAAGTCGGGGACCTGACCTCTTGGGGCTGATTCCTGGGAGGGGTGGGGGAGCTCTGCAGTGATGGGTAGCTGCCAGGGTCTGGAACCTCTGCACTGCAGCATCAGAGGGAGCCCCGGGCACACACCTCCTACCCCTGGTCCTTAGTTCCTTCCTCTCTAGAGGGATAAGAGATGTGCCCAGGGTACCCAGCTGGTAAAGTGGGTGGGGGCTGCATGGGTCTTCTTGTTGTATCATTCTAGGATTTTCTAGGGAGGCCCAGGGGTGTAGCCAACCTCACCCCACCCAGCCTCTCCAAGATACTTCCTGGGTGGAGACAAAGCACAGGATGTGGTCTTTACCCAGATTTCTGAGTATGCACGTCTCTCTCCCCCAACCCCCCCCCCCCATCCCCCGTCCCCGCAGAGGAGCGGAAGTCTGTGCCTGTGTAGTGGGGATGCCTTTATGCTTATGAACTTCTTGGCTGGGAATCAGCCACATTCCATTTTCTTTCTTCCTGGGGTTGAAAAGCCCCCACCGAGACTGGCTAAGGGGGAATGACTGTCCTTGGGTTTTCTGAGCCTCAGATCCCCCACCTGTAAAAGGAGGATGAGTTTACCCTCTTGGGATTACAAAATTGCAGATGTGAAAGTGTCTTGTAAACTGTAGAGTGCTGTGCACAGAGAAGCAAGTGCTACTGTTGTAATCTCAGAAGAGCGTGGTGCTCTAGATGGCAGGTGACCCGAGCCTCAAGTTCCTCATCTGCAAAACGGGTGTCCTGGTGCTCTTTAAAGTAATAATAAAATAGCAGCTTCTATGATGCATTGAACCCTTCCAACTTGGCAGGCCCTGGCCGAGCCCTTGAGAGGTGAGACGCTGTTAGCATGCCCATTTTGCAGATGTGCAAACTGAGCCTTGAAAAGTTTAGGGGAGAAATAGTATTCTCACATAATGTGTCCTGTGCGCCACGGCCTCTTCTAAGCACTAACCCCTTTTCTTCCTTTTTAACTTTTTATTTTATTTTATTTTTTGTTAATCCTCACCCGAGGATGTTTTCCATTGATTTTTAGAGAGAGTGGAAGGGAGGGGGAGAGACGGAGAGAAACATCAGTGTGAGAGAGACACATTGATTGGTTGCCTCCTGCCCGTGCCCCAGCCAGGGCCGGGGAACCTGCAACCCAGGTACAGGCCCTTGACCAGAATCGAACCGGGACCCTTCAGTCCGAGGGCCGATGCTCTGTCCACTGAGCCAAACCGGCTAGGGCTTTTTTAGCTTGTTGTTGTTGACACTATTACAGATGTCCCCCGTTTTAATTCTTTTCATCCTCACCATAACTCCTCTGTGGTAGGCACTGTTTTTAGCTCTCATCTTACTTAGGAGGTTAAGTGCTTGCTCAAGGCTCCTGCCCAGCTGGTTCAGCTTCAGGCACAGGCCTGGGAGCCCTAGCCTCTGTGCTGTGAGACACTACACCTTGCTGCCTCCCATGAAAGTGACGAGCTGGGATTCAAACCCGGTCAGTCCAGTCCTACCGGGGGCAGCCCCAGTGATCTCCTGCGGCCTTGTCCAGCCCCGGGATCCATGATTCTGGGTCAGGAGAGGGAAAGACACTGCTCTCTAAGAAACCCGAGTGCACGAGCTGGGGGGCGTGCCCATGCTCTGGGCCAGGAATGGCATTTACCCGGAGGCTCCCGGAGGACTGGGGCGGTCCTGGGCGTCTTCCTGCGGGCTGGGGGAGGAGCCATCAGGAAAGAGGAAAGGGAAGGATCTAGATTTTATCGGCCAGAGACCTCTAAGTGGGGGTGCACACACCCCGGCAGGCACTAAAGGTGACTTTCTTTCATCAGGAAGGTACAGGTAGAAACTTTTTGACTTCTCATTATATGCGTTTGATCTCATGCTTAAAAGTATATTTTTGTTCATCATGATGAATGCACAATTACTTTCTTTTGTCGCTGGTGGTGTATGGGATCCAAAAAAAGGCAGGTTACTGCACTAAATTGCCAGCTTGGTGGCAGGGGGAGACTCGTCCGTTTCATTTTTTATTCTACCCCCAGTTCCTATCAGTGGATACCCAAGAGGCGCTCAGTAAATACTTTTGGAAAAATGAGCCCCTGCTTAAGTACTGAGTTGGGCAAGTTACTTCACTACTCAGGGTATTTCCTCTCTTAGCTATCTAACTAGGAATAAAAGCACCAGGCTGGATGGTTCCTTTTATTCTGTTGAGGGAGAGCAGGGTTTGCCACCCCCAAATATGCCCATTTTGGGGGAATAGTGATAATTTTCAGCTGTGTGGTTTTTGTTTTTTTGGGTTTTTTTAGAAACAAAAGACTCAAGAAGAGCCTTTTACCTCCCGCTTACTTGCTTAAAATAATTTAGATAGAAAAATCTGCCCCAGAAAGGGAGGTCACTCTAGCATATTGACCTTAGCATATTGACCTTAGCATATTCACCTTAGCATATTCACCTTAGCATATTCACCTTAGCATATTCACCTTAGCACAATAATGAACTAGATGTGGCAGATGGAGAGGAACCTAACAAAGTCTGGTTGTTAGACTCCCCCCTTAGGGTCGCATTATTGCTGGGTGGCGCAGATATTTGCTCCTGCTCCCCTGCCTGTGAATTGCCTGCCTCCTCTTTGAAGTCCAAGCCACTACTCCTGTCTCTTTAGGAGTAGTTCATAAGCCTCAACTGGCGATTTGCCCTTGAGTCCCATATTCTTATGGAACTCCTGTATGTACATACATGATAAATTTGCTTATTTTCTCTTGTTAAGTTGTCTCATGTTGATTCCATTATTAAACCAGACAGAAGAACCTAGAAGGTCTAGTAAAAGGAAAATTATTTTTCCTCCCCTACACTGTGATTTTAAAAAGTATTTTTAATAGATGTTTTTTAGAGAGAAAAGGGAGAGGGAGAGAGAGAGAGAGAGAAACATCGATGTGAGAGCAAAAGATAAGTCAGCTGCCTCCTGCACTCCCCCTACCAGGGATCGAGCCTGCAATCCAGCATGTGCCCTGACTGGGAATCAAAACAGCAAGAACCAGCAACCTTTTGGTGCATGGGACGATGCCCAACGAACTGAGCACACCGGCTAGGGCTACACTGTGATTTTTCAAGGGGGTCATTAAAGACAGCATTAAAGCTACTCAGTGCATTTTATCTAACAATCCTTATGAGCCACACACTGTGGTACATGACAAAGACATGTACAATCATTTTCAAGAAAGAGTAGAATCATGGCTCACCCTGCTATAAAAACGACCATGTGCTAAAGATTGTATTGCACTCATTAATTAATGACCCGACCAGGCAGGCGTTATACCAGCTCCAGAGAGAATCAGTAGACATCTTTATATTGAAAGGAATGTACAAATGGAGGCAAACTGTTTTTTCCATCAGAGGAGGAGAGAAATAATTAGACCTTTACCAGGTAGGACAGGATGAGCATGTCATAAGAATTACTTTGCATTACCGTCAGTTATCTACAACTTACTGAGCTGTAAAATAGCTCAAAAGCAAAGACTGAAACCAGACACCCTAGAGAATTTGAAGTACAGATTTCCCCGCACAATACCTTGGAGGCAAGCAGCCTCCATCTAATAGGAGAATCCTAAATCCACAGTGGTTGCCCCAAGCCACTAAGTGCAGGTGGTTTCAGAATGCTGTGGGGGGTCAAAGGCCGAAGAAATCTCTCTTGGCTTCCTGGAAGAGTTGGCAGAATCATTTAGAAAAGTTTTAAAAAATTACCAAAGCCCAGACCTCACCTCAGGACTGTTGAATCAGAATCTCTGGGGGTTGGCCTTATGTATGGTTTGGTTAGTTTGAACCCCGCCCCCCACCCCCCAGTGGGATTAATGAAGCCAGAATTTAAAAGCACTGGTGTTGATGCTAGAAAGCTGGATCGAAAATGCTGGTAGGCAGAGATTCTGGGTTGGAGTGTGCAGGGGAGGGTGTGGTGGTGGATGGAGGGAGGAGAGGACAGTTAAATCAGGAAGGATGTCTAGAGCCTTGAATGCTGAGTTGCGGGGTGTGGGGGAGGGGAAGGAAAGTGCTGTATTGAGCTCAAATTTAAGTCTCTTGGGGATTCCTGGGGCACATATACCACCTTCCAGGTCCTTCCTTCCTTCCTTCCTTCCTTCCTTCCTTCCTTCCTTCCTTCCTTCCTTCCTTCCTTCCTTCTTTTTTTAAAATTCTCACCCAAGGACATTTTTCCCATTGATGTTTTTAGAGAGAGTGGAAGGGAGGGAGGGAGGGGGAGAAAGAGAGGGAGGGAGGGAGAGAGACAGAGAGAGAGAGAGAAAGAAAGAAGAAAGAAAGAAAGAAAGAAAGAAAGAAAGAAAGAAAGAAAGAAAGAAAGAAAGAAACATCCATGTGAGAGAGGCACATTGATTGGTTGCCTTCTGCATGTGGGATCAAACCTGCAACCCAGTAATTCAACCAAAGTAATTCACGTGCCCTTGGCCAGAAATCGAACCCAAGACCCTTCAGTTTGCCGGCTGATGCTCTAACCACTGAGGACACCATCCAGGGCCAGGTTATTTCTTGATTTTCCTCAAATTTTCACCCCCATACACGCAACATGTCCTCCCTCCCTAAAAGTGCATTCTGTTCCTCCAAAGCCCACAAACCACCTTTTTAAGATAAATTTTATTTTGTGAATTTTAGAGAGGGCGGGGGAGAGAGAGAAACATTGGTTACTTGCACGTCCCAACCAGGGATCGAACCCGTAACCTGCATTTGTGCCCTGACCGGGAATGGAACCACGATCCTTTGGTACACAGCTCCAACCCATCGTGCCACACAGGCCAGGGCAACCTTTGGAGGACAGAAATGTTTTTCTTATGCTGGTGTTTTTGTATCGCCTGGCCTCTCCCCCTTTTCTCCTCCTCCCTCTGCTTCGCTGCATTGAGTCCACAATCTTTTTTTTTTTTTTTTTTTTTGAATATATTTTTATTGTTTTCAGAGAGGAAGGGAGAGGGAGAGAGAAATAGAAACATCCATGATGAGAGAGAATCATTGATTGGCTGCCTCCTGCACGCCCCCTACTGGGGATCGAGCCTGCAACCCGGGCATGTGCCCTTGACTGGAATCAAACCCAGGATCCTTTAGTCTGCAGTCCGACGCTCTATCCACTGAGCCAAACCGGCTAGGGCGAGTCCACGCTCCTGACTGTGAACTTCTGTGTATATCTTTAACTGTCTGTGTGTATGACAAACATCACAAAGGACCATCACAACTGGAGACACTGCTCTAAGAGGATGACCGCAGTAACAGAAGCCACCAATTATTAAACATTGCATCTGTGTCTGCCCATGCTGAGTATTTTACCTGCCTCGCTTCATTGAATTTTTACAAAAACTTTATGGGATTGTCATTTCAGAGATGAAGAAACCGAGTCAGAGAAATGACATAACTCACCCACGGTCATGAACTAGGAATTTGCCTAGTAGGATTGATATTCTGCGATTTTACTGTGAAGATTCCTGGTTAAAATCTATAAAAGCCTCTCACATTTGAACTTGGGTCATGACAGCAAAACCTGCATTCCTTCTTAGGCTGCCACGCTGCCTCCCTTGTGTTTGTTTGGGCTCGTCACTATAAAAGCTGCCATTTATTCTGTTTTTGCTGTGTGCCCGGCACCGTGCTAAGAGCTGTACATTCATTGTTTCCTTTCTGTCTCCGTACATGGAGGTAACATTTACCAGGGTAAAGGCATTTTGCAGATGTGGAAATGGAGATTTAGTTTAGGTAACTTACTTAAGTCACAGATTGGTGGCAGGAGCAGAGCTGTGACTCACAGTCACATCTGGTCCCGAAGCCCATGCCTTTTGCATGACTTGGCCGTGACCTTCCCCTGTCCAGCTGTCCGGTTCCCCAGCTCTGTGGCAGTGAGCCACGGGTTCTGCCGGCTCTGGTATGTTCTCGACCCCAGAGCAGTCTTCCTCGAGTCAGTCCTGAGCTCCCAAAGAGGGAGGAGGAAACAGGGTGGCTTGCAGGCTACAGGGCTAAGGCAGCGGGTGGCCACAGCAGCCACGAGGCTACTCTGCCCTTGAATGGATTTCTGGAATGACCAGCCATGAAGAGCCTTCGTGAGCAGCCAGATCAGAAGAGATTCAGGGTTTGTAGGAGGAGAGAGGAGGCTCCGGTCTAGAGTGGCCATACCTGCTAGTTTTGAGCAACTGTTTGAACCAAGATGATGAGACGTGCATATTAAGGTTGGGGTGGGGTGCTGGAGAGGAATCACGTGGGTCTGGGGGAGAATCCTAGTAGGATTGACATTCTGCGATTTTACTGTGAAGATTCCTGATTGAAATCTATAAAAGCCTCTCACATCCACCCTGGATTTTCCCAGAGGGAGTGATGATGTCCCCATTTTACAGATGAAGAAACTGAGGTCCAAAGAGGGAACCTGGCTTGTCTGAAGTTACAGACAGATTGGGAACAAGAACCTGGGTGTCTCCCTGGGGCCTCTTCCTAAGGTCCCATTGCAGCCAGGACTCAGGGCTGTGTGGGTGCTCGTTGTGCCAGGCTGGGAGGCAGAGCTGTGGCTGTGGTCTTGGTCTTGGCAAGTCACTTGTCTCCCTAAGGCGCCTTTACCCCGTCTAGACAATGAGATTAGAGTAGTGGATCGTTAAGGGACCCTCTGGGTTTCTGAAACACTGGATAGAAAACATTTAGTCAGCCAATGGGAAGTGTGGGCTGGGTTGCTCTGGGAAGACGCAGAGCCCCTTGTAAAGCCAGGGTAAAGCAGTGTAGACGGCACCTCTGTGATTCGCTCCAGTGTCCCTGAGCCCTCGGAGGAGGGGCTGTTGGAGATCGACCCCCCTGAGCTGCAGTCTGAACATTTAACTCTGGAAGAAGCTTGCTTTCCACGCACACGCAAGGCAGGCACTCAAAAGCAGCTCTCAGAGCTGAGAGCGTTTCCCGAGGACTTCGAGGCCCCTCCTCTGAGCCGCTCTCCTTGGAAAGGGGCTCTTGTCCAGGTGGGCCTGGGCTGCAGCCAGCAGCTGAGTTTCCATCTGCAAGGCCAAAAGAGAAGGCTTCGAGGCTGGGGGTGCAGGTGACAGGCCTCAGCCCTCCCTCCCTGCCTCGGCGGACTCCCCCGGCCTCCTCGGAAGTCCCTGTTTCTCCGCTGGCCTTGGTGCTCTTTCCCCCACTCCTCCCCCCAGGCCCCAGGGAAACCCAGGGCTGGTTTCCATTTCCTGGTGAGAGCTGCACATTTGTACCAAGGGGCCCCTGGTTGTCAGGGAAACAGCAGGGTGTTTGCAGACAGATCGCTGCCCTCTGTTCTTCACTTCACTTCCTACCCCATCTCATGTCTGCCGGCTGACTGCCCTTTGGGGGGCTCATAATCAGGCAGAGGGGACCCGTCCTCGGAGCTTCCCGCTAGTGCAGCAAATGCGGCCATTTACTGAGAACAGCCTCTGCCTGGCCTCGTGTGCTCTGCTCCCGACCAGAGCTGTGTCCCATCCTCCAGCCACCCTACAAGGCAGGAAAGGGCCAGCCCCGGTTTTGCACTTGAGGTAACCTTGAGCTCAGAGATGAGTCATATGCCCAAGGTCACATAGCTAATAAGTGACAAACGGGATTTGAATTCAGGTCTGTCTGTCTGATTCCAAAACCTGTGTTCCCCCACTGTGTCACACTGTCCCCAGTGACCCCACAGAGGTCAGGGCTGCTTTCCCTTAAGCGTTTTTGTTTGGGTTTTTGGGGGAGAGTTGATGTGCAGAACTGGGAAGCACCGAGCTACCGTCGCCTTGGTGTCTGCCCTCTCTCCTAGCTCAGCCCCTCATAGATCTTACTGAGTATGTCTGACAGAGTTGGGATTTTTACTTTTAAAAAGCAATCCATAGACATGGTTTAAAAAGTTCTAATTTCCATAAAATGGAAAGTACTGGTTCTCCTTTCTCCTCTCATTCTGAGGAGATTGCTCACTTCCATCTTTGCCTTCCTGCTGAGGGAGCTCATTTTCCGGCCCCTCCCCCTTCTCTTCCCCTTTCCAAACCAATCACACCTCCCTTTTCATCTGTTTTTAGGTAAGATACCTTGGGGTCTTTTTTACTTTTATTTTTCAGTTACAGTTGACATTCAGTATGATTTTGTATTACTTTCAGGTGTACAGCATAGTGGTGAGACAGTCATATACCTTACAAGGTGGTCCCCCCATATTTCAAGTACCCACCTGGCACCGTGCATAGTTACCACAATATTAGTGACTTACTACCTTGGTTTCTTAGTCCTTTAGTGTAGAACCTGTGTCCTGGCATTTCCTTCAATGAGTTCGTGTGTCCTGTTTGTTCAGTCACCCCTCAACCCCATGACTTTCTGTTTCATCAAAGAAAATTTCAAAGTCTCCACAGTGGCCTCCAGCACTGGGCCCCTGACCCCACATCCTCCAAGCGTCCCTGCTGCCATACCAGCCACACCGAGCACCCAGGGATCCGCCCGGTCCATGAGACCCCCTGACCACTGTCGCTCTCTCCTGACCAAGCTTTATCTTTTCTCTCTAGTTTTGTTTTTTTTTTATCCTCACCCGAGGAAATGTTTCTTGATTTCTGAGAGAGGAATAGGGAGAGAGAGAGGAAGATACGTCAATGTGAGGAAGAGACATCGATCGGTTGCCCTCCATACGAACCTCGACTGGGGATCGAACCCATAACCTTTTGGTTTACAAGACGACACTCCAACCGACTGGGCCACCCAGCTGGGGTTTTCTCCCTGGTTTTTATCACATGCATTTGTATTCCCCATTACAGAGTAAGCTCCAGAAAAGCAGGTTTTAAGCTCAGCACTGAGAGCGGTGCCTTGTCAGAGTAGATGCTAAGGACATGTTTCTTGACGTACACAGGGACCGTGGCCCTTCAGGTATTTGCAGCAGGGGACCAGGAGCCCCGAGTCTTCTCATGTGCAGACCGCTAAGCTGTCTGGGTTTGGGGACAGATCTTGGTGACTTGGAAAGAGGACACGCAGGGTGCAGATGGCAGGGACTCTGGAATCTGGATTTGACTGAATTCAGTCTTACGCTGTGTGATCTTGGGAGAATTATTTAACTCCCTGACCCCACTCCCCTCATCCTCAGTTTTCTCCTCTGTAAGAAAGAGGAATAGCTGCTGGGAAGGAGGGCTGTGAGGGTTAGGTGGGGCCATATCTAGGAAAGTACCTGCCCTGCCTGGAGGAGTCCGTGCAGTCAGTGACTGTGACTTCTCTCCCTCTGGGTTCCATGTCCCTTTCCCATCTGGTGGGAGTGCCAGGACACCGGCTAGTCTATCCACTGTCCTCTGGAAAGCTCATCTGGCCCCGAGCCAGGTTTTGGGGTGTCATTGAACCTGAAGGGCTGGAGGCAGCTGGAAAAGAGCAGGGAGAACACACGCTCCCTTGGGAAGAAGGAAGGGTGAGCAAAACTGGGGGAGAGAATGGAGGGGAGCAGAGTGCAAGGGAGTCTCATGGAGTCTCTTTCTTCTCCACAGCGTATTCTGCTGCAGAACCCGAGACCATGGCCAATCCAGCACAGGTAAGGAGCCTCTCCCCTCCGGAGGCTGTGCTCTGCCTTCCCCGGGCCTGGGCCCCTAGAGTCACTGGGCGTGGTACCTTGCACAGATCCCTGGCACCTTCAGCCTGAACGGAGCAGGAGAGGTTCCCCGGCATTGCTTGTTCCTGTTCCACGTCACCGCTCTTCCAGGCATGTGACTCACGTCAGCATCCTAAGCAGGAAGGATGTGTATTGGTGCACATGACTGAGAAGCCCAGGCCTTCAGGTCTGGCTGGATCCAGGGGTCCAAATGCTAGTGTTAGATTCTGCCTCTGAAGTGGGATTCCTGTGGCAGCTCCTTCCCTGAGTTGGCACACTAGTCACCAATAGCTCCGGGCTTTCCTTCTGCTTCCTGAGAAGCCTGGAGGAAACAACATCATTTATTCCCCGTGATTCTAGGGAAAGTCCGAGGTTCGATTCTCATTGGCTGGGCCTGGGTAACTTGGATCCAGAAAGTAGAGTTGGTCCCACCTGAACTTCATGGCCCAAGAGGGGTTCCCCCAGGAAAGGGAATGGATATTGGACAGGCAGGAGCATCGGAGGGTCCTCTGCGCTCTGGCGGTGGGAGTGTGCTGTCACACGCATCTGGAATTAAGTTCCCCTGGCTTAGGAGACCCCAGTTTTTCTCTTTCTTTCTTTCTTTCTTTCTTTCTTTCTTTCTTTCTTTCTTTCTTTCTTTCTTTCTTTCTTTCTTTTTCTTTTTTAATGTATTTTTATTGATTTCAGAGAGGAAGGGAAAGGGAGGGAGGGATAGAAACATCAATGATGAGAGAGAATGATTGATCGGCTGCCTCCTGCATGCCCCGCAACCCGGGCATGTGCCCTGACTGGGAATTGAACCGTGACCTCCTGGTTCCTAGGTAGGCACTCAACCACTGAGCCACACCAGCTGGGCGAGAACCCAGTCTTTCATG